>NC_136480.1:15359952-15975025 GCF_902686455.1 Sciurus vulgaris
GGGTGATTTTAGGTAAGACACAGGTGCATGCAATTTGTTTCTATAATTAGTTTTAAATGTATGGAGGGAAAAAAAAACAGTACAAATGGAACTATTATTTCACAGATACTATTGCTTAAGAGAAGCCAAAAAAAACCCAAAACAAAAAACCCAAACAACCAAATACCCCCCAAACCAGACAACAAATATGATTGACATAAAGAAAACGATTAAGTAAATGGCAGCACAGTTGGCTGAGGTCTGGGAGACCCAGCCATAGTGCATCATTTGTGAGCTGCCCCTTGGCTTCTGCCCCAGCTCACTGTCGGTCATGCTGAGCTCTGGGAGTCCCTGGGAGATACCAGCACCCAGCCTCCAACATGGTACCTGTGCTAACTGCTTGCCAGCCCACGGAGAAAGGAGTCCTGGCTTGAATGACGTACATGGTGATGGGGCTGTGGTTGTCGGGCCCGGGTCTCCAGGAGAGCTGAGCCGTGGTGTCCGTGATTTCGTCTATGGTCACAGCCTCCGGGGGACCTGGAGGACCTGGGGAAGAAGGAGACCCTCCAAGTTGGACCAGCATGTGCCAATGATCCAGCCAGTGACCCCTGGTTCCTTTGCTCCCTGACTCTTCACTTGGACACCTGCTAGGGCTTGGGAACTTGCCGGGCTCTGCAACTATACAGGAAAAGGACACGTGTCCCTGGCTTCCGGGGCCCTCAGAATAATAAGAAAAGCCGCTAAGTGAACAAAGCATTCCAAGAGGATATTTGCTTTGATGTTCAGAGAGAACCTCGGGGCACCTGAGGGTTCAGGTTCATTTCCCATCCCTCAGGTACCTGCCAGTTCCTCCTCTGAGTCAGGCACTGTTATCTGGGGACACAGTGGTGACAAAAGATAGCTACTGTTCCCAATTTCGTGATTATACTCTGCTGGAAATGGTCGTTTCTGTCACTGGGGATGTAGGTGGAAATAGCTTTAAAACTTGGGGGTTGATGGCATTGCTCTGTAAATTCTTCTGCCCTGGTGATGACTCACACCCTTGCTCCTTCCTGGGTCCCCAGTACTGGGGTGCAAGGCAGCTGTGGAAAGGACCAGCGCCGCAGAGCCGCAGGCTCTCCGTTCTTCAAAGCGATTTCAGAACCGGCCTAGCGTGTAAAGACCCTCACGGTTCTTTCTGCCAGGCCTCCCTAGATTTTCTATGGATCCTCCCAACGTTCCTTGTTTCTGTCTGTGAACTTCAGCCACGGAAAGGGGAGAAAATCAGACTCCAATCGAAACTTGGGAATGACAAAGAAAGAGAGGCATGGAAAGCCACTGGCAGGCCAAGACGACATAGCAACAGGGCCAGAGCGAAGATCCAACCCAATTCATCCTGGTTTCCAACATGGAAATTCCTGCCCAGGAGGTTCAATGCACTGGGAACAAGACACAGCTGAGCACGTCAGGAGAGGAGGTGGCTGTGCAAGGGGACAAGATGACACATCTCCTTCCTAGGACAGGTCTGCTAATCTCCAGGAGAGCATTCATATGCACCCCCCAAATACCACTGGGCTATGTCCCAGGGACAGGGAAAAAGAAGAGACCCCCAGAGTGATGAAAAGCTAGCAGCCATTTCCTCTAGTCAGACTTCGCTCAGGGATTCACTAGGGGATGCCCTACATAATCTTTGCCTTTAAAATGTACCATCTTTACAGATCCACAGGTGGGATGAAATTTATCTCCTTCTAACTCTTGAGGGAGAAGTCTGGAAATCTCTGCCCTGAAACTGATTAATTTTCCACGGTGCCAAGTCCAGCACGTCAATCTAATGCCACACTCAGAGGGGGCTGAGGCAACCTTGGGTCTTTGGAACTCTTATTAACCAGGTAAATCCAGGAAACGACACGCTCTTCTGCCTCTCTCTCTTCCTTCTTCTTCCTTCTTTTCTTCTCTTCCTTCCTTTCTTTCTGCGATGGTTGAGATATGAGGTGTCTCCCCAAAGCTCACAGGTGAGACAATGAAAGTATATTTGGAGGTGAGATGATTAGATGAGGAGAAATGTAAGCTAACCAGTGGGTTAATCCACTGACATGGGTTCACTGGGTGGTAACTGTAGGCAGGTGGGGTGTGAATGGAGGAGGTGGGTCATGGGGGTGTGCCTTTGGAGTTTAGATTCTGTCCCTGGTGACTGGAGTTTTCTCCCTCTCTGCTTCCTGGTCGCCATGTCCTGAGCTGCTTTCCACCTCCACTCCCTGCCGCCATGATGTTCTGCCTCACCTCCGGCCCAGAGCAATGGAGTCAGCCATCTATGGTGTGAGCCCCCTGAAACCAGGCACTAAAATAAACTTTTCTTCCCTAAGTTGTTCTGCTCAGGCCTCTTGGTCAGAGCAATGAAAACGCTGACTAAAACACTTCCTTCCTTTCTTCTTCCTTCCTCACTCTCTTATCCCAGCACTTTGATCCTTTCTTTCTTTATAGGTTCTGCCTCGATGGCCTTCAGAATCTAGGTATTGCAAATGGAAACGGGTTCCCTCCACACTTCCTCAGAAATTGCCTCTGACAGGAAGTATCTGAGACCACCACTGGCCACCCTGTGTTAAGCAGGAAATGAAGGGGTCCCATGAATTTGACCTCCGGAGAGAAAATGGTACTTTGGTGGCTTTGTTGATTCTCCTTTATCTTCCTGCCACCCACCCTCACCAGCACGGGTGGTGATGTAGTCATGACCTTAAGGACGGTTTGCTAACTTTGTTTTAGGGAAGTTGGGTCCCTCTTTCAAAATGTTGAAATGTGCAAATGTTTGTCCTTTGAGCAAAATGATAACAGGGTCCGGGGTGCATAGAAGTTTTTGTGACAAACAACAGCAGAAGGACTGCTGGTTGGAGGCTGGTGTCTGCTTCTTGCTCCGGGGTGGCCTTTCTAGCTGCTGCTATAGATTGAGTAGAGCAGGCAGCAGAGAACTGATAGCCAGCCTCAGACTCAAAGCCACACTAGATTCAAACCTGTAAATCTCTTAGGGGCCACCGTCTCTCTCCTGTAATGTGCAGGAAATCTGCAAGGACAGAGCGGGAGGAGATGAAATGAAAGATTATGGTTTTAAATGGCATATTAATTTATTGGCCTTATTAACTGATTAGACTAGATTTTCTTTTAGGCTGCCTTTGCAAATTCCTCTTGGTATTTGATGTTATTTTCTGTGAAATGAAGTATACAATATCATTTAAGAACTTCAAGTATTACCGATTTAAATATTTATTAGCCTAATTTATTGGTGTTTAAACTGCTGATCTGAACATTATCCTAATTAAATAGAGGATAAATTTCCAGCAATAGAATTCTTTTGTCCCTAAGGAGAGAGTAGACCGAGTCTGGTATATTTTTTTAAATGGAATTAAACATGTTTCTGTTAAGTTATTCCGTGGGCATATCTACCAGGTTATAAGTTTTTTTCTCTTATCTGCAACATGAATGATTTTTTTAAGGCAATTTAAAGCTAACCAAAGCATACATGAAATAAATGCTATTTTTCTTTAACCTATCTTGACAATCTAGTTAAGGTGCTAGTTCCCACACATCGCCCCCTTCACATTCTGCCTAGAGGATATAGCACATAGCTCCTGGTGTTTCCCAGCATGCCTTGTTTCCTGGTTCACCTTGCCAACAATTCTGATACCCTGGATCTTTATTTCCTTACTCTCAAACTCTTCCGTGGGCTCAGCCAGCTGGCTAAAGATGGCTCAACACCAACCATTAAGAATTCTGATGAAAGAGTGATAAGCCAAGATATTATTTTCATTCCCTGGGTTGGCTTCATCTTTGTTTTTATTTTCTTTATTTAATTTTTTGTGGTGCTGTGGATCCAACCCAGAACATCACGCATGCTAGGTAAGTGTCCTACCACCAAGCTACGCTCCTGACCCAGATTTCATTTTTAATACATTAGAAAACCCCTGAGCATGCACGGGTATGATTCTGGTACCTACACTGGCTCACTAATATTTTAACTTTTATTTTAAAGTATTGCTTTCACTCAGTGAAACTTGGAATGTGTTCCATTGGCACAGCTTAGCTTAAAAGTCCAAGTTATAGCAAACACAGAAACATTCAAGAGAGTCTAGCTTTTTATATCAACCTCAGCTTATTGACTACATCTCAGGCAATCAAAGGGGGTGTTTCCTGCCACCCCCAAAGTCATTTATATATATATATATTTTTTTTTAACTCAATTAGTTTTACATGAAAAAAATGAATCTAGTAGCAGTCTGATGATACACTTTCTTAAGCTCCTCTTAGAACAGTAGCCCAGAACACTGTGGTTTAGCCAGATGAGACCCAGAAAGCACAGGTGGATCCCATTTGAAACTATTTGCTTGGATTGATCTAAAGTTCTTTTAGCAAATCACACGGACCCCAGCTGCCTTATTAGGGTATTTGCAGGAGTTGCTTTTAGTGTGAAGGACCTGGGCTTGCTCATTGTGCTTTCTGACACTTCTCCACGAGGAACACAAAACCGAGGGGGACTAGAAACCATGGTAAACCCCAATGTTTAGCTCATGTCTTCCCCCCACCCGCCCATATTTCTAAAACACTAAGATTTTAGAACTCTGTGCCAGAGTAGATATCACAAAAAATGTTTTAAGGACAAAAAAGGAAGAAAAAAAAAATCCAATACCTCTTACGATCAGGTCTGCAGTGGCAGAGAGCTTGTCCACACTTGTCTGGACCATGCAGATGTATTTCCCAGCATGCTTCAGTTGGATGTTTCGGATCATCAAATCTCCAGCTGAATCCTGCTGATAAAGTAGGGGAAAGTGGCTACAATTACTTTTTAATGAGCTCTAAATATCATCATCACATGAAGGGCACTGTGACTAATGGATTTATTTTACACTGGCTGACGACAACATTCGCAACAGAGGCCAGGGCCCGTTTAAAGGCGTGAGCCCGCCTTCGGAAGGAGCCTTCCAGAGACCTCGGGTGGCTGGCTTCTTGAGTCTCTGGAGCAGTCTGCCACCAGGAAAGCACTTCAGTTTACATAAGGTGGCTCTTGATCAAGTCCTGTGGGTTTCTCAGACATGCCCGCAGCCTGGAGCCCGCGCTGGCATTCCAACACTTTGGAACTCTACGTTTGGGAAGGAGAAGCAAGTCCGCATTTGGAGGCCTCCGTGATTTCCTGCACAGACTTGTCCTGAAGCCAGCATGTTGATTGCTCCCAGGTTTGAATTAGAGGATTATGAAGACCAGACTCCCCAAGGAAATCTCCCACCACCTAGTGTGGAACGGTGCTAATTTGTTTTCCAAATGCCAAATGCATGTTTGATTAGCAGATGAATAGGACTAATTACATCCCTGGTATAGATGTCTCTGTGCCCCAGAAATATTTCTACAGGATGCAACAGCCCAGTACTTTTAATAAATATGAGAGATCCCTCCTCAGGCTATCACAAAGGTAGCATTTAAATGAAGAACTCTGCTGTGCTTTGGAGTTTGGTTTCTTAGCCCTGTTAATCAACAGCCTGATGAACATCTGCTCAAGCATGGGACCACACCACAGGCCAGATTAGGGACACTACACCTCTCTGTAAACTCCCAAAGAAGAGCAAGATAATTTATGGTGTATTTGCTCTCCCGAGTTTTCCCATTCCAAACTCCAGAATGGAAAGTGGATATGGACCCTGAAGTTGCTTCTCCTCCAATGGCAACCCTCATGGTGGTGGTAATGGTATTTTGCATATGGCAGGTACTTGTCAAGTACTGTACTTCTATTAACTCACTAAATACACGTCCTGAGAGTCAGGTGTTTCGGGTCATCCTTATTTTACGGATGAGGAAAGTCTAGTACAAAGAGGTGAGGTGACTAGGCCTCACGTAACTACTAAAAATCAGGGCCAGATTGGAACCTATACAATCAGTCACAGTCCTCATTTGAGTTGTGTCTCAGTGGTAGATCCCTTGCCTGGCATGTGTGAGGCCCTGGGTTTGATACTAAATACCACATATAAATAAATAAAATAAAATATCTATTGAAAACTAAAAAAAAAAAAAAATTTAAAATAAAAATTTTTTAAAAATAACACTATACTATCCTCCAGAAAGACCTTATTTTCATTGGGAATCAGCATGTCCTGGGTTTCATATTTACCCAGGACAATGTAAGAGAACAGTCAAATGCTGTCAGTGGGATTAGAAGACAGGCCAAAGCCCACAGTGAAGCAGTTTGAGTTTTGATACTGAGTTGTCTTGGGCTAATCCCTGCTGTGTGATTTCATCTAAGTCTCTTAATCTCTCTGGGCCTTAGTTTATTGACCTTTGAAAGAAGGACGCCTTGCCCACCGTGCTATGCTGTGAGAATCAAATCAGATTGTACAGCTACACAAAATCCTTTTACAGACTGTGAAGCACAGAGTAAATTTAAACTGGTATTATGGATGGTCATGATCAATTTTCTTTCTGAAACAATCATGCCAAAGACCTTAAATCTAACTCAAGAAGAACTATGATTTATTTACTTATTTTTAAATCTGAAAGTCTGTTACTTATAACACTTAGGATTTTCATCCAGTTTTCCGTATTCACTGATCATGCCTTATCATCGCTCAGTAACATGAGCTAATACATGCTAACTTATTTCAGAGGGATTCTGTGGGGTTTTGGGAGCCAATATATAAGGAGTTTGATAAATGATTAGACAACTAGAAGGGATTATCATTACCACCACCATCATCAGTATTATTATTATTATTTTTTGCATTGGTGGGGATTGAACTCTACCGACTGAGCTATATCCCCAGCCCAGTATTATTATTAATGTTCTTTACCTAAGATATTTTGCCTGGGGAAATGCAACATGGGGACTTGCAATAGAGGTTTAAGTAAAAAACCAGCCTCCCAGGCAGATGCGTGCAGGGAATGTGGAAGCTATATTGATTTCAGGATGGAAGCCACATGGGTGGTAAGGAATTACCTACACCGTCTTCGTGATTCCCTTTCTTCACCAGGGACTTGTCAAAGAGACTCCTGGTGGCCTATTTCAGGGCACGGCAACCTACCATATGCTCTCCTGATTTTGTGATTTAAAATGCATTCTAGTGATTCTCAAATTTCGACTGGATTTGTATCTTTGAAATGAAACAAATTAAAAAAAAAAAAAAAAAGACTGAAGGAAGAACCTCATAGAAAGGGACTTTCCCTTGGAAATATCCAGACCAAACTGTTACGTGAGATCTGTGTTGATGCTCTTACCGAAGAGAGCAGTGCCATCTGATCCCTCTACCCCCATCCCCATGGTCTGGGGTTCTATTCCTGACAGAGCCCTGGAAGGTGTCAGAAGGTGATGTGATGATAACTTTTCTAAAACCTCAATCAGCTGATGCCAGCAAGCAGCATTTCCACCATGCCGACACAGGAAGCTGAAACTGAAATGGGCTTGGCTTTGGAGTGGCAGGAGACTCACTTCTTGTACTGTCAAGTCCTAATGCGAGGAACAGTGCAGAGCTTGCTGGCCAATGCGCATGCATCTCGCTATCAGGGGCGTGACTCCACGTGCATTTAATTTTATACTTCCTTCTTAGCAATAACTGGTTGCTGATAGTACTGGTTTCACAGAGGAGAGAGACATTTCCCAAAGGCAAGTGACTAACAGCCATTCTCCAGTCTTTTCATTCTTTTTAAACTATTTCTCTTGCCCAAGAAATTGGTTTGAGTGTGAAAGCTTAACCATTCTGCTTAATGGGCGGAGAATTTTCTTGACTTGCATTTCCTGTATTATAACCAATGTTAGACTTCCTCCGTATAACACAAGCATCACGTCTACCCAGTCCTTCTTTTGAGGTAGGCACAGCGATATGCACTTGTGTTTAGACCTCAAGGTGTTTATTATCTTCAGTGCCCTCATGAAGTAGTTCACGATCTGTCACTTAGCCAGTTATTCGGCTGTACCACGCGAAACAGGTCCAGAATGGTTCACATTGGCAATGTCATCCAGCCTTTCTCAACCAGGGTTCCAAGAGAAAATCCCTAATGAACTGATGAGACATCTATTGATGTAGTGAATGAACTTCTCTTTATCTAAAATGGTACCAGTGAGATACTATGCATGAAGAAGAGAAGAAAAAATAATCATTCAAATTGTTCTGTGGAATTCTGTAACTCAAACTCATGTGAGAAAGTCAGTGTGCATGTCGTGAACAGATCTAGCACTGAAGTCAGGTGGAAAAGATGCCCCATCAGATCATGCACATTTAGGCCATTTGTACTCAACCAAGGGCAGGTAAGATGAGCTGGGTAAATCAGATTCTGTCTGCAATGCAGAGGGTGGGCAGGGCTTTTCACATCCTAGCCCTATTTTTATATCCTGCTATATTTTGGCTGGGTGTCTCCAAAAGAACAGTGGCCAGAATGAATCTTTATTACCAGTAGGAATGCAGGGCTGGGTTAGGGCAGAGAAAATTTTTTTGAGAATGATATTTTTGTTTGTGTGTTTGGTCCTGGGGATTGAACCCAGGGGTCCTTTACCACTGAGCCACATTCCCAGCCCTTTTGATTTTTAATTTTGAAATAGGGTCTTGTTAAATTGATCAGGCCGGACTTGAACCGGCCATCTTCCTGCCTCAGCCTCCCGAGGGGCTGGGATTATATGCGCACACCACGGTGTCCAGGTCAGGAACGATTCTGATCGACACAAGCTGCGAATTGTTTCTAGATTTAAACTTTTCTTGTTATACATTTAATGATAATATGCACCATGAAAAGTAAGGCATCTTCAAAAATCAAGCATTTGGATTCAAATGATCTGAAAATGATAAAGTCTCACCAGACATTTAGAATCAAGGAAGTAAATCCTAACTTTGTAACGCTGAGTCTTCTCCAAGAGCCAAGGGGAGCACAATGACCAGCCTAAAGACATAAGGTGACTATTCTTAAGGTCTTGCCTTAATCAGGTCTGTGGTATAGTGTATGGTATGGGGTCCTGAGCGTGGGGCTTTGAAGTTTAAAGCTGAATGCAGCAATCCAGGAGCTGTGGAAGAAAGTCACTTCATACAAGTCCCGTGAACTTCCGTTTTTCTCATTCACACACAGGAATGAATAACCAGCCCGAGGATGGCTGTGCAGAGTGGGCAGCAGGCTTGCCAAAGAGGGTGCCTCTCTAAATGGGGCCTCATTAATCATGCAAAGGGAGGCCGGAGTTAACCAAGAGGCTTGTGAAATGAGGTGCTTAAGCGAAATTACAAAACTGTAACATCGCCTTCTTTTTCGAGTTAGTCTAAGCAGGTGAGTGTGAGTCAGGTTCAGAAAAGTCCCGTCGCACACTCTTCCCCGGGGCTAGGATGACGTTAATACTTACCCCTCCGACTCTTTCAAAGTGGTCCCCGTCTCTGTCGAAGTCTATCAGGTGTCCGTTAAAGGACCACGTGAACACGATGTCCAGGGAGTGATCGTGGGTCACCTGGCACGGCAAGACGATGCTCTCTCCAACCGTGACGTCCATACTGGAAGGGGGGACCATCACCCTCGTGGGATCTGAGAGGGAAAACAAGGGGGAGCATGGGAATCCGAGGCAGCATCCCAGAGCAGCGCGGGAGCAGCCGTGCTTCCTTTTGGCTTCAGCTGCGACCCAGCAACCCCAGCCATCTGAGCAGCCCCACTTTGGGCCAGGACCTGGTTATTTTCAATATGAAGAGATGAAGCTGTTCATTATGTGAATCTTGCCCAAGTGACAGCACTCCACTGGGGCCCTCTGAGGTTAGGTCTCTGCAGATGCTCAGGGACAGCAGCCTGACTGTAAAAAGGCTGTCCTAACTTTTCTTGGTCACTAGAGGGCTGCATTGCCCCTGAACACAAGCAGCAAATGCCATCTTAATTTGAAGCTGCTTGGCCCCCCCCCCCGCCCCCGAGATTGTTGCTGTTATTGTTAAAAAATAAAAACAAATTTAAAAAACAGTGTTTTTGTATAGGGGATTTAGAAATTCAGCAAAATTCAAAGGAATAATCCCCCCCCCCCCCAAATTAAAGCTTACCCAGATCAAACCTCTGTTCTCATTTTGGCATAATTCCCCTTACTTTTTTATTTATGATTTTTTTTATTTATTTAAAAAAATTTAAATTTGTTCTAATTAGTTGTACATGACAGGAGAATGCATTTATACATTTTGAAAAATTTTTCAATAAACTAATATTCATAGTTTTTCATTTATTTTGTTTTACATCACTGTAAATGATATATATTATATTCCTTTTTTTCCTGCTTCACATAGGTTATGTTTATATCTTTGTCATGATATTTTTATAATCTCTATAATGTGCTGTTAGGTTTAAAGTTTTAGCTGTTTTGAAGCTGGTAGGCATCTTAGCCATTTTTATTACAAATATAATTATAAACAAGGCTGTAATGAACATCAGCGACAATATGATATATGTCTAGTTTTTAAAATAAAGACTATCAATTAGTTCTCTTCTTTTTTCTTTTCTTTTCTTTTTTCTTTTTTTGTACCAGGGATTGAACCCAGGGGCACTTAACCACTGAGTCACATCCCCTGCCCTTTATTGTATTTTATTTAGAGTCAGGGTCTCACCGAGCTCTTTAGGGTCTTGCTAAGTTTCCGAGGATGGCTTTGATTCACCATCCTCCTGCCTCAGCCTCCTGAGCTGCTGGGATTACAGGCATGTGCACTGTACCCGGCTCTCAATTAGTTCTTAAATTCAACATCCACATTATAGTTTTGCTGGGGGTGGACAGGTTTGCTGATTTGTGGCAATTTATAAACTTCAAAGCTGTGTTCACATATACATAGTTCCTCACCTTTCAAGGCAAGATGATTTCATAACTGGTGTACAAGGCTGGCAAAGAGTTTGAATCAAATATAAAGGCCCTATGGATGCCTAAAGAATTGACATCCTGAATTCAGCCATATATCCAGAAATTTTTCTACACTAACCCCAAACCAAACAGTAGCAAATAAGATGAATGAAAACTGAAACAAGAAGAGAACATTGATGAATTCTCTTCTATAGTCACAGAACTGTGTTTGAGGCTGTGAAGTAAAGATTTATTAAGTGAACTTCTTTAGATTAAAAAGCTCGGCTGGAAATTTTGAAATGATATTTCATAGAGGACTTTTATTTATTTGTTTAAATTTTCTTTTAGATGTTGACAGACCCTTATTTTATTCATTCATTTATATGCGGTGCTGAGAATCGAACCCAGTGCCTCACACGTGAAGGGCAAGTGCTTTACCGCTGAGCCACAACCCCAGCTGGGAGACTTCCATTTTGGTTTTGAGGTTCCTTTGTAATTGACAAGTGATGTTTATTGGGATAGCAGGCGATGTGATGTCTTGACACGTGTCTGTACTAACCAAATCCACTCCCTTACCTGGATTGGGACCCCCCACCATTTATTGGTGGGCTTCCTTCTCATCACCCCATGCTAACATTTCCTCTGGAAAGAGACTATTTTTTAACAGATTCCTTCCCTGTTATTCAGTCACGGAAAGAAAACACCTGTGGTCGTTAGAAGACGTCTCTGTCCTAAGTAGTTTATCATCTAGTAAGTAGAATAGGCTTTTGCTGGTTCCCCAAAATAGAAACACTGTGATATGTGGGTCGTTATATTTTTCGTCACTATTGAATGAGTGACACCTTGGGAATGAGAAGTGAACAATAGCAACTGCCAGTTAAGAGGTAATGGGACAGAAATTCCCTTATTTCAAAGCCTGAAGCTTTTGTAAGCCACATAATAAAAAGCTATTGATTCACTAACCCTCAGGAATAGGTACAGCCCAGGAGTTTTTATTTTATTTATTTTAGTTTGACTGGGGGAAGGAGGTGAGAGCAACTCTTACTGTAAGCAAGAAATCCAAGAACAGACCCTCCCTAACGTTTTTTTTTTTGTGGTACCAGGGATTGAAACCGGGGGTGCTTAACCACCGAGCCACATCCCCAGCCCTTTTTATTTTTTAATTTTGAGACAGGGTTGTGCTGAGTTGCCGAGGGCCTTGCTAAGTTGCTGAGGCTGGCTTGCGATCCTCCTGCCTCAGCCTCCTGAGCTGCTGGGGTCACACGCATGGGTCTGTGCCCAACAGAATAGCCCCATTTTGAGACAAGAAGTCATTTGGTGTTTTCAAATTTAAATTTTTCTCATCTAAAAAATAAAGACAGACAATCTTAAGCTAAAACCATATACCTCTATGATTTTTATTTGGTGGAGACGTTGCCTAATTCTACTTTGAACAGCTGATTTGGCAATTTATATTTTCATCTTAATAATCATTCATTCATTTGTTCATTTATCCAACAAGTATATATTATTGGACATCATGCAAAAATGACTGAGGGAATAATAGCAGCCATGACAAATCACTCCCTTGGTGATGTTGAGGCTTCTACATGAATTATTTCATTTATTCCTAACAAGCAGTTTCAATCATCAACCGTATTTTTTAACAGATGAGGAGATCGAAGTCCAGGAGTGGTTAAGAAACTGTTATTCTGTCTCTCTTCAATTATTTTTTGATTTTTATTTTTTGGTACTAGAGATTGAACCCAGGGATGCTCTACCACTGAGCCACATGCCCAGCCCTTTTTGTTTTTTATTTTGAGACAGGGTCTCATGAAGTTGCTTAGGGCCTCACTAAGTTTCAGAGGCTGGCCTCAAACTTGCAATCCTCCTGCCTCAGCCTCCCGTGTTGCTGAGATCGCAGGCATACACCACCTGAATTATCTTCATTTAGCCGAAAGCATGATATTCATTCAAAAATCATCCAGAGAGAAAGTCTAAGGGTATACTCTAGCTATCTGCACTCTTTAGTGTGGGTATTCAACTGAAGGTATTTAAATGCAGAAGGAAATTCAAAGAATCCCTGCGGGGGTTGGGGGGTGGCAAACGGCTTCAGAGGTTTCTGTACAAAAGAAATGAACTTCTTGCTTCAGACAGGTAAGACACAGGAATGATCTCAGGTCTAAAATGCTAGCTCTAGTTCTAAGCTTACACATGGAACTTCTGAGTGTACAGTCTATTCTGCCGTCTCAAGTCCTTAAAAATGCTGTCTTTATCTGCTGACAACTTTTTGGGCAATCCACAAGGATTTGGCACATCCCCCAAAAGCTTACAGCTGCTCGACACTGGTCCACATTTCGTGCGTGTGTGTGTGTGCGCGCATAGGGACTGAATCCACATGCTAAGCACACACTACCACTGAGCTACCGTGGGGCCACCTGGCTCCCATTTTTGATGGGCTGTTATCTCCGGAAGAAACTGTTCATTGCTTTATGCACATGTAGGGGCCTGGGACATATATATATATATATATATATATATATATATATATATATATATATATTTTTTTTTTTTTTTATTAGAAAACTCAACTGCCTGTTAACTAAGGACCAGAGAAGTTCCTAAAATAAAGGATCATGCTGGTACAGTTGCTGCGCTGACAGCCACTAATTCATTAATTTAGCACTTGTCGCTGATTCGTGTTGTGAGCTCCGAAGTAGCAAGAATCAATGCAAAATAAGTCATGAGCTGTACACACACCAGAGAGGTCTCCTTGGGACTAGAGAAGATTAAACTAAAGAGGTTTGGAAACCTCATTAGCTTCTTGGTTTTCTCAAAGTGTATGTTTTCTGAGTACTCTTGTTTACTGTGTTATGAATTCTGATGCTTTTTTACCAGATTAATTTCCTTAAATTTCAATACAAACGCAGTACACAAATAAACAGATGGCTTCTTGCGAAAACAAACTGTCTCCCTTCCTTCGGTTTTAATTCATCAAGATCAGGAAGAATCTGCATTTATGACTTCTGTTCTGAAGAGTCGCTCTCACTATTGTTCTGTGCATAGAACTCTCAGAGGCAATTAGAAATCAGGATGCAAATTGATGGCTGGATTTGGATGTAATTAAATAGCAATAAAATAAGTAGGATCAAGAGCACCCCTAAACTTGTGGTTGGTTCATACTGCAGAGAATGACACCTTTGGAACTCTTAGAGGACTGGTGCTTAAAAATATCTATTTGCTAAGTGCTCACCCCTTCTGGTGCTTAAAAATTGTGTTGCTTTCTACAGTGTTTTCTATAACGTATAGATGATAGTTGGTAAACTGCTTTGTTCTGGAGACTGTAACAACCATGAGGAAAGGTCAGTTATTAAACACTCAGTTAATGATCAGATCAACAACTACTTGTACCAATTCAAAATATTATAGCAGGTATCCAAGCCACAGAACATTCTGACTTTAGGTTGGTGAAGAGATTTCCTGAATTAGAGCTATTATCTGTAAAACAAGGCTTTGGGGTTCATAGGTCAAGAATTCCATTTTGATGATGTTTTTTGCCTATACTATACCAACCATTCCATTTCCATTGATAACTATTTTAACATTTCATTTTTAGTGCCAAGATATTCCCTTGGAACCTTTTAGTCCCTGCCACCTCCAGTGGTAGGGATTAAACCCAGGGCCTCACACATGCTAGGCAAGTGCTCTTTCACTATGCTACATCCTCAGCCATCCTTGTGCCTTTAAAGAAATGATTCAATGTGTTTTAGTCATCTTAATGCATTTTCTTTGGTTAGCAAATTTCTTAACTGTAATGGTTTTGATAAGGTCTTTAGTAGGGCTGTATCTTTATAAATTTTTTTATAAGGAAAATTTAAAAAATGGATTTCTTCAAAGGCCTGGGGCTCGTCAAACAACTGAGAGTCAGCTTACCTCTAAAGACACAAGGGAGAATGGATGGATAATTATTTTTTAATAATGCTGCAACCAAGATTGTTGATTAATGATGGCAAGAATCCTAGAGGAAACATCTTTAGGGATGAAGTTCAGCATTGTAAGGCTGGACCCATTTAAAAAAAAAATCAATGCTGGATTAATTACACTGACCAATTCTACATAAAACACACATTTTAATGGAATATCCTAACACTAGAAATGAAGATGGACATGCACAGTGATTCCAATCTGGACCGACCTTTTCTTACCTAGGATGAAATTTCATAGGGATTAATGCAAAAAGCTATGCTGAAGAAAACTCAGTTGCACACTCACAATCTGGGGGATGGGCAGCTCACACGCACAAGACCTGGGCATTAGAAGCTGCCCCAGAAAACCAGCATCATCTCAGCTTGCATCCTTTGCAGGTGGTGTTCCAACTTAGAGAGGCAACAGTCCAGTTGTGTTCTGCATTCGTCAGAACACAGCCGACGAGAAACATCCTTTGGATTCACTGACGGCTCTGGGCACCTAGGCTGGTGGAGGGTCTAATAAACCTGTGACAGCTCACATCACTGGAAGCGTTTAGCATGAGAAAGGGAAATGAGAAGACGAGACGGTGCTTCTCAATTATTGAAGGGCAGATGGGCAGAAGCTTCCTTGCTCCTTTTGTGTTGCCTCACAGTAGAAAGCAAGCAGCAGCAAACAGGTGTATTGTGGCTCCAGAAAAGGAAGAACTTTCTAGTAATGTGACATTTCCCCTGGAAGCACATCCTTCACCTCTTTACCCATCCCATTTCTGCTACCAGGTCTCTGGGGGTGGTGCAGGAGCCACATCTTACACTTTTTAAGTCCCTGGAGCCTCGCTCTGCACCTCCTCGTGTAGGTGGGTTCAGGGAAAGTTACCAAGATCTGGGAATGGCTGCGCTGGTGACAAATGAAAGTCAGGACCTGGAGCTTGAAGTGCCGCACACCAGGAAGCCATGGTGAAGATTCACCCAGATTTAGGTGGAAGGCGGAACGTGACAAAGGAGCCACCCGAGGGTTTCCTCAGCCCTGGCCAGGTCGGCTCTGACTCTGTGGCTGTTTGTCATTGACTTTTACCTCTGAGCCACCTGTTATATTTTTACCTCCTTTAGAAAACAAAAAACAAAAAACAAAAAACATCTATTTTGAAGTAATTTCAACCTGACCAAAAAGTTGCCACCAGATTTAATATTTTATTATACTTGCTTCACTCCTTCCTTCTCTCTCTCCACACACACACACACACACACACACATGCATACATACATGCACAATGTTGTTTGCCTCGCTCTGACTTTTTCACTTGATACTTAAACACTTCCCCCTTTGAAACTGATGAGTACTTTGAAGGGAGGTGTTCTGAGCCTACCTTCATCTCCCGATGCTCATAAACTTCTCCCCATTGGCCTCTGAGTGAGCTGCCAACCCTGCCTGGATAATGACTTCCATGATGGCGGCCCAATGGTGATCCTTCATGACGGCCCCTCCAAGCGAGAGCTGTCCTGTCAACCTCACGTAGTCACGTGCTTACATCTAGTGGCCTCCACTTCTTTTGTTTGATCCATTATCATCTTTCACTCTCATTTATTTTAATGCTCTAGTTGTCCTCATTTTGGCTACTGGGAGTCCTTTTAGGCAAGCGCCTGGGTCCTTCAGATATTCCATCATTGTCCAGAAAGCCCGTGCTTGCTTTCTGGTTCAGTCGGATGTTCTAGGCCCCTCTACTGCAGTCAGTCATTTCTCCAGGGAACCCTGGTTCTTGGTAGTGGGAGGTGGTTTTGAGGAACCAAGATGTGGACACAGAATGTGCTCATTGTTGATGAGGCCATTGATTCTAGGCTTTCTCAGCCAACAGAGCTGAGGGAATATACATACACGCGCACATATATATCCGTATGTATATGTGTATGTATGTTACATACACCCCTGGGTATATGTATATATGCTATATATGTATGCGTAGGTTATATGTATGCACACACACGTATAAGTAGGTGTGGAGAGAGAGACCATGTACATCTCTATCTCTATCTTACTCTGAAAGCATTTATTTGATCAAAATGTCCCCGTTTTGCTCAATCAATCAGGTTACTGTTTTGCTCAGTATAACTAGTCCTCAAGTCTGCCAGGTGTCTCCTCTGCCCCTCCCTCAGCAGCTACCTAACACCATCCCACGTTCCGGGGTTCAGGCCTCCAAAGAGCCCTCGACCCCCCTCACCGCCCTGCATCATCAGCCCTGTGCTGGCTGGAAGGGAAGGGGTAGAGGAAGAGGAGGGAAACTGAGGGAAGGGGTAAAGTTGCTTAGACTGTCCCGTGTTTGATATGTAAATATTTCAAACACACCCCTGAATGACACAATGAAAAAGAGAGCGGATGCTAATTCTAGAGCAGGCGCCATTTAAAAATCAACGTTTTAGGCTGCTTAGAAGAAGAATAATAAATAAAGGAAATGTATCCCCTTCCTAAAATTCAAGCCATGAATTTCCGCATAGCGCACCAGGGAGAAAAATCTGAGTTCACACATCAGTTAATATCTATTGTCAGGAGCAAGGCGTTGCATGAAATCACACTTATCTTTTAGAGACGAATTCATTCTTATATGGGAAAAAAATGATTAATTTTCTAATTATTAGAAACCCGCTTGGACGTTAGGTTCTACATTTTCAAATAGCTAGAAAAATACACGGCAGGCTGTGTTTCCCATTTCCCCTTTATTCCTGGAGGGACTCTTCATAGAGGATCCATCTGTCAGGGAGTCGGGGGACAATGGGACAGTGGGGTGGTGGCACGTGGGACGGATGGAGTGGGTGAGCATCCCTGAGGACTCTGCCACAGGGGGCTACACGTCCTCTTCCCAGCGTTCCCAAGTTGTGACTCAGGCGCAAACTGTGTGATTGTGCTCGCAGACGGTCTCACACGGTGGCAGATTTCCCTGTGGCCTTTCCAATTCTAGTTTGGAACTTCATCTTGGAAGGGGGTGTCTTCCTCCTCCTGAGCTCTCCTGCCTGTCGGGGTGAGGGGCAGGTCCTAAAAGACCAAATCAGGTTTTTTGAGGGATTTGAGGTCTGCTTCTCAAAGTGTAGACCCTACCTGGTCCAGGCTTGGCCTTCTGTCTTGGGTGGCCGCCCGCTGTGGACGCAGGTAAATTCCTGTAACGGTCTCAAGGGGAGGTGGAGGGTTCTTTTTCTTTCATTTCCCTTCCCTCCCCATCCCTTCTTTAGGGAGTCTAGGTCCAGATTCTGGATTTAGGCACAGACTTTCATTGCCAAAAGTTTCCGATGAAACAAAAACTCAGTGCACCACTGTGCAGGTGACTCAGACGCACAGACACAGTCACACGCCACCGAAGGATAATGCAGTCATGGATGGACGGCAGGGACAACACAGGGTCCCTAAGCTGATAGGGTCTGGTGATGATGCAACTGTCTGGTTTGTATAAGTACCAATCGAGGGTGGCCAAGTGTGGGTACTTGGGAAACAGCAGCCCAAAGGTGATCCACGTTACCAGATCTGCCTGGTCAACATGTGCAGCGAGAAACACCCGTTTACTCATGAAGACTGACTGTTCTAAGGACACCTGGATGCTCCTGATCGCCTCCCGAGTCTCCAACTTGGTTCACTGGTTAATAAGGAGTTTGCTTGTTTTTAATAAGCGCGTTATAATCCATCTGGAAACCATTTCTGGTCGTACTTTTTGTTCTATTTTCTCTGCCACCAGGGAAAGTGAACTCCTGGTTTTGGATCTGAGCTGTATTCCAGTAGCAGGGCTTCTCAGCTGGGATGTCTTTCTGAACGCAGAGAACTTTCTGTGGTTGCCTAAGCTCTTATTTTGAACAAGAATATTCTAAAAGCGAAGTTGCAAGTAATTAGCAAAGCGCGGGAGTGGACGTTAGGCTACATTTATCGCCTGGCAATTTGGGGGTGGGGGATGCTTTCTTTATGATTTAAAAGAAGTGACATTCTAAAAGAATTATTGAAAAAGACTGGTCTCAATGACAAATAAGTTGTATCTTCAAGTCCAAGGTATAATTAAAATCACTCTATGACATTCCTTTGCTGTGAGGGAAGATAAAAAAGAATGGCAAATGGGAACCGCGGATATATATTTTACTGGTGGAGAAACATTTTCATCAAATAATCATTAGACTTCTTTTTGTTTGGGAAGGAAAACTGGCAGGCCTGTGTGTTTCTGCCACTGCACATGAGTAACTGTCTCTCTCTCCCTCTGTCTCTCTCCCTCTCGCTCTCTTTTTTTAAATGTTTTTTAGTTGTCGATGGACCTTAATTTAATTTATTTATCTCCATGTAGTGCTGAGAATCGAACCCAGTGCCTCACACGTGCTAGGCGAGTGCACTACCACTGAGCCACCACCCCAGCCTGAGTAACTGTCTCCTGAGTCACCGGGCACAAGGGTCCCAAATAAATCCCATTAAGTGTCAGTGAAATAAAGTGAATCCCTCTGAAAACAATGTATAAAAATGGCATAATGAAGCCTTTGCTGGGGTAATAAATATACGACTGGTTCTGAAGGACATTCGCTGTATCTACGGATGCAGAGTGTGTATCTGCCTCAACTGCAGAAGAAATGAGATGTGTACCTTGAGGCAAGGACAGCGATTTCCACAGCCGCCGCTGTCCCTGGTCAGTACATGCTCAGTAACCACTGGCGCCCTTGGAGCGCAGCCTGTCCTGCGGGGAGAATTCAGAGTCTGGACAGTAGGTGGCGCTAAGTGCTCAGCAGAAGGAGTGAGCGCCCCTCTTTGGGTTAAACCTGCTCTCTCAGCAGTTTCCTACTTGCTTCCAGATGCCTCCGTTTCAGGACTCCACATTTGAGGAAGAGGCAGTAATTGTCATCTCCTAACTGTCCTTCTTTGTTTGCTTACAGGTTTGAGAAGACGCTTAAAGAAGAACATGTGAATAACCTGGTGGACATTCTTGGTTAGCCTTCCTTTATCTGATGTAGGGAGGGTGGATTTATAAAGGTTTCTGCAAAACAAAGTCAAACACTCACCTCCTGCTTCCCCCAGCAGGCTGGTCCACGACTGAGTAGTTTGCTGGGGACTTGTCTGTGATTCTAAGTAAATTAAGTCTTCAAGAAGGGGTATCTATGAATAGCTCCTGGGTCCCCAGCAATTCCTGGAAGACCCGCTTTGTGTGCAGGCTGTGCAACACGTGAGTTTAGCTAACTCAAGGAGAGCCTTCTTCCTGGTGTGCTGCATGGACAAGTCAAACCTGCATACCCCTAAAGGATAGAGCATGCAAATTGGTGGAGTCCTGAATTAAGATCTCGCTACCCCTCCTCAGTTTGAGGAGAAAGATGTGAATCATTCAGACACACGCCTGTCAGGAAGGACTCCTCCTTCTCTGGAGTGGGTCTTAGGGTCACTGCACACTGAGGCCAATCCTCCCCACCACAGACAGGGAACCTTTTCTTGCCACTGAGATTCATTCACTGACCCAGAAAGAGGAGGAAAAAAAAAAAAAAAAAAATCAATTGAGGGTCAGAGAAGTACCAAGCAACTTAATTTAGTTTATTTCAGAGAGGTGTTGATGATGTTTTGTGCTTTTAAAATTAGGCACAGGGGCCATAAAAACCTGAGGAGGCACCAGATCATCTACGTAAAGGAGAGAGGAGGGGGGCCAGGATGGGAAAGAAGGAAACAGAAAAGGAGGTGAAGGTACAGAGACACAGGGCAGGAAAGACAGGCAGAGAGCAGCAGAGGTCTTTACATCCACACCAAAGACACACTCTGGATACAGGATGCTCACGCCGGAGGAAAGCAGGTAGCCACAACCAATTTTTTTTTTTTCCCTAAGGGAAAAGGCAATCTCTGTGGATCAACATCCCATCCTTTGCTTTTTAGGCTGTTAAAATAAAAAGCCTGGGCTGGGCATGTAGCACCTCTGCAAATGCAGCCATTCACAGGCCAGCTCCATGGTGCTTCCTGAAGGGCTGTCTGGAACTTGACACAGCAGGCAGATTTGACCCCAAGTCTCATAATTGTGAAATCTATGTTCACTCTGATCTACCACGATGACCGGGCTTTGGTCTGGTAACAAGTGTTACAGTACTACTGTCTGAAAATACTGAGCAATAGTCAGCGTTAAACATTGGTCGTGTGTTCTAGAAAGAGAGGTAGTAAAAGCACAGGGGACACATCTATCTGGCTAGGTCAACTGGAAAAAATTAATGAATTCCTCATTCCAGAAACATGGGGGTAGGAAGGATAGTAGAATAAATCTGACATTATTACCCTAGGTGCATACATGACCACATGACTTGAGTGATTCTACATCATGTCCAACCAGAAGAATGAGAAGTTATGCTCCGCTTATGTACGATGTGTCAAAATGCATTCTCCTGTCATGTATGACTAATCAGAACAAATTTAAAAAATGCCTACTCCAAAAACGAAAATAAAAACAACAACAAAAAATAAAAGTCATATGCATGCATTTAAATGTCCATTCCTCAATAAAAGCTTTCACACTTGATAAGAAATATACTCACTTCCTAGATCAGCCATTAGAATCTAACAGCACCCCACTGGTAGGGAAGACAGTTAGACAAGACCCCAACTGAGGTATAACAAATATGTACACATTATTTCTATGACTCATGTCAAGTCCCTGAGCTGCAATGCAATAGAACGAACAGGGCTTTGCAAATTGCTGTAGCATCTATTTGAGGCTCGCAATTCTCAGAGAGAGAGAGGCAAGAAAAATCCATCCATCCATCCATCTATCCATCCATCCATCCAGACAAGAGGCACAAAGAACATGGACCTTTGCATTTCTAGATCATTCCATACTTCACAAAACCCCTTCTCACCCATTCCCCATTTGCTTTCCACAAGGAAGATACTCTTGCATTTGGCCACCATGCCAGGACCAGCTACTCTGCACAATCCCCGAGGGGGACAGTCACACAGGCCCTCCAGTGACATGGCCACCAACAGCACAAATTCTGCCACATAGGAAGCTCCCACACAATGCAGGACCAGAAACAGGCTGGCCACATGCTTCACTGGAAATAAGCCCAGGTCCGGAAATGGAAGGTCTTTCCAGAGGAACAGATCTCTTCAACATGCTCTAATGCTGACACATGCTTTGCTAAAACCATCACTGTGACACATGTAAAACCTTCAGTGTAGTGTGGAAAACCGGTTTTCCCACTTTGGCCCATGTTTTAGTGCCACTGTGACCAGTACACCTAGTAAGAACAACAGAGAGGAGAGAAAGTTTGTTTTGCTCCCAGTGAAGAGGGTCAGTCCATGGTCGGCCCAGTCCATTGCTCTGGGCCCATGACGAGGCAGAGCATTGTGGCAGAAGGGCATGGACGGTATGGCCACTGGAAGAAGAGAGTGCAAGCCAGGGACAAGATATAAACCCCAAAGGTGCATCCCTGGTGACCTACTTCCTCCAGCCACAGCCTGCCTGGTGACAGTTAACCACCCAGTTAATCCATTCGAGTGGATTCATGCACCGATTAGGGTGCAGCACTCATGATGTGCTCATTTCACCTCTGAACATTCTGGCATTGTGTCACATGTGAGCTTCTGGGGGACAGCTCCTTTCTACACCATAAGAGCCACACAGCAGCGCTGTATCAGGAACCACCTACAAGTCACTTGACGTCTCTGAGCTGCCCTTTCCTCGTCTGTCATTTGAAGGAGATGGTATTCCATATCCCAGGATGACCATGAAATTCAAAATAGGTTAATGGGTTTTAACATGCTCCATAAACCCTAAAGTGCTACATAGGGTGAGATACTATTATCCCTCTTACTAGCAATGCCCAGGATTTGCTCAGGAAGAAAGGTAAAGGAGACACTTATTTTTGAGAATAAGAAGAGAATGACATTCCAAGGGAAAGAGCTGACTGTAGTAAGTCATAGTTCCAAGGCAGCTGTTGGCTGCTTAATAAAAGCCAGCAAAGATGACAAAGTAATTTCTGGTTCAAGCATGAATGCTCAAGTACAGGAGTTTATGTTCGATTGCCAGATGCTTCAAGCTAGCCGCTAAATCCAAAGACACTTCACGCGCCAACAATATTCTGGCATCTCAAGTCAGGAGAACTGCATAAATGCACATTCCAAAAGCAAGAGATGTCATTGGAAAATTACCCAGAAGGAGTAATCTTGAAGCTGGAAGAAAGGCAGCAAACTCAGGAGAATCACTAAATCTGAGGGTTAGAAAAAGGAGGTGAAACAGGAAGACACAAAATGTGTCATGTGCAAAAACAGGAAGACCACCATGCTGTTTGCTAATGGTGAAGGAGACCACTCACCGCGGGGCTGGGGACCTTGCGTCCTGGAATTTTAGAAATCTGTCAGTCCTTTGTCTTTCCAAGGAAGATTTAAGGCGTGTTCCAAAAGAAACCGGTAAAACGTTTACCTTTCTTGACCTCACCACAAGTTAAGGTTGTAGTACAAATTTCAAGTGTTCAAGGAATGTGTACCGTGAACAGTCCTCTTTTTACTTTGTGGTTATCTGCTAAGATCACTTATAGGAGAGGAGGAAAAAGAGGACCAGGGTATTTCCTACGGATGCCTACTTCCGTAGATCACCGTTCAAACAGTCAGGGGACCATGAGGGCCAAGGTCACCAGGGCGGAACACCAGCACGTTAGCCGTTACTGAGGCTCACATACATCATGTTTGCCAGAGTCTTTTTCACATAACTGCATTTATGAACTCAGCAAAATGTAAGCATTGTGAGGACAGAGGACGCGTTCACCACAGATCGCTCATGCCTAGGACACATAAGGATGTTCAGCAAATATCTGCAGAAAGAATGAGCACTAGAACTTAAACTTGACAACTCCATGACACGGGCAGCACTATTATCCTCCTCTAAAAGACACTGTCCTTAGACGGGGCATGGTGGGCACATGCCTCTCATCCCAGTGACTCAGAAGGCTGAGACAGGAGGACTACAAGTTTGAGGCCAGCCTCAGCTACTCAGCAAGGCCTTCAGCAACTTAATGAGAACCTGTCTGAAAATTTTTAAAAAAATTTTAAAAAAAGGGCTGGGGATGTGGCTCAGTGGTTAAGTGCTCCTGAGTTTAATTCCCAGTACCAAAAAAAAAAAAAAAAAAAGTCCCTGAGATTCCCTGAGAGAAGTGAATATGTTCCCCAAAGCCACATGCCTAATTAGAAAAAGAAAACAGGTATTTGAACCCCAGGCCTGGCTGAAGGGACAGCCCCCTATCAGTGACTCAACTCCATTCCAACATGACTGCAGCTCACTGCTGGCTGTAATTCACTATGAGAGGCTTCTGGGAGGCTGCCAATGTTTAGGTACAAATGAGCCTCACCTAATTCTCTTTTTATGCTGATAGACTCTGACAGAATGTGCTGCAACCCGAAATTCCTTTCAGAGTCAAGGCGTAAGAAGCGGGAGGAAGAAATGCGACTCTGAGCTGGGAGCTATCGGGTGACAGGTGAGAAAGAATCCAAGAGTGGCAAAAAGCCACCCAGGACGCCAGACGTTATCCTCAGACTTCACGAACGAGGTCATTCCGGGGTGAGGCATGGAGCCTCCAGAGGAGGCAGAGATGAGTAGATTTAAAACACTCCCAGGTTAAAAAAAAAAAAAAAATGACATTTTCAAGCATCATATATTAGAAAATTAGAATTAGAGATTTAGGGATGAAGAACAGGAATGGTGGAGAGTGGATCTACAATTCCTGCGTTTCAATTTTATTTCTGACACTTATTAGGCTGAGCCTAAGAAAGTGACTTAGGCTCTCAGTGCCTCAGTTTCCCCAGATAACGAAATTGTTCCCCTCACACACTGAGGATCGATGGGCAAATCTGGGTAGCATTCTGAGAACACAGCCTGCCATGTGCTAAGTACTCAGTCAGTGCTAAGTACATCACTAAAAATGGAGCTGAGCAGATTTCACCGTCTTTAGCTCACAGTCAGTGCCAAACTCCTTACATGGGCCAACAACGCCCTGGATCGTCACAGTCGACTTTTTTGTTGAAGACAGAGATCCTAAGTAAAAGGACCTATTTCAGGTGTGAAGAAGTCACCTGAACCATTCAGGTTTCAATGGAAAACCGCTGTCTAGACTCTGCTGGCAAGAGGGGGCAGATTCCAGAGAGAAGGCTGCTGACGGCCTTCAAAGGGTTGAGAAATTGAGCTGGGGGTCGGAAGCCCCTGGATACAAAGTTCAGCTTTTCCCCTGAAGAGCCGGCTGATTATGGGTCCTCGACTTGCACATCAACTCCGTGATCTGTTTCTTCACCTGGAAAAATCCTACTGCTGCCGGTAAATGGATGGAGCTGGAGACTATCGTGCTAAGTGAAATAAGCCAGTCACACAAAACCAAAGGCAGAACGTTCTCTCTGATATGTGGTTGCTAACCCACAATAATGGGGTGGGGAGAAGAGAAGTTCATTGGATTAGATGAAGCGGGGTGGAAGGAAGGGAGGGGGATGGGAATGGGGAAGACAGTGGAATGACAGGGACGTCACTGTCCCGTGCTCATCTATGAATACACAACAGTGAAACCCCACATCATGCTTAACCACAATGGGAAGTTATATCCCACGTGTGCCTGAGATGTCCAAATCCATTCTACTGTCAGGTCTATCTAAAAGAGAAGAAATATTTTTTAAAAGTCAGCAGCAAAGTGAAATAAATCACCCCCCAAAACCAAAGGCTGAAGGTTTTCTCTGATAAGTGGATGATGATGCATATCGGGGGTGGGTTGGGGTGGGGGGTAAGAGAAGAAGGGAGTCACTTTGGACTGTGCAGAGGGAAATGGGGCAGGGGAAGGAAAGATGGTGGACTGAGACAGCCATCATCACCCTGTGTACACGGATGATCACACGAATGGTGTGAATCTACATGGTGCACAACCATGGAAATGAAAAGTTGAACCCCCTTTGTGTACAATGGATCAAAATGCAGTTTGTAAAAACAAAAACAAAAAAAAAAATAGAAAAATAAAAACAAAACCAAACCAAAAAATAGTTAGCAGCAGATAACGATGGAAAAAATATATTTGTTAGGAAATATAAAAATATAAGAAAGAGGCATAAAGTTATTGTACTTTTAGCTTCATTCCACCCACTTCTGTGCCCTTGACAGTTATGTGTTGACCTATTTATTTACTTCTATGGGTTGGGGATAGTAGATCCCAGGGCCTCACACATGCTCTACCACTGAGTGACACCCTCCATCCTGCCTCTGACATTTTATCTGATGGAGATTTATAGATAAATTCATGTTCTATTTTTTTTTTTTCTTTTGTAATGCTGGGGATTGAACCCAGGGCCTTGTGCATGCGAGGCAAGCACCCTGCCAACTGAGCTGCATCCCCAGCCCTCATATTCTATTTTATGTGTGATCAGAGACGTAACGTAGGTAAATCTAACCTTCTGTCCATCATCCATTATAAACTGTAATGCTTGTTTTGCTTTGTTGCCAAAAAAAAGGTCTTATGGCTCCGCATAATTTGGTGATGATGATCATATGATATGATCCTTTGATCGTATGATCATCTGATACAAATATAATCACATCAGCAGCAGCCACAAACAGGTGGATCATACCTGCTCCACCTGTTTTAAGTGTAGAAAATTTCAGAGACAGGCAGCTTTCCCACACATGCAGAGACTGAGGAGGAGGAAAGAAAAATTTAGGAAAAAAACAAAGGCCCATATAAATTTCCTAAGCAATCCAGTGGGCTTCTTATTTGTGACAAAACCTACCTCAACTCCACAACCAGGCTCAAGAGGAAATGGAATGGACAGCTGCTAAAATGGGTAACAGATGCTCAGAAAAATTTGCTGCTAGTGAGAGTATTGTAAGGACACCATCAGTGCACAATACATCGCTGTGCACTTCCTGGCCAGGACAGGGTGCCAACACCCAGATGGACAGCACAGGGGCTTTCCCATGCTTCGCCGGGGTGGTGCACCAAGTTCAGAGATGTTCCCTAGGATGACCTAAGCCTACCTGGACCAAGAACGTGGTGTGACCATACAACCAGGGGTGATGCTGGCAAGCAGCGGGAAGGCCAGCAGACGAGAAACCTGGCCTCTTAAGCTGGAGGTAAAGACCGCAGGGCAGCCTGACTCCCACATCTAGCATCAGCTAGACCTGCAGATCCGCTCCCTGGTCCACGCAGCCAGGGGACTGACCCTCCCCACCCAGAAGTAGGCTTGGATTTTACTTTTCAACCATACAGGACCAGGGAAGGTCTCGGGGACAAAGGACTCCAGGTGGAACTGATGGTAGCAGGGGTCTAGTGAATGCTCCTTCAGGGAACAGAGGTTCCCGTCTCCTCAATATGGCTCTCAAGCCATGGGGACTGGGTACTCTCTCTAGGCAGTGATCAGCCCCAAAGGAAAACTCTGGAAATACTCATGAGTGGAGGGGAATGTCCCCAAAGAATGGGCTAAAGGGAAGAAACCGAGAAGCAAAAGTGTTTTTCAGGGAATCACCATAGGATATATCTTTCCATAAATGAAGAAATAAATCAGGAATGAGGAAGACGCAAGATGCAAGAGATGATGGGATGTGGGGATTCAAAGTAGGAAAGAGATGATGGGGGAAGAATATTCTAGAAGAATATTTTAATATAGAGGTACAGATAAAAATACATATACACATATGGTCTGTGTGCGTGAAGGATATTTTAAATATGTGTCTAATCGTATTTAAAGAACTTCTTGAAAACTGGCCCAAAGCTTGGGTTTGACTGGGTGATAGAAATACTACAGAACACTAGAGAAGTAAACAAAGATATTAGGAACAGCAAAAAAATATAGAAAGAGAGGAAGGAAAGCAAAGATGATGGGAGGCAGGGAGAGAGGAAAGAGTAATTGTGGTTTGTTATACTGCTTCCTTGGGAAGAGCAGGGCAATCATAGTTATGCAATCACGGGCTAATGATCTACCCAGAATTATGATTTATTTATATGAGGAGGGTGTATGAAAGAGAGCTGAAAACTCATTTTCGATAATAAGTCCAAAAGCTAACCCCTGGAGATGAGGAGTCAGGATGCCTACCTCGCCAAGGAAGACTGCGATTTAAAGATGGAAATCAATACCCTACAGAACAGCAAGATAGGACCCAACGGGCCAAAGGCGCGGTGAGGATACTCCTAGCTGCCTCCACGAGATGGGCTGCCTTGGAGTTGAAAAAACCTTGGCTGGCCACGGCAACGCAGGCCTGTCATTCCAGCGGCACAGGAGGCTGAGGCAGGAGGATCGTGCGTTCAAAGCCAGCCTCAGCAACTTAAGGAGGCCCTAAGTAACGGAGCAAGACCCTGTCTCTAAATAAAATATTAAAAAGGGCTGGGGATGTGGCTCAGTAGTTAAGTGCCACTGAGTTCCATCCCTGGTACCAAAACAAACAAACAAAATGTCACCAGCACCAGCGCATCGTTATAGGGTGTAATCAGTGAGGCACATGGAGACACGTGTGATCCTCAAATCAGGGGAATGGATGTTCCCACCTCCTTCTCACGACTCTTCAGCGCCTCCTGCTGTGTATTTTATGAATGACGGGAAGTCCTGGGTCCCTCTGGCAGGAACCAGGTGCTATGCGCTCTGCACCACATTCCCGCTCAAGATGAGTAACAGCTCGGGGAGGCAGGTGTCAATCCGGAGTTACAGCGTCTGAGGCTGAGGGAGCAGGGGATGAAATGAGGATGAAAACCTGGGAGGATTCAAAGCCCCCCTTCAGCAGCCGGCCACGCCCACTAATTTAACCCTCTTCATCCTAATAAATGAGTCGGGGATATCATGAACTTTTTAAAAATTATTATTTTTTATTTGTTCTAATTGGTTATAGTCCACCTCTCTATGAGGCGACTCACGGTTTTCTCAGTGTAAACCCTGCTTCTCTGACCTGCTGTTACTTTGACTCTCCAACTCTGATTTGTGAGGAGAACGGCCTTGTCCTGCTTGACTCTCTGTCCTTAAACAGGGGTCTGGGTGGGAGTCGTTAACTGAATGGAGAGGGAGCTCAGTGCATGCTGAAAACGGACTGAACTTGACGCAGGATTATCCTTCCCAGCCATGACCACCTGCCCTCCTCTCCTGGGGCCATTATCTCAAATACGGACTCTAGCCTTCTCCACATGACTGAATAAGAAGCAATGATTAATTTACATTCCAAAGGATTCCTCTCAGAGACCCCAGAAGAGAAGCATGGCTCAGAAAATCACTGTGGGATTGCAAACTGGTGCAACCACTCTGGAAAGCAGTGTGGAGATTCCTCAGAAAACCCTGAATGGACCCACCTTTTGACCCAGCTGTCCCACTCCTCGGTTTATACCCAAAGGACTTAAAATCAGCATACTACAGTGACACAGCTACATCTGTGTTTATAGCAGCTCAATTCACAATAACTAGATTGTGGAACTGACTTAGATGCCTTTCAATATTTGAATGGATAAAGAAACTGTGGTATATATACACAATGGAATATTACTCAGCCATAAAGAATAATAAATTATGGCATTTGCTGGTAAGTGGATGGAACTGGAGAATATTGTGCTAAGTGAAATAATCCAATCCCATAAAACCAAAGGCTGGATGTTTTCTCTGATAAGTGGATGATCATACATAATGGGGGTGAGTGGTAAGAGAGGAATGGAGGAACTTTGGATTATGTAGAGGGAAATGGGGTGGGTGACAAGGGGAGGAAAGATGGTGGACTGAGACAGGCATCATTACCCTATGTACATGTGATTACATGAATGGTATGAATCTACATTGTGGTGCACAACTATAGAAACAAAAATTTTATCCTGTATGTGTACAATGAATCAAATGCAGTCTGTAAAAAGCAAAAAAAAAAAAAAAAAAAAAAAAAAAAAAAAAAAAAAAAATCATCCCCAAATGTCCCAGTTTCTTGACATTATGGAAGTTTCTTATATTACCAAAGAAGGGTGGACATGTGTCCTCTCTTGCCCAGGACAGTCCTGGGTTATGACTATTGCTCTAGCCTGTCAATCATATTCTGCCCTCTGGGTCTGCTGAAAAATGACTCGGTAGTCTCGTGATACTTCACTGTTGCTCCATATTTCTATGCATAGAACAGAATAGAAAAGAATAGAACAATCATAGAATCTACTACATACTCTCTGGCTCCAAAGCCAGTCTTGTGGAATGGAGATAGGTAACTGGGTATTCTCTCTTTTTTATAGGGTCTTATCCAAAATACAAACATGGATTTTATTAACCTACTGCCTTGTTCAGCACACTCTTTGAAAATAAAGGCAACTTCATTTCCTAGGTGCTTTACATGAAACCAGGTCATTTGACAAATGACAGTACCCTTTGGGTCAGACATTATAGATAACCACAGGCAGAGCCAGGTGACACCTTTTGTAGGCTATTGATTAAAATGAGCTGATATTCATCTTTCCAAGCACAGAATAATCCGCTGGCATTACAGAAATGATGGCAATCTTACAGAGAAGGTTAATCAGATACATGAGAAATCATATCTGCTCCTTGATGAAGTACAAGTCACTCAGAGATCAATCACAGAGCCCGGCTGTCCACAATGCCGTCCCTGGGAAAGCAGAATTCAGGGCAGGTGGATACTGGCTTGTCAGAGACCTTGTACAGAACACGGCAGGCCGCAGGTCTGAACGGCTCTGCCTGCTGAGAACATTGATTTGTGGGTTTCATAATACATGCACCCGGGTAAACAACATAAATATAAGCAGTAGATATGAAGTAATGATTTACTTTTGTGTGAGAAGAGAGTGACAAATCTCTCCAGCCGGCAGCGCTGGTCTAGAAACAATGCTTGATTCTGGAATGTTACAGGGAACTACCCGAAGGCACGGAGGCAGGCACGTGGAGATACTGCTCCTGGGTAAATGGGAGCAGAGGCCACGTGGACAGGCCGCACAGCTTCCACAAGGACGGTGACTTTGAGTGAGATGCCAGGGGCTGCCATGCCAGGGCTTCCCGCAGAGGAGAAAGAATCCTGCTACTGGGAACCTGCCGGTTCTGCAGAGGAGGAAATGGACTCTTCTAAAGGTTGATTTGTCCCAGGCAACAGAAAACGCTCAGGGAGGGCTGGAGTGGGTGCACGAAGCCAAGACCGCCCGGCACCAAGTCCCCACTCCTGTACTGTGAGCTGAGCACCCATTTCTCTGGTTGGCATCCTACTCACTTGCTCTTTAAGAACAAGGACTTGCTGAGTTCCTCTGGGACACAGTGGAGTTTAGCGGAAGTAGAGCCAAAATTATAGGTGATCAGGTTGCTTCCAGGAAATGGAGGTCAGTTTGGATCCTGGAAGTTGGAGGCGCCTTTGGGAGACTGGAATGTCACTCCAGAGCCCTTTGATCACCAGGTTACCTGCCCATGCCACCCCTCCCCAAAGGCTGCAGACAGGGGATTGCTAATGAATGTCCCTACCTGCCTGGGTCACTCCATTTGGCCCTTCCCCTGCCCATCTGCCTCCCACCTTCTGGCCCTCCCACCAGCATATCCTGGGCCTGGTCACTTAGGCAGGAAGGAGAGAGAGAAGCGGGGAGACAGCAGGAGAACAAAGGGGACTTTAGTCTGTAAAAGGGCAGGGCACGCTCACTTCTTGGGATCCTAGAACAGCAGCCACGGCCCCCTCGTCCCTCCCAGGAGAAGTCTGTATCACCACCTTTAGATAAAACCTGCCTCCTGGGCTTGCCTGGGCCTGCGTCTCGGGTGTTGTACTTCAACATCTGAGGAAGCAGAACTCGTCACCCATAACCAGCGGAATCATAAGTACTGGACCTTTGTATGTGAAATTTCCCGTCTTTAGTTTTGCCTGCAAAAGGCGAAAGGTCCAGACGACATACTGGCATCTTTTCCAAGTATCTCAAAGGGATGCTTTACTTGATCTAGGGGCCCAGCTGGGAGAGTGGGCTGGTGGTGACACACTGCAGAAAGAGACTCGAGTCCACAGTCCTCTCATTCATTCATTCATTCAAGAAATAGTTCCAAAGCACTCGGGATGGGCAAGGTCTTTGTTGGGGACGGCGGGTACAGGTCACTATTCAGATATTCCTGGAGTCTATGTTCTAGATAATGGGACGAGGAACCAAAAATAAGTTCAGATTATGAAAGAGCGATAGAAGAAACAGACCCTTCTTATGGAGGTCGACCACTGTACTATGAAACCAGAATCCCCTGCCATGGTATCTGGATACGGGGTTTTTTTGGAGAGTAATTAGGTCATAACAGTGGAGACCTCTCATCAGCTTGCACAACTATGGGAGGATTCAGTGAGAAGATGGCCATCTGCAAACCAGCAAGGGCACCCTCCCTGGGCACCGGGTCTGTGACTGCCTTGATCTGGGACTTAGAGTCTCACAGTCTCTGGAATTGTGATAAATAAATTTTGACGGTGAAGTTAGTGGGTGGGGGAAGGTGATCCTTGTTACAGAGTGGCTAAGAGCATGTCTGAATTGTGTTCTAGAGTTGGGGGAAAGGAGGATTTATAGGAGATGCCCCTGGAAATTTGGGAGAGGGGATTTCTAAGCAAAGGACTGAAGAAGTCATTTGCTTTCTCCTCGCTGAAATGTGAAATGTGAGAAGAGAGTAGAAACTCCAAAAGCAGAGTGAGTAAGCAGACAGGAACTGGAAACTAAAGATCTGAAAAATTCTTTATCTATCCATGTTAAAAAAAAAAAAAAAAAATCAGCTGGGCTCAGTGGCACACCCCTGACATCCCAGCGGCTCTGGAGGCTGAGGCAGGAGGATCACCAGTTCAAAGCCAGCCTCGGCAACAGCCAGGTGCTGAGCAACTCAGTGAAACCCTGTCTCTAAATAAAATACAAAACAGGGCTGGGGATGTGGCTCGGTGGTAGAGAGCCCCTGAGTTCAATCCACAGAATCACCCCCTCCCCACAAAAAAAACCCAAACAGAGAAAGTATTTCTGGAAAAGAGTAAGGATGAGGCTATGTGACCTTCTGACAAAGAGGTTAGTATGGGTAGGAACCGTGCATTTAATCCGCCAGTCCAACAGGAAAGCTGTCAGTTTAAACCAAAGGGTAAAGGGATGGAGACTCAGAGCTATTCAGGCTGCAGATGTGTGACATGGTTCCTCAAGACAAGGAGAGGAAGACCACGGAAGGGATTCAGAGATCACTGGGGATGCCTCCCAGGCCTCAACAGGCGGACGCAGAGACTCGCCTGCTAAAGATCAGATAGCCTCTATCCAAAGCCACGATACTGGGGCCACCCAGAAGCGTCCTGCGAGGTTCTATTCGTGAAATGAAATAGGAGTGTCACGGACACGTTGGTAGAATTTGGCTGGATGTGGGAGCTCTCAACCGGGGGATGAGGACTACTAGAGAAAAAGAATCACTAATTGTGTTTGGCGACCATAGTGCATAAAAACCAACTTGTCAGGAAACACTGAAAGTCCATTCAGCGTGGCAACTTGATCCACGACAGATGGCTGGTCAACCTGCCCACATTATTTAAACAGCAATCTCTCTCTCTTTCCTTCAGTGAGCATCACCTGGATTTGTATAAAACAAATGTTCCTCTAATGCGAATCTCCTGCGTGTACAAGTTTTCATCTTATCTTCTTTGGGAAGCCTGAGTTATGGTACCTCTGAATTCATGTTGTTGAGTGACAAAGAAATCAGAGGACTTTAATGCTTCCTTCCCACTGAGTATTTCTTTATCCAATCACAGAATTTCAAATCAGAAGAGCCTTAATTCTATTAAAGGCTTTTCATTTTATAGGTGGGAAAAACAGTGTCTTGGAGATGTGATCTGCGTAGTCAGACAACTAGTCTCTAGTCACATGACTGGCAGATGCGAGAACCCGGATGGAACTTGGTGTGCAGGACCTCAGGCACTCAGCTGACTCACCCCTATTTTCACAAATTGCAGAAAAAGTCCGTCATAGCATCCCAAGTCTTATTTGATTGACAACATTTTTAACTGTTGTCTACTGTTTTAAAGTTATTATTATTATTATTTTTTATTGTGTGCTAACTCTGAACTAAATACTTCTCCACATGGAAGGGAGTCTGTGGAGGTCAAGTTCATCAAGAGAAAAGCTATCTGGAATATAACTTTTTTTTTTTTTAATACCAGGACTTGTCCCAGATCGACGGGTACCCTAATGATTTTACCTGGAAGATGGCACCCTGATTTTGTGGAGCGGAAGCTTAGCGCTGATTCTGTCATTCAAACCCACTAGAAAAACCAGTTAGAAATATCCATGAAGTTGAGAAAATGGCTTCATGTGTATTTCACGACCACTAGTTTAGTATCATGGACCCATGTTCTCCCTATATTTTGGGCAGCTGGAGGAAGTAGAGTCTTTTTAAAGTCAGGACTAATTTGTTTCCTGGTGAGAGGTGACAACCTGCCTCAATTTGCTTCAGATTTCTCAAAGATAATGACTTCTGTTTTCTTGTCCCAATTAACCACCAACTGCTCCTGAAAAGACCATGTCCATTTAGGTAATGGACTTTTCTTGCCCACTGATCACTTCTTGGTCTAGATATAGGAGTTTACATGCAGAATCACATACAGAATTATAAACAGGAAGACTTGAACAATGCCCTCTCATATCCCATCATGGAAATTTTGCATCTATTTAAAAACTGGAAATAACCCAAGGCCAGTCTCTTGCACAAAGCAACGAGACCCGGTTACTACAGCATGTCAAAGGTTTATGTCCTTGAATCACACGTGAGTGTGTGTTTTAGAGACTCACGACACTAAGAAATAATGAAGGGGCTGGGGTCGTGGCTCAGTGGTAGAGCACTTGCCTGGCATGTATGAGGCACTGGGTTTGATTCTTGGCACCACATAAAAATAAATGAACAAAATAAAGGTCCGTCAACATTTAAAAAATACATTAAAGAAAAGGAATCATGAAGTCTGGGGTTAATCTAGAGAATACACGCAGCCATCTCGAGGTATTCTGATTCAAAACCTTTAAACACTTTGAAAGGCACCATAGTACAAGTTCAAGGCTTCCAAAGGACTTGGCCATGAGGGTCGTGGTTTGTAATCCCCAATCTAAAGCTGGCATTTCAACACCTCTTCTTTCTTTCCCAAATACTTTTTTCCTCTTTTCCTTCCTTCCTTATTTCTCATCCCATAGTGGATCTGGGGCAAAAATAGTGAAGATTTCTTGACTCAGTACCATTCTTTGTCATGGGGATGTGAAGGAGCCTGTTGGTTTAACCCTTCATTCCATAAGTTTTATGGAGAGAAGGACCTGAGATTGTCCAGTGGTGTAAGTCTGCCAAATTGCAGGTTCAGTCCGAGGAAGCCCACTCTTGTTACCAGGCTGAGCCACCTGGGTCTCAGTGAAGGTGATGTGTGATTGACATCTGCCTTATGACCTTGACTAACCTCCCGACTGGCTCAAAAACAGGGAACCAGGGTATTATTTATCAGACTCTTTCAAATCCTAACACGATTAAATAGAAAAGAGACCCTTTGATTGGACCCTGTTTATGTGACTTGAGACGACATTATTCGAAAGAAGCAGAACCACCTTTTGCACCCACTGCTGATGGAGACATACACGCTGGAGATTTTTAAAAATCTGAAAGACTCTGCAATAAGCAAACAAAGTCTGTGTCACAGAATTCAACCCGGGGCTATGCTTTCGCTTAGAGAAACACGACGGCAGAAGGAAGGTCACAAAACCAGAACATCACAGAAGAATCAGGTGTTGAGTTGGGAGGGCCAGTTGGTCAACGTCCATTCAGGGTAGACCCCGAGAATGCCCAGATGAGTAGAAACCGCCCCTTCCAGGCCACGCGGGGCCCCCGCTGCCCCTGATATGTGGGTTCTCTCTGCAGCACTTCCCAGAGCAGACATCCAGTCTGGAAATGAATGTCATCAATAACAGAAAAATCGGTAGTTTCATTTTTCCATTGGCTTAATTATTTGAAACTTTGTCCTTTTATTGGACATAAATAATACCCTCAGCTCCAATCGTTGCCACCCATCTCTTCTGCTGCTGCCCTCTGATGTCACCTACAGTTTCACGGCTCTTTAAATGTTAGAAAACAATGTCCGTCCCTCCCCTTCCACCTTCTCTGAGTCTGCTCTACGGCTAAATCCGTTTCCATTTTTACAGCTGTGCCTCCTGTTCCCCAGATGCTGGTCCTGAAGGTGATTTCCAATTTTAAAGTCTGCCTGCAAAGAGAAGTCCAGTCCTTCCCCAGCGGTACTGTCACCAGGACTACAGCAGATGTGGGGATGATTTCCTCTCTGGTTTTGGACACTCTATTACGTGCTAGATTCGATTTGCGTTTTTGAAAGCAGAGACTATTGGCGATTGCTGAATGATCTCACAGCCAACTGATAAGACCTTGAACACGTGCGCTGACCCCCAAAATTGGACTCGCTCCTTCTCATTTTTAGAGTCAAAATGCAAATCTTTGTATGCGTCTCTATGCAAATGAATCTTGCTACATTGGGTCTGATGATGATCTTCTCCAGGAAATTCTGAAGACTGATTCTGTCATTTAACCGATTCCCTGGTGGTTCCTGGGATCAGAAAATTCACTCAGAGCGTCATCAAGAATGTCAGGTGTGTCTGGTCAGAAATTTCACTGGGAAAGATGGAGCAAGGAGCACAGAGCAATGGCTATGGATCTCCTTCCCCTGTGGACATCATTCCCTACTATGAGCTGGACATTTGTGTCACTTACAAAATTCAGGTGGAAACCTAACCCCTCGGGCAACAGTATTAAGAAATGTGGCCTTTAGGATGTGCCTGGTCATAAGAGGGTCTGTGGAGGAAGTTCATCCTTTCGCTCTCTCCATATGAGGACACAGCATGCATACCTTCCAGAGGATGCAGCAACAAGCTACCAACTTGGACTTGGAGATAAGGCCACTTACCAGAAGCCAAGTCTGCCAGCACCTTGAATAGGACTCAGCCTCCAGAGTCAAGAGAAATAAACCTCTATTGTTTATAAGTTACCTAGTCTCTGGTATTTTGTTATAGCAGCACACAAGGACTAAGATCATCCCCTAACACACACATGGGATAAGACATGTGACCCACCCTTCCTTCCTGTCCTCCAGCTTCCTCCTTATGACCCACAGAAATGTCATGACTTTTTTTTTTTTTAATTTAAAAAAAGAGTCTTTCTGATGTTTATTTGACTAGGAGAAACATAAGAAAATAAGGTTAGTCCTTATTTCTTGCTCAAAACTATGCAGAAAGATATTAATGAAAAAAGATGTCACAAAACTATGTATGAGGTATCATTTTTCACAGTAGGGATATTTATTTATAGCTCTGAAGACAGATAGGTAGAGATTATAGATCTATTTCTAATTCTGCCTAGATAAAATTCTAGAAGAACACATAAACATTTATATAGATCTTTCTGAATGATATTATCGTTTTCCCCCTAATATTTTACATGGATTGTCACATAATTAAAACATAATTTAGGGCTGGGGTTGTGGCTCAGTGGCAGGGCGCTTACCTAGCATGGGCAAGGCACCGAGTTCGATTCTCAGCACTGCATATAAATAAACAAAATAAAGATCCATTGCCAACTAAAAAAATCCAAAAAACAAAAAAGCAAAAAAAAAAAAAAAAAAAAGCCAAAAACATAATTTAAAAATTCTTAGGCTGGTGATCATCACTTTGCATTCCAAATTCTCTTAGAAAATGTACACTCTCCCCTGAACGTGGTGTCAAGATCACTTAGCTACAGTTCATAGAATCTGTTTTAGTTCCATTTTTTAAAAATAAAAAATACTAGCCTTTCTCTTTCCCACAGTTCCTAGAATACAACCAAGGGCCGTCAGCAGCCTCATGCATGAGCGTGTGCTCATCTCACTTTTCCACTGTGTTGGAATATTCTGGAAGCTTTCATGCCTTTGGACCAATGGAGAAAGCTCCTCTGCCTGGGATTACCTGTACCCTCTCCTCCTTGGGTGGAATGTTGTTCCTCTCTACCTCCCTGTTCAACGATCGCCTCTACCGCTTCACTCACTCACTGTGCCCCCTGTTCTTCTGCATCTGAACGAAGCTCTCTTGGGCTGCCAATATCCACTCCCAGATGGTGAGCGTCTGGGTGTCTGTCCTTCCCTGGATACAGGCGTCCTCTGGGCAACTTGTTAAACACACAAATTCCTCAGTCCCATTCCTGGACGTTCTGGTTCTGCAGGTCAGGAGGAGGGTCCAGGAACATGCATTTATTTAAAAACCCTCTCGTGTTCTGATGTGTGTTGCTTTAGGGCCACCATGACCCACAGGGAGGGAGATGGCTGTCCTTTGTACCTTTGGATTATTCATACTGTGGACTGCATCAGATGATGCTGGTCTTTATAATTTAAGGTCCTTTTCCTGCATTATCAAGAAATGTTAGCGCAAGGTGGCATATGTCAGTAATTCCAAAGACTTGGAGGCTGAGGCAAGAGGATCACAAGTTCAAGGTTAGACTGGGAAACTCAGTGATACCCCATCTCAAAATAAAAAGTAAAAAGGACTGGGGATGCAGATCTGTGATAAAGTGCCCATGAATTCAAACTCCATACCCTCCCTCTCTCTCTCTCTCCTTCCCTCTCTCCCTTTCTCTCTCTCTCTCTTTCACACACACACACACACACACACACACACACACACACACACACACAGCAATCAGACGTTTTACTTACACTGTGGAGGTACTTACACTCCAATAGAGGGAAACTGGTCTTATCAGAACAAATGTAGGCGAGGCTTACAAAATACATACACAGAAAGGGCATTTCTGATTCAACCACATGCACCTTAATTTTCTAGGCAGAATTCAAGTTCTGCTTAGATTTATCTGCAGTTATACTTCCAGACAGAGGGGAATGTGGAAAGAATTAAGGACAGGTGGCATGTTTTCCAGTTTGGAAAACCTTCAAAGCAGATGTTGCTAATCTTCATCTAATAAAATGTCTGGCACTTTTGCACACTGATTACAGACTTGCTAGGAGGCCACGTGAAAAGTCACCGTTACTCTAAATGTTCTGCTTACGTTTTCTCTCGCGCAACCAGAAACTTCCTTTCAGCTCCTCAAATGGATGCATCCGGGAGACAACCATTTTAACCTTTTAGAAATGGATCTCGCTAAAGCAAATCAGAGAGAGATGATGGAAATGTTAATTAACTGGCTTTCATCTCGGTCCGATTCTGTATTTAACCTAAAGGTCCACGGTCTGTTAGGTGGGTTTCTCAGATCTGATTACCTATGACAGCCGGAGAAATTCAATAATGGTGTGGGGAGGCTGCTCCTTTGGGAGGGTGATACTCCTCTTGCTTTCGGCATGCAAAGCGAATGCCAAGAAGGGAAAGTGTGTCACTCACGAATTATTCTGACATATCTCTTTCTGGTTCAGGATTTGTTAGAGAACAAACTTTCTCTTTCAGAGTTGGGACCAAGCGCTTGCTCCCTGCTACATCACGGGGCCATCTCTCAAGTCAAAGGAGACCACGATTTAACATGGATCCAGACGCACACCACATGCCCTCTGCTTCTGAGAGATCACGTGCTCATAAAACCAATCCACAGGACCCAGCAATTCTCAAACCACAGGAAGTTCAGATGCTGGGAAGATAAAATACCCAATTTTGCTTTCTTTTTTATTTATGATGCAATGAGCCATTTAAAATCCATTTCGGCTTAGGAAATTATAAGAAAGCAAGCAAACCCTAGTTTGAAAACCAGCAATATCGAGCTTTCCAATGTAATGAACGGAAACGCTCAACATAAACCACTTCTTTCTTTTGGAAAGGGGAATAGCTCTGTGGCAGGGTGACAGGAGATGACAGAGGTACCCTAGAAAGATGTGCCTGAGAACGAGATGGATTTTTACTTATGTATTTAGAAATATATAACTTTAATAATGCTGTGAATGTGTGCAGAAGTGTTAGCAGAGGTAGGTCAGAGATCTATGCTTTTTAATATCAGCTTCTTCTTGAGTAGCATTTTATCACATTCTTAGCTAAATCTTACTGATTATACAATAGCTGAAATGAGGCAATTAGTATGGTCAATGACAGCCACCAAGAATGAAACGGGGGCGGGGGGGTGGTGGTTTCAAGGCAAGCCAGATGGATATCTTCAGTATACCGCTTATTATCTGCTTGTGGTGATAAGTTCAATTAAAACCACATCAGTACAACACAATCTCCTTGAATGCCCGGAAAAGAAATTAATTATGTGCTTCACATTTTGGGAAGCTAAAGAGTCATATTTTCTGTGTGCCTTTTATGTTTGTTTTGTTTATTCTGACTGGTAAGACTTCATTAGGAAAAAAAAAAAAAACATTATTTCATTCTGTAAGAGTGCGGCTCCTTAAAAGAAGGTGTTTGGAATGAACAGGTTAAATACCACCAGGAGAAAGGTTGGGTCTATTCCGCATTACCTGGGAGAACAGGCAAAAGTCTGATGGACTGTTCAGATGATTTTGCCTGTAATAGGTGACAGTATGGAAATCTGGTCTGAGATTTTCCTTTCTTTTCTTTTCTTTTCTTTTTTTTTTAGCTTTTCTTTTTAATTTAGTTTATGCATATAAAACTACAACAAAAATTCACCAATACTCATATACCCACTTCTGGAATTAGCTGTTTTCAGCACATTTTAATGTGCCTTTTTCTCATCTGTTGAAAAATTTATGCAAATATATCACCTTGAACACAGCTAAAGCCTTCCACATCATCTCACTCCACATCCCCCCTTCAAGTGCGTATTTATGTTGTGCGTGCATTTCTGTGTTTGAAAATTACATGATGTTATTTTATATTACTAATTTCATATTTAACCAGAGCATATCTATTACATGATACCACATTATTGTTCTCTAATTTGCTTTTTTTTTCCCCATTACAAGCAACAATGTAACCGACACCTTTGCAAATGGAGGGAGTCTTGCTTAGTGCATATGTGACGCCCTCTAGGGTGAGTCCAGAAACAGAACTGCTGACCATGGAGACTGTACTCTGATAACAGTACTTGATCTCTGTGGGTCTATTCCAGTTCCCATCCCCTCTCCGAGTGTGTGAGGATCCTTTCTGTTCCATGCTATATCTTTCTCTTTTGCCAACCTTGTATGCAAATTAATCGGGTCACCTTGGTGTGTCACTGGCATCTTACTGATAACGGGGGCTGAGGTTGATATTTCCTTATAAGTTTATTGACCCACAGGGTGTCTTTTAGACCAAAAGCAAGAACGTGAAGGCCATCTTTGACATAGACACTTTCCTACAAAAGAACAGATTTGGCATAAATAAATAACTTAGGGGGCTAAATAAATAACTTAGGCTCCCTCTACACTGAGGATGAAGAAGGGGTGTGCAGAACGGGAGCCAGGGTGGATCGTCACAGGTGCAGTTCACGATGGGCCAAGTCCATTGCTCTGGGTCCAAAGTGAGACAGTACATCATGGTGGAAGTGCGTGGTGGTGGAGGATGTTGCTCCATTCATGGTGGACAGGAAGTAGAGAGAGGGAGAGCAAGGGCCAGGGGCGGAAGGGAAACGCACCCTTTCAGGGCAGCCCCCAGTGACCCACCTCCTCCAGCCACACCCCACCAGCCATCTTTATAAACTCTGCTCTCAGCATTACAGAAGGAAGATGCTCTTATTTTTATTTTATTTTTTTTTGTGATGCTGAGGATTGAACCCAGGGCCTCGTGCTAGCAAGGCAAGCACTCTACCAACTGAGCTATATCCCCAGCCTGGAAGATGCTCTTTGGTGGAAGATTTGGACAAAGGGGGATCCTTCTATATCTATGACTGGTTTTCCTAAAGGCACAACATTTGCTAAATCTACCTAGTTCTTTTTTTTCCCCCCCATAGGAACATACAACTGGTTTTATACATTGTAAAATAGTTACAATGGTTTTCAGAGGTGGAGAATTGTATGAGTGCCCAATTCAGATTTATAAATATTCCACATGACTTTTATGAGTGTCCATGAGCGTGTCAGGGGAAATCCAGATTTTCAGGCCCATCGAGCTCTGTGAACACAGGCAGGACGTGGGGCACAATCACCTACCCTTTCTTTAGGATTCTCCAATCTGAGCTGCGGCTCAGTATGGCAGAACTTCCTGGTGAGATCTAGAATTAGCATATTCTGTCCACTGCCTTCTGTGGAAGGACCTATCATATTTAGCATTGAGCACTTCTGACAACAAACTTTTGCTTTCTATTCTAGAAGCCTTGGGTCAGAATTTGTGTTAATCCTATTAGAAAGACTGTTAATTATCTCCTAGAAATAATTGGTTCCAGTGGAAGACATCTAATTAGGTCAAAATGCATTCTGTTATAAGGGCCCAATGTTAAAAGCTTTCGTTGTGTGTTAGCGGCCAAACGTCACTGCTGGTTGCTGACTTCTGATTGATTCCCAGTCAAATATGGATAAAGCCTTGAATAATTTTGCATTGAAGATGTGGGTTGCTTCAGATTTATTTCCCAAATAAGGTTCCAACTGAAAAGACTCTACGGTATGGTGTCCATCATGCTATGCATGGAAAAGCTGATATTTCTCAATGTCATATTTAGTTAACACAGAAGAGCAATTTGATATAGGGCACCAGAGCAATCTGTAGACACTTTTTGGGTACTGGTAAGAAAATTTCCTTTCTGTTGATTATATAACAGGCATTTGAGGGAATCTTTACATAAGTAAACTTTGGATGACATGGACCAAAAAACATTACTTCTGGCAATGAAGAAATCAATTAAATGTGCAGGAATCTACAGAAACATCTGTAGCTTGCAGGGTTGGAGATCAGGCAAGCGAAATGATTACTGTTAAGACTGTACGGGGTCTTGGTTAAGACCTACAGAAGACCTCTTTTCTATCAGAGTCATTTATAGTACAAATATTTTTTTTTCTTCTTGTAAAATTAATTCTGTACACCGAATAACAAATTTAAACACACAGATGAACAACCACAGAAAACCTCTTTTAAAATCCAGACGAAATGAGGGAACATTTTTAGGGAGGCCAATTTCCAGAATTGCATTGGTGAAAGAAGATGGTGCAGGCAGGCCCAGGGCCAGGGGCAGCACATGAACTCACTGGGCTCATGATGAAAGGTTCAAGAAGGGAGGGGTGTCCAGAAAAATTCCCAGCAGGCATGAGTTTGAGTCAGCTTTGTGTTGCTGTGACCACAAAGCCCAATGAGGACAACTTAGAAGAGGAAGTTCGCTGGGGCTCATGGTTCCACGGGTTCTGTTCATGACAGGTCAAGTCCATTGCTTTGGGTCCAGTGAGACAGAACATCATGGCAGAAGTGGGAGGAGGAAGATGGCGGCTCCATTCATGGAGGCCAGGAAGTAGAGAAGGAGAGCAGGGGCCAGGGGCTTTGGGAAAAATGCACCCTTCCAGGGCAGCCCCCAGTGACCCAGCTCCTCCGACCATGCCCCGCCTGCCTACCACCCAGTCCATCTAGCGTGGATGATGAGGTTTCAGCTCGCTATCCAAACATTTCACCTCTGAATATTTCTGCATCCACCCAGGAGGCTTTGGGGGGACACCTCATCTCCACACCACAAGAGTGCACTTCCTGCTCCAGAACCCCCCCTGGTCTAGTACTCTGGGTCCAGCGTGCCTGCTCAGATCCTGGAGCACAGCACTGCAGACATTGTTTCAGGGACTGGCACGTTCTCTTCCTCTTCTCCTTCAGTGAAATGGCTTCTCTCTGGACCTTCCACTTCAATCTACATTCTGAGGTCAACCCTTTTGCTATTGGGGTGAGGCTTAGATCCTGGGAAAGAAATCTCCTAAGCAACCTCAGGGAGGAGGAGTCAGATTCAGTGAGATGAGGCAAGATCAGCGTGACATGCCAATGAAAGTTGTGGACAGCTGGCTACTCTGAGCTTCGGGGCCAAATTTTGAGGAAGATCTATTTGTGGAAAAGGAAAAGTTATCAAAAGAAAGGATAAGTGTTTTTTTTTTTTTTTTTTCTGTAAATGGATGAATAGTAAAGATTTAAGGCTTTGAAGGTGAAGAGGTGAAATTGAAGCTATTATGCAGATACTTGTGTATCATACAGCCTGTTATAACTACTCCACTGCTAAAGTACAAGAGCAATCCCAGTCAATATGCAAGCAAATGACCCGGCTGGGTTCTAACACAGCTTCATTTATGGACACCGAAAGATGAATCTCACAAAATTTTCACACGTTCAAAGATATTATTATTACTATTTTTGGGAGGGGGTCCCGGGAATTGAACTCAGGGGCACTGAACCACTGAGTCACATCCCCAGCCCTATTTTGTATTTTATTTAAAGACAGGGTCTCACTGAGTTGTTTAGCACCTTGCTGTTACTGAGGCTGGCTTTGAACTTGGGATCCTCTGCCTCAGCCTCCTGACTTGCTGGTGTTACAGGCATGTGCCACCATGCCTGGCTATTACTTTTTTTTTTTTTTGGATACTGGATTGAACCCAGTGGCAATTTACTACTGACCTACATCCCTAACCCTTTTTATTTTTCATTTTGAGACAGCATCTTGGTAAGTGGCTGAGGCTGGCCTCAAACTTGTGATCCTCCTGCCTCAGCCTCCCAGGTTGCTGGGATTATAGGTGTGCACCACTGTACCCAAAAATATTATTGTTCTTTTGACTTTTTTCCTGTACTAGTTAAGCCATTCTTAGCTTTTGGCATCTACAGAAACAGGAATCTAGATTGATATGCCACACAGGGCACAGTTTGCAAATTCCTGCAGTGGTCTCAAATTAGACTGCTCCTAACGATCAGTCAGGATGTTTATTTAAAATACAGGGTTTTTCTTTTTCTTTTTTTTTTTTTTTTTTCAGGTCTCATCTCTAGATATGTACATTTTTTAGAATGGGGTGATCCCAGGAGCTCTACATTCCTATTAAGCACTCTACTGAACTTTCACTCGCTGGAAAACATATATTAAGTTCTTGGGTGTAGGACAGCATTTGAAAGCGCAGTCTGAGCCAGGTGCAGCAGTACATGCCTGTAATCCCAGCAACTCAGGAGGCTGTGGCAAGTTTGAGGCCAGCCTCAGCAACTTAGCCAGGCCTTAAGGAACTTAGTGAGACTTTATTTCAAAATTAAAAATTAAAAAAAAAGGCTCAGTGGTTAAGTGCTCTGGGTTCAATTCCCAGCACCACAAAAATAGTAACAACAATAAAAAAAAATGAAGTAGCAGTCATAATAGCCTAAAACCACCAGCCAGAGTTCTACAAGGTCAGATTGGAAGCTGTTCGACAAGAAAACCATGGTAATCACATCCATAGCTTAAAGCCCTGCATTTCATTTTGAGCCCTGGAGGTGATCAATAGAAGCAAGGGTTACTTTTATCATGGTTATCGGGTTGATCTACACCCAAGATAAACACTCCAAGTTGCTCTTCTCTAGAACTGCTCCTTGAAAATATGTGTCTTGTAAACCCTGTACATTCAAGACTGTCATGCAAACAGCATCCTGTAACTCCGCAGTAGTAACGAAATGGATCAGGGGGTCCAATATTGCCTGCCAATGCCGACTGTCCTCCGCAGAGTTCTTAACAACATTGACAAGTGCTGTCACGTTTTTGCTCAAAGGCAACATATTAGGCTTTCTGGAAGGATTTTTTTTTTTTTTTTTGCAGGGGGAGGTCTGATTTGAGAACCATTCTTGCTTAGAATTATACAGCAAACCAAATTCCCGATGTCCTTTAACTAGCTTGAAAAGTGAGATCAGTAAGATTGAGAGATTCAGATGATGGCAGATCATCCAGAGTCCCCCAGGCACCCCATAGAATGGTGCAGAGTTTGGAAGCCTGCTCGTGCATAATCTGAATATTTATCCATTCCATTCTTACTTGCCAGAGACTTATTTTAAACTTCCCACGTCTGGGTGTCTGGAACGGTGGCTGTGTCCCCTCCTCCTGCTCCCCTATCTGCTGACCCGGCGCCTGACACTGTAGCTTCTCTCCCAAACACAGGGGCCCGGGTGGTGGAGAGAATCGGATTTGAAAAGCATGGTTAATGATAGAATTACTGCAAAAAGGTTAGAAAAGACGTGTTCTGATGTCTGACCTTCCTGGTGTTCTAATCCCCGACATAGGAGGAGATCAAAACGAAGACAAGCACATTTTAAGGTTAGAGAACACCGTCTCTGATAAATTAGTCCCTTTGTAGATCTCAAAATTGAATTAAAATCCAAGCACTCAGTCATCTTTCAGGCTACACCGTCGCATTTGCATGAAAGGAACAGGGCTCAAGCATTTTGATGTGTGGCTCTGTCCTGGGTACAGTTCACGAGGAGTTCAGAATGGTTTTCCCTCTGCTTTTACTGTGCTTTATGGAGCAGATTTCTCCACCGTATTTCTCAATTTATGTTAATGTCCTTCTCGGAAAGCTGGCCATCCCCTGGGCACGCACAGGTACGTCCCATTAACGCTAATGGGAGGCAGAATGAGCACCCACATCTCTTCTGACCTTACTCAAAGGAGCAGTGTTGTTAACTTCTGCCAACATATTGGCCAGAGAAAGCTCAATTTCTTTTCTTCCCCGACTTGCCTAGGAGAAGAATCATAAGGAGCAGGAGGCCTCTGTGGAGACCCGGAGGCCAGCTGAGCCTCACCAGCCAAGTTCAGAGAGAACTCTGCTCAGAGGCAGGTGAATTCTGCATGGCCACCAGGCTCCGGGGCACAGTGCACTTGACCTCATGGCTCACCCTGGATTGCTCTGCTGCCTTCTCTCCTCGTTCCACCCAGCTCCTCCTGACCTGGCTTTTCCCCGCTTCTTTAATCTATTAGAAAATCTCAGTATTCCATAGACCTTGGCAACACCTGGGGTATTTGGTCACCTGTCCCTCTAAATCCTTTCATTACATCCACAAAAAAAGCTCCTGATTGATTCTCGTCCTTCAATCAAGTTTCTCTTCTCCAATCATTTGCAAACTTCTTCACCATTTTTGCAATTTTATCTGGTCACCATGCATCTTGAATACTTTTCTGTGGACCAACTCACTTCTCCTTTTAATTAGCTGCCTCTTAAAAGATTCTTGTGTCATTGGTCCTGAATGGAGAACTCATGTTTTCCTACCACACGTTGCAAGAAGCAAATTGTTCCTAAGGTTTGAGAAGTGTCTACAACTATTCTTGGGAAAGTATTGTTTACATTTTACTAGCAGGCAAGAAATAAATTATTTAGCTTGTTAAAATAGGTAGAAGTTATTATCTCTGCAAGATTTATATCCAGACCAAAAAAATGAAGCAGTCATGACCTGTTTCTTCCCTGGTATATGGTGAGGACTCTACCGTATCCAGCAGAAGGTAAGCAGCTGGGAATTGCAAGGTACTCGGTGGTTTTGTCCCAGGGCTGCTGGTATCTGGGATATGCACACTAAAAGGGAAACAGGGGTCTTTCCTTGAGAGCCAAGGTAAGCCGATGCTTGTAAGAAGCATGATAATCAAACAGCAGGAGACTTGTTCCTCCATGTGAAAATTCTGCACTTTGAAAAGCCTGGAAGGCATCTGTAGTGTCTGTTTGGGTGTTTATCACTTTCAGACTCTCAGTTTTTCGTTGTGGTACCTTCACTTGGTCATTGCTAATTGTTCCATTGCGGTAAAGACTTCATATGTGCTCGCTTCAACGATTTAGAACGTGTGTCTCGCCACTGTACCATAAATAAAGAAAACAATGAAGCACTTACTAACACTTCCCTGATGCCAGGCACAGTGCTAAATGCAGATAATCCCGGTCACCAAAACCCCCGTATCGGGTTGGCTCTGCTAATACCCCCACATAGGCTAATAACCCTGTCCAAGGTCACAGAGATAGAGAACGAAGACTAAAACCAGATCGCTCTGACTCCAACACCTGACCCTTAATCAGGGTTGAAGACAGCTCCCTAGTATTCCCTTATATTCTGAGTAATGGGCAAATAATCTCAAATAGCTCCCAATTCTGCCATTATCTATTTTTGAAGCTGTGGGGGTCTCTCTTGGTCCTACTGGATCATTAAATTGCCTTTGGTAACTAAGATAGCCACTGATAACCAAAGAACTCAAGCTGGAACGGTTCTAGAAATATTATTTTACCCTTTTTTCTTCTGCCCTGTGACAGACTGACTGTGTGATCAGTCATATGCTGTTGCTATTGCTCTGAGGGAAAAATGAAATAAACTGAAATAGATGGAATTCCTTTAAACACAGATTTACTTCTAATTCTTGGGCTTTTCAGTTTTCTAGCTATATGGAAAAGTATGTTTATGATAAAAGATGTCCCAAAATACTAGTAAACTCCCTTTTTTCAATGAATGTGAAATTTATAATTAGGTGATATTTAGCCTCCTTGCTTAAATGATATTGAGGTAAATATTCTTCTTGGATATTTTTATTTGCATAAGCCTTTCTTACTTCACAGAGGGAGCTATAAATGGGTCAGAAAGAAATAATATGATATGACCTTTCTGTTATCTATCACACAGAAATAGGTTAAGTTAAAAAATTTCCTAGCCTACAGAATGGGAGAAGGTCTTTACCACATGCACCTCAAGATAGAGCACTGAGCTCCAGGAAATACAAAGAACTCAAAAAACTTAACACCAAAAAAACAAATAACCCAATCAATAAATGGGCAAAGGAACTAAACAAACACTTCACCAAAGAAGAAATACAATCAATCAACAAACATATGAAAAACTGTTTATCATCTCTTGCAATCAGAGAAACACATGTACAATTAGGACAAATTTAAAAATTAATTTAAAAAACTACTCTAAGACTTCATCTCACTTCTGTCACGATGGCAATTATCATGAATACAAGCAATAATAAGTGTTGGCCAGGATGTGGGGAAAAAAGCACACTCATACATTGCTGGTGGGACTGCAAATTGGTGCAACTACTCTGGAAGGCAGTGTGGAGATTCCTCAGAAAACTCAGAATGAACCCACCATTTGACCCAGCTATCCCATTTCTCAGTTTATACCCAAAAGACTTAAAATCAGCATACTGCAGTGACACAGTCTCATCAATGTTTATAGCTGCTCAATACACCATAGCTAAACTTTGGAACCAACCTAGATGCCCTTCATAGATGAATAGATAAAGAAAATGTGGTACATATACACAATGGAATCTTACTCAGTTATAAAGAAGAATGAAATCATGGCATTTGAAGGTAAATGGCGGAACCAGAGAATATGCTAAATGAAATAAGCCAATCCCAAAAAAGCAAAGGCTGAATGTTTTCTCTGATAAGCGGATGCTGATCCATAGTGGGGGGTGGGTAAGGAGGAATAAAGGAACTTTGAATTGTGCAGAGGGGAGTGAGGGGAGAGCTGGGGCAGTGGGGATGGAAAGGACAGTGGAATGAGACAGACATTATTACCCTATATACATGTATGATTACAGTACTGGTGTGACTCAGTACCATGCACAGCCAAAGGAATGAGCAGTTCTGCTCCGTTTGTATACAATGTGTCAAAATGCATTCTACTGTCATGTTTAACCCATTAGGTCAAATAAAAAAAATTAAAACTAAATTTCCTACTGGCCAAATTTCTTACTGGTTATATTGTACGCATGTATGAAAATGTAACAATACATCCCACCATTATGTACATCTATCAAGCACCAATAAAAAGGCGGGAAAAAGAAAAGCACCAAGAACTCAGAATAGGGATTCCTGGGTTCCAGTACCCCTTCTGCCCTTGGTGCCCCGGAGCAAGCCAAGGACTTGGACTGAAAGTCATCTTCAGTCCAAGCAGCAGAGAGATTATTGCAACTCAAGCATCCTACGACTGGTCAGGCATCAAGTGATGCATACGCAAATGAGATGTCAATCAAGATGGCGCCCTTCCCAGTTCTTTCTTAGCACCCTGCTGTCCACCCGGTGCTGGGACAGCTTCTTATCATGTGCTCAGATCACAAAGTACTTTCTGTCCTAAGACATAAAGCACCTGGACTAAAGCACCTGGAAAATAAGATTTCCTTAAAACTGACCGGGTTGGCAGGGACTCAAACCCAGCACAGAGCTGATCCCTACGCCTTCCGCACAGCTCCCGATAATCAGTGCTAAGTTTGAAAAAATCACCCATGTCACTGTTTAAACAATGTTTGCTAAAAATAGCGTTTGAGTCATGGGTTTTTAATTTGTTAGCACAGTGTTCCTAGACACGACTTTCAAATCTACAGAGACTTGAAAGAAATTTAATTAAAGGATTGAAGATAACATTAGTTACCACACTATCATAGCTACAGTGGCTGGAATTCTCCAAAGTGTACTGGATGATTCTGCAAGAAGACAGCCTGTCCATCACATTCATCCGAACAGTTCTCCAAGAAGTAGTCATCGTATCACGTTTGCCGTGATGAGTCAATCTAGCAAGGCGGGGGTGTCTGCACATATTAATAGGCATGACGCCCCATCTACAGATTACCTTCTGAGGGACGAGGACACACGCACGTGAGTTTGTGCTATGTCTGGGGTAAGTCGTTACCTTTCACGACCAAGTTTCCCGTACTGCTAGCCGTTCCAAAATGGTTGGTGGCGATGCAGGTGTAGCTCCCAGCATCTGATTTAGTCACGTTGACGATTCTGAGGTTCCCATCTTCAGAAATGGTGATTCTGAAATGAAAAAATGAAGCACAGGGCGTGAAGTCTATCTCTGAGGATTCTTCAGAATTATTTTTGCCATTCTGTCATCTTTCCAAACTATACATCAGGTTCTATCCTTGGATGGCCTCATCTTTAGGATGTTCATCTACGTATCATTTTTGGGGGTACCAGAGATTGAACTCAGGGGCACTCGACCACTGAGTCACATCCCCAGCCCTGTTTTGTATTTTACGTAGAGACAGGGTCTCACTGAGTTGCTGAGCGCCTCGCTTTTGCTGAGGCTGGCTTTGAACTCGCGATCCTCCTGCCTCAGCCTCCAGAGCTGCTGGGATGACAGGCGTGCACCACGGCGCCTGGCTCATCCACATATTATTTGATCTATGCTTCCAGGATCAAATGGAACATGGAAGATCTCTGTGGAAGATAATAGAAGCATCGACATTATTGGAATGTGTGGCTTGTTTAATACTTTCAATATTTTCTTGCTGAAACGATTTCAGCATTCAGTTGGGATAACTTATTAGGTTGTAGCCATTTGTCTGTTTGGTGGCAGTCACCACGTTATACAAACGTGAGACTTGTAGACCACCATCAGTCTTTAAAACTGCTAATGAGGAATCAGAAAATGACCCCATGATCATCACCTTTAACCTTTCACTGAAAGTGTTTCTTTTTCCTAGATGAGAAACTTAAATGAGGTGCTATCAAGCATATTTATTTCTGAAATATGTCAGCCAATACATTTTTAATGAGATTCGAACACTGAACTTTAAAAAATATCAAAATATTTCACAACTTGTATGACTTTGGACATCTCTCAGGCCCCAGCATCTATTTCCTGCGGGAGGGAAACACTTTTGCTGACACAAAAACCGGAACCGGAAGGAGCTTAGAGAACTGTTTTACATCCCCAGCCCTTTTTGTGCTTTATTTTGAGACAGGGTCTCGCTGAGTTGCTTCGGGCCTTGCTAAGTGACTGAGTCTGGCCTGAACTTGCCATCCTCCTGCCTCAGTCTCCTGAGTGGCTGGGATTATAGGCGTGCACCACCACGCCTGGCTCAAATCCATTCTTTACTCAGTGGGCAGATAAGCTCGACCTTACTTCCTTTACCAAACTCCAGCGAGGTCAAGTATTCCAGTTTAGATGTCCTGTTGTTGTTTTTGGTTTGGCTTTTGTTTGTTTCTGTACTGGGGATGTGTTTTACCATTGTGTCCATGGCCTCTTTTCAAAAAGTTTTCTATTTTAAAACAGGGCCTAAGTCGCTGAGATTGGCCTTGAACTTGTGACCCTCCCCTCAGCCTCCTGAGTTGCAGGGATTACAGGTATGTGTCACTGTGCCCCCAGAGGACCTTTCAAAATAGAAATGAGATTTTATTGCCCCCCGGGTTGAGAAATCCATCCTTGTATGGAAATCTACTTTGCTCCATGTCAGTCCCTAGTCCTTCCTCTTTCCCTCCCCACATCCCACCCCTTCCCTTTCCTTCATTCAACTGGTCTTCCTTCTATTTATTTATAGTTTTTTTTTTTTAATGCATAAAGGTGAAATTCACTGTGATATATTCATATATGTACACAGCACAATTAACTGAATTTGATTCTGAATGTAACTATAATGCACCAGTAAAAACTGAAAAATCCAGCTTGGTCTCCCCATTGTACTCTGAGACAATTCCTAACCAGAGCTCAGGACGCCTGATGTGAGAAGCTTGAAAATAAAAATGAAACAGAAAAGGCCAGCTCTTCTCTTTCCTACTATATTTCTAGCCTTTAACAATCTTTAGTCCCCTGGACTTTTGCAAGTTCTCGGGTACTTGAAGCCCCTTCCCACCCCAGGACCTTTGCACCTGCTGTTCTGCCTGCTTTGGGCGTTACTCCCTTTCCTCTGGATGTAGCTGCCACCCTCTCACTCTTCTCACTCCAACACAGAGGTAGCTTCTTCATACAGACCTTTCTAGGCTCACTTTCTAAAGTGGATCCCCTGTTGGTCTCTGTTTCTGCAGCTACTTCCTTTCTTCCCACTAAACGCCATCCAGAAGTTTTAATTACTTGTTCATTATCTTATCACATGGAGTAAGACCTTCTCTGAGGGCAGGGGTAGTGTTCATCTCAGGACGAAACCTCCTGCGTCAAGTATACAGGAAGGCATACAGTAGGCGCTAGGTAAATGGCGAGTGGCTGAGTCAATGGGTCAAAAGTAAGCATCCTCAGGGGGAAAGTCAATAGGGTGTGGAGGAGGCCAGAGAGGCTGAGCTACAGAGGACACCAGCACAAGCCTGAACAGGGTCCTTTTAAAATATCTGCACCAAGGGGTCTCGCGTGGGCCGAGCTTCACTTTGTAGAACTGCTGGCAATATTTTCAAAGCACAGGTAAAGATTCAAATTAAAATTTTCACCCAGCTTCAGAGGCTGTATGGGTTTTTGGTGACAACTCTGGAGGATGGAGAAGCTACAACCCTCCTGGGACCCACCCCAGGCTGTATGACTCAGCTGGCAAGGTGCGGACATGGAAGAACCCTCTGGAAGATTCTAGAAGCCCGGGAGGAATGTTCGCATGCCACTTCCATCAGTTCTACTCGCTTGACTTTCTCAGTTTAAACTTCCTCACCTACGACATGGAACCAATGTGGAACGTGGAACCTGATAGGCTGAGGGTAAGAAGAGGGTCCACGAGATTGGTTCCCGTTTCCAGTGTTTACGAGGGTCTCTGTCATTCTTAAAACGGTGTCTTCTTCTTAGTCATTTGTACACACGGGGAACATTAGACAAGAGCTCCTGAGCACGCTTTATATTTAATAGGGTAATGAAATCAGCTTTCCTTTTGCACACTGACCATGGTTTCTGACAATCTGAAAATAACACACAAATTAACAGTCATCCCAAATCAGTGTAGGAGGTAAATACATGCACCCGGGTTACTTTTTGGTGGGGCCACGGCCACTATAATGGTGGAATTAACATGAATGCTATAGGATTCGTGGACCTTTATGTTTTATAAGCCAAACAGCTTTTAGACCCTCAAGTAAAACACTTTTTTTTTTTTTTTCAATCAAAATCCACCTTCACTGTTGGCTACTACAAAGGTGTATTCGAACTCAAAAATACAAAAAAGGAGGCAGGATTAAGAGTAGGCATAAGTTCTGCTGTCCATACAGGAACAAATATCAGATGCTCACTGAAGAGTCCTGTGCTTAAACCACCCAGCAAAGCCTATCCTTATATAACAGCCCAGATCCACAGAGTTAAAGATTCGCTAGAAGATCTCGCCACAAAACGAAGCTAATGCAAGATGAATTTAAAGTTCATATGAGTTTCTGTATAAGTGTACCGACTCTTAGGATAAAATGCCTCAAAGCTACAGTTTTCAAACAGGGTTTCGTACATGCTAAATCAAAGCCTTGGTTGAAAATAAAAAAGGATCCAGACAAGCAGGCATTTGTTCATTCATACCACAGATACGCATAACAGTTGCTCAATAAACACCATCTGACACCTTATTTGCTGAAGAGCAGATGTACCGACAAAAATAGTGATCAAATCTTAATTACCTCAATAATAACAAAAATAGCTTTCAAGGAGTTAATCATATTCCTATTTATAAAATAATTTGCTGGGAATTGCAAAATGTCAGCATCTGAGAACTCAGTCAGTAAGGTGACATTTGGGTTTTGGAGATGGGCTCAGTCACCCTGAGGTAACAAGGGCCCGTGGCTTAGCAAAGACTCAGAGGGGTAAGCTGACTCTTTCAAGCACAAAGGCCTATTTGTCATTTATTCCAATTAAAATGTTATCATTGTAACTCCAAAAAAAAAAAAATCCCTAAAGCCACTGCCTATGTGGACCAAGCTGAAAAATGTCAAAGAATGTGAATAATGAAAGGAGGGATAGAGTTCTTATGAGATGATTTGGGTTCCAGCCTTGGCCCTCGTACTTGTCAAGTGTATGACATGGCCAATTATTTGTGCTCTGAGACAGGGTTGCTAACCTTGGCCCTGATGGTTGGACTGGATGAGACTTTGGGACAGTATTGAGCAGGTCTCTACCTGCTGGACTATAGTAGCTCAGTACCTCCCTCCATGTCATGAAACCCCCATTGTCTTAGATATTGCCGAATGTCCCCTAGGGAGAGGGCGAAGTCCACCCTCATTGAGAAATACTGGTCCAAGCCGATTTGTTTATCTTTTGAATCTCACAGGATATTACAACAAATACCTTCTGCACTGAAGTAATATCCCGGAAGGGTTCTGTTAACAGAAAAGCCTTCCATAGAAGCTCGTCCTTCCTGACAAACTCTGCTTTATATTGCACAAAAGGTGCCTGACATATTGTCGCTTCTCCAGTTGTGGGATCTGACTGGCTCGCTGCGTCCCTTGTCTTCATTTCTTCCTTATCGAGTTTCTAAGGGCTTTATGGAATCATAATTTTACAAACTACTGTCCTACTCCCTTTAAGAATTTCAGTGCCTAACACTGGTTTAATGCTTTACTGCCTACATGGTTATTTGCAAAGAGGTCAGTAAAAGAGGTGAGGCCTTTAATGTAAGAATTCAGGTAAGAGAAGGACAGGGAAGGAGACGGTGTGCAGAAGTAGTAACTTCGAGTAGCCTTCATGAAATCATGTCATATTGCTATGGCTGCTGATTATCCCTGGGTATATTCCAGATGTGGGGGTAATGCGATGTTCCAGGAAACTTTCTCTTGGGAAACACAACCACTTTCTCATCCAAGCAATATAGTTTAGTGACTGAGAACATAAACTCTGGAACTAAACTATGACTCAAATCACACTCCAATTTCTGAGCTATGTGACTTGGGGTAACTTGTTAGGTTTGTACTTAAGTTTGCTCATTTGAGAAAATGGAATAATAAAAGCAACTCTTCTTCAAAGGACTATTAAGATGTGCATTGCTTAAAACAATGCCTGGTACATAAAGTGCACCACCCACGTTGAATAGCCAAATGTCCTATTAAGGCTAAAAGACAGTGCCCTCTATATATCAGACCTCGGCTAGCACATAGTGATGTGAAAATTAACATTTCTGTTATCAAGAAGCCCATGATAAATGAAGATTTTAGATGATTATGTATCTAGAAATAATTTAAGTGCATAGGAGAATGGGTATTACATTTTTTCTTTCTGTTTTTTTTTGGTACCAGGGATGGAACCCGGGGGCACTCAACCTCTGAGTCACATCCCCAGCCCTATTTTGTATTTTATTTAGAGACAGGGTCTCCCTGAGTTGCTTAGTACCTGGCTGTTGCCAAGGCTGGCTTTGAACTTACGATCCTCCTGCCTCAGCCTCTCGAGCTGCTGGGATTACAGGCATGTGCCACAATGCCTGGCAGGTATTACTTTTTTTCAATGAGAAAGCCATTCACACACTATGAAAAGATGAATAAGGACCCAGACCCGGACAGTCAAGAGACCCTGTTCTCTTGTCTACAGTGCCTGGTTTAAGGATAAGCATACCACCAGGACGAGGGGCTCTTGGATGAGACCATCTCTTCCTGTTAGGACTATTAAATTTGAAAGATAGGAACCTACAGCACCATTGGCAATCACCTTGCCCACCATTTAAAGAATTTGGATTAGGCAGAGGGGAGTGACAGGAGGGAAGGGGTAGCAGGGTAGGAAGGACAGTACAATGAATCAGACATTATTACCCTATGTGCATATATGACTACGTGACCGGTGTGATTTCACATCACGTACAACCAGAAGAATGAGAAGTTCTACTCCATTTATGTACGACGTGTCAAAATGCATTCTACTGTCATGTACAACTAATTAGAACAAGTATAAAAATAAAATAAAAAAGAAACCCACACTATAAATATATAAATAAAAAGGAAAAAAAAAATAAGTATGTCTTCAGTTAGAAAAGCAAAGAACTGGCCCACGAGGCAAATATGAGCAAAAGCAGGAAGGCAGAGACCTTCCAACATCTCGACTTCCTGTTTGTGTTCATGCCCGAAGCCAAGAGCATCCCTCAGACGCCCAGCGATGTGAGCCAATCATTTATTAGAAATGGAGTTTTCGGTCCTTACAACTGGAAGAGCGTCTAATTTCTTACAAACTGTGACGGCAGATGAGAGGGTCGTGCTGCAGCCTACCCTGACGTGGAGCTCTTAGCTTGGAGTTGAACTTGAGCCCCTCCTCATGCTCATGACTGGTGCCAGGAGACTCCAGGAGGCTCCCTCCGGAGCTTACTTTTGGAAGACTGTATGGAGGAAGAGCCTCCAGGAATTCTTGAAATGTGACTCAAAACTGGTATTTTAGATCCTTGCTCTTGTTATCTGGTAACTATACCAACTTAGGAAAATTGGGCTCTTCAACTAATATTTCTATATTGATTTATTTTTCATGATTCGAGGGCCCAAATCCAGACCCAGGACAGCGTTATTTTCCTGCCTGTTTCTTGATGAGCTCTCGAAGCTTCCTCTAGGCTCCCTCTCATCCAAGTTTCTCCACCTCCGTCTACTGACTGACGTGGAGCTGTTAGCCTGGTATTGAACTTGAGCTCCTTGTAAGGCTCAGACGAGTGACAGAGCCAGATAAAGAGAATGGAAAATGACTGACTTAGAAGAGGAGTAGCCCTGATGTACCTGTGGGCATTTTTTAAAAATTTTAAATCACTGATAATATCAGAGAAGAGTCAAAGATGAGGAGGCAGCCAATAATAAAAATAAAGGTGTCACGCAGAACTTAAATTTTTCCTACGTGAAAAGAGGTCATGTCACTCACCACACAGCAGGTGACCTGTGACATACAGAAGCCCTGGTGTCCCCACTGTCATTGGAGATTTCAGAGGCATGGTGGATAGGAGCCCATCTGGAATCAGGAGAACAATTGAACCTTTTTCTGAATATGAGGTGCTGGCGTGTAGCCATGGAAGGGCTCACTCTGTCAGTCCTACAAATCAAACCAGTCTGGGGACAAGGGACCTTTAAAAATGCTGATCTTTTCTTTTTGGGGACTTTAGTTACTGATGACAGAAGCTGCCGACTCCACGATATTCTATCACCTTAAGGGGAAGGCGTCTTCCAAAATGGCAACCTCTTGGTCTTGGTAAGTCGTTCTGCAAGAAAGCTCATCTGCTGGGGAGGGAGAGGGTACATCCTCGCTTGCCCCTGAATCCCTATGAAACACTTCATTTGTAATCAAATCCCTTAAGACTATAACCCACTTCTGCCCTTCTGCCAAGTAGGGACTCTGTAGTGATGACATTTTTTCAGTCAACAAACAAACAAAGAAAGGAAGTCCGATTTTGAAACATCTTTAAAACTGTTAGATCTGGGATAACATAACTCACCGAGAGTCACGTGCCATTTAAATAATATCAAAAGGTTCTAACAAGCGTCTCTTGTTTTCCTCTACATGATAGGTTCCAGAAAAACATGCCTGAAAGTTGAATGCTTGCAAGTGAAACAAGAGTTTCACGTATTACAAGCCAGGCAAAGAATCCCGATGCTCTAAAAAAGAATTAAACCCAAACATGTGAGTATTGCTACTTCTCAGGTCAAGCAAAAGGGGAGGTCCGTGGACAGAGGCAGGAGTGGCTACAGAGGCCAGCAGGGGTGTCCTAGAATGAGGGCAGTCAAGACAGGCACCCCTCAGTCAGGGTCTCCTATGCCTCATGAAGGGCAGAGGCAGCCCACGTCAATCAGCCCCCCAAGAGAGCAAGGGATGCCCAGTCCCTCATGAGTCCAATCCATTCTGCACTGAATATTCTCTTCATTCAAATAATTGGGAGAGCTCACATAAAACCCATCCCTGGCTAATTGTGGCAATGGGAAAACAGGGCCACGCTAGCAGCACCTAACTCAGCGCACCGATGGGCTGGAGGAGGAGAGCAGCAGCCCTTTAAGCAGATGGTCCTCTCTTTCTACCTCCTACCTGGCCCCTGGGGCCTCTGAGATTTCAACTCCCTACTTCCAATGGCCGCCATTTGCTGGGCGCCTGGGGCAGGGATCAGGCACAGCCTTTAGGCAGAGAGCTACCATTCCCTTTACTCTCCAGTCCTGGCTCCTCCAGCCACACCACACAGAGAACACAGCCAGGAAACAGAAGCGGGATGGGCATGGGCTTCGTTTCTCATGGCCACCATTACAAAGGACAATAAGACAGGTAGCTTCGAACCACAGGAAGCTATTCACTCACGGTTTTGGAGGCTAGAAGTCAGAAATCAGGGAACCGGAAGGATGGGTCCCTGCTGAGGGAGAAACAGTGCCATGTTTCTCTCCTGGCTTCTGGTGGCTGTTGGCCGTCCTTGCTGTCCCCTATCTTGGAAAGGTGGCCCTCTAATTTCTGCCTCCATTATCCCAGGATGCTCTTTCCTGTGTGCTGAATTCTTTACATCATCTCTTCTTGTCATGTTTCCATACTCAGATAGCTGATCCTAGGATGGGGCCCACGCTAATCCAGCGTGACCTCATCTTAACTTGATCACTTCTGCAAACACCCTAGCTCCAAACAAGGTCACACTGGGAGGTTCCGCATGCATATGGAATCCAGGGGGCCATTAGTCAACCCCGACAGGTGTGAAGAGAGAAACAGCAGCTAGCAGAGACTTCAGCTGCAGAATCCGGGATGCATTAACAATCCACGTGGACCAATGTATGGTAATGGGTAATGTACAAAAATAAAAATCTAACAGGAAGAAAGAGCTGACACTTGTCTGAGATTTCAATTTCTTCTTTAATTAAATCAGCTTGTTTATTTGTTGGATTAAATTAGATCTCCAGTTCAGTCCCCCTCCTTTTTATTTGCTCTGACCAATAAATTCATATAACCATTCTGTAACTATTATATTATAGACAACATTAGGGTAGAAGAGGCCTGGACTCTCTTGCTTTGCAACAATTGAGAAATTAGACAAGCTGGGCAGATTAATGGGCATTGGTATGTCACAGATCGACCTGAGAGTCAATAGCACCAAAACTTTTCTCTGAAGGGGCGGGGCGGGGTGGGGGGGCTTGTCTTGAGTTGAATTATCTTGCTATCTAGTCTGATAAAATCCAAAAGGTATTTTCATATTTAACGGGCATTTGCCTGAGCTGACAAATTTCATTTCAAAAGATGTATGGAAATTCACAGCCTGATGAGAGAAAACGAATTATCCCGGTTTACCAAAAGAAGGATTATTCTGCAATAATATGAGATTTATAAAAGAAGTCATGGGAAGACCTAGAAACTGAGATTTTTGTTTGTTTTGTTTTTCTGTTTTTTTTTTTTTACCCCCCATCTTAAGGAAATAAATTTAAATTACAAATTTAATTGCAGATTACAAATTTAAATGCAGGTCAAGGAGAAGAGATTTACTGCAAGGGCAATTTCAAGCAACCCCATCATTGATCTTTCCATGGAGTCTCTGCAGCAGCAAGAGACATCACTATTGAACAGGCACCCTGGTGACAGAGTTCTCTTGGAGATAATTTGCTTTCTGTCGTAAGTCTGAGGTTTAATAAACCACTGAACCACTGAGTGTTTCGTTCTACCTGCAGAACAACCAGCAGCTTTGACCCCCACCACCCCTGCCTCACAAAACAACTCCTGTTTGTTTAACCCGCTTTGATCCAGCTCTAACTTCCTCTGAACAAGTTTTAAATCCCCGTAAAATAACCCAGAATGAACCGGCTGCCTGGGACTCGATGGGGATTAGAGATCACAGAGCGAATTTTAATTATTCTTTTTGACACAGAACAGGATGGACAGCAGAAGTTCTTTTCCTCTGGCTGGTAAAACAGTGTCATTTAATTTATTCACAGGGTAACCCTGTGGCACCGAAACACCATGTTTTGGGAAGAAGGAAATTAAACAAGAGGATGCGTTTGGATCTGTTTTTGTCTAAAACTGTTTTCTTAAATTGCTGTGTTTAATGTATGCAAGACCTCTCTGTACCTCCATTAATACAAGATTTAAAATTCCTTTCTTCTGAGAACTTATGCCCCAAGATAATTTCAACATAAATCTACCAGGCAGTGTGGATATGAATGTGGAAGAGGAAGAAAGGTAATCTATTTCATTGTTTTTATATTTCCACATGCTTTTCTCAAAGTGTCGTAAGTAATGTTACTTTTCTCAAAAGTTAAAAAAAAAAAAAAAAAGAAGTCATTAAAATAAAGGGCAGTCAGGAAGTTTGTAAAACAACCTCTTAGCACACTAGAATAGATGGTAAAATAATAGACTAATAAGCAAACACAAGTGTCTTTACAAATCATTGGAAATAAAGACGACAATATGGGGAAAAATGGGACAAGAAACCCAGAGGAATAATGGTAAATATACGGAGTGTTGAAGGGTGTTTGGAAAGTTTTTTAAGCACCCTGGACATACTTTAGGGTGCTTGCAGTTTTTATCTCATTTCATCTACAATATTTTGAAGAGCAGTATTATTCCGATTTTTCAGTTAAAAAAAAAAAATCCCAAGAACTAGATTATCAAAGGCCAGTACAGTTAATAAGGACCAGAAAAGAGTCTGAAGCTCAGGTTTTGCTATAAAATCTCTTTCCAGTGTGCCACCCTGTGGTGTTGGAGGGTGTAGGAAAACAAGACAACAAATAACAGAAGATATAACCACGCTTAGGAGGTTTTCCTTAAATTTGTAATTAGATCTTGGATTATAATTAAATAGCATTTTTTTTTGTTTTCTAATTTTACTTGTCAAAATAGTTTTTATTAATCTTGAGAAATTCATGTTCACACTCATTTCCCAAAAGCACAAGCAAAAGTAGAGAATGTATAAAAACACCATTCTCGGTAACTAAATTGCCCAGAGGACAATATTAATTTTTAATTAGAAAGGCCCACTTTATAGATTTTGTAATTTAGCCAGTAGAGGAGTATTCCACAACACAAAGAGCAATAGGGGTAATGCTAAGGAAAAGACGTTTTAATTGTACTCTGTCCCTGGTTCTCAACCCTTTGGTAATTGCGGGATGATGCTTTGTTTCAACCTGTCCTACCAGAACTTTGTAACATTTCTGAGAGAGGAAGTGAAGGTGGACTCTCATAGCTCACACACATATCATGGGAGACTACCGTTGACCAGTTTCAGTTAAAATCCCGAATGCCTCTCCCTGCCCTGTATGTTGACTGCATCTACCCTCTTTGCCTTCAGCAGAAGAACAGAAGCTCAGGATCACTTTAATAGTCCTATAATCTAAGCTTTCCAAAGTTTCCCTGTAAGCTTACAGTTTCCGCCATATGCATTCAAGATGGCTCCCATCTTGGCCTCTATATCTGCTAGACGTGTAATTTGGACAAGTCTTTTAACAAATCCCTGGGCCCTAGTCTATCATTTCTAAAATAGGCTTCAAAATAATAGCACCTCAATGTCACACGGTTTTTGAGGTTAAATGGTGACACGTCTTGGAACTAGGGCCCTGATTTCTAACCTTTTTTTGATGGGTAGGTGGAGATCAGATTTCTTAAGAATCTGAAATAAATTAAATATTATCCTATGATCCATGCCCTGCCCCCCAGATGCAGCCATGCAGGTTGTTTGCAAAATCTTATGGACTCCTATAACTTTTTTTCCGTATTATAAATCTATAAAGGAAAATCACCATCCAGGTATAAACAGAGATTTGACCAAAATTTTTAGCCATGGGTGTATAGAAGCTATATTTACTGTTCTCTATAAAGTTCAACAAATGACTTTATGTGCTGAAGTTAATACCTGAGGACTCACTTCCCAGGGAAATCATTTCTGTACCTTCAAGTATGTTTTGCACAAGGGTAATTTCCATGATTAAGTCAACTTCTTGCAAAGATTCTCCTTCCTCTCTTCTCTCAACTCTTATACCCAACTTTTTTTTTTTTTTTCCCCTCGATGGCAAAGAAAGCTATTTCTTTTCTCAATGAAGAGTCTTTATTCTTTTCCGACAAACCATCTCAAAAGAACTGGGAAGTCACACAGGTAATGGGCTTCAATAAATAATTCTCATGATGACTGAACATTTAAAGACTTGATAGATGGGTCCTCTCCTATTTAACAGCCCAAATCTGCAAGGACCTGTTCCTAATTCCAAGGGGAAGAAGATGACAGAAAAAGCAAAGAGCTTTAAGAAAGGAGCAGGGAACTCTTTTTATTAAAAGCACCTTGGTCAAGAACAGAAGATATTAATTTAGATACACCAATAATGATAAGGATATGAGGGAGGGGCTTCGAGAGAGTAGATCATTGTGAATCTTAAAGCAAAGAAAAGAACAGGATGTTATGGGAATGTGCTTACACTGCATGTATATAGAAAAGAATTTTCTGGAAAACCTTTTTTAATAATCTGCAAATCACACTTGGAACATCTTGCCAATGAGGCTATCGATGTTAGACTCCAAAGAATGATGAAAAGAATTATAGTCATCCTGAAAACAGTGATAGTCTTAAGCATTGAACCAAAGGGGCTGCCATTGTTTCTAAAGAAACCACAGGGGCAAAGTATTCAAATGAGATTTCTGTGCTCATTTAAAAAATTGGATGGCTTAGTGCTAGCCCCAGCAAAATATGCTGTGTTGCTGGGTCCAACATTTCAGGTCAAGTGATGCAAAATTTAGCCAAGTTTGTCTTGTGCAGAGAATAAGGAATTTATTAGTGGCTTTTGGCTCAGTGTGGGTGTGCCTAGGAAGGAGAGTGTGTGTGTATGTGTGTGTGAGAGAGAGAGAGAGAGAGAGAGAGAGAGAGAGACAGAGAGACAGAGAGACAGAGAGATAGAGGGAGGGAGAGAGAGAAGGAAAAGGAGGGTCAGATCTAAAAGTAAGGAGCACAATGACCAACATTTCTGAGTTATAGTGATTTATAAGAAAACTGATGTTAATAGTAAATTCTTTTTTTTTTTTTTTTTTCAAATGAGGTAACCTGAAGAGTAAGTGATTTAAAGATATTCACTTTGTAGTGGTCAAATAGCAGAGGGAAACAAAGTTAAAAAGACTATAAAACATCAGGAGGTCTGTATAATTAATCAGCAATCCTACAAAATATGCTATAAATTGGAGTCATAATTATACCACTGTGCTTAGAAAATAGGAAACGGGACTTTTTATAAAACCATTCAGGTTTATTTCTTAATATTTATCTCTGGAAAAATATAAAGTGCACTTTAGGAAAGTGACCAAGACAGTTAATGCTTTCATTGTGGCTATTTATGACTTCATTTGCAATTTTTATAGCATCTTAATAGTCAGATTGCAGTTAAGTACAAGAAAAAAGAAAAATTTTGCCATTCTTGAACGTTCCTGTTGAGAAAGAGAACATTGAGAGTCAGTCGAAAATAAGGTTTCTATGGGTTTAAAAATTTGCCAGGAACCATATTGCTCTTATGAAATTAAGTAGAAAATTCACTTTTAAAATAGAAATTGTTCTGTTGTAATTTTCAACTCTCTCTCTTTCTATAAAGCATATGCTTTAAGGTATCCATTGCTACTGAATTATTTAGTCCAAAGACTCTGGAATTTCATTTATGGTTTTTATGCTTTATGTACAGAATCATATCATTTGAAGAAAAAAAAATTTAAATTAAATTACAATGTGCTGGGTTCCTTGCCAGCTTATGTAACCCCCTAAATCAATTCCTAGTTCTTCACTAGTGTTGTTTTTCATATGAAAGGGCATTAAGAAGGTAGGAAAAACAATTTCTATGCTCAGCCATTCTCTGACCATCGTATTTCCGTGTGTCTCTCAGATGACCCCAAAGTACTAGCTCTCAAGAATATCAATCAGCTTCCTAATTTTTGCTGGCTTCCCAAACAATAAGGAATATGGCGTTCTTCATTTTTGTCTGCTCTAAGTTTTAGCCTATCCATAATCAAGACAGAAATTTCCTGAGTATTTGGTGTCTGTATGTCTCTGTGACAATCACTAGAACAGACCTGAAAGAAGTCCTGTCACCGTGATTATGGTTTTTCTGTAAAGAGAACACCTAGTGTATTACCTGCTTAGCATCTAGTCATTCCTCTTTGTCCAGGAATAATGCAAATGACAGTTCCCTTTGGGAAGTTGTCTTCATATGACTCACTGCATCCAATAGGAAAGCACCGTATGCTCTTGGTTAAATTGATTGGTGCAGGGTTGGGCATGTGACCTACTCTCAGCCAATCAGCATCAACCGATGTCATCTCAAGATGTTGGTTCAAAGACTGGAAAAAACAGTTCTATATTTTCTGCTGGAATCAGACAGAGGAATAGTTTGCCTGAGAATGCAAGCAATAGAAATCAAGTCTCCATGATCTTTCCTAAACCCAAGGACCAAATCCTGGAATGCTGAGATGTACAAGCCAGTGGATGTCTTTGGAAGGATGAGGCAAATGTTGTTTAATGGGATAATGATGACAAGTGCAACACTATAGGTTTACAAGCAAGTATTGAGTTGCACACTTAAAACAGGTAAATTTTATGGTGGGTAAATCAGACCTCTATAACATTGTTTAAATGGATCCCTTGCATTGGATTTCTGTCATCTGCAATACAAAGAGTTGTGATAAAGACACAGTCCCACCTGGTGAGATAATACACACAAACAATATCCATGTGTCAATCAAATGAGTCAAAAAGCAAAAGAAGAGGGTCAATATGGCTGCTGAGGCTCAACCCAGCCAAGCTCTCTGGCTGCCTCCTCACCAGACCACAATCTTATGCAGCGACACCCTTTTCCTCTCTGTATTTAAAACCTAAGCTGGAAATGATTCAGATCGAATGCAAACAAGTCTGTTCACGGCCTCGGTGGTGTTGGAAACCTTCTCTGTGAGAAGTGACTCACATGTAAAGCACACCCAGACTGACCTTGATCCTGCCAGGCGCAAGAGGTCCGTGTTTGGCTTCCCTTTTAGTGCCTGGTCACAGAAAGTTTCTCCCTGCCTGGAGTTATTCAGAGTTCAGCCTTTATCTGTAGCCTCCTATTTTTCAGAAAATTCAGGCAAAAGTGACTTGAGAAGAGGACTTCCGTGCGGTCAAGTTCATAACCGAACCAGAGAAAGTCTCCGGGTAACTGGCACGTTCTGCAGCTGACTTTATCCATGTGGCAAAAGCCCTTGGAGGAACTAGACTCCACAGACATGCAGTTTGGTTCTTCCACATCTTTTCCTCAGTGTGGGGCCCCTCCTTAGCTGTGGAGGCACACATTCTAAAGTACAAGATAACAAATTCAGAAGCTCATCCTCCTTTTGAGGAGGGAAAGGAAATGCACATTGTAATCAACTTCCAAGGAACTTAAAAAGTGATTTTCTTGTGAGGGGAAATATGTCCATGCCCACAGATCCTGTACTCCGTTCAGCTGCTGACAAGCCATTTTTGGAACCGTTCTGAAGATTAGCACAGAAAAACAGCAAAAGCAATCTCAGCGTATTTGTTCCAGCTGATACCATCTGAGCAACAGCCCAAAGGCACAGGCAGGGGAGATAAGGCAGACTCCCCAACTTTCAGCTGAATCTGGCCGTGGTTCAAAGGCAGACAGTCCACCTGCTTTAACTGATGCCTCATGAAGTACAAAAGGCAGCCCAGCCCTGTAACTTTTAAGAGAAAGCTCATCAAAACAACTGCCATTTGAAAAATAAACTCCCCTGAAATAAGTATTTTGGAAAAAAAAAAAAAAAAAAAAAAAAAAAAAACGTAAAATACAGAGAGATGCTCTACCACTGAGCTTCACCCCCAGTCTCTCCCCATCTGTTTATTTGAGGCGAGCTCTAAGTTGCTCAGGCTGGCCTCCAATTTCTGATCTTCCTGCTTCAGCTGCCCGAGTTGCTGGGATTGCAGGTGTGCACCACCATGTGGGGCTAGAGTCTATTTTTGTTATGTAAGATTTCTGTGTAACAGGGGGGATTCTGCTCTCTCCAGAGATCTGAAATCTTCTCATCTAGTCTGACTCTCTCATTATGCAAATGACACACAGTAAAGTGGATTGTCTTACCTGAGTCCCAGACTGAAGCCTAGGCAGGAACCCGTTCTTTCAGGAAGGTTTGATTTTCTTTCCTTCCTTCTTTCCTTCCTTCCTTCCTTCTTTCTTCCCTCCCTCCCTGCCTCCCTTCATCCCTCCCTCTCCCTCCCTCTCTCTCCTTCTCCTCTCTCTCTCTCTCTCTCTCTCTCTCTCTCTCTCTCTCTCTCTCTCTTTCTTCATTATGAGGAAGTATGACTCATAATCCAGTTTTCCTAAACCACAAAGTGACTAGTTTCAGAGCCTCTTGCTAGACTGAGATGAAAACGGTCAGACTTGGAATGAAGTGCTAGGTCAGACGTGCCCCAGAGCTGCTGAGGTCTAGCTGGGGTCTTTAGCCAGAGCTCAGAGATGTCATCTGAGCACACACAGCAGCACAGCATGGCCAGTGGGCCTTGGCTTCCCTGGCTTGGCTGCAGGCAAGGGAGACTGCTGGGGAAGACGAATCTTGGACAAGCCTCCCTTGCTTAACTAGTATTCTGCAGGTCTTCTATTTGGCACTTTTCTTCCAGAGATCTATTTGTTTTATGTAATCGCCACATTGAGAGATTGTTACTCCAGGGGCTGGGGTTGTAGCTCAGTGGTAGGTGCTTGCCTGGTGTGCATGAGACCCTGGGATGAGACCCAGTACCGCAAAAAAAAAAAGTCAAAGATTTTAAAAAATTAGAATACAATTGATTTCCTTCTAGACTTTGGCTTTTAGAATATGTCCATTTGCAGAGAGGGGCTACCAGATTCACCACCTCCCTATTGATCCATCCCTGGCAAGTTGCAGAGTTTCCTCGTCTGAAAAACCATAGGCTGGAATTTAGTGTTTGCTGGTGCTTAAAGTTGATGACTGGATTCCTATGGGGTCCAAGGCTTGGGAATTTTAGCAAAAGGACAAACAATGTGGCTGGTCAAAGGCTCAGTGCCAATGAAGCGATGCACCCCATTTGTGTACAATGAATCGAAATGCAGTCTATAAAAAATTAAAAGCTGAATAATTATTTTTTTCACAACAAAACCTTTATTGGCAATATATGCCTGAAATAACCTAATGAAATATATACGAGGAGCATTATGGTTAGACCTAGTAGAAATTGATTCCAGTTCACGAACCCCCCCTTTTCCCTCCCTGTCCTCCTGCTTCTCCTTCCTGTACTAGACTTCCTTTCACTCGCCTATTAGTTTATATTTGATTGGTTCTTTGTTATCCTTTCCTTCCCTCCTTCTTTATTTTACTCTAGCTTCTGCATATGAGAGAAAACATTTTACTTTGGATTTTCTGTATTTGGCTTCTTTCACTTAGCGTGGTATTCTCCACTTCCATCCATGTACCGGGAAATGCCATGATTTCATTCTTTTTCATAGCTGAGTAGAACTCCAGGTGTGTATGTATAGATAAGTAGATAGATATCACAGTTTCTTAAGTCATTCATCTACTGACAGGCATCTCGGTCCATAATTTAGCTATTGTGAATGTGCTGCTATAAACATTGAGGTAGCTGTATTATTATAGTACCCTGATCTTAGAACTTCTGGGAAAATACCAAGCTGGGTCATATGGTGGTTCGATCCCTATTTTTTTTTTAATTTATTTTTATTGTAAACAAATGGGATACATGTTTCTGTTTGTACATGGAGTAACAAAAAAGCTAAATAATTAAAAAAAAGAAATCTTAAACTGTCCAATTATCAGAAAAAAAATAATAATACAACATGGAAAATTAAAAAAAAACATGTTTAGTTGTAGATGAACTCAATACCTTTATTTTATTAATTTATTTTAATGTGGTGCTGAGGATCAAACCCAGTGCCTCACATGTGCTAGGCGAGCACTCTAGCACTGAGCTACAGCCCCAGACCCAATGCCTTTTATTTGTAGAGTTGAAACTAAAGTCAAAAAGATCAACCATTTATGGAGGGAAAAAAAAAAAAAAATCCAATACCAAATTCATGCAACTGCGATTTAAAGTAGCTGTCCAAGGTAAGGAAATAAGTTAAATAGAAAACAGGTCTTCTGCCAGATGCAGCAACTCACGCCTGTAACTCTAGCTACACAGGAGGCTGCGGCAGGAGGCCAGCCTCGGCAGCTCAGCAAAACTCTGTCTCAAAACGAAAAGTAAGAAGGGCTGGAGATGCAGTGTGAGAGGGACCCTGGATTCAATCCCCAGTACCAAAGCCCCGAACAATGAAAATTGATATCCCAAGAACATTACCAGCAAGATTTTTCAAATGGTTGTTGATAACAACTGGTTTGTAATCCCTTCCTTCCCTCCTTCCCTCTCTATCTTTTTATCCGACATCCATTCAACCCACGTAGGATTTCAGGTGATAAAGAGGAGGTAGTACCTCCCTGCAAGGAACTCACGCCGTCCTCACCACTAGTCAATAACAGGCAGCCGACGCCATGTGATTAACTGAAGGGAGGTGTTTGTTCTACAAACAACACGGCATGGGGATCCATCCCCTAGGTGGAGATGAATCAAGGAAGATCTTTCATGGCCATGAGTGGTTCTTAAAGGACACACAGGAGTTAGATTTGCAGAAAGGCTAGGTGGAGAGGCAGGACCTCAATTCCAGGGCATGTACTGGGAGGTGGAAAGGGGGTTCAGGAAGCAGCCAGGTCACAAAGAGCCTGGTTAGCAGCAAAGACCTCATCCTGCGGATGAAGATGGAACATAAGGCAGCAACACCAGCAGATCTGCATTTTAGAAAGATGGCTGGTAAGGGAGAGAGACAAACAGATTTCAATACAAGATGCAAAGGGAGGTAGCCACCCAGGGCAAGAAGCTCCTGGCAGGGTCCAGATAGATGTCTGATGCCTGAGAGGGAGCCGCTAGGCGGGTGCAGCTGCTTAAAGTGAAGCAAGATTCAACGGTCGGTCCTCAGTGTCTTTAGTCAATGTTGAAGCGTTCAAGAGTCACACAGGGTGAGCGGGTACCATATTGGACAGTGAGGAGATAGGAGTCTGTCACTGGAGAAAGTACCCCTGGGTGCTGCTAGAGAGCAAATGAAGAAGGTCTGCCTGGAGGGGCCAAGATGACCAAGGAGGAGAGAGGTGCTGATAGGATGGGGGTAAGAGGGGTGCACAGGAAGGTGCAGATGGGCGGCACAGGACGGCATAAAGAGAGAGCACTCATCTCCAGGATTCCTAAAGAACTCGAAACACCTTACACCAGAAACACAAATAACCCAGTCAACAAACGGGCTAAGGAAGGGAGCGACACTTCACTGAAGATCTACAAGCCATCAGCAGATAGATGAGAAAATGTTCAACATCTCTAGTCATAAGAGAAATGCAAATCAAAACTACCCTAAGATTCCATCTCACCCCAATTAGAACGGCCATTATCAAGAATACAAGCAACAATAGGTATTGGCAAGGATGTGGGCAAAAAGGCACACTCATACATTGCTGGTGGGGTTGCAACTTGGTGCAGCCACTCTGGAAAGCAGTGTGGAGGTTCCTTAGAAAACTGGGAATGGAATCACCATTTGACCCAGCTATCCCACTCCTCTGTCTACACCCAAAGGACTTAAAGTCTGCATTCTACAATGACACAGTCACATCCATGTTTATAGCAGCTCAATTCATAATAGGAACCAACCTAGATGCCCTTCAATGATTGAATAGATAAAGAAACTGTGGCATATATACACAATGGAATATTACTCGGTCATAAAGAAGAATGAAATTATGGCATTTGCATGGAGCTAGAGAATATCATGCTAAGTGAAATAAGGCAATCCCCAAAAAACAAAAGCCGAATGCTTTCTCTGATAAGTGGATGATGATACATAATGGGCAGGGAGGGGGTAAGAGAAGCAGGGAGGAACGCTGGATTGTGTAGAGGGGTGGGGGGAAGGAAAGTTAGTGGACTGAGACAGACATCATTACCCTGTGTACATGTATGATTACACAAACAGTGTGACTCTACGTCGGGCCCAACCAGAGAAATGGAAGCTATACTCCATTTGTGTACAATGAATAAAAAATAAAATTTAAAACCAAAGATAAAGTGAAAAATCTGCAAAAAAAGGGGCGTGATCAGAGGTCGTCCACGGTGCGGGACAGCTGACTCCCAGAGCATGCGGGTAGAAGATGTCCCCGAAGCCAATGCCTAGACTCACAGTCACTCTGATAGCTCAGAAGACACAGTAGGACCTCAGTCGCTCTTGTATCTTCGCCCGGTTCATCAGGGTCTCATGTGCACAGAAGCAGAAGAAATTCACTGTGAATGAGAGGCTGGACGTGACCCAGGCAGGGGACGTGATGGCGTGTGTGGGAACACCACTGATCCTGGAGTGAGAGGCGCGGGTAGGTCTCCAGCTGTGCCATGAACAACGTGCTGAAGAAGTTGTTAGTTTTTAAACCTCGGTTTTTATCATCTTTAACTGAAGCATGCAGGCTTGGTAGTAATATAAATAGTAATTGAAAATGAGTGCTTTAAAAACTTCCAGGTGCTATCTTTACCTTAGGGTGGAGTTCTCATTGTCAGCCACCCTAGCTCGAAGCTGGGTCGCTGGATCAGCAGCACTACTGGACACGGCTACCTGTCAAACCAAACCCCACAGAATCCCAGGCCCCAGACCTTGCACGTCAGCGTTTGCAATTTATGCAGTTTCCCAGATGACCTGTACGCTCCATACAGTGAGAGGAACAAGGAACATTTCTTACAGCAGGCCAGAACTTCACCTCCAACCTCCCGATTCTTCAAGGACAGTGGATGGAAGTAGCCACACAATAGCAAAGCAATTTGGCGGGAAATAAATAGAATTTGAAGTCTGATTTATTCACATCTGGGGTTCACCACTCATGGTGAGACCTAGTGAATTGCTAGATTCTGGTCTTTTTTTTTTTTTTTTTAAATGTAGATCTAGTGTTGATTATGGCCAAATCTCGCCAATGGCACTACTAACGGCCTGAATATGTTCATTGCTTTTCCTGATGATACGAGGTTGAGAGGAGAGCTCACAGGTGGTCAGTCAGGATTGGACCATAACGGTGCTCTTTTACAGGGCTAAAGAGAAACATCTCCAAGAAGGTGATTGGGTAGCACTGTATGCATTAAACAGACATGGAATAGAGCCTACTACGTGTCAGGTGATGTACTAGAGACGCCCTACTAAGCAAACTGATGAATCCCTCATGGAATTTAACACCTGCTGGGAGAGAGCCCCGAGTCTGTGTATGAGCGTTCTTCATTCACCAATTTCACAAATATTTCTTGAGCATCTCCTGGGGAATCAGCACACCCCTGGGCACTGTGAATATAGTAGTAAATAAGTCAAATAATGTCAGTGGTCTCCATGAGCTTCTATTTGAGAGAGATACACAATAATGCAAAGATAAGAAGGTGATCCCTTAGTAATATGTGTTAAGAAAACTAGAGAGACCCATGATAGAAATGGAGTTTTGTTCCATCTCACCCCAATTAGAATGGTGATTATCAAGAATAGAGACAAAAATAGGTGTTGGCAAGGATGTGGGGGAACCTCACATTGCTGGTGAGGTTGCAAATTGGTGCAGCCACTCTGGAAGCAGTGTGGAGATTCCTTAGAACACTTGGAATGGACCCACCATTGATCCATTTATCCCACTCCTCAGTATATACCCAAAGGACTTAAACAGTTTATAACACAGGACTTAAAATCAGCATACTACACTGATGCAGCCACATAAATGTTTATAGCAGCTCAATTCACAATAGCTAGATTGTGGAACCAACCTAGATGCCCTTCAAGAGATGCATGGATAAAGAAACTGTGGCATATATACACAATGGAATATTACTCAGCCATAAAGAAGAATAAAATCATGGCATTTGCAGGTAAATGGATGGAGTTGGAGAATATCATGCTAAGTGAAATAAGCCAATCCCCCCAAATCAAAGGCTAAATGATTTCTCTGTAAGTGGATGATGATACATAACGGGGTGGGGGAGAGGCAAGAATGGAGGAAGGATGATTGTGTAGAGGAAAATGAGGGGTGGGAAATGAGGTGGAGGGAAGGAAAGATAATAGACTGAGGCAGACATCGTTACTCTACGTACATGTATGATCACACAAACAGTGTGACTCTACATCATGTACAACCAGAGAAATGAAAGTTGTACCCCATTTGTGTATAATGAATAAAAAAATAATAAAATAATAATAAAACGGCAACAAAAAATGAAATGAAGTTTTACTGGGGACCAGTGAAGAGGACAGAGGGACCCCTCTTTGATAAGGTATTATCTGAGCTAAGATTAAATTGATGAGCCACAGGCATCACTGCAAAGAAGTGGGTGTAAAACCCAGGAAGAAGATCAGAGCAGAGGCCCTGAGGACGTGGCAGAACGTGTGTGTTCCTGCCACAGAAGGGACCCTGGTGGCAGGGGTGCCAGGGTAAGAGGTGAGTTTGTTTGCCGGGGCGCAGGCTAGGTCATATTGTAGGAAATGTAGATTCCATTCCTAGATCAATCTGAAGCCACACAGTCTTACGCGTAAGTGTACAATTACATCGTAATAGCTGTTCTAAAGGAGAAGTTCATGGTCTTCTAAGAGCCTATAAAAAGGGAATTGAGTCTAAGTAAGTAACGATACCAGTGAGGTCTGAGGCCAAAGGAAGAATTAACTAAGCAAAACAGGAAGCCCGAGAGTGAATTCTAGATAGAGAGAGAGATCTGCTTATGGAAGGGTGCTGGCCACAAAAAGGGTAAGAAAATGAATTGAAAAACTTTCAGGTGACTCTAAGCTCAGTCTGCTTCAGCGGCATGAGGAGATTGTCAAAACATGTGAATGTAATGTGGGCTGCATTCACAGATATAGGGCTCTGGATGAGGAGGGATGACCACCCCCTACTCAGTACTGATGAACCCTAGAGATGGGGGACACCAGATTCAGGAGGGACGTGAGAAAGTCCCGTGAATTACATTTGAAAATTTAAGATACACGAAAGTGAAAGATGTCATTTGACTCTCAAGAACTGTTGACTCTGTGAACATTCAAGATCATTTATGTTCCTGGGTGGGCCTGGTGGCACATGCCTGTAATCCCAGTAGCTTGGGAGGCTAAGGCTGGAGGATCGCAAGTTCAAAGCCGGCCTCAGCAAAAGCGAGGCCCTAAGCAACTCAGTGAGACCCTGTCTCTAAATAAAATACAAAATAGGGCTGGGGATGTGGCTCAGTGGTCAAGTGCCCCTGAGTTCAATCCTGGGTACCCTCCACCACCAAAATTTGATTCTTGTTTTGAATTTTTTCCAAGAAAATTCTGATGCTGAATGAGCTTCTGCCACAAACAGCTCTACTGATGGAGCCTTTTGTGGAGAATGAAAGTGATCACTTAGTAATATGTGTTAAGAAAACTAGAGAGACTCATGATAGAAATGGAGTTTTGTTCCATCTCACCCCAATTAGAATGGCGATTATCAAGAATAGAGGCAAAAGTAGGTTGGTGAGGACGTGGGGAAAAAGGCACACTCATACATTGCTGGTGGGGTTGCAAATTGGTGCAGCCACTATGGAAAGCAGTGTGGAGATTCCATAAAAACTTGGAATGGACCCACCATTTGATCCAGTTATCCACTCCTTGGTTTAACCCCAAAGGACTTAAACAGTTTATAACAAAGGACTTAAAATCAGCATACTACAGTGATGCAGCCACATCACTGGCTGCATCCGCCTGGGTGAACCTGGGGCGGGACAGCAGCTGTCTTCCGATTTTTGAGACTCTGCAAGGAAGCTGAGCTCTCTCCTGCACCACACCTGGCTGGCTTCAGACCGGTTAGAAAAGACTCCGACTATGCATGAGCATTTTAACAACCAAAAACTCTTTAAGTGGGAAAATTCTCCATTCAGGTGTCTACCGGTAGAGAGGTCTCTAGCAGAAGAGCTGTCAATACGTCAGGAAATTTCTAGAAGGGATTTGCGACTAGAGTTGGATGGGTTTGTTGGAAATGGTGTCCGAGGTCCAGAGACTCAATGCTTCCTGGGATCTGAATGGCACCTGTCATGTCACTCAGGTTTCCCAATGCAGCTGTCTGTGGAGGGTTTTCCCATGTCTGTCTCCTCCAGGTGACATCAGTGAAGGAGGACAGGGCGGTGGAGCTGAAGAGGTGTGTCACTAAGAGCTCCCGTCAGTCCCGCTTGGCTTCTCTCCAGTTTTCCAGGCAGGGGACTTGGTTTCCATCCTCAAAGCCTGTCCGCGTGGCTTACCTGCGGTCTGCTCATTTCATTCTCTGAATCCTGTTCAAGCTTTTGGAGAGAGAGACAGTCTTTGTTTCCCCCGCCATTTGGCGGTCTTGCTGTGCAGGACTAGAAGGGCGGCTATTTTCTAATGAGAAGGTGGTTTGGTTTGGAGCTCCACCAGGAATTTGATGACATTTTATATAATGGGCACCGAGACCAACACGATGTGTATGCTCTTGAGGGTCATCCTCTGCTAAATCTATAGTGTAACACACGGTCCATTCTGTAACTAAATACTCCTGTATAAGGATTTTGTATCAGTTAGTTCTTGCTGCATAACAAACAGCCCCTGAACTTATTTGCTTAAAACAAGAAGAGTTTTGATTTTTTTTTTTTTTTTTTTTTTTTTGGTGCTGGGGATTGAACCCAGGCCTTGTGAATGCAAGGCAAGCACTCTACCAACTGATCCCCAATAAGAGTTTTTATTGCTCCTGAATTTATGGTCAGCTAGGTAATCGCTAGGGTGGCAGAGGTAAATGGACCCTGGGGTCCCCTTCTCACACAAGAGACTTCCCTTGACTACGTGGTGATGTCAGGGTTTGGAAAGCGGGGGGGGGGGGGGGGGGGGGGGGGGGGGGGGGCGGGGGGGGGCGGGGGCAAGTTCCAGAGCAAGGGCTTTTTAAAGCACTTGCTTGCATCTTTTTTTTTTTTTTTTTTAATTATTTCATCAGCCAAAGCAAGTCACAGGCTCGAATCCAAAGTCAAAGTGAGACAACACCACCACAGGGCATGTCCACAGGCGGGTATGAAAAATGAGTGCCCGTCCTGCCATCGATCTGCTAGGGAGGCCAAGTAATCCATTTAATTTATAATTTAATATCAGAAGAAAGTTGCCTTTCTTCAAGAATTTTTTTTCAGATAATAAACTTCACGAGATCATTGAATTCCCTTCAGGCATGAAGAAACTCAAAATATTATGACTTAAATCATCATTAATGTACTATTCCCTTTTTCTACATGGTCTAAATGTTTTATTGTATCAGTCGTATTGTCTATACCTTGTATTGTAAGCTGTCTGGAGTATTCATTTGTTTTTGAGAGAAATAGCCTGGTAATAACAAAACAAAACAAAACAAAAAAGATACTTGAATTTAAGGTATGGCTGTTGTCCATGAAGTAGCTATAGACATTTGAAATATGTGTGCCCAGGAGAAGAGAAAGGGACTCTACCATTTAAAGGGACATCAGTCATTATCACATGTTACATTCTCCTGGTTTGACCGTGAACCAAAGTGACAACTGTATACCTCGACAAAAGTTTTTTGGAGAATTATCTCAAACCAATTTTCTCTAGGGATGTAGCCCTTTTACAATCTCCACAGGTTCAAAAAGAAATATTTTTAAAATTCAGAACCTACACCTAAGAAGGTGACAGATGTAGAAAAAGAAAAAATTCACCTGAAAATGAAGTTCTTCATTTCATTTTGGAATATTTTCTTCTAAAGATATCATGAGACAGATTTTCAAAGGACTTTGAAGATAGAGCTGCCGTATTTCATGCCTGTATGATTGAGCCCAGGAAATATTACCTGACTCTTGGCAGCTGAATTTGAAATGCTGACTTGAAATATTTTCATTGAAGTTGCACCAAAGTTAAATAGCACTAGAAAGTTATTTAAGCTGGTTTTAACATTTTCTTATAAATTCCCTCTCAACTGACAGCAAGCTCTCATACCTGGTGAGACAAAGACTTAATAGGTGTTAAAGGTGTTTGGGAGAATTTATCTCTGGAATAAACCAGAGGATTTTTAGAGATTCCCAAACCATTGCTGATGAACTGAAGATTTCTTTTGGATAAATCACTCACAAATTAACACAGATTCAAGAATAAAAGAGCTGTTCTCTCAAGTAATTGTGGGATGGATTAGGCATGCAGCCTAATGATAAGGAGATGATTTGTATTTTAAAAAATGATAGGAAAGACAGACCTTCCTCCTTCTGCACCCCATAAGAATTAAGTGCCCTTAAGAGATTGAAGTCTGGGGGTGGGGATGGAGTAGGGATTTGGGATGAAGAGAGAGATAAATATACAGAGTCTCAAAAGAAATACCCATCAGTCCTTGAGATGCAAAAGGCACCTGAAAACAATTGCAGCTCCTGAGTGATAGGCCCTCGGCTCATGCCCTTGGCCCATGCCCTTGGCTTGTGACCTTGGCCCATGCCCCGGTAACACAAGGGCAATGTACAAGTGCAGAGAACACTGGTGTGAAATGGTGTAGCTCCACCCCAGCTGCCAACCCTATAGAGATATAGAAGCCCCAACTCAAGAAGGGGCTTCTCACTCTCCAGAATGCATACCTATTTCCTAAACAAACCTCTGCCTAAGTCTTTAAAAAAAAAAAAAATGAGATTGAATAGACCAATTCTAAATGCAAGGTTTAGCTCCCTGATGATTTTCACACAGCATGTGTTAAGAGGGATAAAGGGCTTTCAAGGTCATGGCCGATCTGAAGGACTCACAAATACCTGGGCAGACTTCAGGACCATTCAGTCCCATCACACACAGTGAAACAGGATTAGCTATTTACATTTCTAAAGAGCTTTTCACAGGCATTCTATAGACACCATGGACATAAGTGAAAATACTGCCTTCTGAAAATCTGCTCTGAAAATATAATCCCATTCTATGTTTAACACACCTGCCCTCTCCCCCGACCAGCTGCTAATTTCCTTGACCTAAAAGGATTTCAAAACATTATATATTCTTTCCTTGGTGTCAAGATAGTGCTGTAATTTCCTATAAATGGCAAGGATTCAAGTTCACAAAGAAATGGTGATGGCTGACCTCAAGTGCTTCTGTATTTCGCTCTGGGGAAAGGCTCTGGCATAGACCCTGAGACCCCTGATTTCAATTTCCCAGTTATTCACCGTATGTGTGTGTCTTTGTGTGTACGTGTTGATGCTTCTGTTCCTTGGGGGCACCACGGTCTTGCCCAGTGTTATTTGGACAAGAGAACTAGTTAACGGTGTGGCCGCTTCCACTTTATGCAGATGCTCTGCAATTATGGAGGAATCTAGAATTTCATAAAAGCAAGACTCACTAGGTGGCGCTGTAGCGCCCTGTTGTATTCACAGAATGGTGGGAGAATACATCCCCCTTCATCTGTGGACAGCTTCCCTCCCAGGTAAGGTGCCTCTTAGGTGAGGCCTCTTTTATGAAGCCAATTCCTGCTCCCTCAGCTTGAAGTCTTTCTGCCTCCCCTCCCTTCTGGCAGCCTCTGATTCCACAGCTTGAGGGAACGCTTGCTTTCTATATGGTATTACGATGCTTTCATGGTTGATGCTCCTTGAGGTAGATGCTTGCTCTGTTTTCTTTTTATCAGGCACAGTTGCACTAAGAGAGTGGAGACCGAGCTAATTAAACAAATTGAAGTTGTTCATGCTAACTTTTAACAGCAGCAAGGGTAGCCGGGAAGGTGCTAGTCTGGCTCTAATGAGAATCCGATAGTCTGAGTTGTGACAGTGGATTTTCATGGTCTGATATCTAGGCTTCACTCCTGAAGGTTCAGAAACTCTCTTGCTTGGGTCATGAATTCATCAGGCTGACATAAGGTGTAAGAACTCATGAGACACCAGAATATAAAATAGGACACTCGCTTCTTAATGTACCATAAGAAGGTTGTCACTCAGCCAGCCTAGCTGGGCCCTTCTTCCCCATCAACGAGTGCTTCTTAATTGGAGGCTCTGCCGCCTCGGACAGCAAGCTCGGGATGAATGGAGGGTTTTCCTCTTGCTATAATGACTAGGAAGGTCTGGATCTAGAGAGGCTACGCTTGCACACGGTAAAGAAACATGCAATTAAAATAGAACACCACTCCATTAGCGGAAGAATTTCATAAGAAATCCATTAGAAAAGCTGTAACATAATCAAGAGATTGATTGGTCAATATGGAATCAAATTCAAAGAGATGAGGGTTTGGTAATCTTGAGGCTGATTTCTTGCAGACCATTGTGAGATTGCTGTTCGTTAGGGGTCAATATTAGTATTGATGGAATATCATAAGAGCAGCATCTCAGAATGTATCCCCATATAATAAAGGCTCTTTGTGCTAAGCCTTCAGTGAGCATCACACTCAATAGTGAAAAGCTGACAGCTTTTCTCCTAAGACCAAAAATAAGACCAGGATGCTCACCCTCACCACCTGCTCACTTGTATTCAACATAGTTCTGAAGTTCCAAACTGTAGTAATTAGGTAAAAAACAAACAACAATTCAATCAAATAAGTAAACAGCATCCAAAGTACAAAGAAAGATATACATTTGTCTCTGTTTGTCGATGACATGATCTTAAATACATAGAAAACCCTAAAGGTGTCACAAAAGGCTGTTATAACTAAAAAATAAACTCAGTAAAGTTTACAGGATTCAAAATCAACGAAGAAAAATCAGTTGCATTTCTACACCAATCTGAACTACGTGAGAAAGAAATCAATAAAGCAACTCCATTTACAATAACATTGAAAAAGAAAAAAAAAATTACTCAGGAATAAATTTAACCAAGGAACTCAAATATCTACACATGGAAAACCAGAAAACATTCCTGAGAGAAATGAAAGAAGACAGAAATAAATAGATATACCATGTTCATAGATGGGAAGAATTAATGTCAAAATATCTGTATTGCCCAAAGTGATCCGCAGATTCAATGCAATATCTATCAAAATTCCAGTAGCATTTCACAGAGAAACAGAAAAAAAAAAAAAAAAAATACCCCTGAAGCTTGTGTGGAACAATAGAATAGCCTGAGAAAGCAATCTTAAGCAGAAATACCAAAGCTGGGGATTTCATGCTACTGGATGTCACACTATATATGAAACTACAGTAATCAATGCAGTACCAAAACATGCACAGACCAATGAAACAAAATAGAGAGCCCAGAGGCAGACTCACGCATTTTTAGTCAACTGATCCTTGACGAGCACATCAAGAGCAAGGAAGAGGGACAGTCTTGTCAACAGAGGGTGCTGGAAAACTGGATAACTGGATAGCCACATGAGAAGTATCAAATAGGACCTTTGTCTTACATCACTTAGAAAATTTAACTCAAAATCAATCGAAGACTTAAAAGTAAAATTAGAAGCCATGAAACTCCTAAGAGAAAACATAGGGATAAATCTCCTTGAGGTTGTTTTTGGCAGTGATTTTTTTTTTTTTTTTTTTTTATATAATAAGAAACTTTTTTTTTTTGCACAGAAAAGAATCAACAGAGTATAAAGGCAACTTACAAAAACAGGAGAAAATACTTCTGAGCCATCCACCTGATAGGTGGTTAATATCCAAAATATATAGGGGACTCACAAAACCCAACTGTAACAACAACAACTACAACAACATGGTTAAAAAATGGACCAAAGGTTTGCATACACACTTTCCCAAAGAAGATAGGAAAAAAGGTCAAAGTTACTCGGGAAAGGTGCTTGGCATCACTGAACATCAAAGAAATGCAAGGAGATGTCACCTGAAACCTGCTAAGACGGGTATCGTGAAAACGACAAGAGAGAACAATATAAACAGTGTGGAAAAGAGTATGCAGTTTCTTCAAAACAAACATGCAAAAATCCCAGTGATCACACGATCCAGCAATCCTACTTCTGGGTGCATCTCCAAAAGAAATGAAATCAGAGTCTTGAAGACACATCACAGCAGCATTATTCACGATAACCAAGGTAAAACTAGGGTCTGTTGATGAATGATTGCATAAAGAAATTGGTAGCCATGGAATAGTATTCACCCACAGAAAAGAAGGACATTCTGCCATTTGCATTAACGTGGGTGACCCTTGAGGTTGTTAGTCTAAGAGAAAGAATCCAGGTACCAAAAGACCAAAAACGTATGATCTCACTTGTATGGGGACCTAAAAAATGGAATTCCTAGAAGCAGAGAGTAGAATACCCTCAGCAGCTGGTGGAGGGTAAGAGAAATGGACAGATGTTCATCAAAGGGGAAAAACTTCCAGTCATGAGATGAATAGGCTTTGGGAATCTCACATAGGGCACGAGGTCATGGATGTGCTAATTTGATCGTGGTAACCATTGCCCAATACCTACATATATCAAATCATCACATTGTGCATCCTTAATACATTTCATTTTTATTTCTAGCTTAAATATTTTAAGATAAAAATATCATTTACCCATTAAAAAACAAAAATGACAAAAAAAATCTTCACTCACTGAGATGTGGGTATACACTGCCTCTCTGATTTCTTAACTTGTCTCTCTTCTATTTTTTAATATCCTTTTTCTTTTCTTTTTTTGAGACGCTGGAACCTGGGACTCTGGGTGCTCAGGCACTGAGCTACATCCCGATCCCTTCTTATTTTCTTTTGAGACAAGGTCTCCTCTCTAATTTTCTGAGTCTGGACCTGAACCTGTGATCCTGACTCAGCCTCCTGACTCAGCCTGGATGACAGGAGTGTGGCACTGTGAGTGGTAAGTTTTTACTGCTCTTTTTACTAAGATAAAATACAGAAAAAAGTCAGTCTTTTAACCACGTTACGTGTATAATTCAGGGGCACTAACTACCTCCAAACTGCTCTACCATCACCCTCTTGGATGATCAGGACTTTTTTCCTTGTTCCTAACTGAAATCTGTTTCCATCAGTAATGCGTTAGGACTCCTGCCCCACCCCCACCCCACCTTAGGCAACCATTATTCTCTTTTCTGTGTATATGAATCTGCCTATTTTGGATACCTTGTCTAAGTGGAAGCATGCAATGTCTGTCCTTTTACGTCTGGTTTCTTAGATTTAACACAATGTTTTCATGATTCATTCACAACATGGTAGCCCATGTTAGGATTTCATTCCTCTTGGAAGCCAATAAATATTCCATTGCTGTGTGTCCGCTACATTTTGTATCCCATTGTTATGGAGAGACACAGCTTGCTGATTCTCCGGTCTCTCAGCAGACCTTTGGGTTGTGTCTACCTCTTGATTATCGTGAATAAGGCTGCGGTGAGCACCGTGGGAAGAACCACCTGTTTAAGTCTCTGCGTTCAATTCACTTGAGGAATCCCCAGACGTGGAACTGCTGGCTCACCTGGTCTGCTAGCTTTTCATCTCTGTGACCAAAATACTGACAAGAACACATGAGAGGAGGAAAAGTTTATCTTGGGCTCACAGTTTCAGAGGTCTCAGTTCCTGGTTGGTTGACTCCGTGGCCCTGGGCCCAAGGGGAGGCACAGTACCGTGGTGGAAGGATGTGTCAGAGGAGGACTGTCTGCTCATGGCGGCCAGGAAGCAGAGAGGGGAAGGGCCCCAAGGAAGGGCACGCCTCCAGGGACCCACCTGCTCCAGCCACACCCCACCTCCTCAGTTATAGCCCAGTCTGTCCATCAAGTGAGAATGGAGTGATCAGCTCACAACTCCCATAACCCAATCACTTCCCCTCTGAATATTCCTGGGGATACCTCACATCCAAACCACAAGCTAGAGTCATTCTCCATTCTGACCTCCATGGCCTCTACCTCATTTTTACATTACCACCAGCGGAGCACGAGGGGTCCCGTATCTCCGCAGTGGCTGCCACTTTGGCCACTGCTTCTTGTAGAAAACAACTGTCCCCCAGCCTTCATTATCTCTGTAAGAAGAGCCATTTAAAAACCTATTCCTCTTTCATTTCATCCATGAGATTTTGGTCGGCTCCACTACTAACCCTTCAAGTGAAACGCAGGTCCCAGGCCTAAACTGATCGCAGCATCTAATTTATTTTGGACACAGTAATTAGTTAGGCATAATCTCATGATCTGGTTGGATCCAGGAGCTGCAAAAAGTCTTTTTCTAGAACTTTCTGGGAACTGACACTTGCTCCAGCCTTCTGAAATTGAATACCTAAAGACTTCATGTCAGTAATGACTGCCACTGCTTTCTAGTCATGAGGAATAAATTGGTCTGAGGAAGGAGTCAACACCGTGGACAGCGAACCTGAACCTGTGTTTTGTCACCTGGAATCAGAAGGAGCCTAATAAACTCCCCCTGACACGTGCAAATACCATTTACTCTGCTGCCAGCTCAGTCACACTAATAAACAAGATTTATGTGCGTTTTAGCCTCGAGTCCTGGGGAATATTTTATCTTTAAGGCTGATTTTGCATCTAATCTTGCTCATTAGGTGTGACTTTTAAAAAAGTTCAACTCCTGGATTTTGGTGAGCACCTGGCTGTCTCCTCTGCCTACTATTTCTTAATGGTCCATTTAACGTTGGAATGTTTTAGAAGACTTTTCATGGCAGATTTGCCTTCTCGATCATTTCTGCTTTAGCCAATATTAAAATGAGGCTGCAGTGCTGGAGAACCCACCTGCTGTCATGCGCCACGAGTCCCCTCAGCATGTCCTAGGTGACTCGGCAGAGGCAGGGGGACTGTGTTAAACATCAGATTGATAAGGTATTTAGTCCTGACAGTAGGGATTCTCAAGACGACAGAAAATGACTCGAAAACAAGAGCTGTGATTTCAAAATCTCAGCCATACTGTCCAGAGAAAGAAGCTCTGGCACAGAGGATATAAACACAAGACAACCGCACATGGTACTGTTGTAATGACTCACTAGACTCGGATTGTGCGAGCCTAAAATCACTACACTGCAGGATGAGGTGCACTGAAGCTGAAGGTCTTTGCTCTCCATCCTAGACATAAACAGGTCTGACTCCAATACAGGCAACTGCCGTCTCCTTTAGTGACAAGAAAGAGGAGGAGCCCGGCATGGTGGACCCTGTTGATTCCAATGACACATGTTCTCTGAGCCACCTGGAGGGATTCTCTGTAGACTGAATGAAATCCAAAGGTCAGAGGGAAAAAAAAAAAAAAAAAAAAACCTGATAAATATAATTGCAATTTCCTTGCAGCATCTTATGTGAAGACAGGACATTTGACACAGTGACAATTTCATATGTGGAAAGGGGGAGAAAGACCAGAGCTAGTCCCTCTGTGGTAATTGATCTCCCACAAGTTCCCCATGGACACGACTCTCATAAACAGCTTCTCCCTGGATCCCGGAGGGAGAAGGTAAAAGGCTGTGTTCATTTTAGTGAAGCCTCTGTCCTGGCTCTCTCCCGAAGACAGGCAGACATAACAACATGAGCAGAGGGAACAGAGGACGCTGGGTGAAGCCCAGGCTGCTGAGACACGGCTTCTGAATGAGAACTCAATCTCCTTCAGGTCGTGTGTGCAACACTGTAATTATCTCCTAGGACATCCAAAGGGCAAAAAAAAAAAAAAAAATCTCCATTTTAGAAAGGATTAGGCGTGTTTAAAAATGAATCTGAGAAGGTGCGATTCAGAAATCCTCCATTAACTGTGTATTATGAAAACGAATTCCCATTATCCACTTGATTTAGGGTTACTCATAGCCCAGATAATTGGCTCTAAAATTCTATATAAATTCTTAGCACAGTACTCAGCATATGACATAATCACTAATTAATATCTGAATGAATGAATCAATGAATTAATTACTCAATCAAGGAATACCTCTAGGTGGTTCAGAGAACACGTGCCAACCAAATCAATAGGCCCAACCGAGCCTGACGGCTGCCTCCCCCTTCCACCGAGCGGGAAAGACGGTTTATATATTAGACTTGGGACTTTTTATTCCTAAGATGGATAGCACAGAGCTGGGTCGACGCGGAATAGATCATTCCATAAGAGCACTCTGAAATTCCGGACAGAATTCTGGCTCAGAAATACACACTTGGGCTTCCCCGGGATGTAGACAGGTTATAAGGCTACGAAGTAGATAAAGAGAGTCAGAGACAACAGAGGCCCAGACGGGGGGCCCCGGGTCACTGTGGAGGAAGAGAGTCCATCAGACATTTTGGGAAGGGGCTGGCGTCCGGGGTGGGAGTGGGTGGGAGAACTCGCTCCAGAGGATGAGAGGGTCCTGGATCCCCAGCAGAGGAAGGGTTTCAGAAGCCGGGAGTGAGGAGTGGTCCACGCCCCATGGCCAATGCTGGGAGGACAAGCTGAAGAAGGGAAGCTGGCCCTCAAATCTGACAGCTGACAGGTCCTCAACCTGACCCAGGACCCTGGCGGGGAAATGCTGCTTGTTAGGTAGACTCAGGTGGGGGTACCTGTCCTAGAAATGGGATGCACAGAGGGGGCAAGTCTGAGGAAGAGGGAGACCCTGAGACCAGATCCAGACCCACCCTCCAAGCTCCCGGATCACAGGTACGGCACCACAGGTGTCTCTACGGGGCAGTTACAAATAGGACGTGAAAGGACCTTCAGGGGATGTGTTTGAGAACCGGAAATGAACCTCAGGCTTGGACTTGGGTCCCATTTCCACATCTCATTAGGTACATAGGACTAGGGTAAAATCTGAGAAAGTCCCAGCTCCAACACTCCTGGCCCCAGGTGATTCTGGTGCAGTCAAGGTGAATGAAGGAGGTAGAACACCAATTCAAAGTGAGGTTATTTTGGGGGAGTAAATAGTGAATATTTGGTGAGAGTTTACAAAATAACAAAATGCAACTACAATTGAACCACTACAAATGGAAGTAATAAGATGTCAATGTTACATCCTTCACTATGCAATGATACCTATGAAAATGCTGTAAATAAAAAAAAAAAAACAAAAACAAGTTATGTAACAGTAGGTATGCTGTAGTCGAATCCCATCCCTGTACAAAGATGCACAGATTTAAACATGCACAGAATAAACCCTCTCCAGGGATTTACCATTTAAAACTCACTTTCTCATCTGATGAAATCTCCCCAGAGCATCACGGGTATTTATTATTAAGTCTGTTTCGAAGATGAGGAATTAAGTGACTTGTCCAAGGTCACAGGGATGGCAAAAGTGATCCCTGATTCCTTTCCCTCAGTACTGCCCCTTTTTTTGGAGCTGGGGAGGGTACTGGGGATGGAACTCAGGGACCCTCGACCACCGAGCCACATTCCCAGCCCTATTTCGTATTTGATTTAGAGACAGGGTCTCACTGAGTTGCTTAGGGCCTCGCTTTTGCTGAGGCTGGCTTTGAACTCCCGATCCTCCTGCCTCAGCCTCCCGAGCCGCCGGGATGACAGGCCTGCGCCACCAGCACCCGGCTCTATTACCCTTTTTGTGGTACAGTAGTGTGTCAAGTTCCGAAACAGCGTTGGACTAAGAGTGTAAGATACACAGGAAGCTGTGTGTGAGCCCAGACCGGCCCCTCCGCTTCCCGGGCACCATCCAGCTCAGGTTTTAGATCATGCTGCTTTTGCTGGTTCTTAGACTCTCCTGTCTCCTCCTGTTATTAGCTCCATCTCTGCTCTAGAGAGTTCCATGCCGCCTGGGCAGCAGATCTCCCACGCTGTAGGCCAGGTCAGGAAGCAGGTCTCTGGAGTGATTTCGGAACCTCCCTGGCACTGGGTCTTCCCCCAGCTAATGTGAAGTCTCCAGCTCCCCCATCTAAGGCCCTGAGGGTGCAGCTTTCCTTATAAGACTTTTTACTCTGGAAAGGTCGGCTCCTTCTTAGAACTCTGTAGAAGACATTATGAAAAGTAGTTTTTTGACCAATGAATCAAGGTTGATTATACAAGAACCAAATTCTCCCAGCAGCCTAAATGTCTTCTCTTTCTCAAAGTGGAGGGAAGATTCATTTTCCCTTTTGCATGACCCACAGAGTAACAGCAGACATGATTCTCAGTCTTTATGGGTCACACAGCTCCCATTACCTTTTCTAAGGTGGTGACGATGACTATCACCATCCTGCAGGCAGGGAAATCAGCTTTAGAGGTCACGTGCCCTGGCCAGGCCACAGAGCCGGTGGGTCCATTCTGCAGGTGTTTATGGAACGTGCATGATGTGCCAGATACTGTGCAAAAATTTTAAGATACAAATGCCAAGACAAGGCAAGCACCTCTTCTGAGCGACTCTAACTTCGCCTAGTGCAGGAGGCAGACTCTAAACAGTTAAGTTCAGTCTCAGATGTTACAAAGGCAAAGTCCATGGGCCCCGAGAACGGATCATCTTGGGACTCAGGATGGTCTCTGCAGCTCCTGTCTGTCTCTCCTCCTCCACGTCTGCAAGGTCCAGACGGGTGGTTCAGGTAAGAGCCTTCTGAGGGTCACAGGCTGCCTTCCATATTCTTTCCCAGCGTGTGCAAGATCATGAAGGCCACGGGCGCTCATTTTGCTTAAAGAAGCTCCTGCAGCTGGGCTGGGCTCACGTGCCACCCAGAGGTGGACTACAGACCAGGTCTAGATGAGCACAGGAATCTGCTCCTCGGTACACACAGGCTAGCTCTCAGTGCCGAGCACACGACGTTCACAGAGCGAGCTACTGACGTGTTCTGGGCTTCCAAGCTCCTTTGGCACACCCAGGCCCGCCGTCCAAGTCTCCAGGGAGAATCAACGAAGCAGAGGACAGAGGCTCATTCTGGGAGGGACACAGATGCTGGACCACCTGAGTCCATGCAAAAGCAGCCAAAAGAATTCATCTCCCAAATTTCAGCAACTCCCACGTCAGGACAATGCTGAGCCCTGCCCGCGGGGATGAGTCTTGTTCTTCTCCTTCCAGGGAAAAGAACTTTCTAGAAGGGGCACAGCCTCTTCCATTCCAGGGATGCCTGCAATTCCACAGGCTCAACAACTCCCTTCACCACAGATGAGGTACTTAATCAGGTGAGTGACTGTTAAAACTGAATGCAAATTCTTGTGGGAAGCAAAATGTCTCCAACTGCCTCCAGAAGCATTTAGATTTCAAGTTAGTAAGTTACCCCGTTCAAATGTGGTCAGAGGCAATCATTTTTAAGAACTTAGGGAAAAACCCAAATGCCACTTAAGGGTTGCTTCTGATTTTTCTTTGGCAGATGGAGAGAACCATCTTGTTATACATGATCCATTTGTTTGCCTGTGTCGGTTAGGGATTGTGAGTAACTGAAAGAGACTTTCATTCACCTAAGTACAAGCGACAATTTCTGGGAAGAATATGGTGTGGCTTGCAAGCTGGAAGAAGTTTAACCAACAGGTACAGAAGGGACAGCAACCAGCAGGGACTATGGGGAGCTAGTTGCATGCGAGGGGCCGTATCCCCAGCCCCTCTGTGCTCTGCCTACAGGAAAATTCTGATTCTTGGAACAGACTTTAACCTGTACCCGCTCCCACCTCCATCCGTAGTTAGAGAAGAGCAGAACCCAGGGACTGAAAGACGTGGAACATTGTGTACAACGGGCAGAGGAAACTCCAAGAAAGACAACCACCAGCAGGAGCAGAGAGGAGAGTGTTTTAGTCGGGGGAAATGTAGGTGCAAAGGCCCTGAGGCAGGGAAGAGCTTGATGCCTTGGAGCAATTGCAAAGCCAGTGTGATTGCAGCTAAGTAGAAAAGCTGACAAGTGGCAGATTTGGTCAGAGAGAAGCAGGGACCTGGCCAGGCAGAACACTGCCACCTAGGAGGCTGTATTTGAAGTGTGTGGGAGCCACTGGGGTTTACTGGTGTCTGCTTTGAGCAAGGTACTTAATATCACTCATGCTCAGGTTTTATCTTCTTAAAAATGGTTTAGTAACACCCCCTTACTAAGTACCCCCAAGGAAAGCTCTTTGCAGGTTTGAGAATTTCTATTGTTCAGAAACATGCCAGGGCACCTATATATTATTTTTCATAACATCCCAAGAAAAATTTAATATAGTATCTACAATTCAACCTATTCTTATCCCCATGTGTGAACATGGGGTAAATAAAGACAACTGCTACCAACAACCCCAGTTTAGTTTGGCCAAAAAAATCAAGTCTGCTGCAAAGCTGCCCCAGATAAACAAATGAGTAAGCAGTACAAGAAAAAAAAAAAAAGAAAAAAAATCTGTTTCTTTCCAGAGCTTCCTAGATTTCAAAGATGCACCTAGCGGATGTGGTTCTGTGCCTTTCCCTGAGTGCTCGGCACGTCACGGAGTCTCTGAGTATTTGTTCCCTTCACGTTTCCCCTTCATTCCAGCTCAGCATGATTCCCTGCCCTCCGAGTCAGGAGACCAAGGATACCAGCTTCTTCCTGTTTTACTTGTTCCACTTGGCGCCATGATCTTGGGCGCCTTCCTCTCTCCAGGCTCCCTGGGCATGGACATATGTGTGAGTGTGTGGATCACAGGACTTGACAGGTCTCCGGGATAATGGAACCGACTGGGAACACCACCAGCAGCCAATCCCACAAAGAGAACAGAGCTTCCCAGAGTTTCTAGGTCAGAACCGACTCTAACAAAGTGGGCTACGCAAGCTCCTTTATATAGTAACTTGTTTAATTAAGATGACAGATGTTACTATTATACAAGTCCTGGGGAGCCCCTCTTTAATTGGACACTCATTCACATGGCTGGTGACTGGTAAAAACCAGTTCAAACAACCATTTCCCTCCTATGAGATTATTTTTTCCCCCTCCCTACAATTAAATTGAATAAACAATGTACCCAGTGCACATTCCTCTAACGGAGACAGCTTTAACGGTACAAGGGTTTAATATGAGCAATAATGTTAGAACAGAATCATTTCCTGGTTTAAAAAGCAAGTTGAATTCTCTGTTCCATCCATAGGCACTGAGAGAGCCTGACCATCAGCAGCCCAGGGAAAAGGACCCAGCAGATGGTTACTTGGGTGTCCTAAGATGCTTGGCCTTTATCACGGGAGAGGGAGAGAGCTGGCTGGAGCTCTTAGGCTCGGATTTTAATGTAATCTGAAAAGAGGGATAATTGACAACCTGTCAATCACATCAGTCTGCTAGAGAAAACAAAGATAAAAAGGCAAAACAGAAATGCACAAACATTTCGTCCCATCGCCAGGGAAGACCAAGCATGGAGTTTCTAGTGCTTAGCTTTCTGGGAAAATCAAAAAGAACACCATGCTAGACATCGGGAAGAGGTTCTTGTCCAGACTTTCTCAGGTAGGCTGAGGGATCTCAAAGCTTCTTTGTCCTTCCTAGTCATCCCCGAAACGCAGAAGGACAGAGCCAGGTGCAGGCCTACAGGAAGCACGGCCTCTGGGAGGTAGGTGGATCACAGCAACAAAGTGGCTCAGGATATCTTCATGATACTCTGTGCTTATATTTGAAAGCACAAGAAAATTCATTGTGGGCATAACAAGACATGCTTCTTCCTACATATTTCCTCAAAACGTGAGGCCCTTTTGACCGAGTGTTCTTATTCCATTTTTTAAAAAATATCTTTATTTGTTTACAGGTGGTGCTGAGGATGGAACCCAGTGCCTCACCCATGCTAGATGACTACCGCTGAGCCACCACCCCGACCCTCTTCTTTCATTCAAAAAGTTTATTTTTATTTTTTAAATTTTTTAATTAAAATAATTTTAAGTTATAGATGGATATACTAGCTTTATTTTTTTTTTATTTATTTTTATGTGGTGCTGAGGATCGAACCCATGGCGCTCCACCATGGAGCCACAACCCCAGCCCCCTCTTATTTAATTTTTGACAGAGAAACAGATGCAAGAGATATTTTCACTTTAATTCTACTGTAAGAGAGAAACAGTGGAGGGGTGGAGACTAAGGGCAACGACACCACGTGTCAATCTGGGGTCAGGAGTTGGGTGGCCCACTAGAGATGGCATTTCCCCTTTGGCAAAAAGAGTCCCTCTCCCTCTGCTCTGGCCCCTTATTGTTCTAGAGCAACGCAGGCAGAGGACTGCAGAGCATCCAGAAGTCAGGTGACATAACAGAGGCCAAATTGCACTGGCTGGAATTCCATTTTAGAATATTCAACATGGCACCGGCCAGTAGACTACCTTGCTTGCTGGGTTCCGTGAGGCCTCGCTAGATGACTTCTCAGACTTCTAATGGCATCTTACGGGGATTCTAGAGACTTCTACAACTGCGAGAGGAGTCGTGGATCTGGACATACTGCCTCATGAGCATCTGCATATCGTTAGTTAACTTGGGAGGGCTGTTCTGAGAGTGGAAGCTCAGTGTCCCCATAAATGTCCAGTAAAAGTACTTGGGGTGCCAAGGATTCCAAGAGCAGCAAAGCCGTATATGATAGAATGTTTGGGAGGGATTTTCTCAAACCACGTCCGTGCGTGAGATTCCTCTATCCCAGATGATCCCGGCCCCTTGCCTCTTCCATTCCCACCTCCTCTGACAGTCAGTGTGTAATGAACCTTTCTCAACCACGGGGAGATGATGCACCCCGCAAGGATGATGAGACAGGAGTTGAAGACCCCCTGTTACGGCTTGGATGTGAGGTGCCCCCCAAAAGCTCACAGGTGAGAGAATGCAAGAGGATTCAGAGGAGAAAGGATTGGGTTGTGAGAGTCTTAACCCAATCGGTGACTTAATCCCTTGATCAGGATTAACTGAGTGGTAACTGAAGTGGTAGGTGAGGCTGGAGGTGGAAACTGGGGTGTGGCTTTGGGTATGTATTTGTATCTGATGAGTGGAGTCTCTCTTTCTCTGCTTCCCAATCACCTTGTTGTGAGCTGCTTCCCTCTGCCACACTCTCCCGCCATGATGTTCAGCCTCACCTCGAACCCTGAGGAATGGAGCCAGCCTTCTATGGACTGAGACCTCTGAAACTGAGAGCCCTCAAATCAACCTTTCCTCCTCTACAGGTGTGCTGTGTGGGTCATTTAGTTACAGCAGCGAAAAAACTGACTAACACCCCCCACAGGTCTATGTCAAAGGCTCCATCTCGCCCTGGAATCCTTAAATCAGAGATATTACTTACAGGACAGCTGTGTGTCACTCCAAGAAGTCAGGGATCCCTGGACCCTGTTCATACCTCTCTCTTGCGTACAAAAATTATAGTGAAGATATTTGGCAATAAAATATCCTCTCACACTTTTGAAAACTCCCAAATGAATCCCAATGGAGAACAACATGTACCGATAGACATATACCAGGTGCTTTATTATTAATTTTTAATCTGGTTTTGGGGGTGGACACAAAACTATCCTCTGGGCAACCAGCATGGACCAAATTAGGCTGACCAACTGGCCTTTGGGTTTTTTTGTTATTGTTGTTGTTGTTGTTGTTTTGTTTTGTTTTTATTTTTGCATACAGAGCTCACAGCAGAGAGAAGACAATGACTTTTCTGCATAAAAAAATCCTAAGAACTAGGCTAAGAGGTAGTTTTGTTATCACAGTGCAGAAGCTTGACTTTCTTCAGATTCAGCTCTCTACCTCTTTCCATCCCTCCCTCCTTTCCTTCCTTTCTTCTCTATGGATCAAAGATCTTTTATAACTTCATCCAGGAGGGGGAAAATAGAATGGATGACTGATAATCTCGGACACAAGTTAAGGAAGAGAGTGCCCAGGTTGGTAGGAGACAGGGGGTCTGTGGGAAAGGAGGAGAAGGGAATTTGCAGGACCGGGAAGTCGCCAAAGGTCGGAAGATGGGATACTCCTCCATGCTGCATTTGGAGGAGAGGGTTGGAAAAACGCAGTCAGGCAGGGAATTCACACTTTGATCCCTTGCACCACAGATTCTCTGTCCATTACAAATTACACTTTGAACATGGTGTGAAATTCGAGCAGATTCCTCTGGGCATCCCGTGGAAGGCTAATTGGCTAACGGAAGACATTTTTAGATGGTAGGCAGGTCCAAATGTTTCTTCCCGTGATGAGGGTCCTATGCAGTCATTTCTTACCATCTTATTCAAGATTATCCCACCCAGGTCCCCCCGCAGGGCCAGTACATTGCACCCCTGAAACTTTGCCCAAGATACTGTTTCCTGACGTCCCTTGCTGCTCTGGGGAACTGCTTCCACTGGGGTCCTATGCACCACTTCTCAGGGCAAATGAGCTGCTGATCCAGAGATTTAGAGACCAGGCTCTCCTGTCTCAAGATGGGACATGATCCAGCTCCAGGGTTCTCAATGGCATCGACGAAAGCCCCATTTGCGATCAACCAGCAGAAGCTTCTCTGTGCCCAATCCTTCCTCTTACATCCCACAGGTGAATCCCACTAAACCCCCTGCATAAAGGTGTTGCTCAGTGCCTGCTTCAGGACACCCAGCCATTACCTCGGACAAGGTGTCAGGGGGGCATTCACGTTACTTTTCTTTTCCGTTCAGTTGTTCCAGATGTTTGCTAAGTAAGAATGGAGCCATCCACGGGAACTTGGAACTTCCTGTCATACTAAGTGTTGCTACACTTTGCGTTCAGCAAGCTTTCAATGTAGTCTAGTTTTGAAGGAGAACAAAACACATTACATGTTCAGAAGCAGATACTAAATAGTTCTGTGGAGAAGCAGAAACACTCAAAGCCCCACCACATACACATCCCAGGACTTGACACAGCAAGAAACAAGATGGCGGCCGTCTCCTGGAGGTGGGGTTGGATCAGGAGTTCTACACCTGGTCCTGCTCTGGGCTTGAAAACCCTCCTACTTAGATATATATATATATATTTAAAAATTCTGTGCTATTGTGGTCCCAATAATAAAATGGAAAGTTAAATTTATACTCTAGCTACCTCAAAATGTTGCTGTTGATAAAAACTTTAATAAAGTAGGTGTTAGGTTGCTGTTGGTGTGTGTGGGTATGCAGCAAAGCCCAAACCAAACAAAGCAACGCAAAACAAATCAAGATTCACTCTTTGTCTGGGTCCTGTTCTTGGTTTGTCACTCTGCTTGATTGAGGGAAGCAGGCAAATGTTATTAGGAATGGAATAATAAGAAGTCCCAAGGAACCATGAGTTTTTCTTTGTACTTGGAAACAATCTCCTTCTCCCATAATTGTGTACACAAAGTCAGACATCTGTAGGCAAGATACACATTCCCTCTTAATGTGGCAAGCACTTCCCAGCCAATAGTTAGGAAATTGTTGGTCACCATTATTAATATTGTCTAGGAGGCTAAAAATACATCATGCAATAATGTCAATAAACATCTATGTCTTTTTGCCCAAGTAGAGATGCTGTTTTGACTTATGATGTGGTTGTCTCCCTAGAAACACATAAGTTGAAAATATCCTAAGTCGAAAGTTCACTGAATATATTTCACCTACCCACTAAACATCACAGCTTAGCAACACAGTACCCAGCAGGCAGAGCAGAGGAGGCTCCCCACGGTGATCATGTGGCTGACCAGAGCTCCACCATTTCTGGGGAGGATGGTACTGTAAATTGCTAGTCCAGGAAAAGATCCAAATTCAAAATTCGAAGTAGAGTTTCCATCTACGGAGTGCATATTGCTTTGCACCATGATAAGGTCAAACCATCATATGCTGGGGGCTGTCTTTATTCACTAATTCATGTGAAGTACTGGATGCCAAATCAGCAAGGACAATGAGATTGCTAGAGCTACCCAAGGCCCAGACATCAGACCAGAAACCCTCCATCTACCAGAATAAAATGTAATCCCAACTCTCCATTATGTCAGCTGAGGAACTGACTTCCTCCACAGGACCCCTAAAGCTCAGGAAGTCAAATCGAGAATCAATAAATGGGATGGTATCAAACTAGAATGCTTTTCCACAGCAAAGGAAACAATCAAGAGTGTGAAGAGAGAAAATCTTTGCCACCTGCACCTCAGAGCATTAATCTACAGGATATACAAAGAACTCAAAAAACCCATTCAATAAATGGGCAAAGGAAATGAACAGGCACTTCACAGAAGAAAGACAAATGGTCAAAAAATAGGTGAAAAAATGTTCAACATCTCTAGCAATTAGAGAAATGCAAATTATATCTACACTGAGATTCCACCTCACTCCAGTCAGAATGGCAATTATCAAGAATACAAGTAACAGTGAATGTTGGCGAGGATGTGGGGGAAAAGGCACACTCATACGTTGTTGCTGAAACTGCAAATTGGTGCAATCGCTCTTGAAAGCAGCAAGGAGATTTCTTAGAAAGATTGAAATGAAACTACCATTTGACCCAGTGATCCCATTCCTTGCTTTATACCCAAAGGACTTAAAATCAGCATTCTACAGTGACACAGCCATATCAATATATATAGCAGCTCAATTTATAATAGCTGATCTATGGAACCAACCTAGGTGCCCTTCAACAGATGAGTGGATAAAGAAAAATGTGGTATCTAGAATGGAATATTACTCAGCCATCAAAAAGAATGACTTAATGCCATTTACTGGAAAATGGGTGGAACTGGAGACTATCATGCTAAGTGAAATAAGCCAGTCCCCAAAAATACCAAAGGCTGAATGTTCTTTCTGATATGTGGATGCTAACACACAATGGGGGAAGGGGAAGAATACAAGTTCATTATATTAGACAAAGGGGAATGAAGGGAAGGGAGGGGCGTAGGAATAGGAAAGACTTTCCTCTGTACACACATGAATACATCACAGTGAATCTCCACAGCATGTACAACCTAATTAGAATAAGACGAACTCCATGTTTGTATAAATAAGTCAAATTATACTCTACTGTCACATATAACTAAAAAGAACAAAAATTAAAAATTGAAAAAAAGAAAAAGAAATTGCTAGAACTTCCCGAGTGTCGCATCTAGACTGTGCTCCCCCTTTCCTCCTCTTCGGTGTGAGGGAACCCACAAGCACTTCCTGCCCTGGCTAGAAGATCCAGTTGTCCACACGTTCCTCCACACAGGAGGAGCTGGCTTGCTTTCCATTCAGCTACCGAGTGGTGATGCTCATGGGCCTTGGAAAAAAATATGGTAGACACAGCTGGCAGCGGACGGTGGCTTGAACCAAACTTCCCTTATGGTTGATTTTGTGGACAGGAATCAATTTGGGGCCAAACACGAGGATACGGCTTGTATCCTCACCATATGTCATTCACCGGCTCGTATCATTCGCCGGTTGTCCCATGGAACCTGCATCTTCTCCGTATGATCCTGCAGGCACAGTTCCATCAACAGCCCTCCTGACACTCTCTGGCCATCTTTATAGCGTGTGTCTGGTTTATAATGATAACACAGAACAGTTGCACTTCCTATTCTTGCCAGCAATTATGATCTTCTTTCTTCCAACTAGTCCTTACTACGATTCTGGCTGAGAAAAGTAATGATGGAATTCCTACAGTAAATGCATCATCTAGACGAAGTATTTAAAAAGAATTTTCATGCCCTGAAGCCCTAACAGCTTCAGGAATCCTATGCAATAAGGTTCCTTTCCAGATAGATGTGGGAAATCAATAAAGCAGGAAGCATATTCCAGGTATGCACTGTGGGATGGTTTAACTGCATTTTTGTGATGAGAGAATACCGTCTCACCCACGGACTCACCCCTGTCCTATACCAAGCACGAGTGTGGGAAACGCTGATGTGAATATTCAACACTTCACCCTGGAATCCAGTCTCTCCACTCAAACACTACGGGTCTGTCCCTGCCTCACGTAACTGAGTTCCCTAACCTGACGAGGGTCCCTACATAATCTGCCAAACGTGTGAAAATCACAAGCCCATCTACAAAATCGTGTTTGTCTGCACTCATTGTGTCTCAGGGAGAAGACTTGGCTCAGCTTTTACTCTCAGACAAAACAAATTGCTTCTAATCTTATAAATGCCACGGCTTTAACTAAATAAGTTTCTTTGCTTGGGAGCAAGGCCGGTACGTCCAATCCCGTGAATCTATGCTGAATGAAATTCAATGTTCTCACTTTTTTCTGACATTTTTCTGTTTCTACTGACAACCCTCATGTTTACCTTTTCTATTCCTTTTTATTTTTTATAAGCAGTCTCAAATCCTTAATCAAAGAATGGGCTCCCTGGTGTCTTTATTCATTCAACTAATTTTGACTAATCTCCTATACTAAATGGCTGTTCGTGCTGAATAAATAGAATTGAATGTAACCTGGTGAGTCCTGTCCTCACACAGCTTATAGACCAGACAGAAATATGTAATTATAAGCTGGGTGCGCTGTAATCCCAGCAGCTCAGGAGGCTGAGGAAGGAGGATCGCCAGTTCAAAGCCAGCCTCAACAACAGTGAGGCCCTGAGTAACTCAGTGAGACCCTGTCTCTAAATAAAATACAAAACAGGGCTGGGGGTGTGGCTCAGGGGTCAAGTGCTCCTGAGTTCAATCCCAAGTACCTGCCCTCGCCCAAAAGAAAACCAACGTAATTACAAATCCAGAAGAAAACAAACAAGGAACGGAAGAGGAAAGCGGGCGCTTGGTGACATCGTGGGAAACAAAATACACATGACCTCAGACCTTAAAGTTAGTGAGGAGAAGAACAAAATAAGAGAACCGTTGGCAGATCCTGCCACGCCCTCCAGGTCATGCTTTGTAGCTAAGTTTCCATCTTAAGCATCAGTGACGAGAACACCTTTCTTTCTTTCTTTCTTTCTTTCTTTTTTTTTTTTTTTTGAGGGGGGTTACTGGGGATGGAACCCAGGGTCGCTCGACCCCTGAGCCACCTCCCCAGTCCTATCTCGTATTTTATTTAGAGACAGGGTCTCACGGAGTTGCTTAGCCTCTCACGTATGCTGAGGCTGGCTTTGAACACGTCATCCTCCTGCCTCAGCCTCCTGAGCTGCTGGGATGACAGGCCTGCGCCACTATACCCAGCAAGAACCGATTCCTTTTTTATTAATTTTTTAACCTGTTCTAATTAGTTGGACGTGACAGTGGCCTGCATTTGTGCATTTTGAGAGGTCATACATAAATGGAGTGTCATCTCTCATTTTTCCGACTGTGCATGTTGCAGGATCACGTGGGTCATGCAGTCGTACGGGTACGTGAGGTCACGATGTCTGTCCACTCTACTGTCCTTCCTTCCCCGCCCCGTCCTCCCTGCACCCCCTCTACCTCATCTAGAGTGCTGTGTATTAAGAACTGATTCCTTTTTAAAGACCCCTGTGCACATGGTACACATAACAGGGGGCAGGTGGAGAAGCGGGTAGCTAGCTGAGGAAGCCCAGGAAGATGGCGTGGCCTCTGGGCCGCCGTACCAGCACTGTGGACAGGAAGGTGGCGGACTCCACTTCTCAGAAGCAGAGTTTATAAAATGTACTAATGCGCTGGACCTTGGGGTGGTAAAGTGAGAAATCTGTGGTGATGTTGAGGTCCTGGGCTTGAGTCCTCCAAGGAGGTGATGGGAGAAGACCTGGGAGAAGGCCAGGTTTGGGGTGGAGGCCGGAGGCGGGACTGGCACTATTGGGGGCACGTGGAGCCTGGATTTCTGGGGGAGGGTCTTGAACTGAAGGGTCACATTTGGCAGCTGTATGCCGAGGTGGACTGGAAAGCCCCGAGAGGGGACGGGGTGACCTAGAGAGGTGGACAGAGCAAAGGAGGAGAGTGGATGAAGAAGAGGCACGTGAGCCAGACAGAATGATCCAGAAGACAGTGAAAGAGAAGGAGAGCTGGAAGAGGTAGCGGAAGCAGGCGGGATGAAGGAGTCTTCAAAGATGGAGAAAGGATAGCAGTGATCTCAAAGGGCCTGGGCTTTCCTTTTCTGAGAACGCATTACGTTCATCTGAGAACATTTCCTTCAGTATTAGAAATGGTCAACCTCATTTTTTTTTCTATTACAATTTTATGCATCCTTTGGAACAAACCACCCCTTTTGGAATAAAACCCTTTAGAGCAAATCAATAATGTGAGAAAGTCAGGGAGGGAAAGCGACTGGAAACATAAAAAGCTCAACCCCAATCTTATTTCTCTCACGTTGACCATAGAAAACCACCTAGACCGTTCTCCCAGGCACAAGATCACTTCAGCGCCTAGACTCTCAACAGACGACCTTGACTCTCTGTTGTCCCTTTAAAAAAAAAAAAAATTGTTCTTTTTAGATATGTGTGATAGTAGAGGGTTTTTGGCATATTACACATACATGAAGTATGACTTCCTGTTTCTCTGGTTGTACATGATGTGGAGTTTCACTGGTCGTGTATTCATACATGAACACAGGAAAGGGATGTGCAATTCATTCCACTGTCTTTCCTGTTCCCTTCTCCCTTCCCTTCCCTTCGTCTAAACCAATGAACTTCCATACTTCCTCTCCACACCTGCGCTTATTATGGGTTAGCATCCACACATCAGAGAGAACATTCAACCTTTGGTTTTTTGGGGACCAGCTTATTGCACTTAGCATGATAGTCTCCAGATCCATCCATTTACCAGCAAATATCATAAAGTCACTCTTTTTTATGACTGAGTAATATTCCATTATGTATATGTACCACAGTTTCTTTATCCATTCATCTGTTGAAGGGCACCGAGGTTGGTTCCCTAGCTTAGCTATTGTGAATTGAGCTGCTATAAACATTGATGTGGCTGTGTCACTATAGTGTATGGATTTAAAATCCTTTGGATATATACTGAGCCTGAAGTCAAGGTACCAGTATATGAAATTCCTCTACTTCCTCTTTCACACTGAACTTTTGCTACAGTTGGGATTCTGAATGTACCCCAGAAGTGCAGGTGTGAAGACCTGGTCTCCAGCTCTGGCACCACTGTAGGGTTGTGGGAACTCAGAAGGTGGAGCCTAAGTGGAAGGAGTTAGGTGACTGGGGTTGTGCTCTTCAAGGGGATAATGGGACCCTGGTCCCTTCCTTCTCCTCTCTCTTTGCTTCTTGGTTGCTCTGAGGGAATCAGCTTCCTCTGCAGAGTTCTCTCCACCATGATGTCTTACCTTGCCACAGGTCCAAAAGCAATGGAATAACCAACTGTAGACTCAAGGCCCCAAACCTGTGAGTGAAAATAAACCTTTCCTCTCCGTAAGTTGATTATCTCAGGTAGTTTGTGACAGTAACAGAAAGCTGGCTAATATAACTTCTCTATGCCAATACACATCCTTTCTGCCTCCCCCACAGTAAGGTCCCTCCTTATTGTCCACAATAATTGCTTTCAGATCATTCCTCTCTGTCTCCTTATAAATAAGGTCCCCTCCCTTACTTCTTTAATGCTTTCATTGACATTGTATGATTTACCTTAGGCTATAAATATTTCACAATCTCCTCCATAAAATCCTTACCACAAATGAATCGCCCCCTTTCTAGTATAGCCAATCTTCCTCTTTTCTTTACTTAAAATCTGCAAACCACCTATAATGCTGAAACTTTTTCTTTTACTGAAAGTGTTTATTTCCAAGTTACTTTTGATTTATTATCACCAAATACAATCCTTTGGGGTCCTCATTTTTTATGACCTTGTGGTGACAATCGACACTGTTGACCACCATCTATTCATGACATTTTTTTTTTTTAATCCTAGAATTTCACAGCATCCCTATTTCCTGGCTTTCCTTTTAGGTAAATTTCTTTTCTGTTTCTCTTTGTCTCTCCTGCACGCTACTAATTAAAGAGAGCCTGTCTTGGTTTTCCATTATCTTTCCGAGTATCTTGTTCATCCTTATTACTCCAAAGAAAATGACGGGGAAAGCCAGGACACTCATCCTGATCTCTCCTGTGAACTCCAGATGGGTACTGCCAATGCTGAGAGGCAGCAGAGGCGGGTTAGTATGGTTTAACCACCCGGCTGGATGGAAACCAACGCCCTTGAGACGGGCTGCTTCCCGTGGTGTAAATACACCCACTGTAGAGTTTGGAGGCCAGTGTGCGGTGTCACAGAACAGGAGCTGGGAGGAGGCGTGCAGTCTTGGGTTCCCTAGGTGTGTACGTGTGGAATACAACACCCCAGGGCCTGCTGACCCTTTCCAGTACCACACCCGGGGAAGGGACCTCACCATCTATCCAAACCAGTCCGTCTACTCTCCCTGACGTGGTTAACGGGCACGCAGAGCCCCTCTGTCTCTTCAGTTGAAGGATTCCGTCCCACCTTGCTACGTTATTAGTTTGAATAAGCGATCTTGCTTGGAACGGGCCATCCGATGATCCATCTTACAACAGAGTTGCTTTCAGCCCCGGGGACATCCTGTGATCCTTTCTCAGACACGGAAGGTGAGACACACTCTGCTAATATCATCGATGATGCGTCTTCTCCTAAATGTTTCAACTCCTGGCCTAGGATGCCATCAGTGGGTCCCACACGGGAAGCAGGGGGGACTGCAACACGTCTCTTCTCCTGGGGGGACCAGCAGAGGAGTCACGCAGACTGAAGCTCCACGCACCCAGCTAAATGCTGCGACTCTGGAGGGGCGTCTTCTCCTCACCAGGCAGCCTATGACTCTCTCCACGCACCTCCAGGTGCCATGATCACACAGGAGGCCAAGCGCCGCCCTAATTAGAGCAGGTGGCACAAGGGATTCAGATATTTACTAGCAGAGATCTAATTAATGCCGGCCTATCGGTGACTCAAAGATCGAAGATAAAACCAGACGACAGAGATCTTGGGGTCAGACGGAGCGTCTGATCCGGACCTCTGGTGCTGCCGTGGCTTCCCTCCGTCTCAGCTGCCTAGCAGGTTTTATTTCTAGAGATGACAGCGTGAGAGGAAGCCAAATAGCCTGGCTTGGCTCTACCCAGAAGGACAGAGCATGGCCCATTGGCTTTAAAGGTCCAGGCACGTCTCTGCTGTTCTAATGGCGCTTAGTGACCTGCCACTGGGTTGGGGCATTTTCTCGATGGCTGAGACCACTGGCTGAGGCTGAGCTGATCTCCTCTACACGAGGCCCTGCCGGGCTGATCCCAGGACCTCACGTGCCTCCTCTCCAAGGGGCTCAGGTGGTTCCAGCCAGGCTTGAAGTCAGACCATCGTCCCTCCTCCTCCCCGACCCCAGGGAACCACAAAGCGGAGGCTCCGCAGTTGCCAGCCTGTGACTGAAGATATGAAATGACCCACTCCAGGCCCATCTGGCCGCCATGGCGCTGATCCCAAGAGCCCAGCCCCAGCACTCTTCCGTCCTAAAAGGGAGGCAAGCAAGACGTGTTTCAGGGACGCTAAGGGTTTTGTCACGGATGACCACCGGATTCCAGGTTCTCTCTGCCGTCGAGGGAAACAGTCAAGGTGGGCTCCATCTTCAGTCAAAACTGGTGAAGGCGGGGCGTTCGGAATCAGTGCCACCTGGATTTGAATCCCACGTCCGAGACCATCGAGCTCTGCCAAGCTTAGATAAGATGAATGCCCTCTGCGAACCCTGGGTGGCCCATCTAAAAGAGAGAGTGAGCTACGGGACCGCTCTCATGACCTCTTGTGTGTGTGTGGGCGTATGAGTGTCTGTGTGCCGATAAAAAGAAAATACTCGCAGCGTCTTCAGAGGGCCAAGACTCTAAAGGCTGGGTCATTGTTAACAGAGGGGCTGACCCTGCTTATTTTTAGAGGGAGAAAAGCAATGGCCACAAGACAACCAAGAAATACATGATAAGAGCCAAAGAAAGAAATGACCAGAATCCCAAACCTCCCGAAAGCCTCCCATTGATTCACGAACACAGCAGGGGCACGGGGCTATCAGAATCTCGCCGTAACTCCATGGCCAGAGACCCCCAAGCCTCTTGCAGCTGAGCTGACTCTGTGTCACCGTCACCATCGTGTCCTGTCCGTCAACATCGTTTTACAATGTGAATAATGTCCGCAGGAACCTGTAGCATTTCCCCACTGATAATCATTCTTCGGTTTCTTCCACCCAGACTCTGCCGCGACGTCTTCCGCTTGGCTGGCTCCCTCTCCTCCTCTTCGTTCCCATCCACGAGTTGTTCGTGTCTGTCTCTTCATGCTGCAGGTACATGGACTGCCCTCTGGAAAGTTCTCCCGGCTTCTCTGTGCTTCTCTGTGAGGATGGCTTCCTCGACGGCCGCTGAAGTCCCCTCCCTGTTGGAAGCCCATCTTGGTGGACCCTCCGTGGCTCTGACGGAGTCCCTTCCCCAAGCACTGCTGTGTGCTGTTTGGACCCCAAGGGGCTAATCTGTGCCTCACTGGTGGTTCCTGTGTGCGTGACCCATCGCGACAGCTGGATTTTATAAAACCCTAGGAAGCAAGTCTTACGACGTCCATCTTCTCTTTTCTCCTCCAGGACAGGTAGACCACTTATAGTCATAAAAGTCAAAGGAAGGCCCGCGTCACTGGTCTGCCTAAGCCCCCGAGCCTCAGCCAGCATGGCTCTCCTCTGCTCTGCTCTTCGCCTGCCTGTCGGGAAGTATGTGGAAAAGATGGTCAGGTATCGTCTTCTTCGTCCCTCACTTGGGGGTGCATTTAAAACCCCCCCACTGGAGAATACCCCAGGGAGTTTTGGGTGTCGAGGGCACGAAAAGAAGCTCCCCCCCTGGCCAAAGTCGGGGCTCCAGTTCTAAAGAGGAAAAGGGGAATCGTTCAGGCCTCCCACCAAATCGGCTTCCCCTGGCCTGTGCAATCGGTGGGCCCTGAGGAAGTGTCAACTGAATCAAAAGCATCAGTCACCAAGGGCAAAGAGGAGGTGGAGGAAATCGAAATGGAAAAGAAGCCCAGCCAGGGGGACGGGCACGTTGCTATGAAGGCGCCTTAACAGCCAGCGTTCCCAGGGATTGGCAGACCTCTGTAAAGAACCAGAAGTGATTCTTAGGCCTCGTGCACTGGGGCATCTCGGGGGCGAGCGGTCAACGCTGGGAAGTGACCACGGATAACGGGCAAACGCGTGTGTCTGACTGCATTCCAGGAAATTTTACTTGCAGACACTGAAATCTGACATTTAGACAACTTTCATGTGCGGCAGAACTCTGCCTTTCTTTGATTTCCTGCTGTTAAAAATGTCAGACCACGTTCAGCTTGCAGATGGCACCGTCACAGGGAGAGGCCGGGGGGTGGCCTGGGGGTGGTGGCTTTTGTCAAGCCCTGGAAAACAGCATTGCAGGTAGAGAAGACAGGCAGTCAGAGGCTTTGTGGCAGGAAGAACGAGGACATCTGAAGAGGCAAAAGAAAGACCCCACGTCCCCGGAGCTAAGAATGAGAGTGAGTGAGGCCAGAAGCAGAGCCTTATGGGTCAAGTGAGGTCAACAGGAAGCCACCTGTCCTGCCTCGCCCGCCGTGCATGAGAATCACCTGGGAAACTTAAAAAATACCCAGATCCCTGGGTCTGTCTCAAGTGATGTCCGCAGAAGCCATCTTTTTGGAGAAAAGGTAGGATTTGGCTTTTTTTCTTAATTTTTATTTTTAATAGAGCTGAACACCAAATTTAGGGCCTTGCATGTGCTAGGCAAGCTCTCTGCCACTGAGCTAGATCCCCAGCTCCAGCTTTGGCATTTGTAAATGTGCCCCTGCTGGTTCTATGCGCACCAGCGTGACATAGGTCCAGAGACCTAAATGTGGGAATCTTTGCTTTGGAGATGCAGAGTTGTTACTCTAGGAAAGAAACGTGGCTTCCCTTCCCAGGTAGGGGCACAGTAGGTCACGGGGGACACTGCCCGAGTGCACACACCACACTCAACTAATGAAGGGCAGGAAGGACTGGAGGGTGGCATCCGTCCCTCCTTAGCTCTGTCTTGTCCCCACTGAGATGCAAGCTCCTCGCTTTTTTGATTTTGAGTCTAAGAAAACTTCCAGCCTTATTCCTGTTCTGTTCTCCTTCCCCTTAGGTTTCTTTCATGCTACTCCCTGCAGCGAACTGTCCTCCCACCATTGTCTCCAGTCATCCCCTCCCACAATCAGGTGATGCTAAGCCAGACGGTCCATTCGTTTGACACAAAAGTGATCAGTGTCTATTCCGTTCCAGGAGCAGGGGTGCCCGTGTGTGCCTCTCCTCCTGGCCCTTTCAGCCTGTTGGGGGAAGTGAACGGGAAAGGATCGTACCTGCAAATATAAAATTTATAACTGTCACACGGTGAGAACAAGTCCCTGTCCTTCCAATGACTCTAGAAGCTCTCCCTCTTTGTAGGCCGCCTGTGGATCCCTGATTTAAATCAGGTTACCTCCATCATCTCAAATCCATCTTGCACAGCAGAGGCATGTGACGGATGTGACAGCTACTGATGGAACTGAATTGATGGGATGTGCGATGCGGGAAGTGTTCCTCCTGCAGAAGATTCGGGTGAGGCCAAGGAAGCCAGGAGAGGGGTTCAGCAGTTGCAAAGTTCATGTAAGAAAGACTCAGGACTGAAAGCGGGAGGGGTGTGGAAGACAGGCTAGCAAAGAGAGCGTTGGGACCAGAAACGCTGAAGGACATTGTTTTAAAAATCAATTGTCACCTTTAGCCTGGGAACCTGTTATGGTGTGGATGTGAGGTGTCCCCCAAAAGCTCATGTGTGAGACCATGCAAGAAGGTTCAGAGGAGAAATGATCAGGTTGAGAGTCTTAACCCAATCAGTGGGATTAACTGAGTGGTACCTGAAGGTGGGTGGGGTGTGGCTGGAGGAGGTGGAATGGGGCGTGGCTTTGGGCATATATTTTGTATCTGGAGAGTCAAGTCTCCCTCTGCCACACTCTTCTGCCATGATGTTTGGCCTCACCTGGAGCCCCAAGGAATGGAGTCTGCTGTCTATGGACCTAGACCTCTGAAACTTGAGTGCCCCAAATAAACTTTTCCTCCTCTAAAATTGTCCTGGTCATGTCTTTCAGTCCCAGCAACCAAAAAAGCTGACTACCTTAGACTGTAGCCATGGATACCCACAGATATCCCTAGATAGGCCCCAAGGCATAATACTACGCCATGTGAGGAGAACCAGGGGTCAGGCCAGTCTCAGGCGGCCCCTGCCTGAACGTGGTCATCATATTCACCCCTGACCCTGACGGAATATGATGTACTACACAGAGCTAGCAAGGGTGGTGGCTGGGGTGAGCCCATGGCCTCTTCCAAGGACAGAGCCCCCAACAAATGCATCAGGAAAACCTTTTTAAACACATCTCCCTCAACTCCTACGGTTACATTTTAGGTGAGCTTGACGCCATAACTATCAGAGCCATGACTCTAGGAGAGACACGCCGAGATAATGGGAGAAAGTTCAAGGTCTGGAGGGGGAGAGCGGGATAAACGCTCATTTCCATAACTGCACATGCAAAATTAAAGTGATGTAGTACTACCAATAAGCAGGGCAGCAGATCCTAACCCGAGCAGTGGTGCTTGCTTGGGTCGCTTTCAGGTTGTTTTGCCTGCAAGGCAGGATTTCCATTATTATGGAGATGAACTGCTTCTAATTATTGCAATAACATAATTGTTCCCCAGGGCAGAATTCCTAATAACAGAGCGGTATGGCTCTGCAGAAACTGGAAGAGATATCCGGAGGGCAGGTTTCTCATTAGGAGCACACATCTCCACAATCTGCCTCCGGAAGAGAAACACAACGCCTCAGGCCATGAGCTTCCCTTCCACACCAGTATTTCAAGGGCCTTCTGGGCAAATACCTGCCATCACATTTCGGTGCTTTGTACCCAGCTGGTGTCTTCAGACCCGGCTTTCACACCTTCAGGACAACATGGCGGCTGTGGGCCTGTGTTGGGATTTCCTCCCATGTCTTACATGGATTTCCACTTTTTCAAAAAGCCTTTGGGAAGAGAGGCGAAGGAAAGCCAGGGTCTAATCTCACCTCGGAGGCAGATCTCAACGTGTCCAGACAAGATGCAGAAAAGGAAAACTGTACTCCTCTCTGGATGAGTATGTTTCACAGAGTGCCGGATGTGACAAGTTCAAACTCTACAGACAACATCCAAGGCTCCTTCTCAATATCTCATCTTTATAACACATCCCTCAGGATCACTGAAAATGTTATGTTGTTCTCTGGCCACTGGGTGCTGGCTGGAATCCAGGGACATCCTGGGATCTGAGTTGAGGTTTTCTTTTTCTCCCTATGCCCAGGGCCAAGCAGAGGAGTTAGCAGGTGGTAAGTCCCCGAGGAACATGTTCCTTTCCGAATGAAAGTGGAGTTGGCTGGTTTGACAGAACAGTTGTGCTGCTCTTCTGGGACCTTGCCTGTGACAGGCAGGCTGTGGGTTTAAGATTCTTCCCTGAGACGTTCAGTGGCATATCGATACCTAGTTATTATCCATTAGCCTGACATAATGTATAAGTCTAACATCTGAAAGGGAGGAGAGAAATTCTCAGGCATGAGGAAGAATAAGAGGTCTTTATTTATGCACTGTTAACTAGAGTAACAGTTCACCATTCCTTTGGCTTCAGCAGAAAGTAAAATATTTCCTCTGAGTGAATTTTCCAGACACCTAAGCTTACCCCTTCAAGCACCAAGGCTAATTTTTTTTTTAACTGACCCTTGCGGGGAGGGAGTTTTTCTATGACATCATATACTTGCCAGCCTTACTAATCTAAATGCACTGAAGGTAATTTTTCTTCTTTAGAGGTATCCAATGACAATAAGAATTGCTATCCTTTTCTGTGTGGATGAGTAAAATTATTTCTTCCCTTATTCATACTGCTTTTATTCATACTGCTTGTCTTGGGGACAAGTTAGAAAGACATTGAAAGAGAAGACCAGGAGGAGGACAGGATGTCAAACAACGCCAACGTAAAAATCTCAGGAGCAAGTAGAAGAGTCAGGTTTGCAAAACAATGAAATGACGGAGAGGTGTTTCATTTGTTGTTGGTTAATGCCCCAAAACAAAACCAAAAATTAGTGGAAGTTGCATGGAATACACTTATCTAGCAATTCACAGGGTCTACATCATTGGAAATAACTAGGGAAGGATGAAAGCCGTCTTCTATGTGGATTCTGGTCCTGGAGAGAAAATGGGATCTGTGAGGATTCAGCACTGAGAGCTGTCCAGCCTGCCTTCTGGTAAGGGCACCTTGACATGTCTTGGAAAACTGCTGCCCCATTCAGTCTGAGACGGGGCTTGTGACTAACCTGCGCATAGTCGGCACATGGATAACTAGATGCCCCCTGAGGATGGGTGGTCGAGCTTTGCTGGTGGGAATGTAACTGGTGCAGCCACTCTGGAAAAGCAGTATGGAGATTCCTCAGAAAACTTGGAATGGACCCACCATTTGACCCAGCTATCCCACTCCTCGGTTTATACCCAAAGGACTTAAAATCAGCATACTACAGTGATGCAGCCACATCAATGTTGATAGCAGCTCAATTCACAGTAGTCAAGCGATGGGATCAACTTATGTGCTCTTCAACAGATGAATGGATAAAGAAAATGTGGTACTTCAACATAGTGGAATGTTACCCAGCCTTAAAGAAGAATGAAATTATGACATTTGCTGTACATGGATCGAACTGGAGACTATCATGCTAAGTGAAATAAGCCAATCCCAAAATAACAAAGACTGAATATTCTCTATGATATGCAGATGCTAACCCATAACAAGGGAGGGGAGGGAGAGGAAGTATAGAAGTTCATTAGATCAGACAAAGGGGAGTAAAGGGGAGGTGGAATGGGAATGGAAAAGGCAGTAGAGTGAACCAGACACCACTCTCCTCTGTTCACATATGAATACACGACCAGTTTAACTCCACATCATGTACAACCACAAGAATGGGATCAGAATTGTCATGGGTTGTACCCCATGTAGGTATAACATGTCAAAATGCAACCTACTGTTATTATATCTAAACAAGACAAATAAAACAACAACAAAAAAAATCTCTTCGGGAACTATTGTAATTCCTTGGGAGGGAAAGTGGCCTGTACTGGTTACTGGCAGCCCTCCTACTACCAGGAGAGGAGAGCCTGCAGGTAAATAGAGCCAACATGGCCGACAGTGATGTCTGAGAGGCAACAGAGCAAGACGGAGGTCTAACTAATGGCACCGCGTGAACCCTGGAACCCTGGCACACTTAGAGTTGTTGCCCATCAAACAAGCAAGTCAACGAATCCCCGCGGTTCACCCTGAAGCCAGTGTGGAGCTGCGTTTCCCTCCTGGCCACTGAGAGGCCGAGGCACTGTTCATGATGCCACTGATAATTCTAGGATTCTAGGTTCTGATGAATGATTCTGCTACTCCTGAGGCTTTTCATTAGAGCTTCATATTCATCTTATTTGCCTCAAGGGACTTCTGTCTAAAAAACAAAAAGTAAACAACATCATCAACTTTTTTTCCAGTTAGTAGCCTGAATTGCTGGACGCATCCAAATGAGGTACGCTGCTTTCAGAGTCAGGAGACATCTCTCCTGAGAACTGAAATCCTGGGGCTCGGTGACGGGTTTCCTGGTTCAGTGTCTCTTATTGCTTACACTCTGATTCTGGGGTAAAAGTCCAGGAAACAAGAAGTGTTTTATAGATATGGATATGCTTCCTACTCAATACAAAGCTCTAAAAATTGTTAGAATTTTTCGTGTTTCATTAAGATGCCTGGCTTAGGGGCTGGGGTAGTGGCTCAGTGGCAGAGCACTTGCCTAGCACATGTGAGGCACTGGGTTCGATTCTCAGCACCACATAAAACAAACAAACAAACAAACAAACAAACAAATAAAGGTACTGTGTCTATTTACAACTAAAAATACTTTTAAAAAAAGATGCGTGGCTTACTATGGATAATGCCATTGAGCATATGCATTAAATTTCTAAACAAATAGAAAACCACATCAAGACCATAAAAACATCTATTAAAAAATTAACATGTTCACATTAAATCAGCATTTCTGAGTCCATATCTGCTGAGCTTACTACAAAATCATCATGTGATTAAAAAAAATAACTTTGGAGTTTTTTAAATGTTGTTTCTAACACTTTTACTGCAAATTCATTTGTGGACAATTAGTTAAAATTGGAAATAATTATCGTTTCATAAGTACAGTTTGGCCAAGTCTTTCAAAACAGAATTAAGGGAGAATATTACAAAAAGGGATGCTTGATTATAAGGTTTTATTTTGCTAGGCTATTCCAGTGCTTTGGATTTAAGATCTTATGTCATAAAAGAGAATTAAGTTTAACAAGGTAGGGCATTAGTAGCTATTACTCAACACTGGATAGCCTTCGGTTTGGCCTATAAGGTCAATCCTTTCCTAAATTATGAATTCTAGAATCTTCCGTTTGTAACATTAGTGTTATAGTTTAGAGATGAGGTGTCCCCCAAAAGCTCATGTGAGAGACAATGTAAGAAAGTTCAGAGGTGAAATGATTGGGTCCTGTGTACCTTAACTCAATCGGTGCCTTGATTCACTGACATGGATTAATTGAGTGTAACTCTAGGCAGATGGGGTGTGGCTGGAGGAGGTGGGTCACTGGGGGTGTGTCTCTGGGATTTATATTTTGTCCCTCCTGAGCAGAGCTCTGTCTCTTTATCCTGGTCACAGTGTCCTGAGCTGCTTTCCTCCACCACGCCCTTCCGCCATGATGTTCTGCCTCACCTTGGCCCAGAGTTACAGGGTCAGCCATCTATTATCGATTTAGGCCTCTAAAACCATAAGCCAAATCAACTTTTCCTCCTCTAATCATTTTTGCTGGGTCTTTTGGTCACAGCGATGAAAAAGCTGGCTAAAATCATTCGTGACTTATGATTTGATTTGATGACTTTCAGTTACTCATTCATTTAATTTTCTTTCTTCTCCACCAAAAAAAGAAAGAAAGAAAAAAAAGGAGAAAAATAGCAGAATTCCTTCTCTGTCCATAAGGAAACAAGAGTAAAATCTTTGGTTTTTACTCTTTTCAGAAACTGAAATGTTCAATAGTGCTATATCTAAGAGTAAACTTATAGATGTGAAGTTCATATTATATGCACCTTAAATATTCAAAAATTAATTCCTGACTTTTAAAAATTGGCAATTCCAAAAAAGTCCTGATAGCTAGCTTCTCTGGAAAAATAAGATGGAAAATCACCAGATCTGACTCGGCATGGCGGAGAGGCAGGGGTCTCCCTTTAGTACACTAAAGTCTGTACTGTTTACCTTTAGGTCTTGCTGGGCTGGTTTGTGAAGGAATTTACATGACCAAACTTGGTCTATCTGGTTTGTATAGTCTAAGTGACAGGAGCAGAGCTGTGTGAAGACAGCATCCATGTGGAGAATGTAGTGCTGATGTTGATATTTGGGGACTAACCTGGTGACCCTGGAGGTGCAGGGGACATATAGCAGGAGCTGGGTAAGGACAGGGAGTATCCTCAATTTTAAATATATTTTTAGTGTCAAATAAATGTTGAAGCATACTTGAACCCTACTAATCAAATTAAGACATAAGAAAAACTGGGTAGAGGAAAGTTTACGGGGAGTCAAGTGGTGAAAAGAACTAAATTCACTTCTCCTGTAGCATTCTTGATACTGACACCCTACTTTCCTAAAGGTAATTTGATCCAGCTGTGGCAATGGTAAAGCCACAGTAGTGGTAAGGAGTTGATATGACTATTCAAGATGCAGTCGATACGACTATTCAAGATGGTAGGTTGTCAAATTTATGAAAAAATGTTCAACGTCTCTAGCAGAGACATGCGAATCAAAACAAATTTTAGATTTCATCTCATTCCAGTCAGAATGGCAATTATGAAGAATACCATCAATAATAAATGTGGGTGAGGCTGTGGAGAAAAAGGTACATTCATATATTCCTGGTGGGAATGTAAATTGGTATAACCACTATGGAAAGCAGTATGGAGATTCCTCAGAAAACTTGGCATGGACCCTCATTTGACCCAGTTATCCCACTCCTTGGTTTATACCCAAAGGACTTAAAATTGGCATACTATAGTGATGCAGCCACATCAATGTTTACAGGAGCTCAACTCACAATAGCTAAAATATGGAACCAACCTAGGTGCCCTTCAACAGATGAATGGATAAAGAAAATGTGGTACATATACACAATGGAATATTACTCAATCTTAAAGAAGAATGAAATGATGGTATTTGCCAGTAAATGGATGGGGGAGTTGAAGAATATCATGCTAAGCAAAATAAGCCAATCCCAAAAACCCAAAGGCTGAACAGTCTCTCTGATAGGTAGATGCTAATTCACAATAGGGGTTGGGCTAAGGAAGAGTTGAAATACTTTGGATTAGACAGAGGGAAGTCAAGGGAGGGAAGGATGGATAAGTGGTACGAAGGACAATAGAATGAATTGAACATTATTACCCTATGTACATGTATGATTATATGGCCTGTGTAACTCTACATTGTATACAACCAGAAAAATGAGAAGTCATACTCCATTTTATGTAGGATGTGTCAAAGTGCATTCTACTGTCATACACAACTCTTTAGAACAAATTTAAAAAGACAGTAGGTTGTCTCTTTCCTTGTAGGCCCGTAGAAAGATGGCGTATTTCTTCCGAGTTGAAGGGCCACATGACTTGTTCTAGCCAAGGTGACTGTGAGTCCCAGTGAAGAGTTAATTTTGAGGCAGAATCCCTCAGAGCCACGCAAGGGCAACATTCCTGAGTGTGTTGCTGCACCAGCACCATCTTCCTGGGAGAGCAGTCCTTCTGGGATGTGCCGTGTGAAGATGAAATCGCCTCTAGTTTTGTGGGACCATTGGGGGTCATTTCTAACAGCCGCACAGTTTAACCTCTTCCGATTGACCTACCATGACAAACTTCATCCATCCATGGTTTCTGACCCATCTACTGCCTGTGCTACTATTTTCTTAATATTGTGTCACTACACCATCCCAAAATTAAAAAATTTAAAATATAGCCTTATTCTAAGCTATGCATGTGGTACACGGGAGTCATATTTCAATTGTGTTCAAAATATAGAACAAGAATAATCTCACATGCCACATTTTGGGGGAAAATGAGATAAAATGGAAACGAATGTAAGGTGAAGTCTACAAAATATGAAATTTTGCTCTCAATTTCCAGGTGAGGCTTCAAATTTGAATGTCATGCCAATATTCAGTGAACTATGTGGCTTTCTTGATACACCAGGAACCAGAAAGGGAGATAGCTTATGAATTTAACATGTGTGTGAATACACTATCTATAAACCATATGGGGTTTGTTTATAAAAATCATTAAAAAGGACAACATCATCAGCGCAATGATCTAATTTGTATATGCAAATTCAAAGGTGTACAGGTGTAAAGGGTAGACACACACATTTTTATAGGCATCCTTATTGCATCCTTGAGTACTTGACCTTCAGCACCAATTAAAATCATTATGTATACAGCTGGTAAATCCTGTCTTATAGGTGACAAAACAGACTCATGCATAATTACCATTTTCCAACAAATTGCATAAATTACAGAAAAAGGTCTGGGATATTTTATAAGGGTCACAGGCAAGAAAAGGCCTTAGAAATACGTGCCATTTGGTACAACAGAACATCAAACGCCAAGAAACTCATATACATTTAAACAATACAAACAACATGCTCTCTAAATGTAATCTATGGATAGTAGGAAATATGTGCACGAAGTGTTTAGAGATTAGAAGAAAAACAGCTGTCCCCAAAAGATGCAGTTGAACTAATAAAAAGTCAAGTAGAATAAGCTGTTATCTATACACAGGATGTGTTTTGGAATGAGAGATGTTCATAAACTCGAGAAAGGAGACATAAGGACCATTGTTAAATATTTGAAGGATTGTCTATAATAGAAAAATTGGACTTCTTTGTCAATCCTAAAGGAATGCAGGATGGGAAAGAGTAGGAAAATGTACAATGAAAGTTTGGGCTAAAATTAAGGAGGGTCTGGCTAGCAGTTTACCTTCAGGCAACTCTGGAAGTTTCCATAGGTTGGTGCACTCTTTCTACAGAAAAGTTCTGTACAGTCCCAAGATCAGGGAGGAATATGGAAACCAAGAATTTACCAACTCCCTTAGAGAGAGTCAGGCTTTCACTGAACATTTAACCCAGGAACAAAGATAATAAATACCTCCCCATCTCACTAGCAGACAAGTAGTTTGTACAGGTTAACCAAATACTGAAAACATTTCAAGAGAGTACCTGTCATTTTCTCTGAGTATGTCCTTCCCTTTTTTCCAAGTGTAGACAGGTTTCGGAGAAGCTTTCGGCTTACACTCAATGACAACTTCCCCTCCCACTTTGACGAGGGTTATTCTCTTCAAGAGTGTTCTTGAGAAATCCGGACCAACAGCTAGAAGACAACAGAAAACATAAAATAAGGAGTCATTTTGCAAGAAAAAAACCGACACACAAAATCAGTTTGGGGTCTTTTACTCTCTGTGATACAATTATTGTTACTTTGACCATCCAAGGCAGGAAGCTAAATTTATTCTAAAGTGAGGAACACCCTAAGTTTTGCTATATTTATTAAAATTTAAGTTATAATGTACATATGGTAAAATGCAATAGTTATATGACTATAACTTGATGGACTTGGTATAGTTCACTATGAAGATCAAGATATAAAACATGCTTATCACTGGAATGATGATTCTTTTAAAAAAATGCACTCCAGTTGGAATCCCAGACCCTCAGAGGCTAAAGCAGAAGAATTGCAAGTTTGAGATCAGCCTCAGCAACTGAGTGAGACCCTATCTCAAAATAAAACATAAAAAGGGCTGGGGATGTGGCTCACTGGTAAAGCACCCCTGGTTTCAATTCCCATTGCCCCCCCCATGTGTTCCATATTCAAATGAACAAAAATGTAAAGATTCCAAAGAAGCAAAAGGGATACGATCAAAAGAAGAAAAATCCATAAGGTATTTTTTTCTTGTCATGTAGGTTAAAACATCCCCTCTCTGATACAGTGACTGCCTCTGCTCTGTCCCACTACATTCTCTGTGCTATAAAGAAATGTGCTGAAATATCCATACTGCTACACTCTGTGAAACCTAGGACTCTGTTCAGCTTTCTAGTACCAGTGCTTAAGGCCACGCTTGTTCTATGTAGGAGAAATTGTGACTTGGTCTTTGTTATGGTTTGGATATGTGTGTCCCCAAAAACACATGTGTGAGACAAAGCAAGAAAACTGACAAGTGAACCATTTGGGTTATGAGAGCATTAACCTAATCAATGCATTAATTCCCTGATATGGGTTAACTGGAGGCAGGGTGTGGCTGGAGGAGCTGGGTCACTGAAGACATGCCTTTGGGGCATATATTTTATACCTGGTGAGCAGAACTCTCTGCTTCCTGGCAGCCCTGGGCTGATCCACTTTCCTCCACAACACCCTTCTGCCATGAAGCTCTGCCTCATCTTGGGCCCAGATCAATGGAGCTGGCTGGCTCTGAACTGAGACTTCTGGAACCATGAGTGCCAAAGTAACTTTTCCTTCTCTAAAATTGTTCTTGTCAGGTTTTTTGGTCACAGCAACGAGAAAGCTGACTGAAACAGTCTTGGACCACAGATATTTGGAAAGCGATATTGCATGCTTACAGCGAGAGTTCTAAAACATTCACTCACGTTGGTACCAGTTATAAAGTTACATGGAAATGGTATTAAAGAAATATTGCCTTCCTAAAATAAAAGACATACATCTGTATTCTCAATGTAAAAAAATAAAACAAAAGATGCCTTTCTGAAAAATCTCTATTTTTTTCTGAGTTAGTTGAGTTAATGTGTGAGGAGGAATTTTGAAATAAGTGGGCAGGTTCATCTTTTGGAATCTTATTTATACCTTAAACTTTTTTGTGTGTGTGTCCGTGCAGTTGACCTGAGGAAACTGAAGATTTTAAAACACGTGGAATGTAACATTTAAGTTCTAAACACTGATTAATTAAAGAAAGAATGGGGGTGAGCCTGCATATGTATGGGTAGGGGATTTGAGTCAATATATTAAATGTACCCAAACCATCAGCTAGTGATTTTAAAAAATAAAAACAAGCTTCAGTGGAAGTAAGCTACATTTTTATTAAGTAATTTTTTGATGGAAATATTTTACAGTTATTTGCCCAGGTACACCTGGGACTGGTATTACCATGTGAAGGTGAAATTAAATAAATGAATCCAGTAGGCAACTGATTTCTCAACCTGTGGACCTCAGATTTATGAGTTCAAAATTCAGAGAACAATTCTATAGTGATAAATGCAATTAATAAGCAGAGTGCAAGTACAGATGTTTCTGCTATAAAGTAATACGGGCATTCCTCATGGTCCACAAAATCATGAAATAAAAATAATAGGGCTTATGAAAAAGATAGAGCCAGGGCTGACCTACTTCTTTATGTAATAAAAGCAATAACAAAAGCAATAACCATCTGAATAAATATGAAGTATGATTAAATACAAAGCAGGATTAAAAAGACACGTTACATTCATAATAGACAAACACTACAAAAAATATGGAGTACATGTGTATACAGATTGATGGAGGAAAGACAAAGGAAGAGTTGAGATTGCTAAGCTATGAAATAAATATAAATCACAGAAAGATCAAGAATGATGCAATAGGAACAGCAATACGCAAGCATGTGGTCAACCTGGCCTGGTGGTGCATACCTGTAATCCCAGCAACTCAGGAGGCTGAGGCAGGAGGATTGCAAAATTGAGGTCAGCCTCAGCAACTTAGTGAGGCTATAAGCAACTTAGTGAGGCCCTGTCTCAAAATAAAAAGTACAAGGGATGTGGCTCAGTGGTAAGGCTCCTGGGTTCAATCTCCAGTGCCATAATAATAAACTAATTATTTATGGCCAAACTGACAATCAGGAGTCTGCTGTAGGGTGAATGGGAATCATGTGCAATGGAAGATTTGTTTTTCTCCCTTAGTTAGCTATATCGATTTGTTAGTGGGTTGTATGTTTGGTTACTTCTACTTGGTAAACAAATCTAGCATACATGTTATGTTGACATTATTCACCACTTACCAATCCTAAATAAACTAAACTATGTCACAGAAAAGTGTTTTTGAAAAGACTTCTCAGCTTAGGTCAACATCTGAAGTGACACAAAAATGTTGAAAAAAAAAATCAGGTCTTCTAGAAGTTTTTTAAAAGGGTATTTTTTGAAATACAGTTACAAATCTTTCTCATATAAAAATCTCTTCTTACAACTATATCTTTCTGCACACATATTTTTATCACTCTAGGCAGATATTTTTCATCTGTTCAAGAGGAATTCTGCTGTTGCATTTGAAATGAGTTTATATAAATCAAACTGTGCACACATATGGGTGTATTTGTCAAAAAACCGTATATTGCTTTTGCAGGCTTTGAAATAACAAATGGAGACACACAGAAGGCAGAAAACACATCTTCGAAGTTTCAAAAGTACTTGAAATATGTTACTTATGCACATATTAACTTTGGGATCTCATAGAGATAAGACTGACTTGAACATCTTCCACTAATAAAAATGGAATTGTACATTAAATTGTTTCCTTTGGTTTACTTCATTTGCTGACCTTGCTCCTGGTTTTATCTAACCCTGTCAATCTACCAGTGGTTACCGTACACTGCAGCATCTGAGGGCAAAATCACGGAAGGTTCCTCAGTTTCTGAATACTTGACCCTATGGGCTCCCTTACATTCCGCCATTTTGTGACCTCAGACGGCCAACCAGCTGGGAGGCCTTTTCTTCATGGTACCCTATATTTACTCTGATCGCTAAACACTGATCTAGGAGACACTTGAAGGAAAAGTGAAATGGGCCTGTTCAGTTTGATACAGAGATACAGTTTTAAAACTTACTGGTAGGATTCCCAGTAATGCAGTATTAGAACTTACCCTTGGCTCACACTTAAAAAAAATCAGGGCACATGGAATGTGAAAAATCCTTCAGTAAATTCCTAAAGGTTCAGAAAAGACGAAACCAATGATCAAGTGACCCACCTAAGTTCCAGAGCCTCGCAGAGAACTAGAAGATTGTCATTTGCTACATTGAAGGGATAAATATTCTCATGTGAACTACTGGAGGCCACCTTTCTCTTAGGACTGGAATGAGTCATGCCAAGGGACTTCTCCTACATGGGAAATGCAAAGAGAAAACACAAGTCCTGCCTGTGCCTGAGTCAGCGTCCTCCACTGAGAGAGAGAGTAGAATATTGACTCCTTAACTAGATACTCAGTGGCACCTCCATTTGAGACATGCATGGGGATAATGGGGTTCTGTGTCACTGAAAAGGAAAAGGACAGTTAAGCATGCCTGTTCTATCACACTCGGCCTCCGGAAACATTTCTGGGAGTATTGCCAGTTGAAGGAGACTTTTCAGGCCAGCCCTTGGGCAGCTCAGAATTTCATATTACGTCAATCTCCACCCATTACCTCTAACCATGACCTCATCGGTCCATGAAACCCAGCCTAGAGCAAAGGCCTCAGTTCAGATGGCCCACCACCGACCAGACCACGGCACTCTCGGATTACGTAACCCCCAACCGCTCCTGGTTTGCTGGGGAGGAATCTTGGAGACACGTTGCAATGGGAGATGTCCTCTCTCTGGCTCCATCCATTCAGAGTGATTAATTCAAACTCGGTCCACCCTCATCAGGAATCATAAGGAGACACTCAGGAAAGCTCTGAAGGTGACTTCTTTCATTCCACCGTCAGCGTGATGCCTTCCTTCTAATGTCCCGAACACCCACACCCTAAGTGTTTGGGTCTACGTCAGTGAATGCCCCATTTCCTGAGACCCTACGAACCCTTCTACCATAGTGAAATACCATCTGGCATTTATGGGACTCTACTCCTTTTGGGTGAGAAATACATTCACAGAAAAACAATATTTACAGTCACGAGGTTGTTTGGGGGATTAAATGAAAGAAGACCCGCTTCATACCTAAAGAACTTAGTATGATATTTCATAAGTACTTTTTGCCTCTGGTCTCCAGCATTTCCATCACTACCTTACTGCCACTGCCAGTAACGGGAAACTTCAAAACTGCATAAGTTGTTTGAAAAAAATGACAACTTTCTATTTTGAAATAATTATAGATTCATATAGAAGTGCAAGAATAATCATGAGAAGTCCTATACTTCCTTCACCCAGTTTCCTCTAACGATTGCATCTTTTTTAAAAAAAATTTTTTTTGATTTTTGTTTTAATTAATTATACATGGCAGTAGGATGCGTTTATGTATTTCAATACATCGTACACAAATGGAGTGTAATTTCTCATTTTTCTGAGTGTGCATATTTTAGGACCCCATCGGTCACGCAGGAGGTCAAAATGTCTGCATTTTAAGTAAATATAGCACAATGTCAAATGAAGGGAACTGACCATTGGTGTGAAGTGTGTTTACAGTTCTATGTCCTCTGATCATAAATGTAAATTTGAATAAGCACCAGTGAGATCAAAATACAGACTTTGTCACAGAGATCTTCCTGGTGCTTAAAAGTCACACCCTGCCCTCTCTATCACCCCTGATCCCTGGAAGTCATCAATCTCTGCATCTCTGCAGTTTTGTCATTTTTGAAGAGTGTTTGGTATATATATGGAATCATACAGCATGTGACTTTTGGGGATTTTTTTTTTCCCGCTAAGCATGATGCTCTTGAGATACGTCCAAATTGTTGGGTGTATCAACAGTTCCTTTTCATTACTGAGTAATATATCCTAGCGTGGATAAGAACTACCTCTTAAGTTTGGCATTGTGGACTTTATGATAGCTGCCAAATATTTGAGAGCACAGACACCATCTCACTATCTCTCAATACTTTCTCTGCCAACAAGAAGGATCGTGCAAAGCCTTTTCATTTTTATGAAAGGTTTGGACAGCCAAAAATTAATTATGTACATGGTAGAAACTTTCTTCCAGGAAAAACACTGCACAGTTATTTTAAAACATTCTGTCTTATACAATAATTAGCATGTTGATTATAAATCATTCTTATAATAATTTAAGGAGGGTTTTTGCTTCTAAATTCTTGCAAACTGCCCTTGATCTATCCTATCTAGATAAAGAGAGCATGCATTTCAAAAAAACCCAAAAATCTGTAATTGCATTGACCTTCTTACATCAGTCCACATTAGTGATATCCCATTGTATCTGGCACAGTGTCCTAATCCCTTCTACAAATCCATGTCCTTGGTTAGGCAAGAAGTATATATGATTGCGGTGTCATATTTGATTATGAGTAACTTTGTTACGTGACAGAAGTTTTGCTGAGTGAACAGAAGAGAGCGTGGTGGTAAAAATCCTAAAAACCAGTGGTTAAGAAATGGTCACTTTTGCTGTCATTAAACCCTGAGTTTCTCAACAGTGGCAATATGTGTCATCCGTAGGGACCTAGCACAGTACTTCACACAAAGTGAAATTTAATCAATATTTGTTGAACTAATATGTGCTGTAGGAGAGAACTCAGGGATTCTGTTTAAAACAGGAAATGACTTCCTCATGATTGTCTGCTGGGATACCATATCCTTTTCTTCCCTGTAGCAGGCTTGTTAATGGTTTCCTGAAATTCCTGGTTTGTGCAGAGGATACTTGATCCTTGTATTAGTCAGGGTTCTCTGGAGGAACAGAATCCACAGGAAGTGTGATTATGAAACAGGATTTATTAGATGGGCTTCTACAACCAGAAGCTGGATGGTCCACAGTGGCCTCTGCAGCTGGAGAGCTGGAAGAACCAGCAGCTGCGCAGCCCAAGAGGAGGAAGCCCCAGAACAAGAGGGATCAGCAGTGCTACTTAGTCCCAGACCAAGGCTTCTGGAAACTCCCTGAAGAACCACTGGCAGAGTCCACTTTGGAAGAGGGAAGAAGTGAGAGTCCGATATCCTTGGATGATCACAGCAATGATCAAGAACCAGTTCAAGAAGAGCCAAGCTGCAACTGCATCTCCTTCCTTGTTCTTCTAGCTTTTATTCCATCCTATTGGGCGGAGCTGCCCATGCTGAGGGAGGGTCTCCACTCCAGTTTGCTATCCCACATGCCAATCATTCCTAGACACGCCCTCATGGACACACCCAGAAGCCTCTTAATCATCAGCATCTCTTAATCCAATCAAGTCAACAATTCACAATCCTCTTTGAAGTTGGACCTCAGCCTACTGAAGCAGAATCACCTAAGATTTAGTATCTGGGTTATTTATACTTGTAAATTATCTGAACTGGTAGATGTTTACTAGCTGGTTCTCTAAACAAAACAAGAAAACTAAAATGGTTTGTAGAGCTTGCCAATTTCTGTGGTGTAAATAGTTCCATCATGGCTGACTACAACTGACTAACATGAAGTTGCTGAATGCTGAGTTGAGAAGGACGTGCAGAATTAGCTTCTGTCAGTACAAAAGCATGAACTTCTGGTGTTTCTACCACTTTCCCCAAAGCACACATTTCAAGGAAGGAAACAGGGGAAGCAGGCTCTGGATGTTCAGCTTGGCCTAGACTTGGGCCTTACTCCACACAAGTACCGTGGTCAACTTTTTTCATCTCCAGGTGCTCCCAACACTGGGTCCAGTGTTGAGAAGATAAGAACTTCAATTTCTTTCTACTTCTTTGGTGACTTTATGTTATTCAAAGAATCTACTGCCTCCAATGTGACATCTAGCACTTTAGGGCTTCAGTTAACACACGCTCTGCCCAACACATGTATACTTCCCAGAACACAGTGTAACATAGAAGGGCTGTATTTATGTCACAGCAATCTCTTGCTTATCGTGTTCCTTCAAGGAGCTGGACACAGTTGTGCAGGCAAAGACAGCACATATTTGGCCTTTCTGCTGATTTTCGACCAGAATCAAAAGGTCTGATGTAAAGCAACAGTCCTTACTCTAAGTATAAATGAATTTCATTAGAAACATAAAGGAGCTATAGTCTTCTCATGTTGGAAAAGAAAAGAGGCTGGGGTGTCATAGCCACAAATGCTCCCAATCTGGTAAAAACTGGCTTTCATGACTGACGGAGCTTTTTCCAATTCTAGCTTCATGTTATGCTCTTGAATAGTGAAACAACAGAAGAGATAGTGATCACCCTTCTCAATTTAACTGCTCATAAGATACACCTGGAGGAGCTTGTTAGCTGTACATACTCCTGAACTCCCACCATGGGAGGGACCCGGGGATTTGACACTTGAAAAAAAATTTGCCCCTGAAAATGTGACTCCCTTGGAGAAGAAACATTGATGTCACCTTGGATATTTTAAAAACACAGACTTTCAGGCCTCATGCCTGAGTACTTTAGGTACCTCACATTAAGTGGCATTGTGCAGCATTTGCTTCTTTGTGACGGGCTTATTTCACTTAGCACTGTATCTTCAACGTTGGTCATGTTGTAGTACATGACAGGAACTCCTTCTTAAGGCTGAGTTATATTCCACTGCATGCATACACATTTTACCTATTCATCTGTCTATGGACATTTAGGTTGCTTCCACCTCTTGGTTATTGGGAATAATGCTGCAATGAACATAGCTTTCTAAAATATCTGTTCATGATGTTGTTTTGAATTATTTTGGATACATACCAAGAAGGGGGATTGCTGAACCATAGAGTAATTATTTTTAATTGTCAGAGGAAGATTTTACTGCTTTCCACAGCATCTTCAACCTTTACCTTCCCACCAACAGTGTGAAACGGCTCCAAATTCTTCAGTCTAATGCCCTTCCAATTGAGCTATTGCTGCAGATTATAAAGCTTCCAATTTGCCCCACATCTTTATAAGTATTTCCTGTGTGTGTGTGTGTATGTGTGTGTGTGTGTAATTAATAGTGCTATCCTAAAGGGAATGAGGTGAAATCTCATTAAGATCTCCCCATGTATTCGTGACACGGAGCCTCTTTTCCTATGTTCGTTGACTCTTTGTAGATTTTGATTGCAGAAACACCCCATTCAAGTACCCTATGTACTTTTAGCTGGGTTGCCTTCTGTTCTTGGCATACTCTGGACCTGAACCCCTTACCAGACATATGGCTTGAAAATACCTGGTCCCATCCAACAGGTTGCCTTTCCACTGTGCGGGTGGCTTGCTTACCCACACAGACGTTCCTAAGTTTTCTGTAGTTCCATTTATCTATTTTTGCTTGTGGCCTGTGCTTTGGGGGTCATGGCTAAAAAATGACCACCAGATCCAACATCTGGAAGCTATGTGTTTTCCTAGAAATTTATAGTTTCGGGTCTTTCCTTTAGATGTTGAATCTATTTTGCATCTTTTCTTTGTTTGCAGTACCAGGTACAGGCTTCATTCTTGTGCATGTGACTATTCACTTTCCCTCCTGTCATTTGTTGAAGAGACTGACTTTGCACCAGGAACAGTCCTGGCACCCTCTATAGAAAACATTTGACGACATATACTGATTTAATCAGCTTGGTGATGTTGTGACCAATATACCTACAAGAACAATGTAGAGGAGGAAAAATTTATGTGAGCTCAGTTTCAGAAGTTCAGTCCATGGTCAGACCACTCTATAGCTCTGGACCCAAGGTGAGGCAGAACATCAAGGCAGAAGGGTGTGGAGGAAAAATGCAGCTCAGGACATGGCAACCATGAGAGGAGAGCTTCTCACCCGGGACAGAATATAATCCTCAATGTCACAGACCGGCTTCCTCCAGCCACACCCTGCCTGCCTACAGCTACCTCCTAGGAATCCATCATTGGATTAATCTACTGACTGTTACACCTCTCGTAATCTAATCATTTTGCCTTTGAAAATTCTTGCATGGCCTCACATATGAACTTTTGGGGAAACCTCATATCTAAACTGTAACATACACCCCAGTTTATTTCTGGGCTCTTATTTCAGTTCTCTACCTATATAGCTATCTCAATGCCAGTAGCACACAGTCTTGATCACTGCTACTTTGGAGGGTTTTTTGAAATCAGGAAATGGTTTTTCCAACTTCAGTTTTTCCTCCAGATTGTTTGGTTATTTGTGAGCCCCTTGGGATTCCACACACAAATTTTATTTCTGAAAAATAGAATTGCATTGGAATTTTCACAGGAATTTCATTGAATCTATAGATTGCTAGAGGCAGAAAGGGCATTTTAATAATTTTGGGTCTTCCAATCCACAAATATGGGATGCCTTTCTATTTGTATCTTGTCTTTCAGCAACATGATGTAGTTCTCAGTGTGTAACTCTTTGCTTTCTTAATCAAGCTTTTTCCTCAGTTTTATTCTTTCTGGTGCTATCAGAACAGGCACGGTTTCCATACTTTCCTTTTTGGATTGGTAATTGTCAGAGTTTAGAAATGCTACTATTTTTAGGGTGTTGATTTTGTATCTGGCTGCTTTTCTGAAATCATTTATTCATTTAATAGTTTTGTTGTAGATACTTTAGAGTTTTCTACAAATAAGATCATGTCATTTGCAAACAGAGTTAATTTTATCATCTTCCCTTTCCAGTTTTGAGGGTGTTTCGTTTTCTTATCTAATTGCTTGGTCTAGGATTTCCAGTACTAGTCAAATAGTAATGGTAAGAATGGACATCCTTTCCTTAAGCTTTCAGTTTTCATGACTGAATATGTTAGCTGTGGGCTTTCCCTATGTGGTATTTATTATGTTGAGGTACCTTTCTTCTAGTCTTAGTTTCTTCAGCTTTTTGGTACTGAAGTTTGTCAAATGCTTTTCTCTTCATCAGTTGAGATTATTACTTGGTTTTTGCCCTTTATTATATTAATGTGGTGTGTGACATTGATTTTCTTACCTTGAACCATCTTTGCAATTTAGGTATAAATTCCACTTGGGTATGGTAGATAATCCTTTAACTGTTCTGTTGAACTCAGTTGGTTGAATGGAACTGAACACAGTTTTGTTGAGGATTTTTACATCAATATTTCTCAGCAATATTGGTCTATAGTTTTCTTGTGTCATTATTTGGCTGTGGTAACAGGTGAATGCTAATCATGCTGAGTTTACAGAATGAGGCTAGATGTATTTCACCTTTTTCAAATCTATGGACAGGTCTGAGGAAAACAGGTGTTAGCTCTTCTTTAAATACTTGGTAGAATTCTCCAGTGAGGCATCTGGTCCTGGGCTTTTCTTGTTTGGAAGACTTTAATTACTACTTCCATCTCCTTTTTTCTTGCTATCTTCAATAGTATCTTTTTGTCTCTGAATTTATTAATTCTTTAATTTGTTCTTTTTAGATATACAAGACAGTAGAGTGTACTTTGACATATTACACATAAGTGGAGTATAACGTGTTCTAATCGGGATCCCATTCTTGTGGTTGTACATGATGTGGAGTTTCACTGGTGGTGTATTCATATATGAACAGGGGAAAGAGATGTCACATTCATTCCACTGTCTTTCCCATTCCCAACCCTTTCTCTTCCCTCCATTCCCCTTGGTCTCATCTAATGAACTTCTATTCTTTGCCCTTATTGTGTGTTAGCATCTATGTATCAGTTGTCTCTGAATCTTGATAGTATGATTATAGTGTGTCTCAGTGTATATCTCTTTGGATTCACATCAACAGCAGTTCTTCAAACTTCTTAAATCTGTAAACTCATTTCCCCCCATATTTGGGGAAAATTCAGCCATTAATTATTCAAATAGGCTCTTTGCCTCTTTTGTCTTTCTTTTCCTTCTGTGAATTACATATTATGTATATTGTTCTACTAGATGTTGTACCATAAGTCCCATAGTCTTTATTCACCTCTTTCTCTCCCTTCCTTCCTTTCTTCCCTCCCTCCCTTCCTTCCTTCCTTCCTTCCTCCCTCCCTTCCTTCCTTCCCTCCCTCCTTCCCTCCTTCCTTCCTTCCTTCCTTCCTTCCTTCCTCCCTCCCTCCCTCCCTCCCTCCCCTTCCATTTCTATTCCTCTGCCTCAATAATTTCTAATGTTCTGTCCTTGATTATGCTGATTATTTCTTCTGCCTGGCGACTGAGTCCTCTAGTGGATTTTTCAATTCAGTTATAGTGCTATTCAGCACCAGACTTTTGGGGGCAGCAGGAGTTCTTCATCTTCTGTGTCTGCTGGTATTCTCATTTTGCCCATGCATCACTTTCCTGATTTAATTTGTTATCTCTGCTTTGTTAAGAAAATTCATTGAGCATTGAAAAAAATATCATTAAATTGAATTATCTGGTAATTGATGTGTCTCTGTTTCTTTAGAATTTCTGGAGATTTTAAATGATTCTTTTGAAAAAGGCCATTTTCCTATGTATGATTTGTTATCTTCTGTTGGGACTCTGGCATTTGAAAAATGAGTCAGCTCTCCCAGTCCTGGTGATCTGGTTTCTTACAGAGAGGAATTTCACCAGTTGACTCAGCCAGAGAGTCTGGAGTCTTCTTAAGCCTTTCCTAGGGATGAGTCCTCTCTGGGCTTTCATGTGTGATTTCCTGAAGAGCTGTGCCAGTTTCTGCTCTGCAGCTCCTTGGGCACGTTTATGCATTGTTGTGGTCTCTCTGGGGCTGTAAGCAAGTTGTGGCACCAGAGTTCCCTGCAATGTGTGTTGTACAGCTCGCTGACTGATTCCAGAACAAGATAAGATATTAATGTTTTTCCTCGGTGTGCTTCCTACCTGATGCCTGGTTCCTATTAACACTTAGATTTAGGTACAAACAGAAACCATTCTCTTTGACTGTTCCCTCAAAAGTCACAATGTGGAATGAACTTTCCATTCTTCTCTTTACCTCCCAGGGGAAAGTCAGGGTTGGGAATATTTTCTAGATGTTATTCTGGGGTAGAAGGAGGTGCTGTAGTACTAAGTGACATAATTTTCCTCTGTGTTTTGATGTGGTTAGCTTTATCCTGGACTACAGTGCAGAAACCTCTCAATTGGTTCTGGATATGTCACAAAGCAATCAGTGCATGTATTGTTGTGAAGTCAGAGTTTCCACTGAGGGAAGAGGGTTGGGGGCTTCCCAGCCTATAGTCTTGCTGACATTGCTTGTAAATCTTCTTGAATGTCAATTATCATACACCCTAGGCCTGATCACCAAAATGTAATTAATTTGTTGCCAGAAGGAGGTAGAGGGAAAAAATAATTACTTCATTTCACTTAATTTATTCACTAATTTAAAGATACTCGAGGTGGATAATGGTAAAAGATATGAAGAAACAAACACACTTAAAATATGAGGGAAGTCAAACAGAAGAAAGGCAGGAAACAATCTCACTAGAATTAAGACAACAGGGTTAAATTTACCCTGGATTTCTGGAAGAAAAGGAAGATCGGGCAACATAAAGAAGAGGTGGATAAAGGACTTCGGTTCTGCACTAAAAGAACTGAACTTTTCTGCTTTTGAGGGAAGGGTGCTACATTTTAAGAATAATTCATTGGAAATCTCTTCATGTAAAGGATTGTGGATTTCAAGATGGAGAATGCCTTCAGAGAGAGTTGGTTATAGGGCAGTGTGTCCATCAATCCTCAGAGATGCCTTGGGCTGCGTTTCTGAGTTACAATTTAAACTCGAACTCATGGTATTTGTTCGGGGGAACTGATGTAGGAATATCATGATACTTATTTCTCTGTTTTCCATGTACCCCGCTGGGTTAGCTTTTAGTGACCAGAGCCCCACCATGCAACACTTCAGCCTAATCCTCACGTGGTTGCCTATAAAGTCATCCCTGTGCCCATTGCTAGTCAGTGACTTGGTGAAATGGTGCATTCAGTCATGCTACCATCTTGGTGCCTAGATTTCCCTTGTATAGGGGAATTTCTGATCCAGAGTTTTGATCCTAATTAGGATTTTCACTAGGTAGAGTATATTCAGATTGACAAAAACATTCTGGGTAGAATAGATTTCCTATTTTAGGATAGTGGTTCTCAAGGCATGATCTTGGACTAGCAACATCAGTATCACCTGGCAATCTATTAGAAATGGGCCTTCTCAGGTCTCATCTTAGAACTACCATAACAGAAATCCTCGGAGAGGGCTCAGCAATCCATCTTAGCATGTCTCTTAGGATGATTCAGATGCATGGTCAAGTTTGAGAATTGATTCGTTAGGCAAATTCAGTGACTTTCTGATCTGAATAAACACAGCTGTACTTCCCAAATAATGGTGTTCATTGGAGTCACACTGTGGGAAGCTTTTAAGGACTAATTCCTGGGTCCCAGGCTTAGAGATTGGATTAGTTCATAATGGAATACGCTACAGAATCAGAGTGCTAAAAAGTTCCCCAGAAGAACATAACCTGCAGCAAAATTTGACAATCACAGAAATGGGATGTACTGGTGATTCTGTAGCTACTGGTGATTCTGTAGCTACGTGCGATTCAGGGCTTGGGGATGGATACTAGTTACCGAGAGCAAAAACTTCCAATAGTGCTACAAATACTTAGATTTGCACAGGGCTTTACCGGTAAGGGTAGGCTCAGGAACTTGTTAAAGGCATCAAATTTGAATTTCAGATCCAAGGGCACAGCTCACCTCTCCATGATGATTTAAGTAAAGCGTCTGCACAGATGACTACATTTGGGGGAAGAAAGGCATTTGTCCTCTCATTAGATGCTGATCACAGTCAGCACGTTTGATTATGTTGTAATCTGGCTCAACGAGGCGGTGGAGAAATCTGATTGAGATGCACATGAGTACTTGTGAAAAGTCCCTCTGAAATAACTTTGAGTTTAGCCTTAATGGTTTTCTAATTTGGGAGCCAATCATCTGGATAAATGCCAAATTAACTGGATAATTGCTCAACCCTGCACCTCCCTTTAATTGGAACATCAGTTACTCGATGCTCTTGGAGCTCCCGGCCAGGGTCAGATGCCCTCTTGCCATGCAGGCCTGGAGAATCCCATAATACTAAGCCATTAGATAAAACTTCCTCGGGATACAGAGCGATGGCGGGTAGCAGAGGCGGAGGAGAACAGGAAGGTAGCGGGATGGGGAAAGACTGATCAACAGGCAGTGAGTTAGAGCTGGACAGAAGAAAGACAGTCCGAATGCACATCAGGGTTGCTACAGACAAGACTAGGTGCTGTGCCTCTCAAGGGTGCGGGTTGTTGAAGGACTCACCATGCAGAAACGCTACACGTTTGAGGACAGAGATCCGTTTAACCTGATTTAAACATGATAGAGTATGTGATATACTGAAATGTCACATGGCTAGGTAAAATTTTCTTTGTTTTTAATGTGTCAGTTCAAAAAAATAATAATAATAATTTCTTCAAGACAGAAGTGACTTCTGTACTGTATACAGCCATGGCAAAGTCAGGTCATATCCGAAGGACTCCCAGATAGAGACCACTGGCTCTGAGGGAGAGTTTGTCCATGGTAAAACCAAAATTGCCCAATAGTTACAGCAACTTTTATGACCCTAAGCTGGGAAAAGTACCCAAATCTTGGCGGGCACAACCATTTCTCTGCAGAGAACGTTATCAGTATTTTTATGCAGACTCTCTCTGCTCTCCCCAGCTGCCCCCTTCTCTGGGAGCCTCACTGTGGAAGACTTGCTCTCCCTCTCTCTCCTTCCTCCTGTCTTCTCCCCTCCACCACCAAAGAGGCAGCCCAAGGACTAACTGCGGAGGATATTGAAATAAGGCCAGCCTCTCCACCTGCCTCTGAGATGCCATTTATGTCTGAAAACTCTCTTTTCAGGATGAGACCCACTTCTCAGCGCCTCCTCTCCCCTCTTCTACCTCCTTTTCCAGATTTTTCCTGGAGAACACGCCTTCAGGGAATGGCAGGTTTCTGAAGCCTTGCTTTGAGACCTTAGATATGTTCTACGTCACAACCAGACACACGCCATCAGTATTCTTAGGACCAGCGTGACCAAGAATCTCCAATTTGGCATTGTGATCAGCAATTCCAATCACCAACATGGTCACTGAAGTGGACACAAGTATTACCCAGGAATGGAAAGAACAGAGAAGTCTTGTTGCTCATGCGGACCTGACTTAGACAGTTACCCCTACATTTTAAGTTGTTTATAGAAGATTCAACTTTCCCCCGATTACAGGATTGTATTCTCTCCAATTCCATTCCACCCTCAGGAGTGAAGAGAGGGAGGGAAGGACGGGTCTCACTCCGGGAATCCGCAGCACCCCAGGGGTGCCCACAGGACTGGGTCACCTAAGCGAACCTCATCCACAAAACAGGCTCCTACCAGAAAGATCTGGGAAGAGTCATCTTGGCAAATCATAAATTGCTAATTGAAAATAGGTCAGTCACAAAGACATTTCTATCTGATGAGTGGTAATTGGCCCTACTAACACAGATTTCAAGATAAACGTCTCTCTATAGCATCTGCCCACCCAGTGAGTACATCACCCGGCACGTAGCTTAATCATTTAATCATTTAAATCCATTAAATATACATAAGTTACGTGTCCATTAAATACCCAGGCAGAACATAGGAAACACGATCAAGGGAAAAACCTATTCAATATGTGCTTCCTCACTATCTTTAATTCATGACTGCAGAGCTACTACAAAGTATTCAAGGGAATCTCCTCTGTGGGGCAGGGGAGGCTAAGAGCTGACCCACACCTGGAACCAACACATGTTTTCCTTCCCTACAGAAAAGCATTTCTTCCATTTTGTTTCTTACCATTTTGAACCTCGTCATGACTTGAACACACATAAGAACATGTTGCTTGTTTGAGCCCAAAGAACCAAATTATCACTATCCTGTCTTGTGGAAATAGCTTACCAAAGTTCACCAGTATGAATTCATGTGTCCTTTCAAAGAGTCAAACACCTCCCTCATTCACTTAAGAGAGGTTTCAGAGATTTACCAGATCAACACTTAGTTGTCTTTCAACTCACTTGAAATATGTGGATAGGTGCTTCCTCAAAGGCTAAAGGGATATTTAAGAGGGAACTTCTAAGTTTATCATTCAATGTTTATAGCAGCTCAATTCACAGTAGCCAATCTATGGAACCAACCTTCGTGACATTCAACAGATGAATGAATAAATAAAATGTGATTTATGTGTATCTATGATGGGATATTATTCAGCCTTAAAGAAGAATGAAATTATGGCATTTGCTGGTAAATGGATAGAGCTGGAGAATATTATGCTAAGCGAAGTAGGCCAATCCCAAAAAACCAAAGGCTGAACGTTTTCTCTGATATGCGGACGCTAATTCACAATAAGGGTTTCTGGGGATTAGGTAGAGGGGAGTGAAGGAAGGGAAGGGGTATGGGGGTAGGAAGGAGAGTAGAGTGAAACAGACATTATGACCTCATGTACGTATATGACTGCATGACCCATGTGATCCTGCAACATGTACAATCAGAAAAATGAGAGATGACACTCCACTTACGTATGATCTATCAAAATGTATAAATGCATCCCACTGTCATGTATAACTAATTATAATGAATTTAAAAAATTAAAAATAAAAAGAATCTCTGCATGTGGTCATTAATTATTTTTCCATCTTTATTTCTCAGTTTTCAACTCTGTCTGAACATGGTTTGTGCATCTGAACCCAGATTTTGGAAAAATGTTCAGAATGTGTGGAAAACAACCCTGTGAAGTTTGTAACTCTGAGTCTTTGCTTGGTTCATTTCATTCTAATTGGGAACAGTTCTGGTCCTCTTCTCTGTCTGTCCAGATCTAAACTGTGTAAGGCTTAGATGGTCCATTACCCAAACTCCCCATCCTCAATTCCTGCAAGACTTAACTATTTGTACTACTTTTTTTTTTTTTTTTTTTATCTGTGCCATTTATTGATGAGCCTTTATTGTTTTGAAGTTAAGCACAGTTGGAATCAGCCATTTTCAACTTGGCTTAGTGCTATGGTCTGAATGTTTGCAGCATCTCAAAATTTTATGTTGAGCCAGGCACAAGTCTGTAATCCCAGCGACTCAGGAGGCTGAGGCAGGAGGATCATAAGCCCAAAGCTTGGCCTCAGCAATTTAGTGAGGCCCTAAGCAACTCAGTGATACCCTTTCTCAAAATAAAAAAAATAAATAAAAAGAACTGAGGATGTGGCTCAGTGGTAAAGCACCCCTGGGCCCAATTCCCAGTACTAAAAAAAAAAAAAAAAAAAAAAAAAAAAATATATATATATATAAGACTCACCTATGACGCTAAGCTCCGCACTGGAAAAGATAACTCCATGTTTATTCTCTGCCACACACTGATACATCCCGGCATCTGAGAGATTCACTATTGTTATGTTGAGCGTTCCTTGCTCGATTTGAATTCTATCCTGTGAAAGAAAAGAAGAATGCAAAAACAATGACCTTCTACAAGGGAGACCTTAAGGCAATTTTGCTACGTGTTATATCAAGGGGACTTAATGGGAAGAAAATAGCCAGCATCTAAGCAATTTACATAACATGATCTATTTATCTGTCAACTAAATTTGTGGCAGGTCAGATGCTAAATGGAACAACCAGGACATCAGTTGGTAAATGGAATTTAAATTGTAGGATTCTCTTGAGTTCTCATTGATCTAATCACGAAACCACTCAGATTAATATCCCCTCTAAGTAGATGAACTTGAAATGTAAATGCGTTTTGACTCTGAGGCTTTGTGTTCACTGAGGAAAGTTGGGGTGAACATTCAAATTACAAGCAGGCGACCCTTTGGATGTTCCCACGATGATAACCTTCTTGGGTGAAGCGGAAGCACATATTTCATATCCGTTGAGACTGACCCCTAAATGCATAGTCACAATTTAACGTTCCTGTCTTCAATTGCTTTCGGTGGTACAATGGGAGGTCAGGACCATCCACGGGGAGCCTATCAGAAGAAGCAAAAACCACGTGTGCCTCCAGAGACCCTGGTCACTGGTCACCCCGAAGGTGTGCAACTCGCAAATCCATTTCTGCAAGAATCAAAAAGATCTCCTCCTCTCAAATCTAGCATCCATGTCCCCCTGCGTGAGACAGAGGGAGGATCATGCCGGTCACCTGGGAATCTGCACTCCAGCAACGTGTCTGAGTTTGGCCTTTGTAACTGAGAGTCCTTCTGGACCAGCAGGAACCCTTCCAGCCACCGGGGGAGGAGGTGCCGGAGAAGGGCCAGCGAGGACAACCGGTCCCCTTTCTCTTCCGGCTGCCCGGGGCCGGCATCTTTCTAGGTGTCCTTTGGGGGTAAAACATCTGACTGTGAAAAACTGGCTCGTGGTTTGGTGCCTGAGGAAAGTGTCAAATTCCAGTTCACATTTGAGGTTGAGGAGGAAAACACCAAAAGGAACATTAAATCGGATACACTCGTTCCTCATTCTAAGAACCTCGGGGCCCATCCTGGATTCGTTCAGAGTTCCCGGCCAGGATCTGATTCCGTTTAGATGGAAATTCCTGAATCAGTCTGATGCTGGCCCTGCACAGGATACAGGGACCTAAGTACCTTCCTCTCTATCTGAGCAAAAGGGCGTGTTCCAGACCTTCTGTGTGACCTTCCCCTTGCAAAGCCACAGCTGTCCACTGGGATGACCAGAGCTTTAGTGGCAGTGCCCCACCCCAACGTGGAGAACCAGATGTGGGTCGGATTTCTATATGTCAACTGCGTTTGCTTTCACTCTTCCCACTATTAATGGCATTTAGCTCCGGTCTCCATAGCAACGAGGCCACATTAAACATCACCGTCAATACCCGCACCCGATGACCCTGCATTTGCTTACCCGAGTTAACAGGGGTTCGCCATTTTTCAGCCACCTGTACGTCGGCTTGGGCCTCCCGTTGGCTTTACATTCCCAAAACACATTTTCTTCCATGGCCACGTGGATATCATTTATTTTTTGGATCCAATTAGGTTGAGCTATAGCGATTCAGAAAGCAAGGAACAGGCATAAACTGGGTGTCTGCTCAATCTGTTTTTATCATCCGCCATCAAAGGGCAACATAAGACGTTTAACAAAATTCCATTTCCAGATGTTATGCAAAAGAAACAGGGCTAGGTAGAAGTCTAGGGGGTGAAGGGTTATGGAAAATCATATTCCTACCAGACAGCTCCCCAAGAAAAACGGAGGGACAGTGTGGCTTGGGTGGTGGGAGGGAGATTGGCCAAACACAAAACCTCTCCCCGTTTACCCTTACCCAGTAACAGTGGGCCCTGAGAGGGCAGAGCACTCTCTCGCCCCTTCCCGGGTTCATCCCCAGCGTCTCCACCACAACCCCTTCCAAACCCCAGTGCATCTTGAAGGAAGGAGGCAGATACTGACTGCTGGGCCCTGACCTTTGACCTTCCCCCATTGTGGACTAGTTCTAAAAGGAGGCACAGAGAAAATTGAAACTCTGGGAAACAATGGATTCTAGAGAAAGAAAAGCAAGGGGCGAGATTTGAGTACTCCTCACTTGGAATCTGGACTCCTGTCTCCCCAGGGAACACAGAGTTTCAACCTTTACACAACCACTTTCCTAAGTTAAAGTCCTAACCTGCACAACTAGCCCCTGACTGTCCAAACTGCACGTCCGCAGTCTCCAAGGAAACTCTAAAACCCAGACTCCTCTGTAACCCGGGGGCCAGCTCCATACCCAGAAAACGGGCCCTCCAGTGCCCGATCCACAGACAGACCTCGCTGCAGAGTGAAGGAAAGCTGGCTGATCGGAGGTCTGCTCCCTGTCCCCTGCCTCTGTCATTTATGGGCCATGAGCTTACACAGGGCATCAGTACCCTACTTTGAACACTCTGTGATTGTGCTCCATATCTTAAAAAAAATTTTATTCATATTTATTTTATTTTATTCATATACTTAAATAGACCTTTATTTTATTCATATACTTAAATGTGGTGCTGAGGATCGAACCCAGGGCCTCACACATGCTAGGCAAGAGCTCTACCACTGAGCCACAAGCCCAGACCCTGGGGTCCATATTTTTGATCATTAATGAGAAGAATGGATAAAACTTCCATAATCCTTGGGTCAGAATTAACTGTCCCTCTCCCTTATGCATCTGTTGTTGTTGTTGTTGTTATTATTATTATTATTAATATCATCCCTTTTAGAAGGAGGAACCCTTCACCACCATCCCACCACGTCTGACAGGGCTCCAGAATTCTCCATTCACACCACCTGTTCCAGATTGCCCTGCAGCAAGAGGTAACCGCGAGCCCCAGTTCCTGCCACGGTACGGGAATATAAGTGGAGGGAACAATTTCCCAGTTATTTATTAAAATATACCAGCCCTGGGTTCTTCTTGTCCCTTCACACTCACCGGAAAACAATCACAACTGAAACCAGCCAGGGGCATGGAAATAGAGGCTATGTGAGACAGAGGACCCCTCTTCACCTTGAATGACCTTGAGGAAAAGCTGCCTTAGACCCACTTGCTTATTTTTTTTGGGACAGAGCAATGTGAAAGCAACATAAATTCATTCAAGCCCCTGTAATTTTGGGGTCTCCTTTCTTAGAGTAGCTTGGCCCGTCTCCAATGAACACACTTCACTCCCGAGTGTCGTGCAGACAAACTCGGGGACTCCTGTCTCCTTCAAGGCTATTATTATTGTTTATTACTGACAGATTCCACACTGATTCCAGATTCCAGGACTGCAGCAGTACAGCCTGGGAAGCCCACCTCTCTGAGTCTTGATCTCAACCAAACCTTCTTAGGCAACCAAGAGCTGTCCACAGTCTCACACAAGAATTCAAAGCAGCTTGAAATCCTCTCCCTGCCCACGGCTGCCCTCCACCCCACCAGACAAACTGTACCATGGTTTCTAAGCTTTTCTACGGAAATTAATTTTTTTTTGTCTTCCTTGTTCTCCAGGGACATGAAGACATGTTCCATAAAAAGTCTTCATAAATATCAAATCTTCCCTCCAGCGCAATTGATGCTGTTAACTATAATAAGAAGCAGGTATGTATACACAATGGAATATTATTTAGTCATAAAGAATAATAATGCTATGGCATTTGCAAATAAATGGATGGAATTGGAGAATATCATACTAAGTGAATTAAGCCAATTCCCAAAATCCAAAGGCCGAATGTTTTCCCTGATAAGTGGATGATGATATGTAATGGGTGTGTGTGGAGCGTGAGAGAAGAATGGAAGAACTTTAGATTACGTAGAGGGAAATGAGAGGGAGAGGAGTATGAAAAATGGTGTAATGAGACAGACATCATGACCCTATGTACATGTATGATTACACGAATGGTGTGAATCTACACCGTGCACAACCATAGAAACGAAATGATGTACCCCCTTTGAGTACAATGAAACAAAATGCAGTCTGTAAAAATAAAAAACAAAAATTTTTTTTAAAAAAATCAGACAGTTTTCCCAGTTTAAAAAAAAAAGAAGCAGGTAGAAGACCTTTTGCCCAAAGTCATGTACAAGACAACATGGCTGTCATCTGGAAGTTATCTGTTGCTAGGTGGTTTCTATAGGGCAACGCCCACGGATGTCCACCTGCTCGGAGCCGAAATCAGGGCTAAGTTAGAAGACGACGCTGAATATTCTTAACATGCCCTTTAGCTGTCTTGACCCCAGTAATCTCCATTCAGCCAGCCTTCAGATCACCGGGCACTGAACTCAAAAGGAAATTGCTGGTGCTGAGGCCAAAGCCCTCCTGCCTTCTCAGTAACAAGCATAAGTGGAATGCGCTCAGCCACTCCCTTAACCAGCAGAGGTCTCCAGGTCCTTGAATACAGCGGCTCTCTCCTTCTCCCATCCAGGAGCCATTTCATGTTTTTTCAAAGAGCCAGACTGTTTCACAGAGTCTCTGCTGATGGGGATGATGCATGGCTGCGTAATACGGGAGGTCAAAAGGGTCGACTTCAAAAACAAAGTCGTAACGTCAACAAGCATTAGCTTGAATGAAGGGTTATAACCCACATCCTTGAAAGAGCTGCCCGTCTTCCACTGCTCCTCCTCCCCGCTGCTGAGGCAGAAGCAGCTCAAAAGAACACCCTTCCAGATCTCCGCTGGAGAACCCACTGCACAACCCGCATAGGCCTCAAGGCAGCTGGGTGCCTGATTCTCATTCACCCCCTGCAGAGTCCCCGAAAACAAAGCAAACAAGAAAAGTCCCAGGAATCCACGTGGAATATTAACAATGAAGCCAAACTTTTGAAAGAGAGTGAGGAGAGGGAAGGAAAAAAAAAAAAAATGGCAGGGCGAATGTACATTATGAAGCAATGTCAAGTTGAAGTTCAAAAAGGAAACTTCAAAACCACAGGCAGAGATGAGAGATTTTGGGGTTATGGATTTCTCTGCAACACTTGGGCCTGATGCATGACTTTCTTTCAAACATGGAAAGCAGGAAGATAAAAACCTTGCCACCTCCAAATAAAGGAGGTGGGGCAGGCAGGGAAGGAAGGGCCTGAGAGGATTTTGCAAACTCCTCCTACGTGAGACACTGCAGCTGCAGGTTCTGTCCCTTCCATCAGGGCCCCCAGGTCCCGGTACTTGACAAGAATGTACAAGGGTAGTTGTTTGCGTGATCCAAGGAGAAATTAACAACTGATTTGGTGCTTGGGAACCACCTTTGGATTTTTAAAGTAAAATCAACTCACAAAAGATAAATCTGACATACTATAAACATATGCCTATTTTTGGGGGGGCGGTAGTGGGGATTAAACTCAGGGGCATTGACCACTGAGCCCCATCCCCAGCTCTGGTTTGTATTTTATTGAGAGACAGGGTCTCACTGAGTTGCTTAGCCCCTCACTTTTGCTGAGGCTGGCTTTGAACTGGAGATCCTCCTGCCTCAGCCTCCCCAACCACTGGGATGACAGGCATGCACCATGGCACTCAAATATCTGCACACAAGCCCATGGAGATCAGGAACAGAATATCATATTAGGTAAAAGCAAAGAATTAACATGCCAACTGTGGGTGTTCACAGCTAAATCCCACAGTTACAATTTTCATCCCTACTCAGATTGGATGAATCATATCTAAGTGGGTGAGCTTTTCACACTAGAATAAAGTTTGGTGCTTAACAGAAATAGCTCATCTATCTCTCTGAGTCACCAGGCCCAAAGTCAATGGATAACAAACATTCTGGTTTACCGTATTATAGAAAATATCATGTTATGCTCCGCCCCCAGTTTTTTTGATAATGCATATGGGTACAAGGTCTTTATCACTTAATATCAAAATCAAACTAACATTTTTCAACTCCATGTCAAAATACCAGCTCAGAGAACATGCTCAGGCAGGTGGGTTCAGTGCTATTATTTCTAAATAGTATTATTCTGAATACTATACCATTTAGTATTTTAGGAAATAAATACTAAAGCAAGCAAATGCTAAAGAATTTTAGAACTATTTAGTACTATTATATTTCAAAGTGCTTTCTTTCGTACTACGTAGAGATACTGATCCCACATATTAAACAGAATTAAGCAAATGCACATATTAAAATAGAAACATCTATTGGGTCTTAGGTGTTCTTTCAAGGTCAAGTCAGCTAAAGGATGTGTTAAGAATATGGAGTAGCAGGATATTCTGTGAGACACGTAGCTTTGTTTCAAGCTGCAAATCAAACAGGAGGTTAAATAGTCGTGCTGGGATCTGACCCCATCACCCTGCTAGTCTCTTAGACAGATGAACAATCTCTTCATTTCAATCTTATGTTCAATAACTGCCAGAAATGACCTAAATCGATGTTTGTGTATGCCAGCCACCGGATTCATACAAGCATCTTTTCCAATAATAATTTTTATTGCAAGCAGATCTAATTTGAACTCAAACAATTCTCCAATGCTGGCGGCTCTCCAATTTTCCCAAATCCGAAATTCTTAACAGAAAGAAATGCCAGCCATGACCCTTCAGCCGTTGAGACTTAAAAATCTTAAAGAAAAGACATCAAGAGCCAAACTCCTTCATTCCTGTTGAAAGGATGTAGACATTTGGAATTATTTCTGATTGCTTCCACAGTCTTGAAGAAGAAGAATCTTTTCTGGGCACCATGGAGATCTGACTTAAGAATCATACTGGTAGTGGGCTTGGTGAGTCTGAAAGTAATGACTTCACCTTAGTTTACCACCTACGTAGAGATGGCTTCCAAAATCCTGATCTGCAGCCTGGGTTTTTACACCATTCATAGAAACATGAAGATATTCTCAATGCACCTCAAACCTAAGGTTACCAGGAGAACTACTCACTTCTCAATGTGATTACAGAGCCTTCCTGTTTATAATCATAGACTTTTATAAACACCGCCCCCCAACTTCCAATTTACAGAAATCACTGGAAGCAAGAGCCAGCTTTCTAAGAAATATATGTGCTGCATTCCAGGGTTAGATCCAACTTTGGTCTTCGCTCAACCGGGAAAATCTCCACTCCTCTGACTTCAGAATCTCATCCTTCCTCAGGCAACACCGATCTCCCTCCTCTTAGGTGTTTCCAGACTCAATTCCATGAAGCCTGGAGGGTTCTGGGAAGTTCCCCTCCTGAGCTAGCACAGCCTTGCTTGGTTTTAGAAATAGAGCATTTCTCATAAAGAACTCATGTTAAAAAAAAAAAAGTAACAGCAGGATGACACATATACATATTTTGAAAACCACTATGCTGCTACTGTATCTTATATTGTTAAGAGAAGAGCTATGGATTTGGCAGGTGGGGGTTGAAATCTTTACGTTTTCTCCTGTGAACCCAGGGAAACTTGAACTTCATATTGTCTCAAGTTCCCTCCGACTTCAGTGTGCGAGTCTTGCGACTGCCTCTTCGGCCCACCGGATTTGTGGATTTTCTGGGTTTTGTATGATTTTTGTTCCATGCATACACTCCTGGTTATGAATTTTTGACTTTTGTTTCTGGCAGAGGAGGAGCTAGCAGGTCAGCCCTCCTGCAGAAATCAATGGTAAGCTCTGTGCGGATGCACTAGGGGGCGAGCCCAGGGGGCACACTGTTGTTCTAGGTACCCATTAATAACTAAAACGAATGTCGTAGAGGCCGTCTCTGCGTGAGGCTCTGGATGAAGTCAGCAAATGCTGGAGTCGGTAGATAAATTAAGAGAACATTATCATTACTCCATATCTTTAGGCTAATAGTTAAAGTCCTCTACCATCTGGTCTCAGCTAGTTTTCTTTCTTTTTCTCCAGCTACGCTCCATGAACCCATAGCTCCTGACAAATAAGAGTCCTCTTTCTCCTCATTTCCAATAAGCTAGTTCACGCCTCCAACCTCTGTGGGGACCATCTTGTCTTACAGGAATCCTCTGCTCCCCTCCACTCCCTAACAGCCTTCCTATTCTGCAATGCCACCTCTCCAGGACTCTTTCCTGTCTTGCCTCTCACAATCTTCCTGAACACGGACAGATCATGGGGCACAGACCATTGCAGACCGTCACCTGCATTATTTCCTCACGTTCTGGTTAAACTCATTGATTGCCAACCAATTTCTAGAAAAGACACATTCGCTTTTCTTCCCAGAGGCGCTGTAATCAATTCAGAACTTCATGAATGAGTCACTGAATGAAAAAAATTAAATCAGCAACATAATAATTTTTTTGGAGGGGGGTGTACCAGGGACTGAACTCAGAGGTATCAACCACCAAGCCACATCCCCAGCCCTGTTTTGTATTTTATTTAGAGACAGGGTCTCACTGAGTTGCTGAGCACCTCACTTTTGCTGAGGCTGGCTTTGAACTCATGATCCTCCTGCCTCAGCCTCCCGAGCTGCTGGGATTACAGGCATGCACACCCATACCCAGCTATATTAATTTTTTCACAGAAGCCTTAAGACTGATTTACTCAGCTCAGTTCTACCCAGATAAGACAAGCTATGACTCTAGCCTAACATGGATTAATTTCTTTATATTTCTTTCTTTTTTTTTTTTTTTTCAATCTTCAACTCAGCCTGTAGCTAATGGTTATCTGAATCTGATGTTTCTGAGCTGGATTTATCCCCTTTGTGTTTGCCTACTCTCCTACGGTCCCCGATACAAACAGCCACAGACACTACTTATTTACAGAATATCTTACCAGCATCACTTTGTGGACATCATTTCTAAATCTTATACCAACTGGCAAGTAGAATTATTCCCATTTTATAGATGAGGACCTCAGTCATTCAGGTTCAGAGTCAGAAGTGGGTCCTTTAGGATTGGCACATAGATCTGCTTGGCTCAAAAGCTGTTCTCCATACGCAGCCTCCCAAAATAGGTTTGATCTGCCCCCATGGCAATGGAAGTATCTAAGGATCACCGTGCATCCCCAGATTCCCTGTCGTGAGCCCATGATATATTACTCCCTTTCCAACCGCGCATTTGTGTGAGACTCAATGTGCATCACGTACCACAACCAAAACAAAACATTGTGACAGACTATATATAATAGAATGTATGAGATCCAGTTTTCTTCTACTAAGACAGATATGAAAGAGATTTGCAAAGACAGTAAAATATCACCCTTCTCGATAAATCTTTTTCTTTGGTTTGGAGAAATAGTTTTCTCAAAATGTGCAAATTATGTTGACATAATTTTTGTGGTTTTTAAAATAGATTTGGGACTAAACTAAATCCTCAGATTTAGTTCACAATATGGTAGAGACTGGTAGATTCAACCCACATTCACTAAAGCCCCTTCAGACTTTCAGTCGTTTCTCAAGGTAGAAGAGTCTTGAAAACAGAAGTCTGAGAACTCCTGCACTCGATAAACAGAGGAACTTTCAAATAAGCAGATCGATTTATGCAAAACTTGGCACAAGTAAATTTAAACAATATTCTTTGGATAAAACCGTAAAGGCTACACTTAGCCTTTTGTGGCAACATAGAGACTTGAAGCGCATTTCAACACATGGTCCCTGGCCTGATCCTTTCATCCATGGGTTAAGGTTTTTCATGGGGTGAGGGCCCCACATCACCCCTGAGTGGCTGTTATGCGCGACATACTCTCAATGTGTCCCCTGGGAAAACGCAGCAGCTCACTTATTGAAACTACCATATGAAGGAAGCAAAATCTTAAGTGACACTCAGGGGCCAGAGGGTATCAGTAGCAGTTCTGTCTGGGACAATCAAGCGGGCGGTTGCCCTACTGTGAAGCCACCTTATCTGCTGTGCTCATGTTTTTGTCCCTCTGTGCTTTTGTCCACTTTGCAGGGCTGAAGATCATCTCACCAGCACATATCCATAGCACATCCCCAGGGAATTAGTAAGCTTTGCTGCAGAATCCTTCCAGAGTCACTTACTGATAACCTTAGGGATACTCACGCCTCCACCTATCATCAAGTCTATGGTTTTTCTTTTTTTTTGGTACTGGGGATTGAACCCACGGGTGCTTAACCACTGAGCCACATCCCCAGCTCTTTTTTGTATTTTATTTAAAGACAGGGTCTCATTAAATTGCTTAGGGTCTCACTAAATTGCTGAGGCTGGCTTTGAACTCAAGATCCTCCTGCCTCAGCCTCCCGAGCCACTGAGATTACAGGCATGTGCCACTGTGCACCCGGTCAGTTTTGCTTTTAAAGCCACATGACTGTAGCATCTAAGGTCTGGACGTACAGCCTACGTGTAACTGAGAGAAGAGGGAAAAGAAGAAGAGAAAACAAATTTGAACTCAATAATTAGGTCAACAGATTAGACAAGAGCAAAAAGATCTGTTGTTTATCCGCATGTCTTCATTTGTGGATGCATGTGGTCATGAAAACATGCGGGAAGAAGATATGGATGATTGATGGATTTTTCCCTGACCTATCTATCTTACAATGATGTTGTTTGGGACAGAAAAGTAACACAGGCAGTCAGAGCAGAAAGCCATTTCTAGTCTTAGCTCTGATTTGCATTCGCTGTGTGATTTGGTTATTTATTTCAATGTCTCTGGGTCTTATTTTTAAAAATCAAAGAGTTGGCCCCAAGATTTCTTCCAACTCCAGCATCACCCGATCCTGTGAAATAAAGCCTTGTTTCCTACTAAAATACAACATCCCCTATTTCAAGTGAAAGGATGGTGTCACCCTCCGTGTAATGGTGGCTGTTACCTTTTGGAGAAGCTGTACAGAAGGCTCTAAATACCAGGTTCTTTCAGTTTCTGGTTCTGTCTTTTCAATGACAACTATAATTCTATCAGTCACTTTGTGCAAAAAGGAAGTGAGATAAAGAGAGACACAATAAGGTGGAAAGATGAGCCATTATCAAGCGAATTAAGTCCATTTTAGAGGTTCCCTGCTTCCAAGCTAATTGCTGTTGCACCTCCTTCTCCTTTGCTATGCAGATGGGCTGCAGCGTCCCAAGTGACAGCAACCGGTAAGCTCTCTACAGCAGAACACCATCTCCTGCGGGGACTCTGACCTTCAGCCTCACTAAGATTGGCCCAGCCCAGGGCGATGGCTCTCACCCTGTGGTCCCCAGACCTGCAGCCTGGGTATCACCTGGGAAGTGAATCCAAATGCAAACTTTTATGTCCTGGCCCAGACCTACCGAATGGAAACCTCGGCCTGTGCGCGCGTTCTGGATTTTAATACGACTCCCAAGTGCCCCCAATGCCCCGTGCAGTCCCGGAGCCTGGGACCACCTGGGAGTCCAGCTCTGCTTCTCACCGAGTCAGCCTGCACCTCGCCATCCTCTGGGAACCAGTTTCTTCGTCTGTAAACTGCCTGCCGACAGGAAGGAAACGAGAAAGTCCTCCTGACTCGCTCCAAACCACCTCACCAGTCTGTTTCTCTTCTTCCCTTGAAGTCCCTGCCGCCAATCTCGCTCACCCAGGTGCTAGCGATGGTCTCCTGAATGTCCTGCTTCATTCAGGTCTTGGTCCACAGTACTCCACTCACCACGAAGCAGAGTGGGACTGTAAAAGCCAAGAACCAGATGATTCATCCCTTCCTAAGATCCTCCAATGGCTTCCCATCGTACTTGGGATAAAACCCAAACTGTGCCAGGCTTACAAGGTACTCTCTGTCACCTGCCTGTGTTTCAAACCTTGGGCGCTCACTCACCGTGATTTCGTTACACTGGTATCCTCACTGCATCTCAGACCTGTCAAGTAGTTTCCTACCTCAGGGCCTTTGCACATCCTGACCATCTGCCTGAATGTACATCCCCATGGAAGCCAAATAACTACTTTAACTTATGAAGCCTTTCTCTGCTCCCAGTTACTTTCTATCATAACACCCTAACGCTTTCCTTCATAACTCTTACTGCGATATGAAATTTTCTAGCTAATTGATTTGCTCCATTGTACTTTAACTTTTAGTGAAATCTCAGGTCCTGGAGGGCAAGGGTTTATCTTGCAGCCCTGATACCCAACGGTGTCCGCCACAGGGTGGGCAATGGGAAGGTATTTGCCGAGTAAATGAAGGATGTGCTAAAGTCATTTTAGAAAAGTTCGAGCTTTTGGGACAAAGAGCCACACTGTTAGGTAGCTCTGAGAACAGACCTACTTTTAGGAAGTTTTTCAAACAGCCAAAGGGCTGCAAAGCGGACTGGAACGGGCACGTATAGCTCATGACTGAAGGCACCGGGAGGAGGGCCGGGTGCCTGAACTCATGTCCCTTGTTCACGCCAGCCAACATCCGTTGCCCAGGCTGACCCACAGACTCTGGCACCGTGGGAACACACCAGCAAGGAACAGGGGCATCCCTGGCACTGACCCAGGAAGGGCCAAAGCGTGCGCTCACGCCCAGGGAGTCCTGGAAGCAGGCGAGTGGTTGGCAGGCAAGCAGGGAAACACTTCCCTCTGTCAGGCCAGAGGAGGTCAGAGTCTCAGGCGTGGCTCCCACGGTGCAGAGCTGGAGGGTGCATGCAAAAACCTAACGCTAATAACCAGACAACCGGCTTCTAAGCCCGGGGCCACCGACCCTCGTCCCTGGGCCAGCATGCCCTCCCAGGAGACTGTCTTGTGCACAGAGACAGGATGTTCATGGATAAGCGACTGGCTGGGGCTCCCTCCTCCCCTCTGGAGAAGCATCCCTGTGATTTTAATTATGATAATTCACTTAACTTGGAGGCAGAGGCAGCTGGATATGAGGAACACAGCAGTGGGGAAAATCCAGATCAAAAACTAAATAAATAAATAGAGAGGGGAAGAAATGACAGCCGAGCACTTAGCTAACTACGACTAAGGTCTCCGTGAAATGCAACGGTGGTATAACTTCTGTGTCACCGATATGCTAGAGGAGGAGGGACAAAGGAATCAAGGCAGGCACAACAGCCAAGCACCGTGCCAGGGACCCATCTGCCAGGTTTCTCAGGCCCAGCGGGGCTGGCAAGGCAGGTGCCGCGGAGTTATCTTCGGAAGGCAGGCAAATTTTATTTGGCGCTGTTCTCCATGCATGGCGGCGGATAACGTCAGCAAAAAGGCAAGTGTTGTGAGCACCTTTCATCTCGAGGGCAGGATCCTGAGAAGACAGGGCACAAGATAGGGGCCCGGTGATCCAGAAGGCCCTCTGTCACCATAACTCCAGGTGGCTGCCTCTCCAGAGCAGGGAACCTCAAACCCAACTGCTAGGAAAAGTTGTGTGCCCGGATCCCTGGTTTACAGAAAATTCTGAAAAGCTGGCTTTTCAGAAACTTCCACCTCTTTGTCACCACCTGAAAAAGCTGGCTTTTCACTTAAAAGAAAAATCACGAAAGTGAAAATGACTCGATTCAATCAGCAGCTTAAATAACATTGAGCAACAACCACCACTGAGCTGATAAGTCTATTCAACCAAGAAGAAAGAGAACAGGTTGCCCAACTTCCTAAATAAACTCAGGTTGGCGCCACCTGACACAGAAGAAGAAATTATTATGCCGGTAAGAAAAATGAAACCCAAACAGTTAAAAATACACGGCGATTACGTGCGTCTCACTGAATAAATCGTTTTCCCTCAGTCTGATTTTTTTTTTCTAGTTGTTAGTTAACTTTGGCATCTTTCGCTTTTCAGCCAAACACAAGATCAGCTACCAGCAGTTCAGAAAGTAGTCTGTCGTCCGGTATGTACAGAAAGATGAATGATCAGAGAGAAGGACAGATTGATTTCAAACAATATCTGTTCGGCAGGTCTTGTGAAGAACTTTCTAGAATCCTGTACCCTGACCCTCACACACCAGCTGCCTCAGGGCTATCAGAGTCTAGAATGCTGAACGTCACGTCATAAAAATATTCAAAGCTTTTGCTACAACTACTCTGATCATTTGAACATGCAATGGTGTTGACTGAAACCCATTCTTAAATAATTATCAAGCTGTTAATATTTATTTCCTGTACCCCAGAGAGAGGGGAGGCAGAGGTATTCCAATGGGGCAGAATGCAATTTTCTTTCAAAATGCCTGTCCAATGAATCCCTTGACTGAATTTCACATCAGTACCCTAACAGGGTGTCCGAGACTAGCATAGCCATGGCCCCGCGCTCGAGGCTTTGCATTTATACTACGTCGGGATCAATGCCGATGATCTGATCGGAATAGGAGCAGCTGTTCATAGAACGTCTTTGGGGTGAGCGAGATCTGTCACGCTCCACTCCGAGAAGAGCTAAATTTGGACCATGTGCATTTTGAAAATGTTCATGGTACCACATTAAGGACCAAATGACAAAGGATTAACACAAGCCCCAAATCAAAAATTCGGAGGAAGCCATAGAGCTTTAAAAAAAAAAAAATAAATAAATAAATCAGGAGCAGGAATAACAAATTGTTTCCTGTGTGGGGTTTACAGCTTTGATGGGAAGAAGAAAAACAAGTTCCTCTGGAAGTGTGTTCACACTCACTTCCATCCCCAAACACATCAGGCTAATTTCTTCCTTTCTGCTCCAACAACATCCTTCCCCCCACCCCATCCTGACTTTGCACACCCAGCATCACCCAGAGAATGCTAATTGTGGAGCAAGCTCCTCAGCTTAGCACGGGCTTATTCTGCACCGTGCCTAGGAAAACAGCTTGGCTGAAAACCGCCAGCGTATGATTTTAGTACCAAGAAGTTCTATGGGGTTACGAGGGCTAGACAGGAACCGCACGCTTACCATAAAAAGTCAGCTGCCCCCTGGCTACATTTTTGCCTCTGGAATTCTCGGCCACACACTCATAGACACCAGCATCCTCCTGCTGGAAATTGGGAATTTCGAGAATTCCGTTGGATTTGTGTCTTCTGGCTTTCCTTGCTATGGGCTTTCCATCAGCTCTTCGCCAGACAATAGTTGGTACCGGGCTGGTGGCAAGAATAAAAAGGAGAGAATTAAATTAGAATCTATCTGCACACCCTTGCCTTCTTGGTTTAGAAACATGCGAGCTCATTGGAGTGTTTCTTCACACCTCATTCATTGTATTACCATTAATACAATATATATCTCTGGTATTATTTACTTGGTGTTTTCTTAAAATCAAATAAGAGTTCTTAATCATAAGGTGATCTATATCCCATGTACGAGTATCATTAAAATCAAAAGAGATTATTAAGTGTTTCTTATATTTGTTCTAATCCATATTTTTCTGAAGCATAAATATTGGAGTAAAAATGTTCACATGATTTGAAATGGAATTAAGATGATTGCAAATCCCTACACATTCCTCCTGCTGAGATGAGGTCTTTGGCCCCAACCCTTGAACCTATTACTTCGATAGTTACAAAAAAGCACAAGGGATGTTGGGCCAATTTCCAGACTTGGGCATTAAGAAACTGGCAGTTTATGCTTTCAGACTCTTGGAAGCCTGTGTGGTGTGGGGATTGAACCCAGGGCCTTGTGCATGCCAGGCAAGCACTCTACCAACTGAGCTATATCCGCAGCCCTGAGCCTAAGACTTTGAGACCACCTTGCAGAGCAACCCCAATGGAAGTTCCCCTGTTAACCATCTCAGTGAGCTCAGCCTTCCAACATTCTCACCAAGACACCAGAAATAGGAGTGAGACTCTCCTGAGCTCTCAACACCAGCTTATCTGCCAGCTTAATGACCACACAGAGCAAAAGAATCACCCAGCCACGCCCTGCCTCTATTCTGGGCCCACCCAGCGGGAGATAATCAGAAGCTGGTTGTTCCTTGTTAGTTGGTTACACAGAAACAGACGACAGAATATATTCTTATATATATTCTTATATCGCAACAGATTTATATTCTTATATCTCACGCCCAGCAAGGAAAGTACCCTGTTTTGAGAAACACCCAAATAATAGTAGAAATAATTAAACTCATAAAATCTGGGGGATACAGCCCTACTACTGACCCAGAGGAATGGATTACTCAAAGCACCCCGTTCTGGTAAAGGTGGCTGCTCTCCATATCATCGTGTCTATATGGACAGCCTTACCAATTGAATGCTTTCCATTTGGAAGGTGGCTTGGGGGAACTTTAATTAAAATAGTGAGATAAAGCAAGCAGCCATCTGCGAGGTCTTTATGTACTCTCAAGATATCTATCAGACCGCTGCCATAGCTATTTAGAATGCAACCTAAATTGGAAGGAGGGTTTTGTTGAGTCTGCAAACCAATGGTTTAGCAAGCTAACCACAGCTTTGAAGATTGCGGCTTCCTAGCAGGGGATATCATTATTTACTTATTTATTTTTCACAAAAACACTCACAGAGAAGTAATTAGACTAAAGACTTGCTAATCTTCACTGGGAAACCTGAGATGGTATTTAAAAAATTAAAGCCATCAACTCCACTCTACTTGTTTTAAAAGAATTTAAGTTCATTGGACAGACAGTGGCTTACGGGTGGCAAGGGCTCTCAGGGGTGGTGTTGTATTCAAGGAGAGCCGCACGTCATCTGTGCCTTTAAAAATAACTGTATTTGTGCTCTTAAGTGGGTGATGATGGTGTATTTCAACCGCTAGACAGGCAGACCCAAACATCTCCCGGTAGCCAGAGGAGCGCAATTTATGTCTTTTGTTTTTATTCTAAGAGACATTCAAGCAATGTGAATCGACTTTAATTCATAGCCCCTTTGGAAGCGCGAATGCGAATTCTGCTTTCCTCACGGAAGACAATGCTAGGTGTCACCTTCCCGAAGTCACCACACAGATGATCCAGTGACCTGCTCTGACCTTTCCTCCAAGTCACTTCACATACACACTTGAAAATAAAAAAAAATTTAAAAAAATAAAAAAAAAGTAAAAAAATAAATGCAACCACTTTATACTGTGTGCAACCTGCTTGTATTCCCTGAGCGATAAATCATGGGTATTTTCCATGTCTTACGTGTGGCTCAACCTCACGTGCCATGATTTGAAAACATAAGGAGACCAAAATAACCCTTCCATTAGAACCGGAAATACAATGAAATAAAAAAAAAGGGATATTTTCTATGGTTGATGGAGAACACAAAAATCATTAAAAAAAAAGACTATAAGCAGATGCAAGAACTGGGCACTGGTTAGTGTTTATGCCTCAGTGAATATTAGGCACAGGAAAAAAAAAAGAAAGAATTAGTAAAGAATGACCAGAAAGATGGGGTGCACATGGATCATTAAAATCCAGAGAAGATCAAAAAATCCTCACTTCGGATGATGATGTATACTGTGGGTGCCAAAAGGTTGCTGCGGGTTACTGGCATGTAGAGATCCCGGATGATCTGCTTTTCATTTTCTTTATGCCCTCTGGCAGGTAGGAAAAGCTCACCGGTTCCCAAGTGGGCTCTTTTTTAATGAGTAATCCAGACTAAATAAAGGCATGAATAATTTTTGCACAACTCTGTAAAACAGAGTCCCTTTTAGAAAATACCAGATCTTCTCTCTCTCTAGCCGGACCAGACAGGAATCCACGGTAGAGTGAAGACACTGGCAATTTTAAAAGAAATTCAAGACAAGTTCGATGTATCATCTGTAAACTGGGGCCAGTACAAAAGTCCATATTTTTCCAAATTGTTGGCTTGCCTGTACCTCAAATGAAGGCCATTGTTTTCCTGTTGTTCTGGGGTAGATAGCGTGTACATTACAGGTCAGAAAAACAGAACAAAATACGTTTTCAGAATTGCCCATTCTCCTCTTCTTTGTGACCACATCAACTGTGGCAGCTTAATCCTCTGTCCCTTACCTGTCCTCTCTCTCTCTCTGTGTGAGGCCAGAATCCAAGACACACGTGCAGAATTGCAGAGAAAGGCTTTTCGGTCACCTGAGAAACCATCCCGGTGAACAGCTCAAGGAAAATTCTACACCTGCCCAAGCAGAAGGGAGGATTAAAAGTAGAACTTACTTTCCCAAAGCAAAGCATTCCAGCTTGACCGTGGCTCCTTTGGCCGTGGGGACCGTTTCTGGAAATTGCACTTCGATTTTGGGCTCATATTCACCCATCACCCCTGCGAATAAACAAAAGAGCAAAGTCTCAGAGACCCTTAAAAAATGTACTCAAGCGTTTTTCTGATAACCCAGGCTACTGTGCACATCATCATGTGCACAATTAGTTCCTTCATTTGAAGCAGGTCCTGTCTCTAACAGCCATGAAATTGTGGCTCTTCTCCCAGTTACTGCTAGAGAAAAATTGGTACCCCAGAGCCACACCATCTGCCTGGGATTATATTCTGTATGCATACAACTTCGCGTCTCAAAAATACTTTTTGAAGGTGGTCATGGGAAAAAAGAAAAAGGAGTGATAAAGTCTTAGTCACCAGAAAAATCAGCTTTTTTTTTTTTTTTTGGAATCACACTGTGGGAAAAAAATAAAATATTTACAGGTACTTTAAAAAAATTACGTGCAGAGCTGGGGTTGTGGCTTAGTGGTAGAGCACTTGCCTGGCACGTGTGAGGCACTGGGTTCGATCCTCAGCACCACATAAAGATAATAAATATATAAATAATTTTTTAAAAAATTACTTGTAGGCTACACAAGAAAACAACTTTTCTGAGGCTTCATTCTGTGGTCCCAATTTTTTACTTTCACTTCCAAGGTGCATCTGAATTAATCATTCATTAGTGAGCGCATGGCAGCATCCAAAGCTTATGTTTTTATTATATTCTGAATCAATTAAAAAACTAAGAAGCACCTACAGATAAAAACGTGTACTGCCCGTGGCCAACCATGAAAATCTTCTCTTCCACTTTAGCACATGCTCAGTGATGATTTCCTATCAATACCTCCTGGGCCCTGTCTACGGTCACTTTCCTTGTCTGGATACATGGGTTCCTGTTCAATTTCGGGTCATTTTCTTTGATTTCTGATTCAACAGTGGCAATCAAACACTTGCCACTATCCAGTTGACTGCTCAGTGTCAGGACTCCCCATTTCATTTCTCCTGGCTGCTTCCCAGAACCACAGGGAAAAGAGACAAAAGGATCCGGAAGAAAAGGTTAAGAATAAGGACCGAGCGGACACAGGTGTGTTAACAAAGAGATGATTTTGTGCATCTCACAGACCTTTTCCATTTGCCATTTCAGAGACTGAGAGACAGCCAGAGGATCTATTCAATGTGTGGGGGAAAAAATCAACCGTAGTGTTAGATATGTATGATGTAGCTAGGCTGACTGTAAGGTATGATGGTATCAAAAGCACAAACTCAAGCATAGGTTATTATTTTTTTATGTTTGTTCTTCTTCTCCAGAAATGACAGGGAGTATTGAATTCAGAGGGACTCTGACATGATTTCATTGGGTGTTTTTCATCTGGTTTTTATGGATGTGCACCCTTTTTTTTGGTACCAGGAATTGAACTCAGGGGCACTTGACCCCTGAGCCACATCCCCAGCCCCTCTTTTGTGTTTTATTTAGAGACAGGGTCTCTCTGTGTTGCTTAGGGCCTCCCTCTTGCTGAGGCTGGCTTTGAACTCATGATCCTCCTGCCTTAGCCTCCCGAGTCACTGGGATGACAGGCATGTGTCATGGTGCCCGGCTGGATGTGCACTTTTGAAAGAGGAGATCCGCAGATCAGAGAGCAGTTAAGCAATGCCTGTCCCTGCTCCAAAGGGTGAAATCACAGTTCAGAAGGATTCCCCTCTTCTGCAAACGCCTCAATGGGGTTAAACCAGCCAGTAACTAGAGCTCAAGGTGGACACTCAAGCCCTGACCCCTGTCTCCATCTTTCACTCTGGTCTCTCATCACTGCAGTAAATGACACTATGAAACTCAACCCCGCCGACTCTGGGCTTGATTGACATGTTCCCGCTCACAACCTTTCTTCCACTCTCGCCCGCCTCTGCCTCCTGAGCCAGCTCGTGCCTGAGTCTGAGTTCGCACCTAAGTTTTGCTTTTGCACAAAGCTGGCCTGGAGATGGCGGGGCGCCTGCTGACACCAGGGTTCTCACACAGCTGCCGAACTTGCTAACACACAGCCTGTACCGTTGAATCATCATCCCATAAATATCAGGGGGGTGACTCCGAGCGCAGAGAGCACGTTAGCACCTCTTAGTGCGGCGCAGGTGGCTGCACGCCCTGCGAGCGGTGCTAATTAAAAGAAGGCACTGCCTGCAGAGCAAGAGGTCTTCTGTCCTCCCGGGACCTGCAGACGCTCCCGGCTGCCCTGCCTCACAGTTTTGGGAGAAGATGAGTCGCGGAGGTTAAAAGAAAAGGGACAAGGATGTCTCGGATGCAATGGGGCCCTTCCCCCGCTTACCGATTTCTAGATAAATTGTGTTCAATACAGTTGTAAGAATGATACCAAGGAACAAATCTATCACGTGCAACCTCGGTGAACTAAGACACCATTGGAAATGTAGGCTTCAACATCCTGGGCCCCTGAACTGCTATTTCCCCACCCTAAGATCCTACCTAGGAAGGTCCAGACTGGAAGTCTGCTCTCCCGGGATGGGATGCTGTCCCCTTTTCCCACTGCCTTCTCCCCTCCCCGACGTCCCCATCTCTGTAGCGTGCAGGGGTCTCCCAGGACCTGGGCACACGATTGCTTTGCTGCTCCTGAGGTACTGGGGGTAGCTGGTTTGGGGCTGGGGTGTCCTGAACCTGGAGACTGTCTTTAGCATCAGTCTCCAGACCTTCTCTCTGTGGGTCTTCCTGAGAACACTGGTCATATTGGACTGTGGGCCCATCCTACACCACTAAAATCTCAAAAAGAGTTCTGACTCATTCCTCACAGTTTCCATGACATTTTCTTTAAGTGACTTCTTTTATTTTTGAGATGTAGTTTACATACCCAGAATTCACTAATGTCGACGAGGGTAATTTGATGAATTTTATCTATTTCACGGAGGCAGGCAGCTGTCAACGTGATTCACTTTTGGAATATTTCTATCACCCCAATAAGACCCCTTAAGCCCACTTATAGGAAATCCCATTGCCAGTCCCAGCCCTGGCTGACCTCTATTTGCCTATCTGGACATTCCACATAAATTAAATCACACAGTATGAGGCCTTCTGTGTCTGGCTTCAAGGTCATCAGTCTTGAAGCATGGACCAGACATCTGCTCCTCTTTACTGCAGAAGAGGACTCTACTGTACAGAGGTCTACATGTTATTTATCTGTTTGCTGCTTGCATTAGTTTCCAAGGGATGCCAAAACAGTACCCAAAACCCAGACAGCTTAGAGCAAAAGAAATTCACTGCTTCGCAGTCTGGAGGCTAGAAGTTGAAAATGAACACGTTGCTGGTGGTGTCATCCCAGCGGCTCGGGAGGCTGAGGCAGGAGGATCGTGAGTTCAAAGCCAGCCTCAGCAACTTAGCGAGGCCCTAGGCAACTTAGCAGGGCCTAGTCTCCAAATAAAATATTAAAAAAAGGAAGGACTGGGGATGTGGGTCAGTGGTAAAGTGCTCCTGGGTTCAATCCTCAGTACAAAAAAAAAAAAAAAGAAAAAGAAGAACATGCTGGGAGGACTGTGTTCTGAGACTCCGGGCATGACATTGCTGCACTGCTTCTGCCAATCTGACGGTAGCTGCCAATCTGCAGTGTTCCCTGGCTTACAGTATGTGGCCCTAAGCTCTGCTCTGTTGTCAGAGTCCTAAGGACGCTGGTCACATTGGTACTACGGGTCCATCCTACCCACTATAATCTCATCTCAACTAATTACATCTACCATGATCCTACTTCCAAATAAAGCCACCTTTTTATTCTATTTTATTTTATTTTGGTACCAGGGATTGAACTCAGGGGCGCTTAACCACTGAGCCACATCCCTAGCCATTTTTTGTATTTTATTTAGAGACAGGGTCTTGCTGAGTTGCTGAGGGCCTCATGAGGCTGCGTCTGGCTTTGAACTTGCGATCCTCCAGCCTCAGCCTCCTGAGTCGCTGGGATGACAGGCGTGTGCCCGGTAAGACCCCATTTTGAAATCCTGCAGGTTAGAACTTCAACATATCCTCTGAGGGGTCACAGTTCCACCCATAACACTGGTGGATGAGCACCCAGGTTGCTTGCACTTTGAGCTCTTATCCACAATGCTTCCGTGAACAGTCACATGCCTCTGACTATGGTTTTTCATTTTTCTTGTTTTCCCCATGAGTTTCACAGGATGACTCTATTGCTTGCATCTCAGCTCAAAGGATGCCACCTCAGAGAAGTGTTTTCTGATCACTCTAAAACAGGCCCCTCCTGCAGTTCTCTGTTACCATCTTGTCTCCTTCATGTTTCTTGTAACAATTTACAGTCCTCTCATTGGCCTGTGTGTTCAGAATCTGTCTTCCGTCTAGATGATAAAACCTGTAACATCAAGCAAATGACTCTTTTTCATACTGCATGCCTATCTTCCACGGCGGTCTCTTTGCTTAATAGGGATTCAGTAAATAACCACTGACATAAAACCTTTTACAAATTTCAGGGTACCTCTCAAACAGCATTACCGTATTCTATCATCTTTATGGCGGTTTATATACGTGGCAGCTCTTCTGTTAGACTTTTTACCTCCCCGAGGAATGGAGATCTTTTTGATTTTTTTCTGTATCCTTCACAATTCCTTGCTCTGTACTACGGATATGAAAATATGAAGTGTGACCAGCAGACATGGATTGGAGCAGGGGGAGAAACAGGTATGGAGGCCATTAGACTGTGGCTCCTGATAGTTATGAAGTCAAAACCCCTTTCTTTCTAGACATGGAAGTCATTCGTTAAGAGTCACTGATTTCTAGTTCAAGGTCACTTGAGATCATCTTTCACTGAAATGAACCGCTTGGGTTGTATACCTGGTCACATGGAGTGACTGCTTGGTTTATATGGCCACCCCATATTTAAGGCTGTATGAATAGGAGCCAAGGACTCAGCAGGAAGACCAGATTGATCTGTGTACTTGGCAGTAGTTGCCACACACACAAAGATACGGAGTGGGTGGAAGGCCACGGTTTTCATTGCTGTTGAAGGATTTTTCATTGTCTATAATGACTTCCCTAGATTTAAAGTCATAAAAAAACAAGGGAGGCAATTTTCTCCCACGTTATCAACAATTTTTTTGGAATACCTGTGAACGGTTCCATTTAATTTGGTTACGTCTGGCACAGGCTCTATTTTTTGTTTGACTGTTTTTTCCCCATCTTGGCCTGCGTGAAGTTTAAAAGCAGTTGTTGTTTTTGCTTTTTACAAAAACAAGAGCCACCTTAAAAGAGGAGTGCATTTTTTTTTAACCTTTACAGACTGCATTTTGATTCATTGTACACAAATGGGGTGCATCTTTTTGTTTCTGTGGTCGTGCACGATGTCGATTCACACCGTTCGTGTAATCGTACCTGCACATAGATAGGGTAAGGATGTCTGTCTCAGCCCACCATCTTTCACACCCCTTCCCTCTCATTTTCCTCTACGTGATCTGAAGTTCCTCCATCCTTCTCTCAAGTCATTCCCTCTGTTCACCTGTACACATTTGAACTTCATTGGTCTATAGATACCCAGGGGGATTTATGGACAGGTTAGGCTAAAAGAGTAAACTGGTGGATGAAATTGTCCCAGAATACTTTTTCCAGCTTCAAACTTTTTTTTTTTTTAAAGTGGGAAGACGTGAAGTTTTCACTGTATCTACACAACCTAGATAAAGCAGACTTAAAGAAGGCGTGGAGTATACTCTCCTTCATCCAGGAAATACAGTCTCAGCCACATTCATTTTCTGCAGCGGGGACTGTGTGTCTATAGAGAAAACTCTTGTTATCAATTGTACATAAAGATAGCTGCATCAATAATTTTACTTGTAGAGCAAAAGGGTCTTAATTCCTGCACTGTCAATGTTTTCTATTCTTGGGTGGAAGAGGGTCACCCTAACAAGAATGGAAGTTGCAAAACTTGAGATTCCACGTGTCAAAGTCCTCAGAAGGTGTGGGCTTAGCTCAGTGAGATGTGATAAATATTCACTTAACATGGACCATAAACCATGCCGTGTGCCTAGCAAGAGGACCTACTGTGGATGACACAGACCACATCCTGGCTCTGTGTGACCCTCCCAGGCATCTCTTTTCTATGCATTGCATGGTAATGTGGTATACACAGGCAATGATTAATTGTCTACTGAATAACAGGAAGAGTGGGTTTTCTGAGGAAGATGGGGTTACACATTCCTAGATGTTTCTTCTAAAGAAGTGGTTCCCCCATTTAAATCACCTGAAGAGTTTAAGTTTCTGGTATAAGCTGACTCTAAGAGAGACATTTCCTTTTTCTTTTTCTTTTTTTTTTTTTTTTTTTTTGGGGGGGGGGGGCGGTGCTGGGGTTTGAACCCAGGCCTTGTGCATGCGAGGCAAGCTCTCTACCAGCTGAGCTATATCCCCAGCCCTGAGAATCTGCCTTTCTGAGAAGCCCCCAGATGGTGTTGATACTGATGATCTGAAGAACACACTTTGAGAATCACTTTTCTAAATGTGGGCAAAAGCAAGGTGTTCCGGCTAACATGAATGAATGGTCCAACTTGAAGGATATGGAAGTGACAATCCCAAAACAGTGGCCTGGGAAGAGAGAGGGAGAAAGAAGGCAAAACAATGATAACAAGGATCCTTCCCCAATATGTCCTTTCCCAGTGATAGGGACACTCCCTGGGAAGCAGATGTCCATCAAGCCTAAGATGACAGTCTCTGGGAAGAAGCCATTGATCCTTCATCAGAAACATTGATCCTTCCTCAAATAAATCCTTTCCCAGCAACAGTACAATAGACCCCTGAGGGAGAGAGAGAAGCGCTGAATGCTGAACTCCAGACCCTCCATCCTTGCCCAGGAAAAACAAATTTCAAATTCTCACGACCTGTTTCCTCAATGCCCAAACTGATATGTTCTGTTAAAATCTTCAGTGGTTAAGTCACCCCAACCCCGCCAGTGTGTACCTATACAAACTCAGTCCTCCCAGTAACTGGTTCCATTTTCTACCCAGAAAGTGATCCCTGACTCCGCTGCTGAATAAAAGGCAGAGCTGATCCTTGAAGTCTGCTCCCGACCTGGGTATTTGTATACTCACTATGGTGCCGACACCATTTTGGTTATTTTTGCTTACACAACTGATATCCCTAAAGATGGGTGTCCTCTGGGCTGGTCATCGGTAGGGAACTAGTCATGGCATCCCACCAGGGACAAGGACCCACAGGAGACTGAACTCTGCAGATGACCTTGTGGCAATGACTGGCCTACTTTCAAAACCCGAAGCCAGCGTCTGTAAGAACATAGCATTTAACAAAATAACTGACAATTTACAGCAAGGGAAAGAGAAATCAGATACACGCTGCGCTTGTTTAAGTACAATTTGCAGCGCGCTGTGTTGGCAGGAGGAGGCCGGTCTGCAGAGTCTGTGCCATAAGATTCTGCCAGCGCCTGCCGTAGCTGGAATCTGTGCTTGCTAAATGAAGCCACAGAAGGAGCATCGACCAGCTTCCACAGAGTGGGATTTTCTACTGAAAAAAAAAAAAAAAAAAGACTGTGAAAATGGCTTTATGAAACGTTCCCAAGTTGATTTTCTTGAGAAACAAGTCATACAACGTGATTCCATTAAGATGAAAGCTTTTGGAAATGCCTCATGAGTCATATAGACTCCCTGCACAGAGTTTCCCGTCTGCCCTTTTTCAAAAAAAGTTTGTTTTCTCCTGGGTTGAAGGAGAAAAATGAAGTTGAGTGGACAGTCCAAGGGATCCTTTCCGTCACTGCCCACCACACCCAGCGGGTTAACTTCCGCTGAGTTTGAGGGAAAAACGCTCCAAATGAGAATCTCCCCACCACTGGAAAGGAGAAGTAAGACCTCCCCAGAGCCTATGCACTTGGGGTTCCAAAAGCTGGGGATGGTAGCTCCATGGTGGACCACTTGCCTAGCAGGACAGAGGCCCTGGGTTGCATCCCTAGCACCAGCGGGGGAGAAAAAAAATTCAAGTTATCCTCAAAAACCTGTGAATAACAAAAATAAACCCCGTTATTTGGCTTAAGTCAAACCTGAATCTTCATGTGTCCTTTACAGTAATTAAAATGCAGAGAAAATCTTAGTCTAGAAATTGTTCTCATATAAAGATGGAATGCCTTCCTGGGATGCTCTTTTTTACTTTTTTTTTTTTTTGGTTGGTTGGTTTTATTTTTTGGTACCAGGGTCTGAACCCAGGGATGATTAACCACTGAGCCACATCCCCATCCCTTTTTATATCTTATTTAGAGACAGGGTTTCACTTAGTTGCTTAGGGCCTCACTAAGTTGCTAAGGCTGGCTTTGAACTCAAGATCCTCCTGTCTCAGTCTCCTGAGCCACTGGGATTACAGGTGTGTGCCACAGTGCCTGGCTTGGGACACTCTTGTTTGACCTGAATTCCTAAATTAATTAAGGCCATCTTTTAAGCCAACTTTTCCCTTTCCTATCTTAGCCCTATTAAAATGTTTCTCATGTTGTGTTGAACTAAACACTTTCTCTGCCTCTGGTCCTTGTTCAAGTCTTTGGAGTCACAAAGAAAAAGTCTTCTGACAGTCTCTGGATATTTAAAGTATTATCATGTTGTCAGGAGTCAGCAAAGTTTTTCTATAGAAGGCCAGATCGTAAGGATTTTATTAGGCTTTGTGGGCTAGGTGGTCTCTGTCTCTACTTAACTTTCCTATTAAAACTGTAAAATGTCAACGTGTGGACAGGGTTGTGTGCCAATAAAACTTTATTAGCAAAAACAGATGGTTTTGTAAATAAAACCATGAGTCCTAGTTGTCTGGCTCTTGGCACAGAGGAAACGGGGAAGATAGCAAAGTCAAAAAGAATTAATCGATTGAACAAACTATTGGAACTAACAGGAGATTTCAGCAAGCTTCCCAGATACTGCATCACTTAGAAGATGAACAGCACTTCTATTTATTAGCAGTAATTAATCATAGAATGAGATTAAAGCAAAATACCATTTACAAAAGCAATAAAAATTATATGAATATTCAAGACTTCTACGGAGAAAGTTTTATTTATTAAAATAGATCATGCGCAGGCCTAGACCTTCAAGAGGAAGTCTGTTCGCCCTTGGTTTAAATAAGTACTATGCCTTCTGCCTGAGCTGATTCCTAACATCAGCCACCATTTCCTGACCCCCAGGGTAGAAATCTATACATAATTTCACTGGGTCCTTCACCACTCTGTGTCAGATCTTCTTACAACTAAAACTTAAGTGAATCCACTTTGGTTCTCCAATCTCCCCCAATATGGCCCTACTGCTGTCAAAGACTGCCATTAGACTCCTCAACCAGACTGGAACACATGAGGGCACATAAAGGCTTTTGCATCCTGAGTAAGAAGTCCACAGCAGATACTCTATGAATACTTGCTAGTTTAAGATCAAAAGACTGCCCGGGTCAGTTCCTTCTTGCATTCCAAATCTTTCTGTTTTGTAAATGTATTGGTTAGAGCTCCATTAAGTAATTCCAATAAGTAATGAAAAATTAAACCCTTCACTAATTAGATGCTCCCTAAGTCTGCTGATTTCATCACATACCACATACAATGTGCACTGAGCAGATGCTTTCTGACTGACTAGCCAAATGACCATCCAAGACCTTTAATGGCGCCCATGGACTTTTAATGGAATTGGCTGTGCTAGAGGTCTAGAGCATTCTGCCAAGTTCCTAAGCTTATCAAATCTTTTGCAAAATATCTAGGGCCATTAAGACTCTATTAAATCAGATTAGCGACGGCAGTTTAGCAAACCCTCTCACATCCTTCAGTCATGTAAATGTTCTCATTGAACATGTTTTACACCCACAGATCCTCAGCTGTGATGCTGTGAGAGAATCAGAAACAATACATGACGGCTGGGACAAAACTCCACCAAAGCTGCAGTTAGACATGACAGTAAAACAAAGCAAAGGATGTTCGTACCAACTTTAGATCTTAAACAATATAAAATTATGTGCAAGTCAATTGAAACATCGACTTAATGGACTTTCCCTGTTGCATCCCTAAATGCTAGGTTATCAACAAAACTCTTGTAGGTCAAGCGTACAATTTAAAAGAGATTCCCTTAATGATTGGGTTTTTGATCTGACCATTAGGTTAATTAAAGTGGCCCACAAATAAAGCCGATTCGCTCACAAAGACTAATAGTGGTTTTTAAGACCCACGTGAGATTGTCATGCAGTTTGGGGCAATATTAGGAAAGTTTACTGTCCACAGTTGTCAGGATCATAAGGGAGGATACTATGGTGATAAATTTCCAGAATGTTCTCATTTTCTCCTTTCCATTTTGAAGGTTTTCTCTGTTCATGAATTTGGAACTTTGATGGGAATGCATTCTTCTGAGCCACTACACAGTCACAGAGATGAAGGCTCATGTCACTGTGGCCTCAAAGAATGAGTTCAACCTAGTTGTCTGCCCAGACTGGTTATTAGTATTTGGAGGAAATCTGACCCAGTGAGTAGTCTTTGTTTGTTGAGTTGGATTTGATATTATCTGGCCTGTGCAAATCTTGAGATTGGAGTCAATTAATTTAGAAAGTTGTGCCTGGAATCCCACATGACAAGGAGAAGAAAGTTTAGCTGTAACTTGTTATAAATCATTCATTTTTATAGCTAAGAAAACTAAGGACCCAAGAAATGGTGTGTTATGGTTTGGAGGTAAAGGTGTCCCCCAAAAGCTCACATGTGAGACGATGCAAGAAGGTTCAGAGGAGACATGAGTGGGTTGTGAGAGTCTTAACCCAATCAGTGAATTGATCCCCCGATAGAGATTAACTGAGTGGTAACTGAAGTGGTAGGTGGCTGGAGGAGGTGGGAATCAGGGTATGTCTTTGGGGTATTTATTTGTATCTGGAGAGTGGAGTCTCTTTCTCTGTTTCCTGATGATGTGAACTGCTTCCCTCTGCCACGCTCTTCTGCCATGATGGTCTGCCTCACCTGGAGCCCCAAGGAATGGAGCTGGCCTTCTAGGGACTGAGACCTCTGAAACCGTGAGCCCTCAAATAAACCTTTTCTCCTCTACAGTTGTTTTGGTCCCTCCCTTTAGTCACAGCAGCAAAAAAGTTGACTACAACCTGATGTAACTGTCTCGTGTGAGCTGGGGTATATCTGGGACTAGACCCTAGAGTCCTACTACTTTCTTCACATGCTCAATGCATCTCTTTCTGTCCCCCTTCAGATTGCTCTGAATCTGGAAGATGCTGAGGACCTTTGTTGGTCTGTCTTCCACTAGGTTAAAAGCCTGATTTAAAGTAAGGACATTGGATGAGTCAGTTTTGTATTCAGTGCTAAATAAAATTAAGCTGGGGAAAATGGCCGAGGGCTTACGAAAAGATGGTCAGAGATTTCAGTTATCTTTGAGGACAGAAATATACATTTTAAATATTTTAAATTTTGTATCAAGTTTAATAAACATTCAGAAAAGCGAAGTTTGCATTTCAACTTTCAAAGACTATATCGCTCGTGTGTACCCAGATACACACCCAAATATATATGTGTGCTTAGTTAAGTGTATAAAGAGGGAGATGAGGCAGAGAAGGGGACAGTGAGAAAGAATTTTAAACCCTAAGACAGGACAAATGTACTTTCCCGTTCCCTAGTATCTCTTCTATGTAGAGTTCTAATTAGGGATAATATTCGAAAATATTTCAGACCAGCAGACAGACCCAGGCAGTACACTGTTTACCATATGTCTTGATTCTAAAGAGCAAAACCAAGAACTGCCAAACCCATCTGCAGCCAGTCTGAAGGAAAAGAGAAAAAAATATGAAAGCCAGACAAGGATTCTTCACACTTAGTTATGGAGTCATGCATGTCCCAGACATAAACATCCTCACAGACTTGATCTCACTTCCCCAATCTCTCATTTCTATGTTAATTCTTTGCATCTTTAGCCATCTTAGAGGAAGTCAGCAGTAATGATGGAAGAGAGAAGAAATAGCTATTATGAGCATCAACGAATTCTATTATTTCCCTAGTAGTTATGTTATACGGTGCCTTCTGCCTCTGTTTATGCAGATTTAGGGACAATTCTTTGAGATCTGTGCAAAACACATAATAGAGCAAGTTCATGATTATTAATAACCAGTTATGAGGCTCATGTTGATCAATAGACTACTACAGCAATAATAACTCGGATGTACTTTTCTCAATTATGATCTTTTCCTTTTACCATATCTAAGGCAAAAATTGCATGTCCCCATATAATCTCAGAGAGGAAGTTATGTTTTCAGAGCAGATTTTAAAATACCCAGATAAATAATTATAATCTCTGGTACCACCTTCTCCCACCCACATGTATCTAACTCTCAATTTTATACTTTTCAGGGGTGAATAGTGCAAAATGATATGAAGTTATTTGGAACAATTCTCAATATATATATGTGTGTGTGTATATATATATATATTTGGGGGGGGGGGGCAGTGCTAGGGATTGAACCCAGCGATGCTCAACTATTGAGCCACATCCCCAGCCCCTCTTTTTTGAAAAAAAGAAACAAAACAAAACTTTTATTTAGAGACAGGGTCTTGCTGAGTTGCTTAGGGCCTCCCTGAGTTGCTGAGGCTGTAGACTCACAAATCCTCCTGCCTCAGCCTCTTGAGTCACTGGGAGGATGGGCATGTGCCATGGCAGTTTCAACTTACATGCATTTTAATACACAAAACAACTTTGTTATCTTTAATTTTACTGATAAGGAAACAAAGGACGATGAGGTTAAAGTGATACCTCTAAAGTTGCTTAGCTAAAAAATGGTGGGTCTAGCGTCCACCCAGAGAGCCTGCCTGCAAGGGCCCAGAGCTCACCTCCTGACCTACATTTGATTAAAGAGCTGAGATATAGGAAGGACCAAGTAAGACACAGGAAGTGCTAGGGAAAACGGAAAGGCAAGTCCCGAGGTGTTATGGAACGGTGGTGTCCCACCAGGGACAGGGGGCACATACAGTCAGTCAGTGAGGGCACATGGGTACCGCACCTGACTCCTATCAGGACCTGAGCCAAGACTCTCTGATTCACTTGACCTTTGGGGCAGGAACCAACCCATCAAAGTCCAGAACTGCTTAGCTGGACCTCCAAAGAAATCACTGGAATCCTGGACAAATGCAGTCTTTCAGCTGCATCTGCTCCTAGCCAGGGAAAGGACCAGCAGCGGCGATCCATTCAGTCCAGACCTGAAACGTCTTTGCCTTAAGTATCACCTACGTGAGGCTGAGGAGGTGAGACTGCGAACGTGCTTTAGTGATCAAAACGACGGTAAAAATTCTACACGCATCTTGGACTTCTCAGTCTAACGCACAGTCAGTCACTGAACACCAGATCTCGTGACAGGACCATTTCATTGCTTTTACTCTCAGAGAAGAGACTTCCAGGTCATCTGTTATTTTGCAATCTCTTTTTGATTTATATTTCCCCTTTCCTCTCACCTGCAGATGAGACCTAATTAAACAGCCTGCTTTGTGCTCAGCAATAGAGTCTGAGTGACTATTTTATGTACTCCGGCCCAAATGGGAAAGCCGTTATGAATCTTTCACCCTGCAACTCTCCTGGAAATGAAGACTAAATGGGCATTAATTGCTGAAGAATGAGCTCCTGAGTCTGCTAATTTCGTGATGAAATATTCCACTACCAAATGGGTCATTCCTGTAGAGATGTACTAGACAGGCTGGAAGGCAGACTGTTACCCACTTGAGCTGCCCAGGTCCAGGACGATCTGGAAGTTTTTGAGTTCCTGAATTTTTGTTGCCGCTTTCTTAAACAGCAAGTTTGTGTGATCTTTGCTTCCAGCTGTGTCTTTGTGCATCAGAGTCAGTATTTCATGACATTGGTGACTGGGCATCCTTAAACCTACAAGGTCAGGGCAGAGACGTTGAGGCCCAAGTGCATTTTGGGTGGAGGCCAGAGAGGCTGTGTTTTAAAATAATCTCTCACAAAACGCTACTGGAGTATCTCCTGTGAAAGTTCCTTCATCTTTGGTTTTGGAGACGTGGCCACGATCACTTTCAACAAAACGAGGAACTGGCCTACTTTTTCTCTTTAAACTGATGGCTGCTTAGTATTACTTAAGGGACTGCATCGCCACCCAAAAGACTGATTTAACAGTGTCCACGTGGCAGCGTGACGCTTGGGCCCAGCACCAGGACTGATGAAAACAGCCACGTTGGATCCTAATCTGCATGGGGTGGGAAGGTCAGCTAATTAGGATTTAGTGTGGAGACAGCAGAGCAACATTGTGATAGAAAAATGGACTTAAAACCAGAAAGCAAACGATTCTTCGTGTTGCCAAGGGAGAAGTTGCTTCTGGGCCTTTACGAATAATGTTGAAAACGATGTTTTCGATTTTTCCTTGGGAAACCTGTGCTGGGACACCATTTCAGTAGGTGGCCTTCCTCTATCCTTGATTAGATACTAGAAATCCATGGGTATCTTGCTTTTCTCTTCTGTCACCTCCACACTGACTGTTACCCCAGCAAGTTCTGGCAATTTTACCTGCAAACTATACCTGGAGTCCGTCTCTCTCCTTCCCCACATGTTCCCTGTCCTTTAAGCCATCCCTGTTCTATGACTGAATTATTTGAAGAGTTCTAAATAGACTTCCAGTTTCCACTCTTGGTTCATGAAAGTTTATGTTCCACAATATTTATAAAGACATTCACCACTCTCTAGGATGCAATTCTCTAAGGTCTTCTCTAGAAATAAAACCCAATCTTCTCTCTCTGGCCTCCAGATTGGGCCCCTGACCCCTTTCCAAGCTCAACTTCAAGCAAGCTCTACCTACTCACTCTGCTCCAACCATACTCCATGCTTTATGTTCCCACAACATGCTAAAAGTTTTCTCTGGCCTCAGGACCTTTGCATATGATGTGAACTCAGCCCAGCTTGCTCTACCAGCTGATCCTCATAGAACTGATTTCATATCATCCAGGATTCAGCTCCTAGGTCCTGACTCAGGGAGACTTTCAATGGATATCCACCCCGCAGAACCTTCATTTTACCAAACTGGTTTATTTACTACTCTCTAAAATAATCTGATTTTTGTTTTTGTTTAGGTTTATTTGTTTTCTTGGGTTTGCATCTGCTAGGAGAATATGTGTACCCTTAGACAGGGGCCTTCCTGTTCTTGCTTACCAGCACACAAAATCGTGGCTGTAACATAGCAAGTGCTAAATAAATATGTTAAATAGATGAATAAGCAAATGACTAAACTCTAAATCATTTGCCCCCAAATTCCATAGTATGGTCTACACTGTAAAGATGCTCAGACTTTCTCTCCAGAGTTGGTCTTGCTGTAAATTCCCTGTTCTGGAAGGTTCAGATTTGGGTTAAAAAAAAAAAAGAAAGAAAGAAAAGAAAATTCATGGGGAGAGTTATATCCTTGGGGGATGGAAATCTGGGTTCTCATCTTGAAACTGGCTTGTGTAAATTCAGGTACGAGGTGGAATAGAACAATGGAGAATAACGCAGCGAGGGCTTAAAATACCAGGCTCTGCAGTCAACCAGATTTGGGTACTGGGTGGGACTGCCGGGGCCATTATTTGGATACTACGTGGCTTTGGAATTCGAGGTTGAACGTATCTGAGCCCTGGGATTAGCAACTGTGAAAGCAGATGATCCTTTCTAAGTGCTTGGGTGTTGAATGAGGTCATGTATGTAAATCACTGGGCACAGGGAGGAGCACAGAGCAAAGGCCTTTGACATATTGGTACAAACATTCTTGACTGACAGCTCCATCTTCAGGGCCCAGTCACCTCCTGCTTGTAGTAAGGTTCAAATGTGAACCCGAAGGAAAAGGATTTACACAGCAGATCAGCTACGACTCCTTAAATGGTTACATGGGTCCTTATGGAAGGGCTTAATGATGCTTGTGTTTTCATTCTCTGAATAAATATTTATTGAGACTCTGAGTTAGCAGGTGCTGTCTAGGAGATAGGAAGATGGCAGGGGTAAGATATGCCTTTTAAAAGGCCAGTTTAAGGGGGATAGTAGAGGACACTGGTAATGGTGATAGAGAATAAAGAGTCCATAGGGTACCTTAATGGACTTCATTGGAGTATGGAGCTGGGACCACCCTACTGAGTGGGTGGGGAAAGGGTAGACAGACAGGAAAACTGGCATTTTTGAAGAAACGGAAAAGCCAAGTTATCCACATCCAGTTATCCAAGCAACTGGCATCCCACCCAGTTATCCAAGTGAGAGTCTGGGGCCAAGGGAAGGAACAGCATTTCCGAAGAAGGAACAGCATGTCTAAAAATCTCTGGTAGGAAAAAGTGTGCTCCCTTGAAGAGTTTGGCATACAGGGCTGTCTCTTAAAAGCCCCGGGTGATTTATACAGGTTGTTAGGTCATTAAGCGATTAAGGTGAACTTCGTATATTTTCTTGAAATAGTCTCGTGATAGTGGAAGGAATTAAAACTTCCATCTCAAAGGAGCCTTGTTAATTCTTCATCGGACTGACACGGGAACTACCACTCCCGTATTGTAAATCCTGATGCTATTTGGATAATTTAAAACTTCTTTTCTGGACCCTGAATACTAAATTACACAGAAGTGATTAATGAGCTAATTGTTCAACCTTTCACTTCATTCTTCCTGTGTCTACAATTTAAGTGGGAGAGAAACAAGAACTAGATTCCGTTGTTATTTATATTCACCTAAATCCACATTCCATTTCTGTTGAGATTAGCAATTAGATTTCTAATTAGTTTTCCAAAGTGGATTCGTGGGCTTCTTTCTCACGCAAGTGGACAAAATATGGGTATCAAATAAAGAGAGCATTAAACTTTAAAGGTTTGTGTGCCAGTAACATAATATCTTTACATATTCAGCCTGTGACATCTCTCTCTCTCTCTCTGTCTCTTTCTCACATGCACACCCACTTAGAATTAGCAAAATTAAGTTAGACAACTCACCATCATTTCTCAATATCAGTGGTGTGGGTGGCCCCAGGACCTTGTGGTTTGTCACAGTATTAGTAACCACGCAGGTATAGTTTCCAACATCTGATTTTTCTACTTTGGCAATGTACAGATTTCCAGTCTCTTGAGACACAAAACGGCGATTATCCTGATAGGAAGGGTATTCATTGAAGATCCAGGCATAGCTCAGCTCTGAAAGTAAAAAAAAAAGCATCGTTAGATATATATATATATATATATATATATATCTTTTGGGACTTGAACTCGGCCATATTCAGGAAAGAAATAGTCAAGTTAGCAATTCATACTGTTGCCCAATGATCCCTTTTCAGCCTGTAAAACAGAGATACAAAGTAATCACAGTCTGCTAATGCCTTTTACCAGTTCTCTTACTGTCAGTTCAATAAAGTTTTATTTGTGGAGAACTAGAAAATATACTGAGAGCGGACAAAGAGTGGTCCAAACTTTGTAGTTTGCTAAGCACGTACCAAGGTCTACGCACCTCTTAATATGCTCAAACCACACAGCCAGGACTTCTATAATCCTGATACGGTAAACCAGTTCCCAATCCCATTTCATAGATAATCACCATAGTACACCAGAATACCATGTGCCTACACCATACTTGCTGGTTTCCAATGCATACGATCGTTTCCCAAAAACTGAGATACTTTGGTACAAAAGGAACAAAATAACTCATCCACACCCTTAGTCCTGGTTAGAGACAGAATACTTCCCAGAGTCTCAAGACTGTCTTCTTCCAATATACTCCCACTATGCACCCAAATTCTACTCTCTTCTCATTTATGGGTTTGAACATTTCTCCATCATATTAGTAATACAGCAATTTAACATTATGGCAAATACTCATTTAATCCACCTAAGCTGACTAATTGACTGAGTCCGCAAATACATAGCTATAGTTTAAAAAATAGTGAAATATACTATTCTATATGCAAGGGAGTAAATATGGAATCATGGTTACACGGCAATGGTTTTGCAAATAACTACTCTTCCCAGAATGCAAGGGGAATAAATGTAACGGGCAGTTCTACTTGAAAATGCTCTTTTAGAAGTTCAAATTTTCCCTAGGGATTAGGTAAATGCTTTCTGAATGAACATGTAAGCCATGCTTTCAATTTCAAAGAACCGTAAACGACAGTGGATTTGTATGATTTGCTGCAATGACCTGGCATGCTCCAAGGAAATCAGACTTCTTCAGCCCCAGGCACTCCAGGATTGCTCTCCTTACAGGATGGTGAACTCCACTCTGTCCACAGCTGAAAGGTGACAGACTAGCTCCTGGCCCTGATTAGCCAACTTTTTATCTTAAACAATCATTTGGTTCAGGGGATGGGGAAGTAGCAATTGGATGCACAGGGAACCCGTGGTTTCGTGATTAGTTGGCTGCGTTACCATGTCACTCTTTAATATGATCCCGGGTTAAATTCCAAAAGCACGGAGTGTCCTTGGAACATGGTAGAAAGGCCACTTGAGTATTGTAAAGAGAGCATTAATTACCGTGAAAGGTATGTTTGCTGTTTAATCCTTCGATGAGTCCCAATTGCAATTGACCTCAAGAACTGAACGTGCAACAGGAAACACGTTTCACTTTAATAATCTGCTGTTTACGTCCAAAGGAGGGGTCATGCAGATTGCTTTCCCTTTATCCCCGCATTATAACATTTCCACATGCGTTGCCTTGGAGAGACATAATTATGTTTACAGGAGAACAGCTAATCACTTTATTTATGCATGTGCATGTAATTAGAAGTAACCACATGCTGATGTCAAGAGGGTATTCAGTGTAAATAAACAAGTGCTTCCCAGCAAACTAGTTACTTCCTCAAGAAATTAAAATCTGAGAGAGGAGAAGCCCCCATAACGGGTCATGGAGTACAATCCAGTACGGCAGCTTTCCTGCAAGAACCGATTTTCACCAACAGCAGGGAGACGAGGTCCTCGGAATGTGAGTCTCCGGCAGACCCAGTCACCTGTCAGCACTGGGTCTTGCTGGTATGAACAATGAGGAGCACATTGCCTGACTCCTAATTAGCTCTAAGAGAGTTTTAAGTACTCAACAAAGTCACCAGCGAGAAGTCAGAAAGTGAAACCCAGGCAACTGTAAATTTTTTCACTGAAGATGCTTTTCGAAATTCTTGTGGATGGTGACTGCAGGGCTGTGTGGCTTCTGTGGGAGCGGGGTCTCTGAGCATCTAGAAAGCAGGCGTAGAAAAAGGCATCCAGAAGTTCAGACCCACGTTCAAGACTGGGTTTGCAAAAGGGAAGTCATGTAAACTCACTTTGAACATCTTGATCCAGGACAAGGCGGTCATTTTAAACATGGTGCAGGTATGGAGTGAGAAGCCATGTAGGAAATTTCACCTGGAAAGCTCTGAAGGGCTGTACAGAGCCAGTCATTACTGGTGCTACACTTCACCAGCAGGATCACTGTGAGAATGAAAAACTGTTAGGGAACCATATCCCATTAGTATGCTATTTGAGGTATTTACAAATCAGGTAATCCTTTGTTTCCACTGCTTTGGGATTGAAGTGACTTGGTGTTTTAGGGGGGAGATATCAACAACTCTGTGTGCACTGAGGCATCTCTCTCTCTCTCTCCCTCTCTGTCTCTCCTTTCTTTCATCCCAACCCTTTTTATGTTTTATCTAGAGACAGAGTCCTGCTAAGTTGCTTAGAGTCTCACCAAGTTGCTGAGGCTGGCTTTGAACTTGCAATCCTCCTGCCTCAGCCTCCCGGCTGGCTTTGAACTTGCAATCCTCCTGCCTCAGCCTCCCGAGCCACTGGGATTACAAATATGCACCACCAAACCAGGCACACTGTGGCATGTTATCAGTTGTAGTTTTTGCACAGATATTCCCTGTTCTCTGCCCCTGGCTTCCCCATATTCAAAGGGTCACATGATTACATGACTTTAAGAAGCACTGGGTTAAACAAAGTTAAATGGATTAAACTTTCTTTTTTTTTTAAATTTCAGAATTGGCAAGAGATCTTAACATGCTGACGTCCTTGGAATTTCTTAGCGTGATTAATCACTTAAACGTATTGGATAATGCCACCCCCATCGCGCGCGCACACACACACACACAGATTTTTTAAGACATCCATTAGTAGCTCACACAATCTGGCTTGGAAAACTCTGAAGCAATTCAATTTTTTAAAAATGGTAAGTATAATAAAAGGAAAAAAAAAAAAAAAAACTACTAACTGCATTAGTTCAGTTTTTGAGAAAGTGATTAAATGGAACCAAAAACAACAAAATTAAGTAATGATAATATACTGTACTTCTCAAAGAGCTAGAGAAAAGTATTTTGAAGCTTTATCATAAAGAAATGAAAATCCATGAGGAGGTATGGTTAGCCTGATTCAAACAGAAAGCATACATGTCTTGAGCTACCCCACTAATGTGTACAATTTTTATGTCTTACCGTACAAGTTACAAATAAATTTAATAAAAAATTAATAAATAAAAATCAAATTCATGTAACAGAATAGTAAAGAAAAATTAAAGGGGGCTGGGGTGGCTGCTCAGGGGTAGAGTCCTCGCCTGGCATGTGTGAGGCTGTAGACGCGACCCTCAGCAGCAGGTAAAAAAATAAAGTTACATTCAAAAGGAGAAATTAAAGTATTATCATGGATCAGTCAGGTCCTGCTCAGATCTTTTAAAACATCATTTGCAGAACAGCCTCGAGATGCCTCAGCATCAGGGGGCCTCTGGGATCGAGCTATTCAGTAATAATACCTGTCCCCGTTGTCCTATCTGACAAAGGGTCAATGAATCATCAAGATCCCTTCCCTGGGGTCTCCTAGGGCCAAAGTGGGACCCTGAATTCACGCCAGGATTTCCATGAACTCGAGTAGAAGAGTTCTCTAGAACTCTACTCCAAAGGGAAGAATTTATCTCTAAATACAGAGAAAAATTGAAGCCAAAGAAAGAAAACAATAAAACGCCAAAATTGTTGAATTGTAAGAATTTCCCCAAATTGTAATGAGGGAGGCATAGAAGGGCAAAGGCAGCCAGGGCAAGATGGCAGATGAGGAGCCCGGGCAGGGCCAGAACCAAGGAGCCTGGGGAGGGTCTTCCAGGGAGGTCAGCTTCCTGCTTGAGGAACGTGCCTGTGGACACAGTGGGGGACCCAATCAGACAGACACTTCCAAACTCCTAAGCTGGGGACCCACTAGGAACACTAAAACGGACACATGGACAGAGGGCCACCAATCAATAATAGTGAGGAGCATGTGGACAGGGCAGGAGACAAGGAAGGAGGAAATTCCAGAGACCACAAAGAGAACAGGCCCACCTTCCCCCACTGGACTCCCAGCTCTGAGACCCCTTCTTTTAGGAGAAGTCTGTCTCCGTCGCTTTGCAATAAACCTACTTCTTGCTTGCGATCTCTGAGTCCTGTCTTCCGTTCTTTGCTGAACAGAGACAAGGAGCCCAGCACCCCTGGACGGTAACAGTAATCACTGTGTAACAACATAACCAACTTTTCATACTGCAAAAGAAAACAACGCAACAAAACACCTCCGTGGTCAAGAAGAGCATCAAAGAAACGTGCTCAGCTTCACCCATTCAATGTCCGACCGAGGAAAATAGGGTCCAGTCCTGAAGTTCAAAGGTCAGCAATGGATTCTGCTGCTAAACTGGTGAAATTACACCATGCTCGGTGCTGAGCGCCCCCAACACAGGGAAAATCTCTCACTGGGATATAAACATGGTTTTCTTCACAGCAAATATCACCACCGGGAATATTCTATTTTTGCTTGCATGTATGTCCAGGGCTATTGCAGAGGAGTGAGGAAAATACAATACGTGATAACACTTATATCCGAGCAGACAAAAAGTACAGTAGGTTCCCAACAGATCATTTCCCCTTCGTCCTGTTGAAGGCATGAAGATTCTGGGGCCCAGGAAGAGCATCTGCAAGCAGCAGCATGGACAGCAGCCTATTCTGGTGCTCCTCTAGAAAACAAGAGCTTTTGACATTTGACAGTCAAGAGCAGGACAGCTAGACCACTCAACACAGATTTCCCCTAAGAACAAAAATCCATTTTTATCGGAGCCAAACATTAATCCACTGGGTTACATGTAATGCTCTCAACATTCTGGAAAAGAGAGCCAAGTAAATAAAACAAAATAAATTCTCTTGTGCGGGAGTGATCAAAAAAAAAAAAAAATGTTTCCCACTCAGTTTGATTTCCTTAGGGACTTCCATGCAATATTTATACTTACTCAAACTTGACAGATTTCTTTTGATAAGTTTTCACACACTAATTGCTCTGGAAGTGACAGACAGTTTCTGTCCCATTGGCAATTTTTAACAACTGAGTAAACAGATACTTGGAATGCAATATATTAAATAGATTGTGAGATTCTGATGCTCAGCTGAAAAGATTTGAGACGAGTTCCAATGTGATAGTAAAAAAGCCCTAACAATACTTTTCTGATTTGTAGCATCCAAAGCTATTGGCAGTTAATGTCAAAACTTGACTATTGCAGTGGATTCTCATTTTTGATATCACTGGGTCAACAGGAAAGGAAGTTTAGCTATTATTTTTAAGAAACGACACCAATTGAGCTATTTTCAAATTCAGGTGCTCGTTCAGCAAATGGATCCAATGGAAATGTGCTCTCTGGGTGGATGATCTGCACTTTTCTTGACACCAATTTCTTTTTAGAGTTCATTATGCTTCATTACGTGGAGTTCTAGCCCAGTGACAGCAAAGATGTCAGCTTTTAAAGATGCCTTAATTAAGTCCTCGAAGTTTTAAATATAAAGGATCCCCAGTCCGGGGCTTTCAATTTTATCGATCAGGAAAAGGAAGTCTAGAGAAGCTACAGGAGAGGATCGTAATTGTACATTTGGTACCTGGCAAGGATGTGATTGTGGAGCTAGCCATGTTGTTCAGGAGAGTTGGTTCTGGGCTGGGAATATAGCTTAGTTGGTAGAATGTTTGCCTTGCAAGCATGAGGACCTGGGTTCAATCCCCAGCACCGCAAAAGAAAAAAAAAAAAAAAAAAAAAGTTCTTGTATAATTTTATTTGGGACCTAGAAAAGGTTAGTTTTGTTTATCTGTAAGTTGAAGGAGTAGGATCAGATGATCTCAAGTCTCCTCCAACATTAAAATTCCATAAATTCTCCATGCATGCTATCAAATCCAACATCCTCATTTGATTCATTTGATAGATAAGGAAGGTAAGGTCCAAAGAAACCCAAAATAATCGCTAAAAATTGCATGGGTTAGTTTTTGGCAAAATCAAGAACTAGAAAACACACATGCACACACACACACCACCCCATAGTTACTCAGTGGACTGGTGCTGTGCTGTATTTTGTAGGAGGATACTAGAATTAATAGGAGACTTTGATGCTGGAGTTTGCACTGTAACCAACCTAGGCTTTAACAAACAGCATGAGAGTCTCCACATCTGTAACTAATGTTGTCCATACCTATCCCACCGGGTACACAGTATTTGTGGGGTCGAATTTAAACGAATGTGATTCTGAGGAAGTAAACATGTAAAACGCATTTTAAGTGATTCTACAAATGAAATGTGAAACGTGAATGCATTTGCAGGCCAAATATTTACCAAGTACTAACTGTCTGTAAAAGCGCTGAGCTTGGTACTGGAGTGGACAACAGCATTGGCAAATGCTGGGAAGTGGTTAGGGAGACAGCGACTGGAACCAGTCAGCAGTTTCCTGGGCAAAAGAGGAGATGGAGAAGAATCCAGAAAGAGTCCTGAATTTGGTGTGAAGAGACATGGCTGGGTTTTGGCTTCAGTGCTTCTGGGGCTGAAAGGTAATTTCTATTCCTGCATTTCATCTGAAAAACAGAATACCCAAAGGAAAAGCCAGGCATGGTGGTGCATGCCTGTAATCCCAACAGCTTGGGAGGCTGAGGTAGGAGGATCGTGAGTTCAAAGCCAGCCTCAGTACTTTAGCGAGGCCGTAAGCAACTCAGCGAGACCCTGCCTCTAAATGAAATACATATTTTTAAAAAGGGCTGGTGATGTGCCTCAGTGTGTAAGTGCCCCTGGGTTCAATCCCCAGTACAAAAAAAAAAAAAAGAATAACTTCCCTGCCTAAACCAAGAATTGCGTTGATCAAAGATTCCACTGATATCTTTTCCCCTTACTTTCTGGTAAAAATTACCTTCTTGTAAATGGAAAGGCAAGTTGTCTTTCTCTGACTTTTAGGAAAGGAAAATACCATAAATTGTAAGTAAGGTAAAAAATTTAAAAAAAAACAAAAAAACTGGATCAAGAACCTCAGGGACAAAATAGCACTCGTGATTCTGCCTGATGAGGTAGCAAGAGCGATCCAGCGTGTGTTGTTTGAAAGCTTGTGAGCTATGCCAAGGAAAGAATGACGGAGAAACTTCTGGCTTCTGAGGAAGCCACCTCTGATGTCCTCTCCAGTTAGCCTAGGACACTAAATGATAAATGCAAAGGAAGATGGGACCAATGCTTGGGGAATCAGGAGGAGAGATACGGCACCTTCCTTAATAGAAGACGGATGAAGGGGTACCCAACACCTCTAGGCAGCTGTGACTCTTTGCAGCTTAGGTCACTGAAATCATGGCTGCAGCTGACCAGACTCTTATCATGAATGGTCTGGAGCCCGGAGAATTTGGCTCAGGCAGGTCCCAGCAACAAAGAGGACCATTCGGGGTCCAGACACTCTTTGCATTATTTATAGGTGCTGAATGGAACAGGGGCGGCGTCTGTCTGTCACTAGGACCTCGCAATGCCACTCCTACGCCCCTGGCTGACATTTACACTCTACTCCAGCAGACAGGGATTCAGAGACGTCTCAGTACAGGGCTTCAGACAACTGCCTCCACACAGCTTGGGTTGACACGAAAAGTGCAAACTCCTCCATTCAGTGCAGGCTGATTCAACACACGAAATGCTCCAAACTCCTAAACTTTATCAGCACTGACAGGAAGCCAGTGGAAGATCCCACCACGAGAAATGTCTCATGCACAAAGCTATTCAGAATAGCGCATCAAACCACCTTTGGGTCATGTGTATTAAACGTATATGGAATAGAAATGAATTTTGTGTTTAGACTTGGGTCTCATCTTCAAGATATCATCTTATGTATATGCAAGATGTTCCCAAATCTCAAAGATTCTGAAATCTGAAGCATTTCTGGTCCCCAGCATTTCAGATAAAGGATGTTCGCCCTGTACTGATTTTGAAGGAATGAGACGGTGACCTCATGAAGCCAGGATTAGATGAAGCTTCCAGCTAAATCTCACCCCACCTGGTGGCAAGCATTTCTAAAAATTAGCCTTGAAGGGGCTACTCCTGTACTTAGTGATATTTTCAGTACCTGCTACTCACTTGAATTTTATTGAATATGAAATATTACAGTCCTTGAAAATGGCTTACAAATTCCATGATTTATGTGAGACTGGCTTTCTTGTCTCTGTTTTTTGGGGCAAAATAGGCATTTTCAAGAGTGAAGATTTTCTTTTGAAATTTGTGGGTGTAAGTTAAGGAACTGAACTTGGGAGCAGTTTCTTACATTGATTTGATGATAAGTCAGATACGAGTGGGTGACAGAATAGGTTGTAAGATTCATATGAATCTTACCTATGTAAGTGAAAAGGTTTCAACTAATTCTCATACATGCAGCTCACTGCCTCGGGATGTGTTGCTGGATTTCCCAGGGGGAGACTCTGACTCTCTTTTGCTCTCAGAAATGTATCCTTGAAAAAAGTTACAGAGACCTTAACTAGGTCTGGAACCAGTAAGGTTTGCATCCTTCAAGGGAAGAAGGTGCGTATTTTTAGACAGAAAAGCATCCTTTCTGCTTGTGTGCTTAAGTTTTTAAGTGGAAGATGGAAAGTGACCGCATAGACATACTTCGCTTGACAGGTGAGTGAGCCTTGTACAGTTTCTGCACGTTTTAAAAAGAGTGCAAATCAAATAGATATAGAGAAGGTGGACTTTCCTTGAAATCTAAACACAGTTCTCAGATATTAATCCTCAAGAGCAATCCAAGTAGAGCAGCAGAGTCCACTCTACTAAGTGGTTCTCAAGCTTGAGTGAGATTCAGAACCTTAGAAGGGCAGTTTTAACACAAAAGGCTGAGCAGAGGTACCCTTTGATAGTCAAGTGTGAAATACTCCAGATAACACAGAAACTGCCTCACAGTTAAAGAGATACCTATCAAAGTTCCACGCCCAGCTCCAGGAAAAAAAAAAAAAAAAGAAAGAAAAAAGTTCTTTTTCCTTAGATGGTAGAATGATAATAAAACTCAGATTTTAAATCAGACAATAAAACTCTTCCAGCTCAACCCGGGGGCTCCCTTCCTATAACCTCTTTGCCAAACCCCAAATTCTCTCCAGGAGGCAGCAAGGTTCCCTTTGCAGCAGAGGATGCAAATCCCATCAGCCTCCAAGTCCCACGGATTTGAATATATTTGAATAGACCCATCTCTCCATTCCATCATTGGCCTAAGGAAGTCCTGCATTTTTTGCAAAATTCAGGCTAACCCACACAGCACGGTCTAGTGAATTCTAAAGGGCGGCTCTGAGTCATGTCCTTCTGTCCCACACAAATCCTCCATGAGCCATTGCCTCCTGGATTCAGTAAAAGGATCTTCAAGCTCGTTTTTTTTCAAATCCTTGCATTGCAAGACCTCAAATTACCTAGTCTTAGCTTTCTACTCTTCCGTCTGTGTAAGAGAGAGTATCCTTCAGGCTTAACTCAGTAAAACCCTAGGGGGGCTGTGGGGTGTCCTTGGTTAATTTATTCACAGGATACTGACTGACTCTCTTAAAGGTCACTTTCAGATGCAAAGAGAAGGCACAGTTTCACCTGGGCTTTAAGCCGAGCGCCCCCCCCCCCCCATTTATTTATTTACCATTTACGCTTTTGAGAAAGCATAAATTTCTTTTGAGAAAGGTTTATACTGCTAAGTAATTTCTTAAGGAAAAGTGGAAAAACAGCCATGGGTCCCCTGAGGAATTCTGAATTTTTCCTTTCCCTGCCTAGGCTCCTGCAAGCCTGTCTCAGAACAGTCTTCTAACTTCCGCTCAGTTTAACCGCTATATTTTTCGAAGAGCCATTTTTTTTTTAAATTTTGCCCCAGAAAATATATATGGTCTTCCCCCAACAACAAAACAAGTATTTCTTTATTTTGTTCATTGCCTGAAAGCCATCGGCACCCTAATCCACCTATGAAAGCTGCTCTCTCTGCATTCAAATGATTCAGTTGCTCATCCCTCCTCCACCTAGAGACTTGGGAACGCGTGCAGACAAGAAGACATCTGGTAGACCAGCACTTGTCTTTCCCCATCTATAATAAACTCAGTAAATATCAGCTGAATTGCACTGGAATTCCAAATGTCAGGAGTTTTCTGGAGCAACAATATCATTACTGAACCAAGAGTATTCCTGAGAAAGAAATTAGAGGGTGCCATGCTTTTGATAGAGGACAGAGGAGGATGGGGCAACAGGAGGTTAACAGAAACATTCTATGGAATGCATCCAGGGTCCTGACCCCACAGGCTTTCTTTGCCAAGAAACAGTTTCCCTGCAGCCCTGGCTGGCCTCAGTGGACAGGCTATGTCCCATTCCTCAGCAAACCACCTGTTATCTGCAAGGAAATGCAGGCAGGAAACAGCATCCATAGAGAAGCCCAAGTTACTTTAAAGGCAGAGATATTTGGAACACTTTTCACAGACCAGATCCTGGAAATTAAGGAGAATTCCTCCCAACCACAACACCTGTAAAAAAAAAAAAAAACGATCAAGAATTCAATTAGAACCAGTCAGCTAGGACCAAGGTGACCTAGTGCTGTCATGGTAACCAGGACTTGAAAGTCTGCCCCCGCCCTGTGCTGTCAAAATTCAGAAGGTGGACCTGGGTGGGACTCTCTGGAAACTTCTCTGGGAGCTCCAATAAAATGGAGTGCAGGAGAGGCACGTTGTCCCTCGCCTCTCTGAGAGGACCCACTTATGTTCCTGGAGAGTGTCCCCTTTCCCTTCTCCTTTCCCTTCCATAAACCTTCTGCTGGTACTCTGAGCCACAAGTCTGAAATCCTTCTGACTTGGCTGCAAGAACTGGGATCTGAAGAAGGGGTCTTGGCGCTGCCTCAGTTTCTCAGAAGGCCCCAGTTCTGTGACATTTCCCACCATCTGCGTCTGTCATTTTGTAACCATGGTCCACTTTATGCTTGGAATAGCACTCTTGCTGCTGTTTAAATGTTTCTTTCTTAGGCTGGTAGCTCAGTGGTAGAGCACTTGCCTAACATGTGTGAGGCACTGAGTTCAATTCCCAGCACCACATATAAATAAATAAAATAAAGGTCCATTGATAACTACAAAAATATATTTTAAAAAAATATTTCTCTCTTCCTCTCCCCTGCTCCTCCCTAATCTCTCCCCTTCCCTAATCTCAGGGAAACAGATTACCTTTCTTTTCCATCCTAGGCAGAGTCCTTTGTCCCTGAGCACACACCCACCACAGGAACCAAGTCATCCAGACTTTGGGGATGGCACCTGAAGATCAGAAAAGACTATCTCACTAATTAACAAGTGAATTACAACTCCAGACAGAGAACGCGTGGAATGCAGCCTTTGAGTCACCTCTTCAAAAGCCCCCTGTTCCCCCTGACAGGCAGAATCTCAGCCTCTGGGACAGGAGTCCCCTGTGCTTCTCCTTTGCTAACAAAGCAATAAACCTTCTTTTTCCTTTTTCTCAAAACCGTGCGCTTGCAATTGGATTGGCATTGGGGACAAAGACTGAGATTTCGGTAACAAGAGAAGGCCAAAGTTCTGTGATATTAGGAACTGCCAGTTTTAAGTCTGAAGACCTAACTAAGCCTTCCCCTTGAAAATCTTTCCTTTTCCTTTCTTTTCTGACCCTCTGGTGCCAGTTTTATAAAAAGGTAGAAAGACAGATGACTGGTTACCCAAAAGGAGAAGGACTTGGGAGATGTGGAGAGGATGAGCCCAGGGGAAGGCCGCTGGCTCACAGGGTGTAACTGAAACTCAATGTCCTGTGCAGAACCCAGAGTGACCTGGGCTCGAGCTCTCACTCAAAGGTGGCAGGACAAGCCGGGGGCTAAGTGAGCATCCCTTCTCCCTGCTTGGTGACCGAGGCAGTGGTCCACTTCACCTTTTGAATCCAGTCCTCCCAGCCCTACGGCTTATTTTGCGACAGGTTTTTCTTTTCCTCTCCTCCCTCCACTCTCCCTAACTTGGGAGCAGGGAACGGATGGCCTTTTTCCCACCCTAGACCTAGTTATCTGCATTTGAGCACACACCCTACAGGAACCAAGGGATTCAGGCTTTGGGGGATATCCACAGAAGATCTAAGGCACGGCCAGTTCCCAAATTAACAAGTGAATCTCGGCCCTCCAGCAGGGAACACCTGGAGGGAGTCTGTATTTTTTTCCTTAAAAGCCCCCTGGGGGGCTCAGCTGGTGGAGTGCTTGTCTTGCAAGCACAAGGCCCTGGGTTCCATCCCTAGCACCACTAAGAAAATAAAGCCACCAGGGATGGGTGGAACCACAGCTTGGGGGACAGGAGTCCTCTAGGCTTCTCCTTTGCTTGAGAAATAATAAACCCCTTTCTCCATTTTTCTCAAAACCACGTTTGGCATTGGGGACAAGGACCGAGCTTTAGATAACATGACCATAAGATCGGTTCCACTGAGTCAGACTTTCACTTTGGCCTTCAAGTGCATCAGCAAACCTGAAGCTTAATTCTTTCCCTTCTCAGAACACTTTTCTGTAGGTTTGGTACTGGGGATGAAACCCAGGGCCTGGTGCACGCTGGGAAAGTGTTCCACAGTGAGCGATCTCCTCAGATTCTCAAAACACTGGCAGCTGGTTTGTCCTTGATCTCTTGCTGTCCCTGCCCCCATCAATTTTTAGAAATTAGAGGAATGGAGATGAGTTTCACTGGGGAACGTGAGATATAAGGGATAATATATAATACAAAAGGGATAATATGTAATACAAAGCTGCTCCCCCGCCCTTTCCGGTGCAGCACAACCTAGTTTATCAGTCTGAAAGCCGCTCTCCCCGCCCCTTCCGCTGCAGCCATTTCCCCGCCTCCCAACTACTGTCAATCTGTGAACATCCTAGCTAGCTATTGGTTCATCAGTCAGCCTGCAAGTATCCTTCTGCATTATTGGTCCTCTGTTACCCTGGTGGAATTCAACTGCTTAAGGATAGCTTCCTGCCATCTTTTCTCATGCTTTCTCTCTCCTCCTAGATTTTCCACTCTCTCTAGCGGGCCCTTTATTTTCCTTTCTTTTTTCCTCTCATTTTCCCTCTTACCCTGCAGGGAGAACACTCTGTTTGCTTAATAAACTCCCTTATGTGATTTCCCGTGTCCGGCATGTTTTTCGTGGGTTTTCTTACAAAGTGAACCATTCCCAGATGTCAGGAAACAGTGCAATTGGGATTGAGAATAAAATTGGCATTTCTTAAAAACATGGCGCATATTTTTTTCGTATGCTAGACTCTATTGCGACAGCAATTGTCAACTTGACGGAGCCAGTGACATGGTCATCTGGAGATAGTCCTCAGGCCAGATGCTGAAGGGGTCTGAGGTAGAATCAGGACGCTCTTGTTGACAATTGTGGGCCACAGTATGTACCTAACCCCCCTCTGGCACTCAGGAGATGTTTGCAATTTCAGGGAACTCTGTGAGCAGATAAGTCCTGAAATATCAAGATGTTCATGTCACTTGTATCAGCCGCATTTGAAAATATTTCCGAAGAAAAGGCTACACAAATCACAAGGAATAGAATTTGTGAGTTTTGTCACAGCATAATCAAAATCTGTCTTATTACTTTAAGCTTAGCAACTTCTGGGGAAATAGAAAAAGAATTATTCAGTACAGGAACTAAAATGGATACTCAGAAATGCTGAATCGTTTTGAATAAATAGTGGAAATGTCAATTAAACTATAATTATTTACATTTTTAAAGGCTGCGAGCCGTAATATGACTAACAGAGCAAGCCTTCAAGTAATATAATCAACTCCTACACAAGTCACTGATACACAAGCCTTTTCAACAGATTATTAAACAATTCTATAGCCTCTTCAATTAAAGAAGGGATCTAGAATTCAGACGACTGACAATTAAATTCTGAGTAAAAATTAAACCTCAATCAAATTTGCTAAGAAAATACCAGCTTTCATTATAACTTTCCCACCTCTTCCTTTTATTGGCTAATGCTCCAGGGAAGCCAGTTAATAAAAGCATTTGGCCTGGTGGTCTATAAAATATGAAACTGTCCTTCCCAAGCAAAAGGCTTTCTTTCTTTCTTTTAATTTGGAATTTTTAAGCAAAAGATATTCACTGATTGCAATGGTTAGAGTCTGCCTGGAGCCGGTGGGGGCAGAACCAGATCGGTTAACTCCGATTTGGCTTTATTTGGTTTCCTCCTTCTGAACACTGTTCTTCAGATTGCTTCTTAGGGTGTGGATCTTCATTCCTCACAGGCCAGACACAGGGATGGGGATGAGCCAGGGGGTGGCCAGTCATATCACCGCATTGAAGCCAGAATTGGGGACAGGTAGTTAGTATAGAAATTGGGGATCGGGTCAATTCGAGGAAATGAAGCCATGAAGCCATCTGCCTCTGAAAGTTGGAGTAGCCCCTGGGAGAATGGAATGTCCGGAGCCCATCGATTACCAAATTTACCTGCCTTTATCAAGGACTGCAAGCAAGGAGCTGCTAATTAATGCCCCCTGGGCCCTTGCCTGCCTGAATCACCTTGGCCCTCCCCCTGCCCATCCCTTCTCACTTAATGCAAAACCAGGCCTAGTCACTAGGCAGGAAGGAGAGAGAAGCAGGGAGAGAACTGGAGAACAAAAGAGACCTGAACCTATAAAAGATGTAGGGTGCCTCACTTCTTGGGACTTTAGAACATCAGCCATGGCCACCTTCTCCCTCCTAGGAGAAGTCTGTATTATTAACTTTAAATAAAACCTGCTTCATATGCTTGCCTTGGTGTGCTTCTCTAGTGTTCAAACCTCAACATTAGAAGGAGCAGAACTCGTCACCAGTAAAGGGCGGTATCAGCATCTCCCAAGTCAGCCACTGGTCTCCTAAGGATCCTGTGGCTTAAGAGAGCCAATATCAGATTTTTTGAAATCCAAGTGGGAGTTCTAAGGGCCTCTCTCCGCCCGGACTGATTTCAAGACTGGAGGCTGTTGGCACAGGGTGCCTGATGCCCAAGCTGTGTGAGAGGTGAAGCCTCAGCTGACCGGCAGGGAGAGAGGGTGGGTCCTGGCTGCCAACTTGGAAGGAACATCCTCATCCTTCACGAAATCTGCTTTTCCCCCTGTAAATCAGTAAATGCCTTCATGCACACACAAATAAAATTCCCAAGTGGACTAGGTTCTAGGCTCTGGTGGCCAAAAGTATCTTGACCACTAGAAATCCATGTCACCTCCTTTTCCCCTTTAGAGTCTTAACACCTTCCCTCCGCCATGTAAGTCATCACCTCTTTTTATCACTCTTTGTTAGTGCCCTCTGGATGTCCCTGGAAAAAGACTCGCAAGCTAATTCCCCATTTGGCGACTACCACTTTTTTTTTTTTTTTTTTAATACTAGTTGACCCTCAAAAATGGTACCTTCTCAATGGACTCTTATAACTCCAGAAGGCAATAAAACAAAGTTTTGCTAGGAAAAAAAAAAAGTCAATTTCAAGAAAAAATTCAAAAGAAAAAAAAATGCTATTTAATGATCAAAGCTCTTTGACATCTAAGCAAAATCATGTTTTGTTTTGTGTTTTAAATAAACACCTTCATCTTGGGAGACTATAACTGGCCAACTTGTGTCCCTAGTGTTTGGAGTTAGAACTACCTGGTCCTGAAATCTTGCTTTGCCATACTGTGAGAATGCAAAGCAACTTAACTTACTACTTAAGACTCAACTTCCTCATCATCAAAATGGGCATAATAGTGCTTAACACTTCCACAGGGTGGCTGAAAGGATCAAGTGCAATACTATAGGCAAAGCACTCATTGTACTTAGCACAGGGTGCAGAACACAGTAGCATTCGATAAACAATGCTTATTAATATCATCGACAAGGCAGAGATGAAGGATAGAATCATTGGAAGAAATACACGTTCATTTAGAATGATCCTAAAGATCGCTTTCAAATCATCGACTCATATAAAAAGAAGAGGTCAGGATCTAAAATTAATAAAGCCACACCGGTATCTAACTCTCTGCGGTACTTTATTTTCTGAACTTATTTTCAGTTAGGTGTATGCATTTGGTGCACCTCTAGGGGGTAATAATATCTACTGTCTAGCTATTAGACGGTAAGAGAAGGAGTATGAGGAACGGGGAGGAAAAGTGACTCACTAAAACCTCACATCAAATAAAACCGGGCCAGAAAATTAAACCTGATCATCTCTCTATAATGTTCATTTTGCCAAGAAACGGAAGTAGTAAAAATTGTAACTTAAACATAACTATGTTCTCACTTTCTGGAAATGGGGATTAGAGAAGGCAATGATAAATGTTAAGTTCGGCACATAATAACACTCTCTCTCTCTCTCTCTCTCTCCCCACTTTATAAGCTCGATGACCAGATGAGGCCATAAATACGCAAACGGTTCATGAACAGTAAACCAGCAAGCAAAGGGGAGAAATCGTTCCTGGGCAAGGGTGACCCAGAGATCTGGACTTGACTGTGAGGCTTTGCCCAGTTGGTATTGGCTAGCGGAGGGCTGTGTGGGGGTTTGGGGGATGCCCTGGGACTCAGAGGCAAAGGTGCCATCAGGGATCTGTGATGACTGATGGTGGAGAGAGAGCGGGTGTTGGCGCTGGTGTGAAGAACCAGAGGCCACTGTTCTCTGTAAACCAACAGAGGCTAGGACGGGACCTGGGAGCCAGGCGGGAAGATGCAGGTGGTGACAGGCACCTGTTCCCACCTCTCTGCTCCTACAAAACGCAGAGCTCCATAGAACGGATATTCCTCTACCAAATGCAGTGTGATGTCACTGAAGGGTTATGGGAAATAATATTCCCACAAGACAGCTCCCCACGAGAAATGGAGGGACAGTGTGGCTCGGGAGGAGGGAGCGGACACCAGCCAAGCATTAACCTCCCAGTAAATCCTTTCCTAATGACAAGGGGCCCTGAAGGAAAGGGGCGGATACTGACTGCTGGGCCCTGGCCTTTGACCTCCCCCATTGCAAACAAGTCCTAAAAAGGAGGCACCATTGCAAATTAGTCCTAAAAGGAGTCACAGCAAATACTGAAACTCTGGGAAACATGGATCCCAGAGAAAGAAAAGCAAGGGAGGAGATCTGAGTGTTCCTCCCTCCCCAGGGAACAAGGAGTCTCTACTTTTTCACAACCGCCTTCCTGAGTTAAAATTTTAACCTGCACAACTAGGTCCCTGACTGTCCAAACTGCACGTCTACAGTCTCCAAAGAAACTCTAAAACCCAGACTCCTTCTGTAACCCGGGGGCCAGTTCCATACCCAGAAAATGAGCCCTCCCGTGCCTGATTGACGGACCTCGCTGCAGAATAAAGGAAAGCTGGCTGATCCAGGGTCTGCTCCCATCTCCTGCCTCTGTCACGTTGAGCCATGAGCTTACAGTCATAAACACTTCATTAAATCATCTATGCAAAAAGGTTAAATAATCTACACATGGAGACTAACTTTAAAAATCCATGCCGAGAAACTGCCAAGCAGCAGCCCATAGAGGTAGATGAAGATGGTTAAGGAATAACAACAATAATAATAATAATAATAATAATAATCACAAGTGCTACCAGATCTTCCCAACAGGAAACACTGCCTTTATGCAGATGAAAAGTTAATTATCCTCCTGTCAGAGTGGGGAAACAAGACAAAACTGACGTTCTGAACTAAATGTCAGTAGGTACATTTTACCCACCTTTGATCTCAAGCTTTTCGTCTGTCCCTTTAAATTAGCGAGCTGTTTGACAGATGTTCAATAATGGACATAGCTTATCTTGCACTCCCAGGCTCCTGCCCTGCTCCAGATCGCCAGTATTCCCAGTTGCCGCAGCAACAGTAAACACTCATGATTCTGCCCGCATGCCACCGGGATTTAAACACATTCTTAAAGGTTCCCGGGGTGGGGGCGGGGAATCTGTCCATCTCTGGCAAGATGGGAAATATGTGATTTCAATTCCCCAGTTATTATATTTATTATGGCTCAAAATACAAACCTGTTTCTATAGTTTTGCATGGGTGACGGTTTTTCCTTCCACCCGACTAAAAGAAGTTGCTAAGACTTGCAAAACTGTTTGCTCCAAGGTTGGGGGAAGAATTTGTCTGCATAAATGATACATAGAACAACTTTGTGGGGGGGTAAGAGGGGTCCACTTCACCTTTTGAATATGGCTCTGAGGTTTATTTTTAAAAGGGACAAGTTTTCCTTCTCCTCTTCTCCCTTTCCCTCTCCCTAACCTGCTTGGGGGGAACAAGATTACCCTGAGCTATCTTTGCTCCACGGGAAGCAGATAATCTGCATGAGGATCTAGGAAGTGAATATGTCCCACATTAGCAAGTGAATGTTTACACACCATCAGGGGCCCAGGGACCCCTGTCAGGGCACACCTGGAACATGGTCTTTGAATAGCTTTACAATCCTCCTGTTCCTGCTGATGGGCAGAATCACAGCCTCTGGGACAGGAGTCCCCTGTGCTTCTCCTTTGCTAGCAAAGCAATAAGCCTTCTTTTTCCTTTTTCTCAAAACTGCGTCCTCATTATTGAATTGGCATCGGGGACAAGGACCGAGCTTGGGATTACAGGGGCATAGGGTACCCTGGGCTCGTACCGAGCACAGTCACACGATCTAGGTGCAAGTTCAGGGCTCTTGACTTCAAACCTCGGTGGTTACCAGGGCAAAATGGGAATCAGGATACCTGTCCTAACCACCTGTGTAAAAAGCTATAACGTGCCAATGAACACTAGTCTCCTCTTACGGAGAAACTGAAAATAAATGGAATGACATGGTAGCATTTTTCCATGGATATTTCAAATTGTTGGCTCATGGGCCAGATCTTCAAAATAACTCCATTCTGTTTCCCATGCAAATGTATTAATTTTTGAAAAGTGATAACTCACATTCACAACATAGAAAGATCTTATATAAAATCCTGCATGGATGGCTTCTCATGAGAAACCGTAAGACCAGGCAATCCTGAATCTCTTATTTCTTTGGGGCAATAAGCTGGCCTGCGATGAGCATTTGCTGGCCTGGAGAAGGGGGTTTGCAGAGAACTTAGCTGCACTGCTTTCTTCTGTAATATGTGTTCATAACCTAAGTCCTGACTTCTATCACTCCACCATTTTGGGTCACTTGATCATATATAAAACGGGCAGCTAATGTCCCAGCTCCACTGTGGTGGTCCAGGGCTTCTCCAACGCTCCCGTGGGTGACTGCTAAGTTCCTCAGGTCCAGTGACAGACTGAAAAACTTAAATGGAAAGCAAGAGGCTCCCCCAATCTACCAAGAGCTTGTCTTTCCTGATGCCTAAGGTCTTTCTTACGTTTAAAAACTATTGAGCCAAAAATATACGTAAAAATCACCACGTCAACCATTTTGAAGAGCATGGTCTTGTGATTTTGAATGAATTCACAAGGCTGTGTGACCACTGACATTTTGCATCTCCAGAAGTTTTTTAATAATCCCACACTGAAACTCCGCATCCGTTATTTCTAATTTTGAATCATCCATTCAGCAAATAGTGTGTGCCTCTTGTGGGCTGGGTGTTCTTTAGGACCTAGGGACACAGCAAGACCAGGTTCCTGAATCTGCTCCTGAATCCAGGATGGTGATTGGTGAGATTCATGGTAGACATGTCTTCTTCCATCTTGGAATAAGTCTTTGGGGATGGAATCCAAGACTTCAGTGGTACTGAAAGAATGGACATTTTTTTAAGCTGTCTGTTTTATCTCAACTCCCTAAGGTTTCCTTCCCAGTAATGGGAACGAAGCCCTTAAAGCTGTTCCAGGAAACAGCCCCAAACAGAGAATAAAAGAGTAAATTGAGCCAGATAGCTAGATAGTGCTCAAACAGTAGGATTACCAGAAACTATTGACCAGAATCTACGCCCTGTTGTAAAACATTGTGAAACATGTTGTATGTTATCAGCAAACCCAGACCCCCTTTGAAATTTCCAGGCAGCTTTGTCCCCCTTTTCCCTTTCATGTGCGACCCCTCCCGATGTGTGGTCTCTGCCTTTATAAACCTACAAGATTTTCTGCTAGGGACTCGACTCCTCGAGTTGGGTCCCAGCGCGCTGGAATAAACACCTCTTGCGGTTTGCATCAAGTGACGCCTCCTGCGGTTGATTGGGGTTGCCGTCCATCCATGGGACAGAGTTGGGGTTTCCATTTTGGGGGCCTTACAGTACCTTACAAGACGATGATAAGTGGGCATCACTTTCCAACTCCCATTCCTACCACAAACCTGGTGACCTCGTCCCAATTTTGCTACAGGGAACATTTCTCTTCCACGTCAGGAGTGGGGCTGGTCTCCACTCTGGTTCAAGGAATGGACCCATGTCCTCTTTTAGCCAAACAGCCATTTTCTCCAGCATCACGCCTGTGTCCTTCCTTTACCAGAGCTGGTTTAAGGATGGGCACACCTGACTCAAATTGACACAGGAAAGACAACCGTGAAGGTTTTGCCAAAATTTCTGGGAATGAGGCAATTCTCCTTCTGCTGGGTGATCAGGCAGCGAGAGGCAGCTTGAAAGGAATGCAAAGCCCAGAGACAGACAGACAGACGGTTTTGACACTGTCCCTTGAGAACTAAAATCTAGTTGTATCTAATGGGAGTTTTATGCCAATAAATTCCCATTATTATGAAAGCTCATCAGGACCGGATTCCGGCAGTGGCAACTCAATGGCTCCTGAGGAACGGAAGGATTAGATAACAGACACCGTATTGAAGAGTATTGTTCCGTGATCCAGCATGCAGCAGGCAACACCATGGAGACTTGAGAAAGGGTGTTCCCCAACTCTACCTTCTTAATTCTGTTTAAAAGGAAATCAGTGCCCCCCTCCAGAAGTCCTGCTCCTGCCGTACTAGATCCCTGACTTCTTATTCAGACTTCTCCCAGCCTCATTCTAAGTGCATATCATGTCATCTCAAAGCCCAGAGTAGGATCTTAGATTCAGAGCCACCCCTGCCCATGGTGGCACACAGCTGTGCAGTCTTGGCCAGGTCACTTGAACTCTCTGAGTCTTTATGGTTAAAAAGGTAGGAGCCTTGGGACGGGAAAGTCAAGCTGTTGGCATTCCCTAAGGGTATCTCTGGAGCTGAGCAAGATCTTCTGATGGGCGATGGCAGAGACAGGAGGGGACAAAGGTGGGGATGGAGAGAAGGTCTTTTTCAATAAGAGCTCTGAGCACAGCATTCAATGTTTATGTTAGGGGCAGTTGTGGCTCGTCGATAGCTCCCAGAAAAATGCTCTGCAGACACGAGGGCTCACACAAGGGACTTTATTTTATGCATGGTTTCTCTCAGATATTGGAATTTCACGGGCTGGGAGGAACCAATGGAGGAAGAGAATTCTTACAGACTGACTGATGGACCAATGACATGTTAGAACGTAACGTGGGAGGCAGGAAGATTATGGCCGCGTAAGCCGGAAATTCCTGGAACGGGAGAGAAAGGGGGCTTTATACCTTACAGTTTACCCGATAGAAACATCAGCCAGATGCTCGTATCCCACGAATGTGCACAGGACAGACACAAATGGCTGTAAACCACAAATGGCCTGGGGTGCCCTGTCAAAGAGGGCATGTGGGGGCAGAAGGCAGGACTGAGGTCTGCACACAGGCTTTTACAGCCAGCTTCAAAAACCAAAGCCATCACCACCTGACATGTCAACTGTAACTACAATGGACAACAAGATTTGAGTATTGCCGCAGCCCTGCAGGTCACTACTTGCTGGGTGGACACCATTAGCTGACCTCCTCTGCTGGTGCCTCACCCTGGATGAGCATGTTCTGCGAGGCAGGAGCCTGAATCTTTGTGCTCTTATAAGCTTCTTAACCAAGACCTGGCAGGCAAGGGCTGATCTAGGTGCCTAGTTTCCTCTCTGCTTGGGAAGGATTGAATGTTTCAGTTCCTAAACTCTAAGCAGATGGGTGCTGGGGTCACCAGATTAGCCAATACAAGAAAGTGTCCTACTTTTTTTCTTGGTGTCATTTGCTTCTTCTCTTCTGAGTACGACACAGACCTGAGAAAATCAAAGGTACAAATAAGAAGATTTGGACCAGAGAATGATGGTCAACCAGTTGTCTCTAAGAACCAAGACAGACTTAAGAAAGGGCATCAGTTCACAGAGTAGAGAGGAGCCTTTGCAGAGCATCATGGACATAAAGAGACTGTTATGGTCTTTATTGAATGTGAGGTGTCCCCCAAAAGCTCACAGGTGAGACCATGCAGGAAGGTTCAGAGGAGAAATTATTGGGTTGAGAGAGTCTTAACCCAATCAGTGAATTCATCCCTGATGGGATTAACTGAAGTGGTAGGTGTGGCTGGAGGAAGTGGGAATGGGGCGTGGCTTTGTATCTGGAAAGTGGAGTCTCTCTCTCTCTCTCCTCTCTCTCTCTCTCTGCTTCCTGATCATGTGAGCTGCTTCCCTCTGCTGTTCTCTTCCGCCATGATGTCCAGCTTCACCTCAAGTCCCAAGGAATGAAGCTGACCTTCTATGGACTAAGACCTCTGAAACCATGAGCCCTCAAATAAACCTTTCTTCCTCTATAATTATGCTGGTCAGATGCTTTTAGTTACAGCAGGGAAAGAGCTGACTAAAAGAGAGACATTACCTCAAAACACCACACGGACCTTATTAGGGAGATAACGGGATGAAAAAATTGGGGTAGATGTATTTACTACAGGGTTTCTCCAAATCTTAGCTGTAAATCTCCAAAAGCATGTCCCAAATTTATTTAATTAAGGAACACACCCCATCAAGGAATCAGAGTTGATAACCAGAAACGAAAAAAAACAGAAAAAAATCTCCATTATCACAATGTCATGGTGACTTAGACACCAGGAATTATACATCATTAGCTCAGCAGTCTATTGAAATTTATTCTGAAAAAGCCATGTTATAAAAGATCTCAGCATGGAGAAGAAGTCGAAAGAGGTGTTAATGGAATCGAGTTGATAGCCTGAGGCCAACAGAGGCAGATCTTATTTCTGAAATCAGCTCAGCTTTAAGAAACTTTCTCTTTGTGAGCCTCACATGTGCACAATGAGGACAGTGATTGCACATTTCTCTCAGGATTTTTCTGAGCATTTTACCTCCCTGGTTTTTCCCAACATGCCTGTAATGGCACTGCAAGTCCATCCTTCAAAAGCTGATTTCAAATGATGTAAAAAGCCTCTCATCCCACATTCTTGGCACCTGGAGTTGGTTGGTAACTTGAAAAAGTTGGTAGAAGGGGGAAGCTACTAAAAAAGTCATATTTACATCTTAAACATTTGATGGAACTACACCAATTGATCTAAATCACAGATTTGACATATTTATACATGATTTATTTATATTACTTATTAATAAAATCACTTATTCCTTTACTGTTTCTCAGCATTTGCATGTAAGGTCACTGTGTCCCTTATCATTTATCTGTTTTGTCATCTGACTGTTGGCTGGGGTGTTACCTTCACAGAAACTACATCCATCACATTCGTCACACATCGCTGACTCTCATTTACAGTTTGACTTTTGTTAGAAAATAACTTGTAAAAAGATGAGTGCAGGATCATTCCAGGATCTGATTTATAACTGTTTTGTTTGAAAATACACTCTGGTACTTGTCCTGCCCGTTATTCTCCCCCCTCTCTCCCTCCATTTCTCCTCCTTCCCTTCCTTTCCTCCTTCTGCTCTTTCTCCCTTCCCTTCCTTCCTTTGCTCCTCTCTCATTCCCTCACTTCCTTCCTTTGCTCCTCCCTCTCTCATTCCCTCACTTCCTTCCTTTGCTCCTCCCTCCCTCCCACCTTCCCTCACTTCCTTCCTTTGCTCCTCCCTCCCTCCTACCTTCCCTCACTTCCTTCCTTTGCTCCTCCCTCCCTCACTTCCTTCCTTTGTTCCTCTCTTTCTTCCTCCCACCCTCCCTCACTCCCTTCCTTTGTTCCTCCTTTCCTTCCTTTCTTATTAACTTTTCTTGAATCTTCTCCAAAGGGTTTCACAAGTTTTCTATGGAAATGACAATTCTTCCCTTCTGAATTTTTATTTCATTAGTTTATGTAATATTTTAAGTCTATGTTCATACATACATCTTGCATAAATGCACTTTGGAATTTAAAAAAAAAAAATTCTTGGCAGCATACAACTCAAAAGTGAGAAGTGGATGGGTTTGGACTGACTTAAGAGCAGCCAGCCAGCCAGTCGAGAACCTTCACCTACCTCGGCAGCTGTCACTGTGGGTTCCAGAAGGAATGGCGCACCTCTGTTTATCCAGAATGTTAATTAAGGGGAGGTGGGTTGAGAGAGTCCCTACAGTTCTTTAAAAGCCACTACATTCTCTTTATTGCCCCCTCAACAGAATCTTGTTCATTAGACCATGTAATTTTAAGTGAAAATCTCTGCACAGGCTTCCAATGGAGGCATTGCTAGTTAACTTCTAATCGTAGTTAGTTTCATTAGGGGAGACTAATGGTGAGATTTTGCAGGTATAATGGCAGATCAGGTAGACAAGAGGAAGAAAATAATTTTTTAGGTTTCCCTTAATTAAATCATACAGACAATGGCCCAGTCCATGTAAAACTACACTGCAGCCTTTTCCACAGATGCATCTTAGGTTGAATAGTAGAATAAACACACAATGCTAAAGGCTCAGGAAGCAAATCTAGAAGCACCCCCCTGCAAGTCTGGGGTGTATATTCCATATTTATTCTACTTCTGAGTTCTTCTGCCAAATACATCCATGGCGACTTCAATATAAAATGTTTTAAAGTTCAACCATGAAATTCCTCAGTCTGCTAATAAATACAATTCTCAAAAAGCAACATTCTGTCATGTGGTGCTAAATCCTATTGAGAAAACAAAGACATCAAAAGATGGAGAATGCCAAGTACTGTTTTAGAAATATCAGGGAAGAGGTGAGAATGAGCAGAGATCTGGAAGGAAAGAAGGCTGCACGCCATAGGGTGTTGGGGCAGGTGTCCTAGAGGAAGACACACTGCTGGTGGAGATGGGTTTTTAGAGTCTTTCAGAAACAGTACATGGCTGGAACAGAATGATGGGGGAGTGAGACTATGTAGTCAGGGACCAGATCATGGAGACTATTGGTCAAGGAAAGGAGTTTAGATGTTTGTCTACGTGAGAAGTGAAGTCTTTTCAAGGGTTTTCAGCAAGAGAGAATTATGAGCTGATTTGCACTTAAAAGTGCAAAGAACTGGAAAGGGGCAGGGACAGAGCAGGGTTACTAGTTTAGAAAGCTGTTGCGATGATCCAAGACGCACATGCTCAGGTCCTTGACTGGGGTTAAAGAGGTGGAAGGGAGAGAAGACGCCAGACGCAGGGTACATTTTGGAGGGACATTAGTCAAGATTTGCTAACCAGTAGGATGGTGGTATAAGAGAAAGAAAGACATTAAAGACTCTCTTCATAGTTTCAGTCTTCGGCCATTAGATGAATGGAGCTGCCCTTTGATACAACTGGGAAACCTAGTGGAGGATCAGATTTAAGAAGACCTAAAGCTCAGGTTTGGTCACGTTATCATTGAGAAGTCTAGTAGACAACCAAGTGAGACGAAGATCAGGGACTAGGGCTATACGAGTCGAGGATTTAAGCAACAGAGAGGTGAGAGAGGACTTTTAAGAAATACCAATACAAAAATAGTCTTTATAACCAAGGGATGGATGAAATCACCAGGAAGTCAGCACAGATAGAGATGAAAAGTCTCAATCTTGAGCCGGAGGGCATTTATAATTTACTTTGAGAAGATGGTTTGATAAGAGGGACATGCGAAGAAGCCAGCAAAGGAGACTGAAATGGAACACCAATGAGCTAATGGTGGCACCAAGCTAGTTGTAGCCTTAAAGCCAAGGGAAGAAAGTATTTCAAGAAGTTCAGACAAATCAACTGTCTTGAATGCTGCCCGTGGGCTGATAGGATGAGAAGCGAGAATGTACCATGGGAATTGCTTTTGAGCAATTCTGGGTAAAAGTCCTAAAGGACTGGATTCAAGGGTCAATTCAAGAGGAGTAAAGATGACAGGTACAATTTTGATGCAAAGAAGACCATAGACATTAAGTAATGGAATCAAAGGAGTTCCTTACTGATTTGTTTTGGTGTCAGGGGTGGGATTGGTTACTTATTTATTTAAGATGGGGATGTTCATGCATGTTTAAATGTCAATGGAAGTGATGTGGTAGGAAGGAAGTGAGCCAGTTCAAGAAAGTCTTTGGAGAAAAGTCTATAGAGAAAAGTCTTTGGTTGGGTGACGGGAGATGGAATCTATAGCACAAGTGGACAAGGCTGACCTGAATTAGGGTCCAGAAAATTCTTCCATTTGGATTCTGGGAAAGAGCACCAATTACCAATTACCAGAGTCACTTTCAAGACAAAGGCACTAACATCTCTTGACTTGGATTTTTCCAACATTCCAACATCCACTCTCCTGGTTCCTTGGCATAAATCCCACCCCAAGACAATCCCTCACTCTTCAAAAGCATGTTATTTTCAAACTACAAACTCGACACCTAATGGCTTTCTACCACTCTTTAAGATGGCTTTACCAGTGCTCAGGAGAAATGTTTTAAATGTTGAACAAAGGCTCAATATTTTCACTATTCTTTTAGATTTTTTTTTTTTTTTTGTAGTTGTAGATGGACAGCATGCCTTTATTTTATTTATTTTTATGTGGTGTTGAGGATCGAACCCAGTGCCTCAGGCATGCTAGGCAAGTGCTTTGCCACTGAGCTACAGCCTCAGCCCTAAATTGTTCTGGAATTAAAAAAAAGATGGAGTGAGCCGACTTCTGTACTTTTTACTGGGTTTAGTTGAATAAGGAAAGCTCTTCCTGTTTTAAAATCATGTATTTCAATATGACCCAGCTAATCCTGTAAGAGGTGACATTCAGCACCTCTGCCATGTAAAAGATTAGATTCTGTTCCTGGTACCATATCACGTGTGGAACATTTCCTTGGTGCAGTGTCTAATACTGTGGTTGATGGAGGAAGAGTCTCATTCCTACCATGAGCGTGACACAGTTCTATTATCTGCAAGGCACTTGCAACTTAATTCCTTCTATTTCTTAGGGACTATACATTTTAGATACATAGCGGGGAGACTCCAGCTCACAAAAAAATCAAGATTTCTTCAAATCCAAAAAATAGTCATATCCCTAGACCACAGGCCAAATATAGATCTGATTTTGGACTGAGAATGGGAACTGATGAACTCATTCTTCATTGCTGACTTACAGTTGGAATCATGGACCAGATCTTTGTAACACTGAGGATGAAATAATAGCAGGGATACTGAAATAAAATAATCCCAATTCTCTTTCATGTATACATGAGTTCTATACTCTATTAGATTTGGGGGGGTGGGGCGTGATGGCAGGGGTGGAAAAATCAGATACCTGAGTGATTTAAGTATGTAATGATGTCACACTATGAAGCAGCTGCAATCAGGGTTGTAGCAGTTAGTCACTGAAACCTCTACCGCATGTATTGATAGATGAGTATCGTGAAAAACTGAATTAAAAGTTAAAATGCATCCAGAAGTAACCTTTTTGACCCAGCTACTCTGGCAAAGTGAATAAAAGCAAATACACTGTCTTAGGTTCTGTAAAAGTTAATAGCATCCCTCTGAGTTTCTTTGTTCAGAAATCGAATACCCGGATGAGGTGATGGGCGTCAATCATCTACGATTCTGAAAATGCCCCGACTGTTTTTATGTCTCTGGTTTCCCACGGTAATGCCGTGCAGACCCAAGGAGAAAAGCCAAGGAGAGCATGGAGCGCAACCACAGCTGGGAAGGCTTCTTCAGCAATTAGTAAAGAGCGAGAGAGTCCCGGACCAGCGCTTGGCTGAGCTCCTGCAAGGCCTTCGCTTTACAGATGGAGGTCACTCAGCTAATTAGGAGAATTCTAGAACTCAGGTCTTCTGTATTCTGGTCCAGTACTCTGCTTTCCATGCTTTAAAATTCAGAGATTTAACACTTGAAAAAGAATCTGGATCTGAAGCTTTTCTACAAGGAAGAGGAGGAGGAGGAGGAGGAAAAAGAAAGAAAGAAAAACAAAGATCTGGGCTTACCCCAGGGCAGCTGCAGATGGCCTCCTAAAACCCCTTCTCCTTCTCTATGGGCAGATGTGCCTTGGGTTAAATTTCTGGCTCTGTAACCCTCGAAGCGGATGAGGTGGAATGCCACTTTGTGAGCGTGCAACGTGGTCATGGTGCAAATGACCGCAGGTGCGCACACTGCATGGGGCAGGGGGTGGCCGGGGCGGTGGGGTGGGGACTGCAGGTGAACTGTGCCTCTCTGGTGGGACATACCGGGCTCTCCTGGGTGCGGTGACTCGTGTGATTGGAAGTTACCTATGCCAGCTGAAATGCTACAGGAGACCTTGGCTCCTGTTGAAGACACGCCCCCTCCAAGTCAGGAGTCTCTGCACTGAGTGACATGAGTTTGAATTCTTTGCTCCTGAGATGACACGTGGGAAAACACAATGCTTCTTAAAAGTCAAACGTCCCCATATTGCGGATGGAACTTCTCCAGGGGCGCCCACAGAAGAAGCCACTGGCAGGTTCTTCCTGGTTCTCTGGTAAGTCACGTGCCAAGTGTGAACCCAGTCATCACGTCAGTCTGATGTCTCATTGAGCTAAGCACCACCTCACCACCCCACCCAGCACTGGGGTAACCAGGGGCTGCCTTCCTTTTTGATGAAATTTATGCTCAGTAGTTCTCCACGTTCTTCTTGATCTTCTGTTGTCTCATCTGTCTTAACTTCAATTTGATTGCAGAGTGGTCCCTGAAAAATTTAGAGCCTATTCTAGGTTGTGAATAGGGAAAGTTATTTCTCCAAGTAAATTCACAAGCCATCTGCCAAGAGAAACAATGAATCTCCCAGTATTTATGAGCTCTGGAGATTAAAAAAAGATCATTCACCTACCCAGTCTACCTATTCCTGATTTGATCGCCTGCCCTCCTTCCTCCCTCCCTCCCTTCCTTCCTCCCTCCTCTCCTCCCTCTCCTCCTTCCTCTCCCTTCCTCTCTCCCTCTCTCTCCCTTTCCTTCTGGATCAAAGTAAAAATAAGCTGAATGGTCCCGGTGGGCTTATAATATTTTTTTCCAGCCTCACCCCACCCCATCTCTGTTTTTATCTGTGTCTATAATACATTCACTAACTTTCAGCCTGAATCTTGAAAGAATTTTTGATCTACTTCTGAGACTTTTTTAAAATGAGAAACTGGAAAACAGATCTTAACACCCAGTTAGCTGTCAGATCTTAGGACAAGTCCTCAGCAGATTCAGAAAGAAATGATGTTTTCAAAATAACTGTGCTCTTTCTCCGAGAATTCAGCAGAACGATTAGCAATACATCTCCTAAGTAGAAATTTAGGATGTGTGTATCCGTGTGTGTGTGTGTGTGTGTGTGTGTGTGTGGACTTTTTAAAAAACTGTTTACATGTTGTTGTCCCTTGAGGGGAAAGAGTCCATCAGGAGGACATTCATCCCTCAGTTATTTCCAGGAACTTCTTTTGCGAGAACAATCTACCTGCTTTAGTTTTTATGAACCCCCTGTGAGTTACAGATGCCAGATGTCTTTTCTCTGACTGTCTCTCTGATGACAGGCCTCGTGGCACATAAAAGGAAAAGCACTTGGTGTTGGGGAGGAAATTCCGAGCTTACGGCGGGACAGTCCATTATTAATGGGGAAAGTCATCGCGTCGTTAAGGTAGGCATGTCAGACTGTGTGACTTCATACGGTCCCCTTGGGAAGCGGGCTGACAGATGTGTGGTAGGCAGAACTACAAGCAGCGCAGAGAGTCAGCAGGGGATCATTAGTCTGCTTCCAGATCTGGGGCTCCTGGGTGATTAAGAGGTAACAGCTTACCAGAGCCATGCATAAATTACACATCCCAGGGTCAACACCCAGAATACGCCTTAATTTTTAAATTTTTTTTAACAAGACATACAGAGTCTGAAAGGCAGCTAGATTCTTGCAGCCTGTCAATAGAAACTCTTAAAACTTTATTGTGTGTCATTTTTAAAAAGATACTTGATTCTTCAACCTACTTATCCTGCAATTTTTTTTTTTTTTTTTTTTTTTTTTTTTTGCTTCTGCTGGAACAGGAACATTGGAGACTATTGGGCAAGGGTGACCAGCAGGGCCCTTTGACTTACTGCTTAACTAACGACACTTATGCACAGCAAAGACCAGAGTTTTTAAAGCTAGGATCAGTGAGGATTCACTTGAGTCTTCCCCGGGTCTATCATAATGGGCTCATTCACTGTCATTTTGAAAATTTGAGTGGGACCACATGAAAGGGTCTATATTTTAAGCTTAATGGATCTACTCTGATATTCAAACTGGAACGGTCTCCTGCAATACTTAACGGTGGAGGGGCTTCCTGAACGAAGGTGCTCATGATCGGAAAACCGAGGGAACAGCATTCTGCGCCTTCCTTGAGCATGGTTAGGCCCGAGCCTCTGCATGCGATTCAGACTTGATCTTAATGCGTTATGAGCCGTCTGGAGTGCCAGTTCATGACAAGATCGCTTATGTCAATTGTACTTTTCTCCCTTCTTGTTAAAGATTGCTGCTGGATACCTGGGATTTTGTTGAAAATAAAAGATCGACCAGTATGGAGCAAGTTTGATAGGGTATCTGCTATCAATGACAGCATGGCAACTTCAGACCACAGCCAGTTGTAGGCAGAGGACCCCAATTACCCCATGCCCTCTATTTTATTTCAGTGGTTGGTTTTCAGTGGCAAGCACCCCATTTCCCCCATCGAGATAAGTATGGAAATGAAAAGAGAAGCAATGCCAGGTTGAATTGAAAGTTTTCTAACCTGAAAATGAACTGGTCCTCTTAGCATAATGCACTCCCCTGAAGCAAGTCTCTTAACTAGGCTGCGGTGCTCTTCGGGAATGGGGGTGTTTCCAGGTCTGTTTTTTTTTTTTTTTTTCATTCCCTGCAGAAAGTCAAGTTGTCTGAGCATTGCTGAGAGCGGATTTAATGCACACCACTGCACCCTTGCCCCAGGAATACAGCAAGGGCTGCCACTGGAGACTCAGAAAGGCCCCAGGCAGAAGCAAAGCGGATTACTGCCAAGCCTGGCATTTCCGGCGATACCCATCTCTCAAGGCAAAGTAGCAAGGACATCTATTTGGACTTGAGCAGCCAGAGTGATTTTTAAAGGGAAAAAAAATAAAAGAGAAGAGCTATATGATTGGCAGGAGACCAAGGTGTCCAGGCACTGCGGAAACTTCTACACACCATAAATATCTCCTTCCTACACAGGATGGAATAAAAATGATGCTCTCTTTCCCTCTTTCCTTCTTTCCTTCCTTTCATTTTTTTTTGGGGGGGGCGGGAGGGGACCAGGTACAATTTGTCCTGGTGGCAACTTTGAAGATCAGTAAGTCCAATCATATTCTTTAAAACAAAATTTTTTTTTGGTGTAGAAATTTATGTTAGCCAAACATGAATTTATAAAAAGTTATTCCTGAGGTAAATTAAAGACCTTAAATTCATTATGAAGGAATGTTGGAAATCAAAACATATACCAATAAACATCTGACATCTATACAAACAAAAGAAGACATCCTGGTATAATGAGACCTCATGTATCATCATCTAGTTTCAATAACCATTAACATTTTTTTTTTTTTTTTTTTGCGGTACTGGTGATTGAACTCACGGCCTTGTGCTTGCAAGGCAAGCACTCTACCAGCTGAGCTATCTCCCCAGCCCTCATTGTTTTATTCTTATTCATCTATATGCCTCCTACTAAGTATGGTGCTGGCTATCATTTATATTTAAGTATTTTTTAAACTTTTCCTTATGTAAAAATAATGACTTTTTATTTTCGTTTTTGTTTTTACATTTTTATTCTGAAATATAGGTAGGGTTTAATACATACTCTCTCTTTGGCTTCTACAGAGTTGCTGTACTTTTAAACTGTATCCCATTTTCTGTACGTAGTCTAAAGTGGGTGTGCATGAAATGCTAAGAAGCATCGTAGTTATTTAAACAACTTTACTTTTTTTTTCTTTTCTCATCTATAAAATGGATATGACATCTATGTTCTAAGGGCTAAAGAAGTTAATACACGTCAAAGCACTTAAAACACTCCTGGACATATACTGTCCACCTTGTGTTACAAACACGCATAAAGTAAGATCCTGCCTCTTTTGCCTCCTTTGTCAGGTTATTTTTTAATTTTCTAATTTTTTTGTACCCAGGATTGAACCCAGGAATACTTTACCACGAATCCATATCCCCAGTCCTTTTAATGTATTTTATTTTGAGACAGAGACTTGCTACATCACTTAGGGCCTCACTAAGTTGCTGAGGCTGGCCTTGAACTGGTGATCCTCCTGTCTCAGCCTCCCAAGTCACTTGGATTCCAGGCGTGCAGCACCACGTTCAGCTTGGTTGGGTTCTTGTACCAGGAGTGTTTTCACTTCATAAGATAAACCTTTGTCTTTTCCTGTTAAATCTTTGCTCTAACACAAATTATTTGGTAAGTGAATTACCTTCACTTATAGAGAGATTTCTTATAAAATGTGTATCAGAACATTTAGAGACAGTAATTCTTGAGGTCTTTTGCATTTCAGCCTGAGGTTTGAACTCATGACCTCATAAGTCCCAGGCAACAGCTCTGAGCCACATCCTCAGCCCCGGGAGAAAGTAATTCTTGACAACTTTCATGGCAACTGGTCTATTCAGGCTTTCTGTATTTTCTAGGTTCAATTTTGTTATTTGTATATTCTCAGTAGATCATTCACTTCATCCAGATGTTCAAATGATCATAGAGTTCTCTGTAGTTTTCTCTTAAGATTTTAAGTCATTTATGCAAAATCGTAAGCTCTTTTTCACTTCCAATTTGGTGCATTTGTATTTCTCTTGGGTTCTGGATTAGGTTTGGAGAGAATTACCTAAAATATATATATTTTGCTTTCTGTCTCAAACCGCCTCTTGAATGTCTTGTGTGTGCTGTTTTCTATTTTCTAACTTAATTATTGGGGCTTTTCTCATTTTTTTGTCTTCCATCTTCCTTTGGTTTGTATTGTGTTCCTTTTTAACTTTATGAAGTGAAGCCCTAAGTTATGGATTCAGATGCCCAGCATTCCTTAATGATAAATTTAAGGTTAATAATTTTCTTTGGGGTACACTTTTCATATGTTCCTATTTAGGGTTTAAGGTGTAACCAACGGACATACGAATCACAGAACCACTTGACAGTAAAGTACATAAATGGTACAGTGGGACAGCTTTCAACCAGCATGCGCGATGCCCTGGTTCAATCCCCAGCACCTCCTCCCCACCCCACCCACATACACGAGCATTTAAAACACACACACACACACACACACACACACACGTTTACCTTTAAAAAGTCAATCTTATAAGACTACTCTAATTCTTATCCTTATGTTCATTTACTTGACTAACCAAGAACTAATATGCATTACTGTATTTCTAAAACTTTGGTGTTATTTATTTGACCCTGTTTTATGGTATTTAAAATAACATAATGTCTTCTTTGTGTTTGGGGTATTTTAATAAAAAATTGCCCTCTCATGATTTAATGATTTTTACCTGAATAATGCTTCATCTGAAACTCATCATTCTACTATCTTTTAAAAAAAAAAAATCTGGGGGCTGGGGAGATAGCTCAGTTGGTAGAGTGCTTGCCTTGCAAGCACAAGGTCCTGGGTTCGATCCCCAGCACCCCCCAAAAAAAATCTGTTTTGGGGCTGGGGCTGTAGCTCCGTGGTAGAGTGCTTGCCTGGCATGCAGGTTGGATCCTTGGCACCACATAAAATTAAATAAATAAAGATATTGTATCCACATACAACTAAAACAATATTTTAAAATGTTTGGCCTTTGGTTTTTGGGGATTGGCTTATTTCACTTAGCATGATATTCTCCAATTCCATCCATTTATTTGCAAATGTCATATTATTGTTCTTTATGACTGAATAATATTCCATTGTGTATATATACCACAGTTTCTTTATCCATTCATCTGTCGAAGGGCATCTAGGTTGGTTCCACAATCTAGCTATTGTGAACTGAGCTACTATAAACATTGATGTGGTTGTGTTACTGTGGTGTGCTGATTTTAAGTCCTTTGGGTATAAACCGAGGAGTGGGATAACTGGGTCGAAAGGTGGGTCCATTCCAAGTTTTCTGAGGAATCTCCACACTGCTTTCCAGAGTGGCTGCACCAATTTGCAACTCCACCAGCAATGTAAAAGTGTGCCTTTTTCCCCATCCACACCAACATCAATCCCAAAACACCAAAGACCAAATGTTTTCCCTGATAAGTGGAGAATGATATATAATGGGGTTGGGGATGAAGAGTGAGAGAAGAATGGAGGAACATTAGATTATGTGGAATGAAATGAGAGGGAGAGGTTATGAAAAATGGTGGACTGAGACAGACATCATTACCCCATGTACAGGTATGATTACATGAATGGTATGAATGCATCGTGCACAACCAAAGAAAGGAAATGATGTACCCCATTTGTGTACAATGAATCAAAATGCAGTCTGTAAAAAAATTAACTAATAAAGAATTAAAAAATAAATAAAATGAACTTAAATTAAAAAAAAAAGATGTGTTTTGTTAGAACAGATATTTGATGCTTTCATATTTTGGCTCAATTACACAGATTTTAATGGTATCCAAGGTCCTTATGTTTGACATGGAAGTTAAGTTGCTTCATATTCTGTCATAACCCACAGACTGTTACATATGTCATATTTTCATTTATGCTTTTTTTTTTTCCCTCCTTTTTAATTTTGGTCTCTGGTTAAACAGATTGCAACCTGTTTGATTTTAGCATCTCCGACAACTCAGAAGATACATACCCCATTATTATTTTTACCTCCATCCTTATTTTCTCCAATTATTAAAATAAGAGCTATAATAACGTTTTCTATGAAAGAGGAGCCAGCACACCAGGCTCTGACTGTTTAAAAGTCCATGAACCGAAACAGATTGGAGTATTGTGGTACTAACAACAGGACAGCGTGTGTGCACAGTGTGTCCCTTTATTGATTACATCCATTACATGTGAGTTGGAAATCTATTCCCTAATTGCCATGTTCACGAAGCTTCCTGATCACTACCCTCCACTCTGCATTCTTTATAAAGCCTTATCTAGCTAGTCATGCTTATCGCTAATTGAATTTTCTACAATGCTCATTTGCCTTTTTTACGGAGTCTGCGTTGCAGATTTTAATTCTTTCATTTCGAATCTCTCCAGCTCCCTGCAAACCTCCATCTGTCTTGGAAGCAGCTTCCGTGAGCATCTTCGTTTCACAGAATCCCTGTTTTCTTGCGCTTGACGGGAAACGCAACAGGAGACGCAGCCTGGAATTTTCTCGTGTTTTCTTGGGGAAATCCCTTTCACGTGTGGCTCTTTGTGTTTCTGCTTCTGTTACGTTTTGCATTTTCAGGTTCCTCTGACATCTCTCTCCTCCTCCCTTTTATCCCTGGACAACATCCCCAGACCCCTCGATGGAGTAGATTTCCTGTTTAACTCTTTGTGAACGTGGATTGTGATTCTACGCGGGTGTTGGGGTCACCGACCCCAAATGGATGCATCCCTTTATTTCTTCCAACACGCTGCCTGGGGCTCCTGGGATGCCCACCTTAGACCTTCAAGTCTGAGGCAATTCATGGCCATCTCCTTTTCCAGCATCGGAGTGTTTGACTATTACCGATGTGGTAAGATTTGGAGGAACCAGGATAGAACTTTCTATTGCTTCTGTAACCACGAAACCCACAGTAGCTTTCCTGTGTCCCCACCCAAGGTGTGACGTCAACCTCTTTGGACAAACTGCCCACTCCAGGGTCATGGAGTGTTGCTCTGCAGGCAATATCCTCCTTCCCTGCTACTCTTAGATGCTCTGGAACTTGTCTCCCCGGTCTTATCATGTCCCCTTGGCTCACAGAGTCACAGAACCCTCTCCCCCTCACCCCGAGCCGTCACCTGTAACTTAGGGCACCTGATTACCTTGCTACTCCGCGCAGATCTGGAGGCTGCCCGGCGACAGGACCGGTTCAGCAAGTTCACTCCTGAATCCCCAGCATCTCCCCTGAGGCCTAGTCGCTCCTAAGTTCTGCCAAAGTCTCTTCTTTTTAAAAGTCATCTCTTTCCTCACCCTTGAAATTCGAATTTCCATACTCATCAGGGCAGAAGCAAACTCACATAAAGCCCCACATTTAGAAGGGGCGCGACCTTGCAGAGTGAGCAACTCCGCAGGGCCGCCAGACCCACGGAGAAGGGGCGCGGCTGTCCTCCTTCAGAGCGAGGTGCGGCTTCACAGGTCAGACCTGCCTCATCCTCCGGCCAGCAGAAACCGCAGACGGAAGAAGTGTGGTAGGCAAAGGAGCTACTTTGTTTTTTTATTTTTTATTTTTATTGTAAACGAATGGGATACATGTTGTTTCTCTGTATGTGGAGTCAAGGCATACCATTTGTGTGATCATACGTTTACATAGGGTAATGGTGTTTGATTCATTCTGTTATTTTTTCCTTCCCCCCAACCCCTCCCACCCCTCTATACAGTCCCTCCTTCCTCCATTCTTGCCCCCCCACCCCCCATTATGTGTCATCATCCACTTATCAGCGAGATCATTCTTCCTTTGGTTTCTGAGATTGGCTTATCTCACTTAGCATAATATTCTCCAATTTCATCCATTTGCCTGCAAATGCCATAATTTTATTACTCTTTATGGCTGAGTAATATTCCACTGTATAAATATACCACAGTTTCTTCATCCATCCATCAATTGAAGGGCATCTAGGTTGGTTCCACAATCTGGCTATGGTGAATTGAGCAGCTATGAACATTGATGTGGCTGTATCTCTGTAATATGCTGATTTTAAGTCCTTTGGGTATAGACCAAGGAGTGGGATACCTGGGTCAAATGGTTGTACAATTCCAAGCTTTCTGAGGAATCTCCACACTGCTTTCCAGAGTGGCTGCACTAATTTGCAGCCCCACCAGCAATGTATGAGTGTACCTTTTTCCCCCACATCCTCGCCAATGTACTTTGTTTTTAAAACCCTGCTTTATCTTTGCAAAAGGCAGTTCTGATCATTTGGGTGAAGCCACCTGGCATTTCCAAGGTGCTCCTGAGGGTATGTGTTGGTCTGAAACAATGAGAAAGTGTGCAAATTCCAAATTATTTCACAATAATTTGCAAATCTTGGGCTAGCTCTGAAAGGCTACATAATTGAACAGTTCCAGCTAAGCCGGCCATGTGGATTTGTGAATTCCTGTGGAGTGTTCGTATACTACCGCTCCTTTCCGGGGGGGTGCCTTCCAGCTAGAGAAGGCAAGAGCTTTCTTGGTTCTGCAGAGAATGACTATTCATTGGTTATTTTTATTATTTTTTTCAGCAGCCGTTATTTCCCCAAGATCTGAACATTCTCTGGTAAGCCTCTGGTAAGAATCAATGCTTCCTCTAGTTTATAACACAGGCTGAGTCCGTCCTTCCGTTAAGCTTAACTTCATCTGGAGTCTTGTAATTAGTTTACAAATGTCCAAGTCATAAGCGAACATGGAAAGCTCAAATCCACTTGATCCATCCAAAAAGTTTCTTACCCACACTGTTAATAAGTAGATAGCCACTTAATTCCATTATCCTTCTTTTAAATCAATATGCATAGAATATACAGAATCAGAAGATTTGACCCTCTCCGTGGACAAAATGCTGCTATCTTCTCTGAGTCTGAGAGGGACACATGGACACGTGGACAGTATTCTCTGTTCTTTAATTTGGTCTACTTCCATAATTTTATTCCCAAATATCTGAAAACTCAGAAAGTTAAAAATAAATGTACCAGGAAAATGGTCAATGTCTTATTGGTGCCTAAAAGATGCAGGATCAAGATTCCTGACCAAAGTAAGTATTCCTTCCGAGAATTGCCCCCGTCTCCCGCAGTGACTGTCCACTGATTATTTATGAAGGGCTCCGTGGGGTTCATGTTGAGGAGAGGTGGGTGCTAGTCATCTGCCCTGTGCAGACTGGTCTGTCCCCGGGGGCATCCAGTGAATGCCTATGGTGCTTTTCACATCTCCAAACTCTTCTCGCCCCAACTAGCGCCCGCGTGCCACACGATGCCATCCCTCCATGTTTCCTAGGCAGGCGGACTCTGGGAGGGAGAGCTGTGTCTGTGGCTCAGCCCTGTGCCGTGGACACTGTGGCTTGACCCCTCAGCCGTAGGATCTGGCCTCGCTTTCCCCACGCCAGTTCCTTTGGGTAACTAATGTACTGGGCTCTGGCTTTCCCTGATCACTGGGCCTCCAGTTCTACAGATCAGACCTGGAGATCATCCATCTTTTTTTTTTTTTTTTTAATTTAAATTTAAATTTTTTTATTTTTTTGGGGTGTGGGGATGTTTGAAAAGAAAATAGAGACATTCCTAACTTGAATTAAAATCAAAATCTATATATTCAGGGTCTGGGGTTATAGCTCAGTGGTAGAGGGCTTGCCCAGCAACATGTGAGGCACTGGGTTTGATCCTCAGCACCGCATAAAAATATGTAAATAAAATGAAGTTATTATGTCCATCTACAACTAAAAGAAGTATTTTTAAAAAAATCTATAATGATCCTGCGTCTCTTAGGCACCAAGAAGATGTTGACCATTTTTCTGTGTCCATTATGAAAGTAAGTACAGAGTAACTGTCAGGAGAGAGATTGAGTAATTGGGACCTTCATTAATGAATCAGAATTGTTGGCTTTTGTCCAGTAAAGTACCTGGAAACCTTTGCAACCAAAGTAAAGAAGGGAAAGAAGAGAGAGAAAAATAATGTTGGGGGGCTGTGGTCATAGCTCAGGGGTAGAGTGCTTGCCTAGCATGTGTGAGGCACAGGGTTTGATTCTCAGCACCGCATATAAATAAATAAATTAAATAAAGGTCCATCGACAACTCAACGAATATTTTAAAAATAGAAATTTAAAAAAATTAAAAAGAGAAAAATAATTTCTTGACACTTATCTGTAATTAAAAAAAGTTAAGTGATTCTCTAAGGCAACTGAACAAATTATATCGCATTAACCACTATTTATGAAGTGTGTGAGTCTATTTCTAGACTTGCTATAATTTCAACAACAGCTTAAACACCTCTCTGGCTATAACTAGAAGAAGATCGAAGGTAGGCAGCCCACAGCTATCACTGTGAACTCTTTCAGAAGAACAGTAATATCCTTTTTAGTTCATTTAAGATAGTGGGTGCTCACTAGAGAAGGGGTAGAGTCATTCTTTGATCAGGGAATGTATGAGATTTGGCTTTTTCCTACTCTGAAGTAGATAGCGGTTGACCTCTAGGCATTCAGAAGTCCAGTCATGAAATATTCAAGTTTAAAAAGAGTCTGCAGGACAAGTTAAAGGCAAAGACTGAGTCAGGGCCAGCCCAGGATGTGCTTAATGAGGTAAGTGACACCAGGAATAGTCACCTCCTGTTTCAGACTATAGGGGAGAAGCAGGTCACTGTTTAGACAGGCGAGGTCCACATTCCTGCCTTTGTCTTCCTGTGCTGACTCCTTCCTTGAGCTAACTGATCCCGTGATGGAGGGAAAAGGGGCCCCGTGCCTGGTTTTAGGACAGATATCCCAGTGGCCTCTCCCCCTAAGCATGCAATGGTCCACCAGCCCTTGGGTCAGCTGATAAATATGAAGCAGTTGCTGATCAGTACAGCTCAGTTTTTCTTTTCAGTGGGTGAAAGAAGAGACTGAATGAATCCAGAAAAGCATTAATATGGAACATCATATTATTCTACACTGATTCATCTCTAATGTACTATAGCCTCCTCTGATTGACAAGGTGGGAAGAGGGGAGAAAAAAAAAGGAGGAGGGATTGCTGATTACATCCCACTTGAGTCCAGGTACCTCTTTCAAAGGACCAGGGTAGAGTCAAGGAGCAGCAGACAAGATTGAAGAGTATTTAGTGCCCCCCACCCCCTTTTTTAAAGATACTTCATCTGGGTGATTAACCTATCTCTAACTAAACGTTAGCCTTTTCTTACGGATCCAGAGAGAGATCTATTTCAGGGGAATATATAAATTTCCCTTGCTAGAAGTAGGACTGAAGATGTATCTTCCATGGGAATATCACGTCACAGGTGATAATTCCATCCAAGTGAACGATCCCCAACATTCTTGAGGACTGGCACAACAGCAGCGTCTCAGTGCCACCCCAACACACATTTCAAACATCATCTCCTGGGGTTCCATGTCCACATAATAAAGCCCACTTTTTGCCTCCAGGATGAGAGAGCCTCTTCTGAATCACTGACCTCCAAGGAGGCTGAACTTCACTCATGGGCACCTGTGGTTTTAAAATTATTTCCAGGAGGTAAGGCATCTATCTCTCAGGGAACTCCTTTCTCAAGTCACATGAAAGGGACATCAAACCACAGCTATGTCAGTGGTGCCCCATCCACAAAGATGCACGATCCTAATACCATTATTTATCATTTGTTATTTAGGTATTTTTAAAACTGGGCCCCTGCTTGGGCACCTTCTCTGATACACACACTGGCAGCGAATGAGACAGGGAAAGTGAGACACTGGGTGTGCCTTCATGCCCAGAGGTCCCTCTAGCACGATCCCATTACGGCCAGATCGACACTCGGCACAAGGAGTACTATTCCTACAGCACAATATCTCACGTTTCATCAGCCATTTTCAAAATCTCACATTCTGCTTAAAACGTCACGTAAAATAATAAGGCCACATTCCTTATTCAATTAAAAAAAAAAAACCAACTACTCAACATAATTTCAGCAATATTTAAAAAAATCTTGACTCCTCCTATATCCACTTTATTCTTTTTTTTTTTTTTTTTCCGTAAAGAAACAATGAAGTGAAGTCTGGACACTTATTTATAGACACTAAATAGAAAACGCAAATGTAAAAAATTACACAAGGCTTCGCCGGTGACGAGAACATCCCAATAGCACTAAGCTCGATTGTCATTTTGCACAATTCGAGAGCAACTTTCAGATGTTAGGAGAATGGCTAAGTCAGCGTTTTCATAAAGCTACAACGCCAGAGCATGACCGGCTTATTTTAATAGATAAGAAATCCACAGGACTTTCTTAGGAGATGTATTTGAAAAGCATTTGCCTCCTCAGGATGGTGACATGAAGGTAAATCAAGAATCATAGATGATCAGCGACAAAGAGTGTCCTGCTGTCACTTGGATTTTAGCTCAAGCAAATGAAAATAATCACACCAGGTCTAACCAATAAAGCGATGTTTGGAAGTTTTCATCGTGCAAGTTGCTGCCATGCTTATCGTATCTTTTTCTTCTGATACAGGTAAAAGGTTTACAGGACAAAGAGGAAAATATTCAGCTGCCTTAATACAGAGTGAGGACTTGATAGTTATGCTGGAGCCAAGATCCGGGAAGCAGTGGGGCATGAAAGGTCAACGAGCAGAGGGAACATGCTGGAAGTACAGGGTCTGCTGCCTGAGATGGTGGCCAGTTCTTCACATCACTGTGTCTTGAACCAAGGACCCAGCCAGGCTGAAGTCCACAACCCAGGGGCACCTGAGAGGGTGGGTGGACCCAGTAACTAGATATCAATGATACCCAGAATCTAGAAGAGAGCATCTGATCGTCCAAAATTTAGAGTAGGTTGAAAACGAGGTCCGACAGATTCAGGTGAAACAATTTTCTGATATGACTTTGATTTTAAGCCCAAGCAAATAAAAATAACACTCATACATCAATCACATTGCTATATTCAATAAAGACTGTTGAGAAAAAATTTAAGAAAACTAGCTCAAGAAAGCCTCAAAAAACAAAAACAAAAACAAAAACAAAAACTTGGGACTCAATCTAAAGAAAGAGGTGAAGAACCTCTACAATGAAATCGATAGAACACTGAAGAAAGAAGACCTAAGAAAATGGAAAAGTCTCCCATGTTCTTGGAGAGGCAGAATTAATCTTGTAAAAATGGTCATACTACCAAAAGTGCTAGACGGATGTAATAAAATCCCCATCAAAATTCTGAGGACATTCTTCACAGAACTGAAAGAAAAGCTTTTATGAAATTCATCTGGAAAAATAAGAGGCCCAACATAATCAAGGCAATTGTCAGGGAGAAGAGCAAAGCAGGAGGCATCATGATAGCAGATCTTAAACTATACTACGGAGCTATCGTAACAAAAACAGCATGGTACTGGCCCCCAACTAGGCATGAAGACCGATGGAATGATATGCATGATGCAGGGAGAAACCCACATAAATACAGTTATCTGATACCAGACAAAGGCACCAAAAACATATATTGGAGAAAGAATAGCCTTTTAACAAATGGTGCTGGGAAAACTGGACATCCATATGGAGTAGAGTGAAATTTTAACCCCTATCTCTCACCCTGTGTAAAGTTCGACTCAAAGTGGATCAAAGACCTAGGCATTAGACCAGAAGCCTTGCAAATGCTAGAAGAAAATGCAGGCCCAACTCTCCATCATGTTGGCTTAGGAACTGATTTCCTCAACAAGACCCCTAAAGTGCAAGTGGTTAAGTACAATAAATAAAAAAAAATAAATGGGATAGTATCAAACTAAAAAGCTTCTTCACAGCAAAGGAAACAATCAAGAGCATAGAGACAGAGCCTACAGAATGGGAGAAAATCTTTGCCACCTGCACCGCAGATAGGGCATTCATATCCAGGATGTACAGAGAATTCAAAACACGAAATTTAGAACAGAAGAGAAACAAACCAACAAAACAAAACAAATAACAAAAAACCCCACCACAAATATCCCAATCAACAAATGGACAAAAGAACTAAGACACTTCTTAAGTGGAGAATTACAAATGGTCAACTAATACGTGAACAAAGTGTTCAACATCTCTAGCAATTAGAGAAACGCACATCAAAACTATACTGAAAATTTTATTTCAAGTACAGTCAGGATGGCAATTATCAAGAACAGTAGTAATAATAAATGCTGCTGAGGATGTGGGGGAAAAGGTACACTCATACATTGTCTGGTGGGACTCCAAATTAGTGAATCCTCTTTGGAAAGAAGTGTGGAGATTCCTCAAATAGGAATGGAACCACCATATGACCCAATTATCCCACCACTTCTTGGTTTATACCCAAAGGACTTAAAATCAGCATACTACAGTGACACAGTCACATGAATGTTTACAGCAGCTCAATTCACAATAGCTAAGCTAAGGAAACAACCTAGATGCTCTTCAACAGATGAATGCATAAAGAAACCATAGTACATATACACAATGGAATATTATTTAGCCATGAAGAATTTAATTATGGCATTTGCTGGTAACTGAATGGAAATGGAGACTATCATGCTAAGTGAAATAAACCAATCCCCAAAACCCAAAGAACTAATTGTTCTCTCTGGTATATGAAAGCTAGTCCAAAATGGGAGGTGTGCATGTGTGTTTGTGTGTGTGTGGATTTAAAAAAGAAAGAGAAACAGAAAAGAGGAAAAAGGGGGAAGGAATTTCATCAAAATGGAGGAGAGATCAGTAGAGTAGACGAAAGGGATTTGGGGCAGGAAGGAGGGACAGGAAAAGGGATGAACAGTGGGATGCATCTGAGCACACTTTTGTATGGACAGAGACCACGGTGAATGTCAACATCAAGTATATCCATGAGACACTAAGTTAAAAAAAAAAAAAAACTATAAATAAATTATGGAAAGATCAATAAAGTAGAAGGAGGGGAGAAGGAGGAAGAAGACGGGGGGGAGGGGGCTGATGAGAGCAGTTTATATTCCATGCTTCTATGAGTCTGTCAAAATGTATCGTAATGTTATAGCTAATAAAAATTAAGGAAAAAAAAAACCAGGAAAGTTGAATGAAGAGCATCTGGTAACTCTGTATCATCTGTGCAACCTGTTTATACATCGAAAATCGTCCCTGAATTAAAGCATTTTAAAAAACCAAAACAAAACTCGCACCCTAGGGTGACCTTTGTCTTCTAGGTGTGTAGGGATTGCCCTTGGAGCCCAGGTCTGGCTATTTTTTTTTTTTTTTCTTTCGGTGAGTGACAGGGATGCTCTGTAACACATTTCTCCTCTGTGATAATTGCCTCTTAGGTTTTCTGACTCTCCTAGGGTCTTCTTAGATGGCTCACGTTCTCCCTTGGAAGCGATCCACCTCTCAAGTGCTTCTGTGTAGCGTTAAGCGATGCAGTGTCTTATACTTCTCTTTTATTTGATCTGTCTCCACGTTTATTTCCCCAGCATCATATCTTATTTTGTGTGGGAACTTATTGAGCTATGGAATTAATTGGGTGAGTTGAGACCAATATTTTAAAAATCAAAGTATAATGGACTATAATAAAATAGATATATTTATGTATGAATATAATATACATCTATATAATTATATGTGTATATATAATATACATCCATCTATCTATCTATCTATCTATCTATCTATCTATCTATCTATCTATCTATCTATCTATCTATATTAATTGACCTGGGGTCTGGGGCCCAAAGAACCACTGGCATAGAGAACAGTACACATTTCCACTATTCTCTACTATCTACAAAGAAGGAGGCAAATTCTAGGCCACATTACCTCCTGACCCTGCTGTTGATCAACGTGGGCCTCCACATCATCTCTTTATTTACAAAATGCATGTCTTTACTTCCTACAGGATTAATGTGAACACTGAGGAATAATAAAATATATATTAAAGCATTTTAAAACCATAAAGAATGCTACAGATGCTCCATTATAGCATCCCTGGGTCCAATGCCCAGGGATCCAACTTTAATGGGAATGGATTTTGTGTAACAGCATCTATCAAAAAAAAAAAAAAAAAATTCTAGTTGTTTCTGTAAAACCCATAATGATGAACATAATCTTATCAGAATCAGAATCAGATGCCTTTCTTCCTTCCTTTCTTCCTTCCTTCCTTCCTTCCTTCCTTCCTTCCTTCCTTCCTTCCCTCCCTCCCTCCCTCCCTCCCTCCCTCTCTCTCTCTCTCTCTCTCTCTCTCTCTCTCTCTTTCTTTCTTTCTTTCTTTCCTTTTTAACTCTAGAAAGCCACTTTAACTGATACCAATGAAGTAAGAACTGGCTAAACACAAAATACTATTTCTAAATAGGAACACCCAAGAGAATCCAGTTCTTTCTTCCTTGTTGATTTCCCAGGTGAACCACCAAAACACACACCAAGTCAATGTGAAGCCTGGGAAGATCGCATTTTACTTTAAATTCTTTTAAATATAAATTTGATATGAGGAGTATGAGGAATTTCTGTGTGGGTGACCCAGACTGGGCATTCATGTCCTCTGGGAGGGACCTGGGTTGGTCCTGCAGGCAATCAAAGGAAGCAGATCTTAAATCTGGGGCTGCCCAGAGTCAACTAGAGTTGTTATAAAACAACAGATTTGAGAGAAATCACCCCAGATTTATGGAGTTGGAATATCCTCGGGAAAAGTTTGGATACCCATGATTTTAATGGGTTGTCCTAATGATTCTAAAACCACTGACCACCAGCAGCCGAACCCACAGACAGAGCTCAGGGTTCTCACATAGGATCATTGGGAGACCTTATGACAAGCAAGCTCTGATTCTGGAGGCGCTGGGTGGAGTCACAGAGTCTGTCTTTTTAACACCTTCCCAGGTGAGACATGCACTGCTGGTCCAGGGACCCAACTTTTTAAAATTTTTATTCATTTATTTATTTTTAAAGACTGCATTTTGAGTCATTGTACACAAATGGAGTACAACTTTTTCATTTCTATGGTTGCGCAAAATGTAGATTCACACCATTCGTATAATCATACATGTACATAGGTAATGAGGTCTGTCTCAGTCCACCATCTTTCATACACCCTCCCCTTCCTGCCCTATTTTTCTCTACATCATCCAAAGTTCCTCCATTTTTCTCTTGTCCCGCCTACCCCCATTATGTATCCTCTTTCACTTATGAGAGAAAACGTTCAGCCTTTGGTTTTTTGGAATTGGCTTATTTCACTTAGCATGATATTCTCCAACTCCATCCATTTACCAGCAAATGCCATAATTTTATTCTTATTTATGGTTAAGTAATATTCCATTGTGTATATATACACCACAGTTTCTTTTCTTTTCTTTTTTTTCCAGAGACAAACTACCAGGCTTTATTACTTTATAGAATTTTTTTGTTGTTGTTGTTGTTCAATAGATTAAACAACCCGGGGGCACTCTATCACTGGGCAACATCCCTAGTCCTATATATATATATAAATATTATTGTAAACACATGGGATACATGTTGTTTCTCTGTACATGAAGTCAAGGCATACCATTTGTGTAATCATAAATTTACATAGGGTAATGTTCTTTGATTCATTGTTATTCTTTTTCCTTCCCCCCACCCCTCCCACCCCTCTTTTCCCTGTATACAGTCCTTCCTTCCTCCATTCTTACCAACCTCCTTAACCCTAACCCTAAACCTAACCCCTCCCACCCCCTATTATATGTCCTCATCTGCTTATCAGTGAGATCATTCGTCCTTTAGTTTTTTGAGATTGGCTTATCTCACTTAGCATGATATTCTCCAATTTCATCCATTTGCCTGCAAATGCCATAATTTTATCATTCTTTATGGCAGAGTAATATTCCATTGTATATATATGCCACAGTTTCTTTATCCATTCATCAATTGAAGGGCATCTAGGTTGGTTCCACAATCTGGCTATGGTGAATTGAGCAGCAATGAACATTGATGTGGCTATATCTCTGTAGTATGCTGATTTTAAGTCCTTTGGGTATAGGCCGAGGAGTGGGATAGCTGGGTCAAATGGTGTGTACTACAGTATCTTTATCCACTAATCAACTGAAGGGCATCTAGGTTGGTTCCACAATCTAGCTATTGTGAATTGAGCTGCTATGCACATTGATGAGGCTGAATCACTATAGTGTGCTGATTTAAGTCCTTTGGGTATAAAACAGGAGTGGGATAACTGGGTCAAAAAAATATGGAACACTTCATGAATTTGCATATCATCCTTGCACAGGGGTCATGCTAATCTTCTCTGTATTGTTCCAATGTTAGTATATGTGCTGCTGAAGCGAGGACTGGACACAACTTTGGAGTAGCAAAGATCTTGGTGACATACAAATGCAGGTATGGATAAAAACCTCCTTGGATGGACAATTTGTAAGAATTTGTGTCGCTGTGGCCAAAATACCTTACAAGAACAACTTAGAAGAGGAAAAGTTTATTTGGGGCTAATGGATTCGAGGTATCAGTCCACAGATGGCTGACTCCATTGCTCTGAACCCAAGGTGAGGCAGAACATCATGGTGGAAAGGCATGGCAGAAGAAAGCTGCTCAGCTCATAGCAGGGTCAGGATGCAGAGAAGGAGGGGGACAGCTCCCAGTGACCCACCTCCTCCAGTCATACCCCACCTGCCTACAGTTACCATCCAGGTCAGTCAAACTAGGGTGGACTGATTAGTTGCATCTCTCACAGTCTGATCATTTCACCTCTGAATATTTCTGCAGAAACTCAGGAGCTTTTGGAGACACCTTACATCAAAACCATAACACCCACGGTTTTACTGCATTGCCCCAGTGATTCTAAAATTGCCTAACCACCAGCAGCCAGAGGTGGGGTATGTGTAGGAACACAGACATAGCTTAGGGCTTCCCAGACCCTCCATCATTGGGAGATCTTATTACAAGCATGTTCTGATTCTGCAGAGGCTGGGTGGAGTCCGAGATTCTCTTTTTAATCAATTCCAAAGAGACTGATGCTGCTGGTTCCTGGACCCCCCTTTTGGGTAACCAGGATCTTAGTGATATATAAAAGGAAGGTATGGATAAAAATCTCCCTTGATGGACATTTTGTAAGAATTTCACTGATGAAAAATCTGGCACTTTAAATGCATTGGATGGAAGAATCCCATAGTGCTTCAGTTCCAATCCTAATAAAAGCTTTACTAAAGGTCTCAAATCCCTGGTGCTAAATGACCCTGGAATAAAAGTCATGAATCCCTTGTGCTAAAAGACCCTAGAATTGGCAGGAAGCAAACAAAGCATTTTGGAACTCGACGGTCTCCGTTCCTAATGTGAGGGAGTAAGTACCAAAGACAGCCAGAGCAAATTCTAATTTTTCAGTGTTTGCACCAACATTTAATAGTAAACATGTATGTAATGACATCATATCTGAATTCGTCCCCTTAAACCAAGAGCTGACAAAGATATGACCCCCAGTGACTGTTGGAGTGTTGGAAATGGCTGCCTTTCAAGACAGGCTGTTCATTTCCATGTTGTCTTCAGATGGTCTGACACTGCACAGTTCTCCAAACGGGACGTGCTGCATGGCTTGCGATGGATTTCATGTCATTGGCCAGCACCCCACTGATATAATAAAAGGCTGACGCATTTCCTTCCCCGGGCATGCGCTGTTACAATTGAAACCGGGATGCCGTATGCTGGGTCTAAAACGCACAGCATGAGCAGGCGCTCAGGGAGACCCTGCCAACTTTAGGTCATACACAGCCTGCGAGCGCAGCGAGGGCACCGTGGCCGCACAGTCTACTGGGAGGGCTTTTGAGTAACTGAGCGGGGTGAGGATTTCATCAGATGATCTTTGACCCCACTCCCCCACACCGATGGGTGCCTGAGCTGCTCTCTTCCAACCTGAAGGTGCTCCTCCTTGCCTTGCTGAAAGTCTCCTTCCTGTGCTCACCGTGCTCATGTGCTACTCTGAGCACATGGCCACAAATAGCGCCCATAATGAGAGTATTCATTTCCTTATCTTTCACCATCAAGACTGTCAGGGACATCAGCACAGCTCAAGGAACCGGACTTCAGGGCTGCCGACTGCTGCCGGCCGAGACGGGCACGTTTCCGGAGACGTCTTCGGAGATGCTTCATAGATTTCTCCGAAGGCCGGGGTGTCAGGTCGCTCACTGTGCAATGCTGCAGCCGCGCCTGCGCCTTTTACCTTTCCTGTGCTTGGAAACGTACTTCCCAGTCCATCATCAGCGCCGCTGCCGCGTTACAAGAGATGAACCAAGTTGTCGTGGAGCAGAAGAAATTAGCAAAATCTTCTTTTTTTGATCAGACATAAATGGAGTGTCATCTCTCCTTTTTCTGATTGGACACGTTGCAGGATCACATGGGTCATGCAGTCATAATGTACATGAGGTCATGGCGTCTGTTTCATTCCACTCTCCTTCCTACCCCATACCCTTCCCCTCTCTTACTCCCCTCTACCTCGTCTGAAGTAACTCTATTCTTCCATAGCCCTGCCTCCCATGGAGAAATAACATTCACATATTGGAGAAAACATATGACCTCTGTTTTTTTGGGTTTGGCTTATTTCACTTAGCATGATCTTCTCCAGTTCCATCCATTTACCAACAAATGCCAGAATTTCATTCTTCTTTAAGGCTAAGTAGTATTCCATTATATATATATATATATATATATATATATATATATATTTATATATATATATGTATGTATTATATTTCATCATAATCATTGACCTGATTCCCCAAACTGATGGGTACCTGAGATGCTCTCTTCCAAACCTAAAGGTCCTCCTTCTTACTTTGTTGAGTTTCCATATATATATATATATATATATATATATATATATACACACACACACATATATCTCACATTATCTTTTTCCATTCATCTGTCGAAGGGCATCTAGGTTGGTCCCATAGCTTAGCTATTATGCATTGAGCTGCTATGAACATTGATGTGGCTGTATCTCTGTAGTATGCTGATTTTAAGTCCTTTGGGTATAGGCCAAGGAGTGGGACAGCTGGGTCAAATGGTGGGTCCATTCCAAGTTTTCTAAGGAATCTCCACACTGCTATCCAGAGTGGCTGCACCATTTTGCATTCCCACCAGCCATGTATGAGTGTATTGATCAGATTTCATATTTAGAAAAGACATGCGAATCTGAATGAATTTCTCCTGAATCAAAACGTGTGTCCATGGTAAATGTTCTCCTTATATAAAGGACAGGCCTTCAATAATGCAAACATAGTCCATGAAGAAGAGTGTCAAGCCTTATTGAGCTATAATTATGTAATGATTAGGGATCTGAGGATTCTTTTGATGGCTTTGCTTCCTAGATAAGTAGGTTTGAAGATGTTTGCCTCATTTCAAATAATCACCTGAAACAGAGCTGGGATCAGAATACACATCTACACTCCAAATTTAGTGCTTCTGCTGCTAACATAAAGAGAAAATGAAGTCCAAAAGAAAAAAAGAATTCCAACCATGAATGACAGAAATCAGACCCAGAGTCAATGTCTGCCTCCAAAGTCAGAAAACCTAACAATTCCACATTCTTGATCCAAACTCGAGGTGCCTGCCTCTTCCACCCTGCCTTTGAGTACAGAGTGCTTGAAGTGCAAACTTTTCAGAGATTTTGCTAATTGTCATTTTGTGCTAGAAATGTTAGGTGGAGCACTAGATGAGAAGGAAGAGCTTTAGCTTTTGAGTATCAGACCAAAATAAAAGGGCGTCTTCCAAATTCTAAGCTTACCAAGTTTATTCTTTCAATCACATGTAAAGTCAAATAGGAAGTTAAGGCAATAATAGGGATAGCAGATATCAAACTAAATGTCAGCCTCAATCTGCCAGAGTGGGCTGATCACTCCTGTCACCACGCACCTCTGTGGGACCGTAATGAACATCACTCCTTATCACACCTCCGCCCTACTGAACCCTTTATGTGCAGTTAGGTGTGCCCTGAGGTGCATCACCGGTCCTTTTCACAGACACTGCAAGTTGTCTGACGTGCCTCCATGTTCATCTTTATTAATAAAATCATGGTATTTCTTAGAACACGAAGCATCCGCATACAGTACTTGATTTTTCAGTCTTTTTTTGCTCTTGGTGGTGATCAATGAGTGGGATATGGGCAAGGTTCTCAGGCAAAGGAAACTTTTTATAATAATTGAAAAGAAGGAAAACTTTTGCCCTGGGTCCTTGCTTTCTCTTTATTTCTTCCAGTTGGGAAAGCAGACCTTGTGCCTTACCCATACCAAATACTAAAAGCATCAGCGAATGAACCAAGGAAGGGCTTGTGTCTTATAAGACATCCTCAAAATGCTGTGTTAGCCGGGCCTGGTGGCGCACGACTATAATCCCAGCAACTTGGGAGGCTGAGGCAGGAGGATCAGGAGTTCAAAGCTGGCCTCAGCAATTTAGCAAGGCCCTAAGCAACTTAGTGAGATCCTGTCCCTAAATAAAATGTAAAAAGGGGTTGGGGATGTGGCTCAGTGGTTAAACACTCCTGGCTTCAATCCCTAGTACCAAAAATAAACCAACCAATCAATCAAACAGAAAAAAACCTGTACTGGGCTGAGGATTTAGCTCAGTGGCAAAGCACTTGCCAGGTATGTGTGAGGCCCTGGTTTCCATGCACAGCACACACACACACACACACACACACACACACACACGTGCTAGCTTTAGATTGCACGCATGTGACAATCTTGCATATGAGAACAAAGCTCAATGCATTGAAGTCAACGTTCGTTGGGTTTTCAGTCATTTGCAGCCCAGCACATCTCTAACTGATCTCCTGTGCTCACAACCTCCCTGGCTCTTGCCCTTTATCTAGCTGTCCATGTTTATCCATGACAGTATCCCTTACATAAATGGGTAAAGAGACACTGTTGTAGTCAGCTTTTTCATTGCTATGACTGATCAGAACAATTTTAGAGGAGGAAAAGTTAATTTAAGGGCTCATGGTTTCCGAGGTCTCAGTCCATAAACAGCCAGCTCCATTCCTTGGGACTCCAGGTGGGGCTGAACGTCATGGCGGGAGAGTGTGGTGGAGGGAAGTAGCTCACGTCATGATCAGACAGCAGAGAGACTGCACTGGGCAGATACCAAATATATACCCCAAAGCCACGCCCCCAATGGCCACCTCCTCCAGCCACACCCCAGCTGCCTCCAGTTACCGCTCAGTCAGTCCCATCAGGGATTCATCCACCAATTGGGTTAAGACTCTCACAACCCGATCATTTCTCCTCTGAACCTTCCTGCATGGCCTCGCACATGAGCTTCTGGGGGACACCTCACCTCCAAACCTTAACAGGCATTTAATAAATTACCATTCTAATAAACTACCAAATCCAAGGAAGGGTAGCTTGTCAGAAGTGTGGGAGGTTGGGGACTTTCAGTGGCACCTGAAGGGACATTGGAACTGAACCACAGGGCAGCCAGTTAGTGCCCAGAAGGTTGGAGAATCGGTTGTTGGTGTGATAAAGGACATACATTGGCCGTGAGCAGAAACGCTCATAGATCGCTTTCGCTCATCCTCAGCAAAGAGACCAAGGGAAACAGGCCCACCCCACTCCCTCTCTCTCTCCTGCTCTCTCGCTCTCTTTTATTTTTAACCCTATCAGGTTGTAAGGAGAACTGGAAGTTTTAGGCAGGATTCTGATCCTCACCCACCCAGGGGTCTTTCCCCTTGTGCCAGGCGGGCCGCGGCTGGAGCATTTGCATGATCTGATATTTTCCTACCCTGATTCTGGGAGACCTTCCAAAGGACTCTTCCTCCGCATGGAGGGACTCTGGGAATCTCTCTAAATGACACTATCCTCTCGGCCGGTGCCAAGGGGGAGAACATTCAGCAAGAAAAATAGCAGCCGCGAGATGTGCACGGGCGGATGCATTTATATGTACCTCCGGAATGGGCTGGTGGGCCGCACAGCAGTACCATCCCCTGACCCCGGCGGACGGACACCGTGCTCCTGGTCCTGGTCTTGAAGTTCTCAAGATCTGTTGGGAGAAATAAAGGAGAAAGCGTTTAAGCTTTAAAGAGCTAAGACATTGGGGGAGAGGGTCGCTCTTTCAAAAGAAGAGGGCTGAGCGCAAGACCAGCCTGAGAGCACCTGGGGCAAGGCCACCCTTGTGGCTTCCTTGTCCTGATAGTGTCCCTTCCTCCTGGGTTTCTATAGCAAGATCATCCACTAAAGTGGCCGCTAGCCACCAAGCCCACTGAGATTTGAAATAGCTCATGCTAAATAAAATTTACATTTCCGCGTCTGAGACAGCCTGGTCACATTTGAAGTCCTCTCAACAGCCATCCATGGTTGGTGGCTACCACAGAGAGAGAACATTTCTATCCTTCCAGAAAATTCGACCGGGCCAGCAGGTCTAGGTGAAGAAATTGAGGTCTGAAGGTGTTGTGACCTCTCTGTCATTAGGTGTCATTATCAGAAGCGCGAGCTCATGCTTTCTGACAGTTCTGTTCATGTCACCAGCCCTTCTGTTAGACACAATTACGCTTCCCTCCATGAATTCAGATATGCCTAGGATATGACCTGCACCGTCTCTGTCATCACACACGTAAATATAAACACAATGAACAAATAGGTACACACATAGAGTTCTAAAAAAGTTCTTGTGTACTTTTTAAATATTGGGAAGGTACACTTAGGGTTCCTTTTGAGGAAGTTCTACTTCCTCAATGAGGCCAAGTCTGTTTACAGAGAGAGAAGACATTCATGAGCCCAAAGATCACAGCTGAAGGCAATTAATAAGCATTTACACATGAAGATTGATTATGACACAAAATATATCTCATATAAATAAGCACTTGCACATGAACATCGACTGTCACTCAGAATATATCTAACACACACACAATCGTTCAAAAGATGTGTTTTCTGTTACCCTCCCCAGTGGAAGGACTTTATAAGCCAGGTCACTTTATTAGTGTCTAAAACAATTGAAGGTCCTCATTTCAGAGGTGAGGATCCTTTTGACTCAAGTGTGTCGTGCAGGGCTGGAGACCTTGTGGCCGTCCCCACTAGAGCGAGAGGACACTGACTGCTTCCTTCCTGCTCGGCACCTGGGTCAACATTTTAAGACGATTGCCACCCGTGATCCTAACAATGGTCTAGGAGTTAGCTTCCATTCATATCCCCATTTCACAGACTAGAAAAGAGGGACACCATAAAATTGCTAAAGGCGACATTAGTGAGGGACAGCGAGTTATAGTTGGGACCTGGACTGTCCCCCAATGGCTCATGGGTGGAAGGCTTGGTCTCCAGCGGGTGGCATTCTTGGAGGTGGAGGAGACCTGAGAAACAGCGTGTCTCCATGGAGGAAGTCGATCAATGGGGCTTTGCTCTGCCAAGCCCTCTCCGCCATGTTGCTCTGCCTCACCACAGGCCCAGCAACAATGGCGCCAAGTGAACACCGACTACAACCAGGGAAGTTGCGAGCCAAATAAACCTTTCCTGGTCCGAGTGGATTTTCACAGGTAATTTGTCACAGTGACGGAAAGCTGACTAACAATCTAGAGAAACCCAGATGATCTCCCTGCGGTTACATCCAGCTTTGGTTTCAGGGAGGAACTCGAGATACTAAAATTAATAAACACATCATTAAACACATCTAATTTTGTTTATGCTTCTATATAACATAATTATTATGTAATAAAATTAAATAATTACTATAATTTGTAATAATCTCTTCACATTGCTTCTGCCAGGATCATGAAAATTGGGAGCTGATACATTGTTGTTTTCAGCATTCATAGGTTGACAGAAGTTCCATTAAGTTCCACAGCTCAGGATGCAAACACTGAGCGCACACAGCTTTGGTCCTGTAGTCACTAAAGAGTTCAGTGTATAGAACTGCCACCTGCCACCTAACCCCGGGACCCAAAGTCCACTAGAGTCAAGATGTGAGAAGGGTGTGTGAAGGAGTCAGACTCACTTAGCACAAAGCCAGATGGCGCTATAATCTGAATTACACTTATGACATAATGCACTTGCTTTAATCCAATAGGCACCAGGTAAGGGTGGAACACATTTTTGTTCTCTTTAAGGAAATGGTCTTCAAAGTGACTTAAACCAGAGATTTAAAAAAATTTTTGGGGGGTTTCCTATCTTAAACCATCATCCCTGAAAGAGATACTAAATCAATTTGAATAGTTACTTCTGCAGACAGGTTCTCAGAGTAACTCATCTATGTTTTTATTTTTTTAAAGATATCCCACACAATCTCCAGAGTTGCATGAACAATTAAAAACCAATAGATAACAGAGATCCAGCCTCATCTAGGCAAAAGCAACCATAGTTTCTATCTAGAGTGATAGTATTAAGAAATGGGAAAGAAACTGCAGTGATTTTCTCTTTGGTACCAGGGATTGGATTCAGGGGCACTCGATCACTGAGCCACATCCCCAGCCATATTTTGTATTTTATTTAGAGACAGGGTCTCCCTGAGTTGCTTAGCACCTCGCTCTTGCCGAGGCTGGCTTTGAACTGGCAATCCTCCTGCCTCAGCCTCCCAAGCTGCTGAGATTACAGGTGTGTGCCATTGCATTTGGCTGCAATGACTTTTAACTGTCCTCCCTGAGCTTAAAAAACTGGATCTTGCTTCTTCCTTTTGATTTTATGAATTTCATTCAGTTCTACAAGATTTGGGCATTCAGAGTATATTGCAGTCATTTAGGACTTGAGAAAATATTTAGCCATACCTCTTGGTAGTTAATTAAGACAGTCCAGATGGTAAACCCTACCCACCCACACAGAGAATGGAGAGGATGCATGTGGGTGTATCTGAGTTTGAAAACCATCTCTGCCACTTGTGAGTTGTGCTGACCTTGGGTAAGTCTTAGTTTTATCCTAAATAAATGGAGAGTCCATTTGTGCTTTGTTTTAAAGTAAGAATCACTGTGCCAAGGTTAAATGAGATGTGTGAGAAGCTCACCACTAAGCACCAGCACTTTTGGCGGGGAAAGGCCGGTGCTCATTGTATTTTTCCCTGGCCAGGAAGAAAGTCTGTGATCTAGTGACAAATCATACCCCAACCATCGCACTATAAAAAGGGCTCTCAATAGTAACAACTCGCCAGAGTGAGCGGTGGACGTTGATCAAAATACACACTAGTTCTGCATGTGCTTAGGGAAAGATGGCAGGTCCAGAACTGGTGTCTCCATATATAATTGTCTATTCAGATTCTGCTGGAAACATGATCATTTCCCAGGTTGAGGAATTGCATGTGTGTGAATGAGCATCTTCTTCATGCTTCTATTCTTGTAGCAAAGCTTTTACCAGCAACATGTATCACTTATCTTAGACACAGAATCATACATGTAAAGTCGTTTTCTCTCCAAAGCTTTGGTGCCAGGATCAACAGTAGCTGCTTAATGAGATGGACAGAAGGCATTGGGGATACTGTTCTGTCCCCACGACCACTGTGCAAATACCAACATCAGCACCCACTGGCGGAACGTGTCCAGGTCATACCATGTGCCAAGTGCTTTCCTTATATGCCTTAATTGAATCCCATTATAGCCTAAATTCCCAGTTTCCAGGTACCATAACTGAAGCTCAGGGAGTTTCAGCATGTGCTTCACACACACGGGAAGTGGTTGGAAAATACATTCATGTTCATGACCATCCGAAGACACAGCTCTGGAGAACCAGAATCTGGGGATTCCCCCTGACTTAGTGAGGCTAAAGACAAGGAGCCTTCAAACTAGTTAATAGACATCTTAGAAACCAATGTCAAGTTCATGTGTGTCAAGTTCATTTTCCACTCAAAAAGTATGTAAGAAAATCTACGTTTCCAGCAGACAACTGATGGGTTGATAGGTTGGTTCCAAATCTTTTCTTCCTTTGCTCTTCACTGCAGGGATTTCCACACTAGGTAGAAAGGGGATAAAGGGGATAAAGTTTGGGCTGGGGTTGTGGCTCAATGGTGGAGTGTTCGCCTAGCATGCATGAGACCCTGGGTTCAATCCTCAGCACCACATAAGAATGAAATCAAGATATTGTGTCTGCCTACAACTAAAAAATATGTTTAAAAAAAGGGGGGGCGGGGATAAAGCTCAACAGGAAGAACTCAGGCAGTTACTAAAGATATGTATGAATACAAGACACCAAAGTGTGTCACAGGACATCCATGGTTTCCTAAAATAGCTTATGTCTCCAGCTTTGTGTATGGTTCACTGATACGTAATACCTAGACTTCAAAAAATAAATGGCTCTCCTTTTTGGAGTTGATTTCATTTATTAGCCTAATGCATAACTCTTGAGACAATCACACACCTAAGGAATGCCAAATTTTGTGGAAGATATTTTCCTACCAGATTTTTTTCTGCAAAAACAAATGTCTTTTCCTCTCTTATGGAATATCATACCCGCATTTTATTTTTTAATGAGATTAGAAAGTATGCTATCGTATTTGGAGGTGGGTTAGCTCACTGAGAATGTCCAAGAGGTTGAGTGATTAAATTCCTGGTGGAGCAAGATGTACAAAGACCTGAAGGTCACAATATAAGGTCAATAATAAAAAGCCTTAATGTAAGTCAACATTTGGAGTTCAGATCATGGAGTAAATCAAAGGATAACAGGAAGAAAAAATGTCCACATATTTAAATGTTTAGAGCCAATAAATATCTTACAATTAAATACCTGGGTAGAGTCTAGAACAAATAAAATCAAGAGGGTCCAAGATACTATTTTGAGAAGTAATAACAGTGAATAAGAAAAAGTGATTTTTGAGACCATAATTAAGGGAGTAGCCATTATGCACATGGGTGGGAAAGGGTTCTTCACGGGCTGGGATGTCCCAGAGGAGGGTATGAAAACTATAGTTTAAAAATAACCAGTAAAGGGTAATAAGATAATAACACACATCATGGTTAGGGGGAAAATAAAAAACCCAGAGAGAAAATGGAGAAAAGAAAAAATGAAAAATGATACACTACCCCAAGCATGTCATACAGATATTTTTTAAAGTGCATGTTATTATTTAATGCAAGTTAAAAAAAATCCCAATGCGCTTTTCTTCCCAATTTGGATAGACCTAGATTCTGCGAATTCTCACAGGGCGGCCTCAGACTAAGAACTTGTCAGCACCAATTCCCTGTGTTATTCCTTCCTCCAGTTTTGAAAGAAGCAATCAATAAGGAAATCAATATGGACTTGGGAAAATGGTCCAGAGATATATTTGTGAGGAATATGATTTTCATAATGGTGACTGCACCCCTTATAAAAAGAAAGAGGTATTTCTGGAGAAAACTCTGGAAGCCCATTTTTTGGCAGCGTATTTAAAATGATGTTTTGACTCTCTGCCATGTGTTCCCTGAGTGTGTACATCTGTGTGGACACACACTTGTGTGGTTTCTGTGGATTGTAGAGACTCAGGCTCAAAATAAGTCCAGGTTCACAAACGCTCCTTTTGCAAAGTCAAAAACTGTCATCCCTTGGGAAGAAGGAGAAAACCATTAAAGAGACTGGCATGGTTGACTGGATTTCCCTGGGAGAGTTTACAGCAACAGGAAAATTGCTTCATGGTTTCAACATCCCTGCTTTGGAGTGAAAGGACTTTTCCTCTGTAGCTGCAGGATATGGGTGGATTTCTTAATCTCCTTGAACTTTAATTTCATCATCACCAATGTCAGGACAATAATTCCTATCTCACAGGGCTTTCTGAAGATTAGGATGATGTATTTAAGCTCTGACCGTACTGTGTAGTCCAAAGTCAGCAGTTCATAAATGTTAGCACGATCATTATCATTTTGGTGTATCATAGGAAAGTCCACAGAAAGTGATTCACTGGGAAGAAACTAGTGAGCCTAAATCGCCACCAGATCAAGTAGCATTAGAGTGTTCAAGTCAATTCTACTAGGGAAAAAGTGCTAATGAGATTTAAATATATGTTTGCAAATCTTAATTATGCTTTCAAGTCAAGATGGGTGCTAAACCCAGATGTCTACTTCTTGGTGGTGTTGGGACCATATTCTTTGTATGACTTATAATTAAGACACTTACGCACATAGGTACTGACTTTGGAGAGTTTCCCATACAAAATTCTAACTATAATATTATGGTCTGAGAGAGCCTGTGTGACTTTTTATTTAATCCATTTATTTTTATTTCTGTGGTACCAGGGAGTGAATCCAGGGGCACTCTGTCACTGAGCTACATCTCCGGCTGTTGTTTTTATTCTTAACTTTGTGGCAGGGTCTTGCTAATTTGCCAAGTCTTGGCCTCAGATTTGTAATCCTCCTGCCTTGGCCTCTCAAGTGGCTGGGATGACAGGCACACACCCACACGTCAGGCTTCTGATGCTTTTTAATGTAAAGGTGCAAAATATCATGTTCATAAAATGGTAAAAATGATATTTGCTTACTTTGAGAAGGGAGGTACAATATGCAACTTTTAAACAGAAATAAAAGATGAAGCATTCTGTTATTTACGGATTACACTAATTTACTCACCAATCAAGTTTTAGAATTTCATTGGGCATTATCAAATGGGAACAGGATGAACATAAATGGAAATTCAAATACGCCCATATGCACTAAAAATCATACGATCTTCACAGATGTGTGTGCAGGTGAGTATCTTGGTGCTCCTTCTGTTATCCATTTTCCCATTGGTTGACTCAGTATTCAGGAAAAAAAATTCTCTGAGCTGTATTTTTGTGTGCCATGTATTGGTGCTGATCATTTCCTCTCTGCAACAACTAAATGAAGTAAAACAAAAAAATCTATGGCTACTCTAAAGAGCTGTAAGGGACCCAAATCTTAGGTAATGATTTGACATTGAAATTTTAATGTCTTTCCCTGGAGGTCTTTGTGCAGATACCAGAAGGCCTTATTAATATTCCTAAGTTAAGACACACTCAATTTACAAAAGACTCACTCACAGAAATGGCTCTGAACTTGTTCTTTCAGAAGTCCTAAAGCTGATGCTCTGAACCTCAATAGGGAAATCCCAGATCGCTTCCTTCCAAGAGGAAAGCATCATCCGGAGCTGTCCCAGGTATGGATTTCCTTCAGGGTAAGAGGAAAGCATCATCCGGAGCTGTCCCAGGTATGGATTTCCTTCAGGGTAAGAGGAAAGCATCATCCGGAGCTGTCCCAGGTGCTGATTTCCTTCAGGGTAAGAGGAACGCATCGTCCGGAGCTGTCCCAGGTTCTGATTTCAGCCCTGGGTGCACTCTCTCCAGCGGACAGTGTTTTCTCACCCTGTTTGGTCATGCCAGATGAAACCCCCTAATTTGATATTACTTTGGAATTATAGAAATACTATTTCAAACCACAAATACCTTCCAAGGCTTTACCTTGCTGCATCAGTCCTTGGCAGTGAAGAGTGACTTGTTTCCATCAGATTGCCACCGTTTAAGTACATAAGAGCACTACGGATTTGGAGACTATAAGTTTCGAACAGGCAGACAAAGAAATGAAGGGAAACTTAATCTACGAAGTGGGATGGCCAGAGAGTGCTTAGAAAGTTCAAGAAGGAATAATCACTTAAAAAAGAGGACGAGGAAAATCAGGTGGAGACTCCCAAAGACAAATGTGCCTGGTTTTCAGCAAATCCTGCATTTAGCAAAAGAGGACAGTAACCTCTTCTTTTGTTTCTTGCAACATATTACAACGTGACACTTTGCTTCCGGGAACAAAACCTAGGCAAGAAGTAAAAATAGCATGATCAATATCCTTTCTTACGGAGGTTTGTGCGGGCTAACCAGGCAGTTTAGCCACTGTTATAAATATTGTCTCTTTGGAAGTGTGTGAGGCCACTCCTGGGTAGCAAGTATGCAGAACAACATCTCGCACTCTGCATGTGTTTATTTACTTATTTTTTATTTATTTTGGGGGATAGGTGGGTACCAGGGACTAAACTCAGGGGCACTCGACCACTGAGCCAAATCCCCAGTCCTATTTAATGTTTTATTGAGAGACAGGGTCTCCCTGCGTTGTTTAGTGCCTCACTTTTGCTGAGGCTGACTTTGAACTTGTGATCCTCCTGCCTCAGCCTCCTGAGCAGCTGGGATTATAGGTGTGTGCTACCACGCCCAACTGCGTGTGTTTATTAATTTAGTCTGCACAACAGTTATGAGGTAGGTAGGTAGTTACTCATCCCATTTAATAGAATAGAAATCAGAATCAACATCCAAGGTCACGGGTGAAGGATACAAAAGAGCTTAGACTAGCATCTAGCCTTCCTAACCCCAAAATCCAAATACTCCTGATCCATACTGAATTAAACAACAGGAATAAACCATACTGTGGACTGACTCTCTGAGATGCTCACCCAGTTATACCCCTCAATTTGACTTTACAAGAGAATAAAGTTACCTTTGCTCCTTACTCTGTCTCTGTGTGACTTTCTAGATGACTATCTTTATTTCTCATTTTACCTCTTGCCTTTTCCTCATTTCTTGACACTCTGTTTTATCTGGAGCTTTGTGCTATTTAAGAAGCCAAAGAACAACTCAATTTGAAATGTTTAGAGTTTCTCAAGTACTCCACAGAAATATGCACCCGCTCCCCCGCAGGTTACTGTGATTAGTGAGATATTGCATCATAAATAACAAGGTTCTCCTTCAGAAGCAGGGGCCCTAAAATATGAGTTATTATTACTAGCATTTCTGTCTCTGGGAGTCAATCTCTTTGCACACATCACTGACTCAGGTGTGTTAATAGTTGGCCAGCTGTAATTCTCTACCTTTGGTTTCAGACTTAACACCACATGAAACAAAGGTTTCAGAAAAGTCCTTGGCCTGCTTTATTTTAGAATAAAATGTGGACTCTTCACTGCGCTTCACAAAGGCCCTTTGGGATTTGGCCCAAACCTGCAACACTAACTTTATTCTTAGCTATTTCCCTTTCACGTATTGATTTTGTAATAACCAGGTTTTGTTGTCTGTTTTTCAATCCCTGAAGGTTAACCCTGCCTCAGGACCTTGGCACTGGCTCTTTCCTTGGTTTGGAATCCTCTTGCTCCAGTTTGGTGGGCTTATTGCTTGTACTCTTCAGCAGCCAACGCACAGGTCCAGTTCCCAGAACGTCTATCTACGGTGGAGCACCTCTTTGGCTCCAGTTACTATGTAACAGCTTCACTTCATCACATCCTTCATAGCAACCACCAGCATCTTCAACGGCAATTCCATTGCCTTCTAGCTAATCTTCTGATTTCTCTCTCCAAATGAAAGCTTGAGGAGACTTGTCAGTCTTTATCAGGTTGTATTGCAGTGCTCAAAACAGTGCCTGACACCTAATATCTAACTGAATGATAATATAGTAACATCTTATCTAATATCATCTTATTTAATGAGTATCTGCTGAGCTATGCTGTCCCTCCTTGCTATGCAGCCAAGTGGTTCATCAGAGGTTGCACCTTCTTCTATTGGTCCTTGTGGCACATAGTTTTCCAGCATCTATGATAAAAGGACCTTTGTTTCCTCAATGGCCAGGGATGTTCTGAAAGTTAACTTTAAGCAATAAGGAGATTTCTTATAAAACTTGGAAGGGAACCACCGTTTGACCCAGCTATCCCACTCCTAGGTTTATACCCAAAGGACTTAAAATCAGCATACTACAGTGACACAGCCACATCAATGTTTATAGCAGCTCAATTCACAATAGCTAAGCTATGGAACCAACCTAGATGTCCTTCAACAGATGAATGGATAAAGAAATTGTGGTATGTATACACAATGGAATACTACTCAGCCATAAAGAAGAATACAATTACGGCATTAGCAGGAAAATGGGTGGAGCTGGAGAATATGATGGTAAGTGAAATAAGCCAATCCCAAAGAACTGAAGGCTGAATGTTTTCTCTGACAAGCGGATATCGATCCACAATGGGGGGCAGTGCCAGGGAAGAATGGAGGAATCTGGATTAGGTAGAGGGGAGTGAGAGGAGGGGAGGGGATGTGCAGGTGGGAAGGATAGTGGGGTGAGATGGACGCCATTACCCTATGTGTGTGTGATTGCATGACCAGTGTGACCCTGCCCCATGTACAGCCAGAGGAATGAGAAGTCGTGCTTCATCTGGGTACAATGTGTCAAAATGCATTCTCCTGTCATCTGCAAACGATTAGAACAAATTAAAAAAAGAAGAAAAAGAAAGAAAACAGAAAAGGTCTTTCTAATTAAGGACACTGAGCCACCAGACTACGTCTCTTAAAATGAAACTTTAGAGGTATAATAAGATTGGCCCGCAGCCAGCGTGATATCAGTGACTGGGAGACCCCCACCCAGCCCTTCCCTAGGGAAAGCCTGAGATAACGGAAACACGGATCGGCACCGTGCGAATCATATGGGTCTGTTGTTTGTGACCAGGGCTCACATCTGTTAGTCAATCACGTATCAGACAGTTACCTATTCCTCGTCCACTGCGAGAATTCTGTAACCAGAGACTTCAGATCCTTGTAGCTTTCCCAGAGAGAAACATGAGACTTTATTTTGAAATTTTACTCCCTAACCTTTTCTTCTCACCACTGAAAATTAAAATCAGCAAGGGGTCATTCACTGGATCAGTCTTCATAAGCCGGCCACCCCAGAGGCCAATCAGACAGGTTAACATTAGGATAACTACATTCCCCGAAGAAAATGCTGAGAAGTCACCTCAGAAAGCCCAAAAGCTGTAGGAGAAACGCCTCAGAGACACACGCCTAAATGGACGTCGAAGGGACACAGAGCACCACCAAACCCGAGAGACTCAACCCACCAGCCGCACCATCGCTCGTGAAAAAAATTTAAGAAAAAGAGCTTCAGCGTGAAAAGAATCTCTTCACCTCAAACTTTCTCATTCCCTTGCTTCTCTTCTCTTAGCCTTTCAGGGATGCAGACAATGAGCCGGGGAAGAGGGACCGTTTCCAACGTCCCTCCTAAATCAGACAGGCGCGCCCGTGAAGGTTCTCTAAATTCTATCTTTAAAAGTCGGCCACTCTTCCCCAGGAAGCTGAGGAGGAAACTGTACCCATCACGGCGTGAAAGGAGAGGCAGACACTCGACGTTCTCAGCATTTCTCGTGATCCATGCTCTGCAGAAAAATTTTGCTTTCCAGGCAAACAGAAGACACCTCACTCTGTGCTCAGTTTGGGGGTTTGGAACTAATAAAATGGACTGTGAGTCATAAAGAAGAACGCTAGTCATGTTTAGATCCATTGCTCCTGAGAAACTGCACATGCTTTGCCATATGATTATTTTAAGGAAATCAAACCGAGAGGAATATAGTTGTATGGGGGGGGGCATCAAACCTATAGGAAGCAACAGGTTTCCTGAATTGCTTCCTCAGTGAAGGCCAACCCACTTCCCCTTTCCTTTCCAGTCCCTGAAGATAAAACACTTCTTGGAATACCGGATGCTGAATTCACTGTATACTGTCTAAAAAAAAAAAAAAAAAAAAAAAAAAAATTAAGGGTATAGAAAAAAATAAGAGGTTCTGTATATAAATGAAATTTCCAGATGAGGAGCAGCTGTTATTTATATTGAATTTAAGTTGCTTCGACAACTCCAACCATATATTTTTATCTCATTTAATTACAGTTTTGAAAATAAAACCATCATCAAATATACATGCAAGCTATGTGTTTATTCATCATCTACTTAGATTTTTGCAATGGGTTGCTGTTTCACCGCCCTGGTTTGCACAAAGAGAAATCAGAAGATGACACTGCAGTGTGGCAGACCTGCCGCGCTCCAGAAAGCGTCCCTCCTGCCTCCGATTCTCCAACGCGCCTTTTGGTTATGGCTGTGGGGGAGAGGAAGCACCCCGCTACTTCCCCTGAAGTTTTTATGAGGGCTCTATGGCTGGATGCAGGAACCCAATGAATACAAGAGCTGATTAGCAGAGAAAAATATTTGTTCTGTCAATGTTACACATTTTGGGGGATATTTACCAGAGAACAAAGTCTGAAGAAATGATGGAAGCATGATGCTTTTTCCTACGTTTTTAAACCAAAACCAAGACATTTATAAAGGGATAACAGGATAAGTGGATATCTGAACCACGTAGTACAATTTAGGGACATCAATAAGAGACGTGTGGAGAGAGGCAGGCTAATGGAAGATGAGGGCTACTTTTGGTTCACTGTAGCTCCAATTACCAGTCTCTGGCCACCACGACTATTTTTCAGCCTTGGTATAGACCCCAAAAAATCTCCCTGGCTTGCTGCCTAGAGGTGAAGTCAGGCCAATGGCTCATTCTGAAGTCACAGTTCCTCACGTGACTGCACGTTGAAAGACTCAGCGTAATAATTTGGAATATTTCAAGATGGCGCATCTTGGACCCCCATGAGGACCAATGAAGAGTCATTTGCTGTCTAGAATATGCCCACCATGTGTATCTATGGCAATGTCAGCCACTGTTGCAGTCCCTGGGGGAATAAAATTGACAAACGAATTTTTCTCAAAGAGTTTAAAGTGAGTAAAATAGAAAATAATCATTATGAATAAATCCACTATAATGTTTGTCTCCAGATTTTATAAAAAAATCAAAAAAACCTAACACCAAAAATACAAATAATCCAATCAATAAATGGGCTAAGGATCTGAGCAGACACTGAGAAGATATATAGTGGGTCAACTAATATATGAAAAAATGTTCAACATCTCTAGTAATTAGAGAAGTGCAAATCAAAACTACCCTAAGATTCCATCTCACTCCAATTAGAATGGCGATTATCAAGAACACAAGCAACAATAGGTAATGGCGAGGATGGGGGGAAAAAGGTACACTCATACATTGCTGGTGGGACTGCAAATTGATGTAGCCACTCTGGAAAGCAGTGTAGAGATTCCTCAGAAAACTTGGAATGAAACCACCATTTGACCCAGCTATCCCACTCCTTGGCCTATACCCAAAGGACTTAAAATCAGCATACTACAGAGACACAGCCACATCAATGTTCATAGCTGCTCAATTCACAATAGCCAGATTGTGGAACCAACCTAGATGCCCTTCAACAGATGAATGGATAAAGAGACTGCGGAATATATATACAATGGAATATTACTCAGTCATAAAGAAGAATAAAACTACAGCATTTGCAGGTAAATGAATGGAGTCGGTGAATATCATGCTAAGTGAAATAAGACAATCCCAAAAAACCAAAGACCAAATGTTTTCTCTGATAAGTAGATGAGGATACATAATGAGGGAAGGAGGGAGGGAGGTAAGGGAAGAATGGAGGAACTTTGGATTGTGTAGAGGGAAATGAGGGGAAGGGTGGGGAAAGGAAAGATAATGGACTGAGACAGACATCATTACCCTATACACACGTATGTTTACAGGAATGGTGTGACTTTACATCGTGTACAACCAGAGAAATGAAAAGTTGTGCTCCATTTGTGGGCAATGAATCAAAATGCATTCTGTTGTCATGTATGACTAAACAGAATAAAAAATACTAAATAAAAATATTTCCCTACAAAAATGAATAAAAGGACATATTAAAACATATTGAAAAAGACATAATATCTGAGTTGGTGACCATGCTATCGAAAAATAAGTTAAGGAAATCTAGAATCAGGAAAGTTGGCATGAAAACTTTAAGAGAAAATAACCTAAAAGTAGGTCTTTTATTTAAAAAAAAATTTTTTTTTTTTAAATTTTAACTTCCCATTCTACTGGCAAGTGTGGGAGGATAAATGGTTGTCCCTCTGCCAACTCAGCTCTGGTCCCCTGCTGAGACCACGAAAAGGTCGGGAAGCCCTGCCAGGTGCCAGAGTGATCTTGGTGTAGCTGGGGACGCTGAAGTCACCCCAGGTCAGCGAACACCTGAGGAAACTAACCAGCGTGCTCCCCTTCCATTTGAGATTGAACGTCTCCCTGGAATGGAGACACCAGGGGAAAACATCTCCACCTGCAGCGAACGCGTGCATGCTTTTGATTTCCTGTCACGCTTTGTAACAATACAGGACAAGAGGGATTTACACAGTTGGGTATTATAACTAAACCGGAGATGGTTAAGGGACACGGGAGGGTCGGTGTCGGCCATGTGCGGACACCACAGCGTCTCTAGTAAGAGAACTGGGCCTTGGAGGGTTTTGTTATCTGTGGGGGGTCCTGGACCAACGCCCTGCAGACGCTGCAGGGTGACTGTCATCTGCCGGGCAGAGGATTAAAAAGTGCTGCGGTAACTGCAAGAGGGTACTTCTCGAGGGGGAGCGGACTGTCAATCAAAATTCCCTCTGCACAGATGATGGACCCAGATCTGTGACAACCCTTCAACCCGTGGGGTGGGAAGGAGGCCTCTTTTTCCTGCCATGTCCCCATGTCCTGGTTCTTCTCCATGTCCATCTCAACCCTGTCCTGTGTCTCTACCGGGCAGGGCTGGGTCACCACCATCTGCTCCTGCAAGGCCTGGCGGGATTCTTAGGAGCGCTTTTACCACCCAGTGTGGTCAGGATGGGGACCCAGCTTAGACTCTGGTCAACATCGAGAGCACTGTTGGCTTGGTTTCCAGCACAGGAGACAAGCTCACGTCTAGGTACAGCCTGGTCCTACACCACCAAGTCCTGGCTTGTCGTCTTTCCTTCTGCCAAATGCACTCTATTTTGAGGTCGTGGGTTTGCCTCTGCTTTCCCACTTTCCTGCTGGAGGTTTAACAGAAGTCCAACAGGATTCCCGTGGAGTATTATGGCAGCCACCTGGCTGTGGGCTTGAATTTCCACAGACTTCTTAAGATTGTAGACAAGGCCCCGGTGACCAGGTAATGCCCAGTACAGCAAGGGATGGAGAGTTTTCTAAACGTCCCTAAAATGCATCTTTGTGAGTGAACAAAATATTCAAGGTCTCAGATGAGGCATGCTCCTTCCCAAATGATAAGAAGCAAGGCTCACACCCTGATTGCTTAGTTGGGAGTTGGATAGCGAATCAGACACCTCCAGGTTGCAATAATAATCATTTGGAGCAAGATCGTGCTGGGCTGGGGTTGTAGATCAGTGGTAGAGTACTTGCCTGGCATGGGCCCTGGGTTTGATCCTCAGCACCACATAAAGATAAATAAATGAAAGAAAGATATTGTGTCCACATACAACTAAAAAAAATTTTTAAATTTAAAAAAAGATTTATTGAGTGCTAACTAGGTAGCAGACACTATTCTAAGTGCTTTTCATGTATTAATTCATTGAATCCTCCCAGTAATAACATGAGGTAGGTACCATTACATGACCCTTTGTATATGCGGCCCTTAAGGCTGAAAATAAAATAATTTGCTCACAGTGGTAGTAAATGGAAACTCTGGAGCTCCAACCCCAGCTCTTTGGCACAGATAATCTGCTGTTTTTCTTTTCTTTTTCTTTTTCTTTTTTTGTTGTGTGATGTATGAAGCACACAAACAAAAACAGAAAAGGATCCTGTAGAATTTAAAGAGTCATAAAGCTCACGTCTGTGATTCCCACACTTGACCCCACAGAGAAAAAGTTGCCAAAGAACCTGAGACCCCAGTCCGCCCCTTCCTGATTTCACCCCTCACGCTTGATTATTCAATCGGTCTGTGTGTTTAAAGATGTTTTATGAAACATGCTAAGCAACGTATTGGTTAGTCTTGAAAGTCATGATTCTTCATAAAAACAGCACCATGCTGTCCTCCTCTGAGACTTGCTGTTTTTCTTTAACAATATTCCTTTGAGATTTGACGCTGATGGGTACAGCTGATTTGTGGGTTTTCAAGATTTTTAATACTTCCTTCCAGGAGTTTGCTACAGTTGATAACATCATGTCCCTGGTCTACGGGTAGTTATTTCTCCCCCAACTAATTTGCTATTATAAATAAAATGGCTTGGGAAGGTGTGTTTCCCTATCACATTTTCCAGAGTTTCTCTGGTCTAGAGAATAAAATACCAGTTTATCTAAGAGAATAAAATACCAGTTTCAACTGACACGTTCCTAACTGAGTAACACAGTCTGCTTTCTCAAGTGGACAGGGTGATTGTCAACCCTGCTAGCCTAAATGAGAATTCCTGTCAACCCCACTTCAGATTTTAATTCTTGCCAATCAGGTTTATAAATGGTAATTCATATCTTCTAGTTTGCATTTCTTGGATTACTAATAAATCTGTGTTTTTTTTTTTTCATCTGTTCATAGACCTTTTACATTTCATTAAAGTTCCAGTATAAGACATTTGCCCAATCACTGACTAACACTTTGTGTTTTTCTTATTGACTCACTGGAGTTCTTTATATATTAGAGTTCTTTATATATTCTCACTTTGTTATGGTTTTACAAATATCTTCTCCTAGTATAAGAATTTTTTTTTTTCTATTCTTTCTGGGAGGTAATAGAAGGAAATTCTATATATGCATAAAGCTTTTGTATGGCTAATATTCTTATCTTCACATTTAAGAAACTTCTTTTTTCTCTTCTGAGAGAAGAAGGCCGAGTGTCCTGTTCTTCCATCTCAGCTGGGAGTAAGCCTGTCAGGTGACTCAAACACCTTGCTGTTCTGCAATAGGTCCACGAAGGTGCTGAGTATCGACTTGGGAGGTAAAGGTAAATTTCAGGGCATGTGGCTCAGAGATGGGCACTCTGGAGGCAAATGACAAATGTCACTGTTGAATGTTAAGTATCTCACAGCAAGTTCCTATGTTACGTGATGCAAGAAACCATCTCTCAGACCCAACTTTAGGGAAAGAAAAAAAAAAAAAATATATATATATATTATATATTTCATTTTTTTCTTTTTAAAACAAATTTCCCTACCTAATATAAAGTAACCCTATTCTTCCCTAGCCCCCGATAGTTCATATTTCTTAGGCTCCCAAAATCGGTCTCAAATTTTCTCTTAAACAATAACAATGATAAAAGCCCAGGATGAACCAGGGGAAGAGTCTGGTACTTTAAAACAGGGACCCACGTTTCCATAGGGGTCCATCTTCTGCCCTGAAGCCCGCCTTCGTTCTTTTACCAAAATTCCTAATAAGCAGCCGACAGTCTCGCCTGCGGTTGACGGACGGGGCCCAGAGTGACAGGCAGCTGGGCTGCGCTGCGTTATTAATGCTGCTCTCCCCGGCGAGCGGTAATGGGAAGATTTTACTGGGTGCAGGGTTCCGCAGCCATCCCAGCTTGCACAAGCTGACGTGCAGAGAGCCATCGTTCAATGCTGAGAACGAACCACAGCCAAGTTCTCGTGACAGATTGTGTCACGAGATTGTGACAAACGGGCGTCGTGAATTCGCTCAACTAGAAAATGCGGTGAAGACCCTGCCTGCTCACTCTCTGCACGACCCGCTCTGGGTTCTTGGGACAGGACTGTGACCACACAGACGGGCAGCTCTGTCCTGCCGCCACCGACACCTGGCCAGGCGAGGCAGGAAAATAAAAAGCGTGATATAAGCAAAGGGCACCGGTGGGGACGCAGTGGTGGACGGCGGGCCGCGCAGGACGAGCGTGACCCCAGCCCTGGGAGGAGGCAGGAAAGTGGCAGGGTCTGAGGATGCACTCCGGCCAGGCAGGTACCACCTGAGCAAGCGCTGAAGGAGTGAGCGGGGAGCCAGGTGAGCTGTCAGGGAGAAATCACGAAAGACAGAGAAAAGGCGCCTGAAGGCACTTCTGAGGAGCAGAACAAGAGGCCCGGCCAGTGTGGCTGGAGTAGACTGAGGGAGAGAGAAGTTAAGAAATGGAGACAGGTATATATATATATATATATATATATATATATGTATATATGTATATATATACATAGATATATATATATATGATGGAATATATATGTATATATATATATATATATATATATATATATATATATATGATGGAATATTACTCAGCCTTAAAGAAGGACAAAATTCTGGCATTTGCGGTGAATGGATGGTGTTAGAGAATATCATGCTAAGTGAAATAAGCCAATCCCTCAAACCAAAGGCTGAATGTTTTCTCTGATATGTGGATGCTAATTCACAGTAAGTGGGAGATAGGGGAGAACAGAGTTACTTTAGATGAGGCAGAGGGGAGTGAAGGGAGGGGAAGGGGTAGGAAGGATAGTAGAGTGAAACAGACACCATGACCTCATGTACATGTATGACTGCATGACCCATGTGATCCTGCAACGTGGACAACCAGAAAAAGGAGAGATGACACTCCATTTATGTTTGAGCTATCAAATTGTATAAATGCATTCTACCGTCATAGACAACTGATTAGGACAAATAAACTAAAAGCAAATTTAAAAAAAGAAATGGAGATGGGGGTGCATTGGGGCGGGGAGGGTGGGTGGCCAGGGAGCGTTCTGTGAGATGCTGGGCTCCTATTCCTGGTGAAGGTGGAAGCCATTGTGGGTGTTTGTAGTGTTGTGGTGTGGAGGCGAGGTGTCCCCCAAAAGCTCATGTGAGACAGCAGCAAGAAGGTTCGGAGGAGAAAGGCTTGGATTGAGAGCGCCTGAACCCCATCAGTCAATGAATTCCCTGATGGGACTAACGGAGGGGTAACTAAGGTGGGTGGGGCGTGGCTGGAGGAGGCGGGCCTTGGGGGCGTGGCTTTGGGTATATATTTGTATCTGGAGGCTGGAGTCTCGTCTCCTCTTCTCTTCCTTTCTCTCTTCTTCTCTTCTCCTCTCCTCTCTTCTTCTTTTCTTCTCTTCTCCTTCTCTTCTCTTCTCTTCTTCTCTCTCTTCTCTAATCTCTTCTTCTCCTCTTCTCCTCTCTTCTCTTCCTCTCTCTCTCTTCTTCTCTCCTCTCTCTTCTTCTCTCCTCTTCTCCTCTCTTCTCTTCCTCTCTCTCTTCTCTTCTTCTCTTCTCTTCCTCTCTCTCTCTCTGTCTCTCTCTCTCTCCTTCCCTCTGCCACTCTCTTCTGCCACCATGTCCTGCCTCACCTTGAGCCCGGGAGAATGGAGCCAGCTGTCTATGGACTGAGCCCCCACATACACATCCTCTCCTACAATTGTTCTGGTCGGTCCTTTGGTCACAGCAGCGAAAAGGCAGACGAAAACAAGGAGTCACCGGTTTGACTCATGGTTCTGGGATTATTTAACTCAGAATGATTTCCTTCAACCAGGATGATCCCCTGTCCTATACCTGGTAAAGTGTCAAGAAATAAAAGATGCCAAAACAACTTCAGACCCAGCCCCTGTCCCCAAAGATCTACTCACTTGAAATGTGGACAATTTCAACATTTAAAACAGCTAAGGACAGGAGCTTTAGCAGGTGTAGACAAAATGTTCTGGGGTTACAAAAAAGAAAGGAGTGTTTTTTGTTTTTGTTTTTGTTTTTTTTTTTTGCAGAAAAAAAAAGGACTAAATACTTAGTATGTAGTTCTGATCTGGAAAAATTAAGAATATAAGAGAAGAATAAAAGAAAATAATAAAATGCTATATGGTAAGGGACAACATGACAGCAACGAAGAGGCATAAAAGTAACCAAGGAGGTCACCAAAGGATTTAAAGTGCCTGAGCAAAAATAAAAGCCATGAACCTAGAAATATGGGTAGGGGTCATAGGCAGCCCTTGCTACCAGCCTGGGATTGTATTTCACTTCCCATAGAATATCTTTCTAAATATAAACAGTTTCAAATTGCTTTACGGATAAGTTACAAAAGGTTAAAAACTGTATTGATTCCCGAGATATTCGGTGCATACTGCACACACATTCCTTCAGTAAAGAGATTTAACTTCAAGGTGACATTTCCTGAACTTGGGTGAGCGCTCAACACTTTGGAACTCTGTTCTGTAGGAACGGGAGTCCACCGCGTTCACAGATGCTCCTGCGAGAACCCGAGCCACTGCAGGAGACAGAGCAAGGACAGAAAGAAGAGCAGAGGGCTGTAACAGCATCCAGATTTTGGCAGTTTGCAAGTGGACGTCAGGATCTCTTTATTGGGCATACAGCACCAGTAGAAAGTGAAGCTAAAAATAAATGCAAATTTACCTGCTACCCTTCCTTAATGTCTCTTTGAGAAAACTTTTAAGAATACAAAGAAACTGTGGTATATATGCACAATGAAATATTACTCAGTCATAAAGAAGAATAAAAGTATGGCATTTGCTGGTAAATGGATGGAGTTGGAGAATACCATGCTAAGTGAAATAAGCCAAACCCAAAAAAACCAAAGGCCAAATGTTTTCCCTGATAAGTGGATGATGACATATAATGGGGGTGGGAGGATGGGAAATGAGAAAAGAATGGAGGAACTTTAGATTAGGTAGAGGGAAATGAAAGGGAGGGGGTATGAAAAATGGTGGAATGAGACAGACACCATTACCCTATGTACATGTATGATTATACGAATGGTGTGAATCTAAGTCACGCACAACCATAGAAATGAAATGGTGTACCCCATTTGTGTACAATGAATCAAAAAGCAGTCTGTAAAAATAAAAAATAAACAAATAAAATAAATATCAATTATACAAAAAAAATATATAGGGTCTTATGTAACAACTTAGGCACTTAGCATTTCTTCTGATGAGTCTCGAAGAAAGAGGCGGAAACCCAATGTGAACTGGTAGTAGCCTTCATCTTTATTCAGAGCGTGGTACGAGTCCAAGTTAGATTTCATTGAGTTAATGTCTCTGTGAGAAGACGTGGGGGTATATTTAGCTTGTGTATTGAGTATGGATTTTATTTTTAGAATCCAGCTTTTCATTTTTGTGGCCTTTTTTTACCTCCCCCCCCCCTTTAGAGAAATAAGGGCACATTCAACACCACAGTATAGGATTTAAAGGGATATTGAAAAGTGAATTTAATCAAGTGGTATTTTTAGGGGAGGGGATGGCAGATGATTCTGCTTGATTGGTTTTAAGAAGTCTCCATTTTCTGTCGGCCATACTGATAAATTCTTCCACTTTTCAAATCCTGATTTTCAGGGGAGCTTTCAATATAATCCTTGGAGGACCCTCTCCTAATAATTCCATTTTAGTAATAAACCACAGTGATGCTAAAAGCTAAGAGCTACAAACTTTGGTCTGTGTGGGTTCATAGCACAGCTTAAGTCCCTACTTATTTTTAAATTGAAACCAACTAGGTCACCTGTGTGCACTTGGATTTAATTTAAAAGAAGAAAACAAAAGACAGCCTTTACCTCCTATGTGTCAAGAAAGCCCAAACAAAGAATTCGGGGGAAAAACACATCCTGGTCTTACTGCCAGCTGTTTCTGTGATTAATGAAAGGATAAGTAATTTACAAAAGTCTGCAGAAGGGTTGTTTACATTTTATGCAATCATGAACACACAAAAATTAGATGTAATAAAAAGATTACTCACAATCAAATTCTACATAATTTTGATTAGTTTTTGCAGGGATCAGACCTACCTTTTTTGGATACAAGACAAATTTGAATCCAAGGATACCCATCTGTTCCTCTAAAATAAGATGGTTGGGAGTAAAAGAAGATGCTTCTCACCTACATGACAGAATAGATTATGGAGAGTGTTCCCTTCTATGGAAATGTCACTGGAGGTGAGTGGGAAATGATGTATGAACATCCCACCAAGTCCCAAGTACACATCTGCATCTCTGTGCCATTGGGAGAGAAGGCGAGATTGACAGGTGAGAATGGAAAACCAAGGACATAGAGATATATCACGCACCAGACCTGGGAGAGGGGGGATGGGTGTTGGAACCAGTGTCACCAGGGAAAGATCAGAGTCCTTCTATACCCTGGTCACTCATCTTCTCAAAAACCTTGTGTTGAGCCCATATCTATTCCAGTTCTTGATAAAGGTGCAAGAGCAATGCATTGGCCTGCCAGGTTCAATTCTGACTTCTCACTTACTTAAATGGGAATGGATTTGCTGGTGGGACTGCAAATTGGTGCAACCATTATGGAAAGCTGTATGGAGACTCTTCGGAAAACTTATGGAACCACCATTTGACCCAGCTAGCCCACTCCTCACTTTATACCCAAAGGACTTAAAACCAGCCTACTACAGTGACACAGCCACATCAAGGTTTATAGCTGCTCAATTCACAATAGCTAAGCTGTGGAACCAACCTAGGTATCGTTGAACAGATGAATGGATAAAGAAACTGTGGTATACATATACACAATGGAATATTACACAATCTTAAAGAAGAATGAAATGATGGCCAGTAAATGGATGGAGCTGGAGAATATCATGCTAAGTGAAATAAGCCAAGCCCAAAAAACCAAAGGCCGAATGTTTTCTCTGATAAGTGGAGATATGGTGGATTTGAAACACGCCAAACAACCTTATGCTGCACACACCATTATGAACAGAAAAGACGGGCGTGGCACTAAGTGTTCTCACTGGAAATTTCCAACTTGTCACCACCTATCTGCAATGTGGTGGGCAGTAGTCGGTCACTTTTCTTGGATAGGAATTTGAGCCGTTTAATCTCCCAGACGGGCTCGTAGGATTGGGTTACTTCAATATGACATTCAGTCCTCTGGGCTTTTCCAGAACTTGAGGCCTCAGGTCTGCTGTTCCCTCATGTGTACTCTGTCACCCCGGTTGAGGCCAGACGTGGCTGCTCTGATTTCTGCTTATTTTTCCTGCACTGCAGAGAATGAGGTAATGCACACCGGCAGCCACAAGTGAGGTGACCAGAAAGGTATGGAAATGTGGCCATTCAGACATACTATTTTGAGGAACAGCAAGGCAAGAAAAAAACCCCAGCGAAACATCTCACACAGAGGAGGGATGGAGAAACGCGGAATCCTCTCCTGTCTCCCATTGATTCTCTGTGATCAAACCAGCACCACGTCAAAATGATGAAGGTGATCATCATCCAGGACCGGCCCCAAAGCCTTTAAAACTCAAAGCCCTTATTTCTTAAGCCCAATGGTTACGGGCCGAAGCTGACAACGGAGAAATGTCACACAGTTCTAGGGAGGTCTTAAAACTTGCTTTCGGATCTCATCTGACAGGGCCAGGTAGGTTATAATAGAGATTAATAGTCTTGATGAAGAGATAAGATTATTAACTAGCCTTCTCATGGCTTTGGAGGAACAAACCGAACCGTGATAGGAATCCAGAGAGAAAAGTGTGACCTCCATTTCCAGCAAGCAAACCTATTTCCATTTCGGACGGAGCTAATTATGAAGTTTTTTTTTTTTTTTTTTTCACTTGATCTCCGGCATCTTGTTTATAGCATTTTATAGGAGGTTTGCTTTCTTCATCTCGTTGCTTGTAATGTGGAAATAATTCAGCATCTGAACTTGCTGCTCCTTGGCAAACATTATGAGAACAATAATGCTCCCCTAAGGAGGTTACATGTCTCAGGTCATTGGTGGTGTGACAGAGACGCCCTTATCTTTTATGAAAGCTAAGCTCTGCTTTGCAAATCTTGACTTGCTAAGGGAATCTCCCCATAAATGCTACGTTTTGAAAATGCACAGCAAACATAAACCTAATATTAATTTTGTGGGATTTATTATTATTATACCCATTTTAAAACTCTGCCTGCCTGCCTGCCCCCCTCCACCCGTCCCTGAGAAGAAAAGAATGGAAGTTGTAACAAAACAGCCTTTAATATTAGAAGCAAGTGCCAAGTGAATGGAATGGGTTGTGACAGGTGTCTCTTAGCAAGATGGTATCAGTAGCTGATTCTTCCCTAAGAACTTCCAGGTTTCAGGGAATAACACTACCAAAGTCTGAGTGCATTTGTTAATTCAATTGGCTTTCTTGCATTTTTGCTTTGAAAGCTTGCAGTCAGAATTAGAAGATATTCAGCTGTGAGCTTAAAAGATGCATGTATCCATCGGTGTTAAGTACTTTTAAAAATCTCATGCTAAGCTAAGAGCAATATTAATATTCAAGCCAAATAATGTTATGTCTGTTCAGTTAGAAATATCATGGATTTTGAAATGATCTATCTTTGAAATGAAGATTACATACAGCCATTATAACTGAAGTTGTGTAGCTGAAATTCCTACTATTTGAACAAGCAGTGTTAACATTTCTTGCCATAAAAATGTCCACACTAGGATCCATCTCAGGAAAGTACAGAGATTGTATAAAAATAGGGAGGCCACATAGAGGGGGATGAAATAATGATTCCCCACAAAATATATCCGCATCCTAAGCTTAAGAAAAAGGAACCATTGCAGAGATAATTAAGAATCTTGAGACAGGAAGATGATGCTGGATTATCTGAGCAGGCCCTACCAATGACAACTGTCCATTAAGAATGAAGCAGAGGGACATTGGACAGTGTTATGGTTTGGATGTGAGGAGGAGCAGATTCTTCCCCAGAGTCCCCAAAGGGAATGCCTCTCTACTGTGTTTTGGACACATCACCTCCAGGACTGTTATTTTAAGTCACCAAATATAGGGCCATTTATGATAGTAGCCTAAGAAATAAATGCACCTGATTTGGATTCTTCTGCTATATGAACTTGTGGAGACAGTTACTACATTTGTAGAGACCTCAGTTTCCTCATCTTTAAAATGTGTTTTTTTTTTAACTAAATAAGGAAAATGATAAAAATAACATCACTATCACATTTGCATAATTCTTTCCAAGAATCCTGTGAGTTATGTGGTAAAACTCATCTGAATAACCTCAGAGAGGTTGAATGAACAGGTTTGTGGGGACCTCAAACCTTGGTCTCCCTCCTCTTCATTATTCAAGACATAATATGTTGAAGAAATTGTGATTGTCCTGGTGACATAGTAGGAAAGACAGATATTAAAAATGCAAGTACCTCCAATCTCATTTAAATCTTATCCAAACAAAAGTAATAATCCCCCTTACTTCTGGACATCAGTGATGGCAGATGCTGATGATCATCTAATATTTATCTATTTCCTGTTTATAATTTGCATAAAAATAAGTTCATGTTCCTGGTCACAGAAGCAAGCCAAGAAAATGGACCAGTTATGAATGAAGGTTAAAGACAGCTCACTGGTCACCCGTGAACTGCTTTGACAGAGGGTAGATGGGTCAGGATAGATCTGGAATTCACTCCCAAAGCCATTGGATAAATCTGTGCAATATTCACAGAAAACACAGCAGCTTCCCTGCATGTAAGACTTGGTGGCTGGGCGGCCTGGTCCATGAAGCAGAATGTGCTCAAGCAGAACATTTAACAGTAAGCCTGTCAGCTGGAGGCCTAGCCACGCAGGGCACATCTGCCCACGTGGGACTTTACTTGGCTGTGCTTGACCAGCTTTGCTGCCCTTCCTTCAGAGGAATCTGTGAAATGACTATCCCTGAAGATCTTCAGAAGCAAACCCGAAGCATCTGACCTAGATGGCCGGGTCATCTACCAGATGACAGCAGAGAGCTGGCCTGGGCAATCTCTACAGGTCTGTCGTGGTTTGATGCCTGTCTCTGTTCAGTTCACTTGACCACCACTTATCCCTCTAGATGGTTCCAAATATGTAAGAGGGAACCTGGCCCCAGGGAAGCAGCAGCAGCTTTTAGGAGATAAGAATCTGATAAACCTAGGCATGGATTCCACCTCTGCTAGATAAGTTGCTTCTTTTGAACTAATCTTGGTTTTCTCATTTTTAAAAAAAACAATAATGAAGACACAGAGATAAACCCACATATGCATAGTTATCTCATATGAGACAAAGGTATCAAAAACATACCTTAGAGAAAAGAGAGCCTCTTCAACAAGTGGTTCTGGAAGAACTGGAAATCCATATGCAACAGAATGAAATTTAATCCTTGTCTCTCAACCTGTACAAAACTCAACTGAAACTAGATCAAAGATCTAAGTATGAGGACCAGAGAACCTGCACCTACTAGAAAGAAAGACAGGCCTAACACTCCAACACGTTGGTTCAGGAACTGACTTCCTCAACAAGACTACTAAAGCACAGGAAGTAAAATCAAGAATCAATAAATGGATGGTATTAAACTACAAAGCTTCTTCACAGACAGCAGTCAAGAATATGAATAGAGAGCCCAGAACGGGAAAAAAATATTTGCCACCTGCACCTCGGATAGAGTATTAATCTCCAGGATACATAAAGGATACTCAAAAAGGGTAACACCAAATAACCCAATCAATACGTGGGCAAAAGAACTGAACAGGCACTTCACAGAAAAAGAAGTACGATTGGTCAACAAATACATGAAAAAATGTTCAGCATCTCTAGCAATTAGAGAAGTGCAAAATAAAACTGCACTGAGATGTTATCTCACTCCAGTCAGAATGGCAATTATCAAGAATACAAGTGACAGTGAATGTTGGCGAGGATGTGGGGGAAAAGCGTACACTCATACATGGCTGGTGGGGCTGCAAATTGGTGCAACCACTCTGGAAAGCAGTGTGGAGATTCCTCAGAAAACATGGAATGGTTTGACCCAGCTCTCCCACTCCTCGGTATATATCCAAAGGAGGTCAAATCAGCACACTACAGTGACATGGCCATATTGTCCACTGTAGCTGCACAATTCACCATAGCTAAGTATGGAGCCAAATGCAGGGCCCTTCAACAGACGAATCGATCAAGAAAACATGGCATATACACACAATGGAATCTCACTTAGTCACAGGAAGAACGACTTCATGGCATTTACTGGCAAATGGATGGAACTGGAGAATAAGCCAGTGCCCCAAAATCAAAGGTCAATTTTTTTTTTTTTTTTAACACGTGGACACTAGTCCAAAATAAAATAAGGTGGGGTGGGGGTGAGATAAAAAAAAAATGAATGGAGGAAAGATCAGTGGAGTAGACCAAGGGGAAGGGAGGGAAGAGGGAAAGGCAGTGGATGGGTCCGACCTGACTTTCCTAGGTACGTGTCTGAGGAGACCACTCTCCCTCACGTTCACCCACAAGACACTAACCTGGAAAAGAAGACGGTAAGGAAATAGTAGAAAGATCAGAGGGGAGAGGATAAGAGATGGGAGGAAGAGAGAGGGGAAGGAGAGGTCTTGGGGACGGAATGAGGGCAGATTATATCCCATGCTTGTATGATTATGCCAAGGTGAATTCTATTGTCACACTAATAACTGAAAAGGACCGATAAATAGAGTGAAAACAAACAAATGCAAAAATAGTCTGCCATAGGAAGAGCAACCATCACTTTTTTTCTTTCTCTAGGAAGTGAGATGGACTGTAAATTGTAATAACCTGGCACCTGGTAAATGCAAAGTCCTTCATGCCAATTGCTGCTCACATCGAAATCATCGTTGTTATTAACTGAACCTTTTCAAAGAACCAGCAAACTCACTTGGCAATTTTATCAAATTGCTGGGAACCAAAGGGGTATCTCTGACCTGAGGGAGCCAGACTCAAAACTCAGGTTTAAAAAAATGGAAATTTCATGCAGCCTTTGGTTTTTGGGGATTGGCTTATTGCAACCAGATATAAAACTGGCAGAGTAATTACTGTCTTGAGCCAAATGTACAGACCCACATACTGGCCAGCTCTTTTCAAGTAAAATTCATCTTCCAAAAGATGTATTTAAATAGGCAGAGTCCCATGTTTCTAAAAGTTGTATTGTTTTTTAATTAATTAATTTATTTTTATGGTGTGTTTTATTTAGTGACACATGACAGCAGAATGCATTTAGAGTCATCGTATACAAATTGGGTACGACTTTTCATTTCTCTGGTTGTACACAATGTAGATTCATACCGTTCACGTAATCATACATGCACATAGGGTAGTGATGTTTGTCTCATTCCACCATCCTTCCTTTCCCCGGCCCCTCCCATCCCCTCATTTCCCTCTATACAATCCAACATTCCTCTATTCTTCCCTTACCACCCTCCTCATTATGTATCAGCATCCACTTATCACAGAAAACATTCAGTCTTTGGTTTTTGGATTTGGCTTATTTCACTTAGCATGATATTCTCCAACTCCATCCACTTACTTGCAAATGCCATAGTTTTATTCTTCTTTATGACTGAGTAATATTCCATTGTGTATTTATACCACAGTTTCTTTATCCATTCATCTGTTGAAGGGCACCAGATTGTTTCCACAATCTAGCTATTGTGAATTGACTAGCTATGAACATTGATGTAGCTGTGTCACTGTAGTATGTTGATTTTAAGTTCTTTGGGTATAAACTGAGGAGTGGGCTAGCTGGGTCTAATGGCAGTTCCATTCCAAATTTTCTGAGGAATCTGACTACTGTTTTCCAGAGTGGCTGCACCATTTTGCAGTCCCACCAGCCATGTATGAGTATACCTTTTCCCCCACATCCTTGCCAACACTTAGTATTGCTTGTATTTTTGATAAGTGCCATTCTGACTGGAGTGAGATGGAATCTTAGAGTAGTTTTGATTTGCATTTCTCTAATTGCAAGAGATGATGAACTGAATGTTGTATCTTGTGAAATGGAAATGTTTCTTCTGCTTTCCTCAACAGACATGAGGTTCTATTCTGCCGGCCCTGGGGACACCAGCCAGGCTACGGGGCTGGCTGGAGGGATGGGGGATTCCAACCACCATCTTCTGGATGTTGGTCCTCCTTTGCACCTCCATTCAGGGCTGGTGTTCCAATGACTACTTTTTAGGGACTTTAGGAACGCACGCTTTCCTATTTGACCTTTAAAATAAAAGTTTCACATGGAACTCTAATGTCCTTGGAAAAGAATTTAGCAAAACACAGTGCATTCTCCAAAATAAGGTGAAGAATAACTAGTCATCTAAAGGTATTTAAACATCATCCTATCCTAGAGACTTCTTTGGTATATATTTTTAAAAGTCTGATTGGGGACATCTTAACTGGATAGGAATGCGGCATGTGAGAAATTAAAAATGTTTATTGCCACATTGCATTTCATCTTTTTATCATGAGGCAATGCATTTCCACCAGTTTATGTTCCACTGGGTTAAATAATCCCAATTTACGTCATACCAGGAAATGAGCAAGCACCTGCACTATGGGAGCCCAGAGGACCCAGAAGGCAATTTGCATGTTATAAATCCTTTTCCCTGGAGGGCCTCCATGACCTCTCTATTCCCCAATGCCTACGTGAACCTTTGCAGTTTGGTCCACTGCACCTCACGTTTGAAGGTCAAACTCAGAAACTACGCAGGGTTTGCGCGGGAGACATACAAGCTACATCTAACCAATCATTTTCCCGGCCGGGGAGATGAACTTCATTAGGGACGCTGGCTAGAGTCCTAAAGGAGGAAGAATGTCACCTCAGTCTGCCCCAGAGTGGAAGACAAGAGAGATGCCAGACCTGCTTAGAATTAGAAATACCAAAACCACAGTAGACTCTGAGGACCCCAAGCAGGAGATAGCAGAGCTCCTACCTTGGATCCAGAACAATCTGAAAACCACCAATGTTAAGCAAACAGCAATGAATAAGAATCCACAAGTATTAATAGATTGTCTCTTATCAATATGAATTACTAGAAGGATTATTAATTGTAACTAATGTTAATATACAAAATGACATAGTTCTGAACCCATACTAGCAGTCTTCAAATACATGTTTTTTTTAACCATTTACTAGCTGTGTGACCTGGGAAAAATATTTTACTTCTCTGTGCTTCATTTTCTTCATCCATGACATGAGGATAATGTAGGCTCACGTAAGTTTATATGAGGATTAGGAGAACTAATACCCGTAAAGTGCTTCCAATAGTGCCTCGCACAGTAGTGCCAGTAATATTAGCTATTTATCTTATGATTACCGTTTTTATTATTATGACCTTATCTGACAACTGCACATTGTGTATTAGCTAAGCTAATAAACTCAACATCCCCATTTTACAGACTCTAGAAGTTAAATAACTTACTTGGGGGCTCAATTGCTGCTAAATGACAGAGACTGAATTTGAACCCAGGGAATCTGATTTGACATCTGTAACCACCTCATTCCTGGGTTCTTGCTTCCCTGAGTCACCTCCTGACAAGTTCAGACGTTGATCACATAAATGCCGGCGTTTTATTGCAACAATTCCTACATTACAACGAACTCTGTGTGTCTCCCTAACTTACTCCTCAGGAGAGAAACTAATTCTCATCATGCACCTTTTTAAATAGCCCTTCTCGTGATTCTTTTTCACATGAAAAATTCAATACTTGATTTTCTTGAAATCCCCTCAATTTTTTTTTCCTGATTCTTCTTAATTGTCAAGGTCAAACTGCATATTCATTTCATAGCATGGATCTATTATACCAATTTCTGGATACGTTTTTTCTTGCATGCACGGATGCCAAAAATCAAGAGTCCCGATACGAAATAGAATCATTTGAGTGAATTACTGAGGTCACTCATGCACTTCAGGTTAATATTTTATTTTTGGCCTCCAGACTGACACCAAATTTTACTCTCCTGCCAGGCTGCCCTCGATGCCCACAATGTGTTCACTGTATAATCCAACTGCACTTCACACAAGAACAGATCTAACGAGGGTTGAATATAGAAAACCCCAGGCCCAAAGCACTTTCCCTTCTGGCCATGCCACTCTTGGGCATTAGTAGGATCTTTCTGCGCCCCCTGAATGTGACTCTTGAGAATGATAACAAATGGGCTTTGATAATTACCAATACTGTGCATTATTTCAGGAAAATGGGAGGCAGGGATAGTGAGGGGTGAGATTCGCTTCTTGTCTTTCAGGTCTAAACTCAAATATCCACCCCAGCAGCAGCACAGGGCCAGCACATTTATACACAACAGCCCTGCCCTCTGGGAGAGTTTCCTAACCACTCCTTTTAAGTTTCCCTCCAGTTTTAATTGTTTTTTTGGTACTTGGAATCGAACCCAGGGTGACTAACCACTGAGCCATATCCTCAGCCCCTTTTTGTATTTTATTACAGACAGGGCCTTGCTGAGTTGCTTAGGGCATCACTAAATTGCTGAGGCTGGCTTTGAACTCCCGCTTCTCCTGCCTCAGCCTGTTGAGCCTCTGTGATTACAGGCATGTGCCACCACACCTGGCTCCTTCCAGTTCTTATCTATCAGAAGCAAGATGTATTTTTGCATAGCACAATCACTGAAACTGGAGAATTTGCTTGCCTCATACATTCTATGACTGGGCCACAGGGTGCCCAGGTTAAACATTTCTGTGTACGTCTGTGAAGCTACTTCCAGACAAGACTAGCATTTGAATCCATGGACTCAGTAAAGCAGGCTGCTCTCCCCAGTAGGGTGGCCATCAACCAACTCATTGGAGACCCAAAGGGAAAGAAAAGAGAGAGGAAAGAGGAATTTGCTTCTCTGCTTCCTGCCTGGCTGCCTACTGAGCTAAGATATGGACTTTCTCTTGCATTTCAACAGATTTACAACATCCAATCCCTTGATTCCCAGGCCTTCAGACTTGGACTAGAATCCGACATCAACTTTCCGAGTCTAAGAGGCGGAGCATCATGGGACTCCTCCGTCTCCATAACTGTGCGATCCAACTCCTCATAACAAACTTCTCGCTCTCAAAATCTATATCTCTTCTTGGCTCTGGAGAACCTTGACCATCAGAACACTGTTGTGCAATTCTGAGAACACAGTAGCTTGCATTAAGTAGATTTCAAAGAGTGGACAGGTAAATAAGGAACACCAAGGGTTCGGGGTGTCTAGGGTCAAGTAAGCCAGGTTTGAGAGTAAAATCTTCCCTGTATCCATATCTTCCCTGTGTCTACCGGAGGAAGGCACATACCGCTTACTGAACGCTTCCAGGAGTCACAGCATCAGATTCTCAAAAGCACCTGGCCAGATGAGTCACAGAGGGGAAATAAGACACAGAGAGATTAAATAACTGGCTGGAAGAGAGACCATGGTCAAACAGCAAGTGGGGCTGAGATGTCACTCCAGCAACATCTGCCACCAACACCCTGCCCCTCCTAGGTCATTTAGAGCTAGCCAGAAGCTCTCGATGGGGTCCCCATGGGTTCAGGTCCTGCTTCTCATGACTTCATCTCAATGTTGACATCTCAATGTTAATTCTGCCTGAAATGGTAGTTTTGATTAGGGCACATATATGAATGGCATATCACACTGAGAAGGGATCTTAGAAATAATCAAGGTATTCACCCCCCTTCCTTTTGCAGTAGGGAGAATGAAGTGCAGGGAGATTATGTGCCTTGCTCTGACTTAGGCACAAAGACCTCAGAAGTGTCTCTGAAGGGGTAAAGGCATTAAGCAGTAACCCATCTTTCCTCTCTGGACTACCTTATCAGTACCCATTGGATCAATGTTATCTTGTGAAATGGTTTCCAGAAGCCAGCACGGGAGAGTCCCCAGTGGTATGAAACCAGAAATGTGTCGGAATGAGAACCGTAACTTTATAGACCCGCTAAGGCTACTTTGCTAAAAACAGACTGTGACCTGAAATGCAAACCGCTTGATTTCTAGCTCAATACTTTTTCAGTACCAATTGAACATGTTCATGCATCTTTGTTCCTTTACAGCACAGGTTGGGTCTTCTAGGGGTCAGAGTATGACTTGAATTCAGTTGGAGCATCATTTCTACCACTGCTTAGCTGTACGACTTCAGGCAAAGACCTTTACCTCTCTCAAACTCAGTTTCCTCATCTGAAAGATGGAGCTAGGGGACTAGCTCAGTATTTGTGTGCTTGCCCAGCATGTGTGGAGCCCTGGGTTCAATCTCCAGTACAGCAAAAAATAAAAACCTGAAAAACAGGGCTCGTTACATTATCTTCTCTGGTATGGTCTAGGTGAGGTGTCCCCCAAATCTCATGCGTGAGACAATGCTAGAAGGTTTAGAGGTGAAATGACTGGGTTATGAGAGTCTTAGCCTAATCTCTACATTAATCCACTTAAATGGATTAACTGGGTGGTAACTGTAGGCAGGTCAGGTGTGACTGGAGGAGGTGGGTCACTGGAGGCATGACTTTGGGGTTGACATTTTGTCCCTGGAGAGCCAAGCTCTCTCTCTGCTTCCCGGTTGCCACGTCCTGAGCTGCTTCCTTCTTCCACACCCTTCCACCATGTTGTTCTGCCTCATCTTGGGCCCAGAGTCATGGAGTCAACCATGTATAGACTGAGACCTCTGAAATCGTGAGCCCCAAATAAACTTCCTCCTCTAATTGTTCTTGTCAAGTCTTTTGGTCACAGTGATAAAAACAAAACAAACAAAGCAAAAAAACCTCTGATTAAAACATCCCTATATAGCTGTATAATGTTTCTGTCCACAATGTATATGAAAGTATTTAGAAAGCTGTAACAGTGAAATCAGTCTAATCAGTCTAACATGTGTCATGCCTGACTGGTAGAAATATTAAATTGGTTTCAAAACCCTGAAGATCTAGGAAGGGCATATGGCCTGTGTCCTATATGTCCAGGGCACCCTCCCATCCCTACAAAGCCATGAGTTTCTAACCCTTTGAAGAGTAGTAAAAAAAAATTGCTTATTATTTCCCCAATTTAAGAAAAAGTCTCTAAGTAAATATTCTACTGGGCAATATGATCAAAGAAACCATCTGTACAACCTAAATTTTGAAATCATGATACGAGAGTCGATTCTTTAACAAATACACACCCAAAAGTCCAGACAGGGCCATGTTAATCAAAGAGTACACTGACCTTTCCCAGGGAATTTTGCTTGACACCCTTATTACAAATATTGTAAATTGAAAAGGAAGCAAGAAAACCACCGAATGAACCAACTCCAGAAAGAAATCATCATGAGCGTGCACTAAATGTCAACCCAGTAGATTAGAAACAGAGGCAATTAGCCTGCGGTGCTGATATGATATTTCAAAATGCTGGGAATGGATTTCTTTTTCTTTTGCTCCTAGTCTTGAATTCAAATGCTGTTTTATGACCTGGGAGAGATGAGATTTATTTGAGATTTTTCTAAATACTGCAAACATTTCAGCACTGAAATATTGTGTTTCAATTAATCTAGGGGCAAGTTTTTTTTTTTTTTTTTTTTTTTTTTGTGGTGCTGGGGATCGAACCCAGGGCCTTGTGCTTGTAAGGCAAGCACTCTACTGACTGAGCTATCTCCCCAGCCCTAGGGGCAAGTTTTAAAAAGTTGAGAAGCTTGGTGTTTCTGCTTGAGAAAGCGAGAGAGCGAGAGAGAGAGAGAGCGAGAGAGAAAGAGAAAGAGAGAGAGAGAGAGAGAGAGAGAGAGAGAGAGAGAGAGAGAGAGAGAGAGAGAGAGAGAGAGATATGGCTCTGGAGGGGGATGCTAAGGTAAAAATCTGAGATACCTGGGGGGTGGGGGAGTAAGGCAGGAAGCCCTAATAGTATTAGGACCACAGTAACCGCTGTGACAGTCTTCCAGACTCAATCCTTCTCACCTCTAAAATCGGGGAAGTGAACTGGGCTGCTGGAGGCTCCCTCACATGGCTAAGGAAGTAGCTGGGTCAGGCCGGGCCACTCAAAGGAAATAAAACTGCTTCCAAGCCACTCCTCAGCCCTGACATTGAGATCTCCTTGAAAGCTTCCTAAGCTTCAGGCTGCTTTTCTTCACCGCAGGATTCCAGGACACCAGCCTTCCTTTTCTTTATTATGCATTACAGAGCGGAGATAAAGAAACAGTAGCTTATCCTGCAAGCCACAGGGAACAGGGCTCAGGGTTTTCAAAGGGAAGTGCTACTGGCTTACAGTCCCCAAACAGGACCGTAGTGCCTGGTGTCCTCTCTGCCCAGTGGTACACCATTACCTCCCAGAGCTTCCTGGGACTTAGAGTAATTCTTCGTTAATTAGGAAGGCAGGACCCTTTGTAAACTATCACTTTCCATTAAGAAAAAAAAAAAAAAAAAACCGTATACAATACAAAACTAGGAGTCCATCAGAGGTATGGATTTTCAACTCTTTATTGCCATTCAGGAAACCACTTGGTAAGAAGATGCTCCTCGTTGGAAGGGAGACTAACAGGGTTAATAACGTTCTCAGCCCTTTGACTCAGGCATGCACGTATGCTTAGCATGTAACTTAGATGTGGTTTGGTTTGCAATATAACATTACTGCTTGCTCCTTTGTGAAGTTTTGTTTAATCTGCAAGATGTTTTCTAGCTGATTTGTAAAGATGATACTCAGAGAAGATGGCGGAACACTGTCCCCACACTTTCAAAAGGGGGAATAAAGGATACAGAATTTTGAAAACAAGAACATAAATGCTATTTACCGAATTCCGCCATTTGAATTTGCTGGAATTAAGATTAAGGGCATGCTGACTCCTGTTGAGGCCTGTGGCAGATGCACCTTGCGGCTGGTTTCTTTCCTTTGCATTCGGAGCTAAGCACTCCATGTCCGTTTCTTTTGATTTCCCACCTACCTGCTCATCTGGGATTTGGGTAGGGTCTCATCTAATTTGCCCCTTGCTTTCCCAGAGCTCCTGTCACATCATGTCCCCAGCTGGTATTTAAATGTAGATCAAAATATTTGACTTGACTTGGGCTTGTCACTGCGAGAGGTAATTACAATATGCAAAGGATTCACACCATCTAGAATTCATAAGGCAGGGACCTAAGAAGATTACTCCATTTTCCGTAACACATAGCACAGCAACTTTCTCAGAGGATGAAAATGAGTGATTATAGATAGGAAAATGAGATTTTTTCCCCCACCCATGTAAGCATGGGGTTTCCAGGGTACAGGAATGCACAGGTCTAGGAAGGACTACCACTACTTGCCTGGCTGTGGAGGTCAGAAACAAATGTGAACCAAGTCCCATATAAAATCAGAGTGGTGTGAGAACGTGACCCACCGAGGAACTCAGTGGCAAGCGTGGGTGCCCACGATTCTGCCTTTAAGAGAAGGTTTGAATCCAGAGTGCTTTTTGAGGAAACCCTTCTTCCATTTTGTAAAACACAGACTTTCTTTTGCAGAGCCCAATATCAAACACGTAGAAGACTGTCCGTTCACACTGAATACACTGAAAGGTGGAAGGTCCAGAGTCCTTAAGGGTGACACGCAGCAAGTCAGGGGATCAATCTTACAGAGACTAACAGGCAAGATGGCCTCTCACACTGAGAAGGTCCAGGTTATCAGGGGCTAGACATTCAATACCAGAAAAGTCATCAAGAGTAGGAACTATAGCTCAATTCAAGACACTTGGAACTACTCTGTTTCCTACTCTGGACTTCACAGCGTGGATGCAGAGGATGACTCTTTTCTTTCTTTCTCGTGTGCAACACCCATTGGTTCAGAAGATGAGTCAGATGTACACACTAGCATTTTCTGTTCGTTCACACCATGGCCATGAGAATTGATGGGGTTAAGACTTCCCCATTACTTTTACCCTTTTATTAATGTAATGGGTTGGATATGGGGTGTTCCTCGAAAGCTCCTGTTAGTGCAGGGACATTCTGAGGTTAAATGATTAGATTATCAGAGTTGTAACCTCACCGATTCCTCCTAATTTGAATGGACTCATTGGGTGGTACCTATCAGTAGCTGGGGCTCGGCTGGAGGACATGGGTCACTGGAGGCATCCCGTGGGAGGGGGTGTCTTCCCTGTGGCCCCTCCCCCCACCCTCTGCTTCCTGAACCCCCCCTTGAACTCAGCGACTTTCCTCCATTGGGTCCTTCCGCCATGATGTTCTGCCTCACCTTGGGCCCAGAGCAATGGAATCCATTGTTTGTGGGCGCAGACCTCTGAAACTGTGAGTCCCCAAAACACTTCCTGCTACACTCACAGGCACACAGAAGTTGAATAAAACAATCGGTGAGTATTTAATCTTAAAATAATAATGGTCGAGTGGCTTTTCGAGTAAGTGAATAAGCACTTATATGTGAGTGTGTGTCCCTATCTTCTTTTGGTATGACTTCCTGAGAGTCCATATTAATTTGAAGTGATCTGTTACTTATCTACCCTATTAGCTATTTCCCTTTATGAAGGCATTTTAAAAATATCTTTAAAAATGCCCCTTAATTTTAAGAGTCACCGATAACACAAATAACTACAACTAACACTCTGGCTACTGGCTGCTTCAAATCCATGATCTGATCATGGCTCAGGTAACATTGCGAAGTCTGTAATATCATCTCCATTTCTCAGACAGGAATACTAAGTTTTGATACCAAAGTTTGCCACATCTGACTGACAGAGCTACGGCGTGAACTGAGGTTTCCACTTTATCTCATCGCTTTTCATCTGACTCAATGGTTCCATCAAAATAGGATTATTGGTTCTTATTAATAACCAACTGCCTGAAAAGGAAGCCCTTAAATGTCAAAATTCAATGCCAGTTCAACAGGACACTGAATTACTCCCCCAGCATAGCTATTACGCCTCCAAATAAAAAATAATGCAAACATGGCTTGCTTTCTAAAAAAATGGTTTCATGGTCAATTATATGTAAAGCAATTACCATGTTGATCATTTAATCATCTGAAGGAAATAAATGCTACTATGGGGCATTAAGAGGCTAACACAGAAAAGGATCTAAACTGCAATTATAATTTGTTTCTTAGCAACTAATAGCAAAAGTTATAAAGATGATGCTCGTACATCTATAAAGAGGCAGCATTACGGCTCTGGGAATATTGCGACCGTCCTTAACAGTATAATGTTGTGAGTAATTTGCTTTTGCTACTATCACAAGATAAATTATTTTGGATCTGCTTGGTCAAAGCCCTAAAGAATTCTCATTAAAAATCAGCTATTACTGTGGGTGTTGTTCTTTTCTCCTTTCTCCCTCCCCCACCACACAAAACCTACTGTATTGGTTATTCCGTGCACTATGGTAAGCTGAAAAGAATCAGCACAATAAAAACAGATTTCTTTAATAACTGGGAGAAAGGAGTTCATCATTATACGAGTTCCATTTCCTGTTGGAAACAGCACTTATTAAGTGTAGTCATGGTTGGAGTAAATTAAAAATTTTATCATGGATATGAGTGAGAGCAATAGGAATTGTACAGAGTTCTATAATGTTATAATCAGAGGAGCACAGGAGTGAGATTTGAGCGGTCTTGTGTCTTGGAGCTTAGGAGATTTTTCAGTTGCAAACTTGCTTTAAAAGATTGAAGATTCACGTTTTGGGAACAGAGTGTAACTTGTCTGACCTCGGGGCAGACCCTTCTGTCCCTTTAAAACAGCTGGATCATGGTTTCCTCTTAGACACGTACGGAATTCAGATGATACAAATGAAATACTCTGTTTTTGAGTTATTTCTTAAAGCTAAGAGGTGCTGTCTGTCAGTAAACAAAATGACTACATTAAGATACAAAGACAGTCAGTGGTTACATCAATGAATGAGAAATGCCTTTTTAAGATAAAATGATGTGGTCAGGCATGTTTGGAAATATGTTGAGCATAATGGGAATCATCTGTGTGTGAATAAAAGGCTATCCATCGGAACTGCCTCCTTGAAGCTGTCTTGACCCAGGTGCCTCCCACATGACCAAGAGCTGGTGATTCCTGTCTTTCCTGCGTGACAGAAACCCTCACTGAGGAAAGGCTGAGGTCACTCTCCTGGACACTAGTGAAGAGACTCAGTCTGCAGGAAGCAGGTGTGGGATCTTCCTTCATTTTGCTATGGAGAGGGTCAGGGGCACCTGGCCTGGTGTGGGGAGGGGAGGCAAGGGACCTTAGGTAAGGGGGACTTTTTAAAAATATATTTGTAGTTGTGGAAGAACACAGTACCTTTATTCATTTATATGTGGTGCCGAGGATCGAACCCAGTGCCTCACACATGCTAGGTAAGCGCTCACCACTGAGCTACAGCCCCAGCCTGGGAACTTTCATTTAGTCAAAGATATACGAGCAGCTGTGCTCAGGGGCAGAGCCTCGTAACACAACCTTGGAAACACCAGAGGGATGTATTTACAATGGAAACCCTGATTCTTGCCATCTCTGATCTATCTGTACTGAATTTAGGGGAGAAAAGTATAGCAAATCTGATGCAGATGAAGAACATGGAGTAGTTTTACATTTGTCCTCACCTTGGAACTACAATCACAAATGATGCTCAACTTCTGCTTAAATGTCACATAAAACAAATATGATTTTCCTAAAAGCATAGAGGATCTTTAGAGTCAAAGATTTATGGTGGCCCCCTTGCCATTGAAATTAGGAATTCTATACATTCATATATGTGTGGATGTTATATACACATTATATACCTCAAAGGTCAAGCGAAGCAACTCTGTTTGTATTTTATTTCCAACTAGCACAGACAAATGAGGACTTTGTACACTCTGGGCTCAGCAAAAACCTACTCAATACAATTTAATGCAGTCAAAACCTAGATGTGAGTCATCAAGTACTTATTAAGTACTGACTCATGGTCACTTTAGTGTTGGGTGCTAGGGAATCAAAGATGAGGAAGATGGTATATACACAAAGGACTTCAAGTCAGCATACTATAGTGACACAGCCACATCAACGTTTATAGCAGCTCAATTCACAATAGCCAAGCTATGTAACCAGCCGAGGTGCCCTTCAACAGAAGAATGGATAAAGAAAATGTGGTCCATATACACAATGGAATATTACCTAGCCTTAAAGAAGAATGAAATTATGGCATTTGCTGGTAAATGGATGGAACTGGAGAATATCCTGCTAAGTGAAATAAGCCAATCTCACAAAACCAAAGGTTGGATGTTCTCTCTGACATGTGATTGCTGACCCACAACAAGAAGGGTAGAGAATGGAAGCTTATTGGATTAGCTACTGGGGAACGTAGGGAAGGGAGGAGGGATGGAAACAGAAAAGACAGTAGAATGAATCGGACATCACTTCCCTGTGTTCATATATGATTACAAGAACAGTGAAACTCCACATCATGTACAACCACGAGAATGGGAAGTTATATTCCAGGTGTGTATAATATGCCAATATACACTCTACTCTCAGGTATATCTAAAAAGAATTTTAACAAAAGAAGAGGAAGCCACAGTCTTTTCCCTCAAGAAGTTCAGGACCTACAAAGTCTACTGGGGAGATAAACTGATGAAATAAATTTGCTGTGCTTCAATATGTATCAAATGCAGGGCACAAAGGAAGGAGAAGTCAGCTGGATCTGAAGAACAATACGTCAATCAATCAACATGTGTGAATGTCCTGAATGGGTCGTGTTGGAAGCAAGGTGTTGGTTTTATAACAACGAATAAAAAGGAAAGATTCCCGCCTTCAGGGAGTTCATGCTAAAGTGAAGAAGATGGACAAGAGCTTAATAAATAAGAAAGACATTTCTAGAGAGTGGTCAAGGTGCACTTCTATAGAAACTCAACATGCCGCGAGATTTTCCACAGGGAGGAGGATGGAGAGAAGGTGACCTAAAACCACATTCATGAGAACAAACAGACTGGACTGAACCTCCGAAGCCACGTGTGGATCCCGAAAGGAGCCAATGCGATTCCCCACAGGGTCCACGCGAAGGCTTAGCTGTTACAGTCACTGTACAAAACTTACGGATCACATCGCACTTGATGGATGCTTTTAGGATGCAAAGGCACACTGTCACTGGGGCCTGCTAGAATGTTCTGACTATTGCTCAGAGCACGTGATGACTGAAGAGCACCAGCAGGCTGCCCGGGAACATACAAGCACCCTTTGCAAAGCAGAGAGGTATCCACATGTCCAAAGCAGAGAGCAGCTCAGCCCGTAGCTATATGGGAAAGGATGTAAGAATTCTGGGACTCACACAAAAGCCATGGGCGATTCTGTAAATCACGCATCTGTTTCATCTTCTAGCTGGTTAGCCAGGAAGCAGTGTTAACTAAGCATCTTGAAGCCACACGATGCTGTCTCGTGGAACGTGGTCCTACATTCGTCCCGAAACACCTCTGAAGTTCTCTCTCTTGCCGTCTTTCCAAATGCAAATGAAGAAATAGCGATGCTAGTCTGAGCAGAGCTGTTTATTTCATGATCTTCCCCACCTTGCTTCATAAATTCAGTAAATAAGAACAAAATGTAGTGTCTTGGAACACTTCCTAGAACTCAGAACATAAAACCTATCAGTTGCTTCCTAAAGGTTCACAAGAACTAATGGAGGAGAGGGTGACCATTTATTTTTCGGTCAATTATTTGTACAGGAAATGGGTCTCTCCATTGTGATGTGTGTGGCAGAGAATGAGTGACAGAGAGTAGGACAAGGAGATACCCCAGCAGAAGAGTCATGTGGAAAAGAGAAGGAAAAATTCCTGCACATTCCTGGGCAAGGTGGGTTGATCAATCAGAAAGCAGCAAGTTGAAGAGGTAAAGTGGCGATTTGGGGGTGCTGACATCTTTTCCACACTTACACTTGTCTGGATCAAATGTCTATTGAGCGCAAGCCAAGGCTTCGTTATTATCCAAACCCAGAATTTTGGTAACCACCTGAGCCTTTGGCACCTACAGACTGTGCAGAGGAGAGGGCGCACTTCTGATGCACACATACTGAAGTTGGTGTGGTGTCCCACTGCAGCAATCTGGGGACAGGCATGCCACCTTTTGTTGTCCTCATCCAGAATCCCTGTCTCTGAGGACAGCCTCGGAGACCTGGTCTTATCAAGAGGTTCACCCATCCAGTGCCTTGTGAAATGGACCCAGGAAGAACACCGGATTCCCTTTCCGGTCTCCCTGAGTCCGACAAAAACTGACCTAAGTTAATACCACCCTTGATTAAAAGTGCGCGAAGTTTAGACTTCTAAACTTCTGAACAGTACTACTGTCGCATAGAAATCCTACCTTGAAGCTTGCTCTTTTGGTCTACGAGAAACTGAAAATTTCTGTCAACTTGAAAAAAGAAAGCACCACTCTCTTTGACTCAGTGACTCCCTTCAGCTGTGAGCTCTGCACTTGGCTTTCTTTACCTCCTGACTTCCCTTTGCTCTTCAGGCCACTGCACCTGGACACTGGCCTCGGCTCTTCCTCGAACTCACTCTGGGGAATATCAGTGTTCTTTTGCCAGATCCAGCAGGTGTCTTTCAGTCCTTCCTTTCCTTGACCTTTCTGATCCACTGGATGTTTTTGACCAATGTCAGCTCTTGGTTTCCCTCCTCCTCCTGTTCTCTTTTAGTTTCTCTGGTGGGTTCTTCCAATTTCACCTACTCTTTGAACTCTGGTATGCATCTGGCTGCCCTTGGCCTGTGGTTCCTCTCTGACTTGGAGCAATCTGACATATTCTCATGACTGTAATCCTCACCTCTGTGCTCATGTCAACTTACTATAAAGCTTCGATCCTGTTGATGTATTATCCTTCCATATTCCATGGACCAACGTACCCATATCCTCATGAATAGCTTTATAAATGGGGTGACTATTTCCTAGTTGTCCTATGATAGTTGTGGTTTTTGTGTATAATCCTGACAAAATTCTTAATAACGAGCCCTTTCATACTCAAAATATATAGGTTAGGAAGCTAATCCTAGACCTTGGTGAGTCTTTAAGTAAATTCATCATCTCTCGAGCTTTAACCTTAACCTGATTCCAAACTCAGTCAATGATAAGTCATTGATAATCATTCAAGGCACAGAAGCCCGTCTCCACTCCCAGCTCCTGCCTCAACTCACCCCAACCATCCGCCGAGCACCGACGACGTCAACACAGGAACATTCTCCAACTATGCCTCCTGTAACTCCATTGTCCTTGGTTTAGGACAAGACTATCATCACTTCCTGCATGAAACATTGGCAAGTCCTCTTAACTGTGTTGCCAGACACCTTCAACGCACGCTCCAAAATTAGGCCATGATCGTCAGTTCCTAAATGCAGACCTGTTAATATCACTCTCTTGCTCCAAACCATCTGAAATCACCAGCCAGCAAAAGATTAACTCAAGCTCATTAGCGTGTCCGACAAGGCCCTCTGCCACCTGACCTTGCCCTGTCTCTCCAGCTTCATAGCCTCCCTGGCCCCACAACAACCCTGATGGATGGAGGGCTTCCATGTTTCCTGCAAATCCATGAAAATTCAGGCTTTGCTGCTCTTGTTGCATAAAACTCTTGGCCAGTTCTCTTGGCCTCTTTAATTATCAACCATCTGTTAAGACTTGGCTCAGTCATCTTCCCTCCTGGGGGGCCTGCTGTACACCCCAGAATGGGCAATATCTCGCTTTCATAACATAGTGTGCGTACAGCTACCTTTGCATTTCCCACATAATATCCTGGAACTAATACTTGAGGCCTTTCTCTTCTTGAACAGTGCAAGGCCCCTCTTATTAACTTCTCCTTTCAGACATTTCTTCTTCAGATCTTTTTCCATAATCCTTTGTAACCGCGCATGTCTCACTGTGATCGTCAGAAGAAACTATGCTGACATAACTTGTCCTAGCTGATCCTTGCATCCGGCGTGGATGTGGATCCCCATGATGCACAAAACAAAATTGAGATTCAGAGACAAAATGACTTGCCAGAGGCAACGCAGCAGGGTGGCATGTCTGTGAGAGGAGAGGCAGCCAGGCACACAGTGTGGTCAGTACTGCCCACTCTGCAGCTTCCATGAACAGCTTCCCATACTGCATTAGAGGTGGGGACCCTTCTGGATCTACTTCAGTTCTTAGTTTCAAAGGCCACCAGTTTCACACCAAAAATGTCTTCCACGCTGTCTGCAACTTAAGGATATTTATTCTTCACATAACCTGGGTCTCAACCCAAGCTCCCTTCTTTCTCCAAAGCTCATTGAACCAATAATTACTTTTATGTTCTAATCCAATGGGGAAAGTGGCCTGTTTCCAGTGGGCACATTGGAGACAACTTCAGGGAATTTTGAGGGTGATATTCGCTCTCTGCATTGGACTGTAAGTAGAGGTTTTGGAGAAAACTTTCTGTGGAGATGTGTCCGGCTCCACCACATTCTTTCCACTTTAGAACACCCTGGCTTCTAGATACTACTGATGAAGGAGCAGCAGCGTTTTCCAACATGGAACCCTTTGCCCCTGTTTCTGGGAGTTATCGGCCGTATTTGAAGTAGAATCACTGAGCTGTGCTCCAAATGGTAAGGGACGCCCTCTGAACACTTCCCCATCTACCGAGGGTTGTTTTTTAAACTCTTGCTATTCCCACTGTGTCTTTTTTAAACTCTTGCTATTCCCACTGTGTCCACTTTTCAAACAGGCGTTCTTATCCACCTAACACTTTTACATCTTCTCGCTGAGCTCAGTCCACTGAGCATCTCCAACCCTGCATAGTTTCTGTTGCTTATTTTCCTTCCTCCTTATGGGTCAGTGCGGTGATGCGTGTGTAGCAGTCATGCAAGAAACGCCTGCAGAAGATGTAATGCTGTTTGGCAAAAAAAAAAAAAAAAAATTGCAGCTCTGGAGGTTCCTTTCTTTGGATACAGCCAAACTGACGTGGGATTCTGTTTTACACTCCCTGTTTTGGGGATGAAGGGAGATGATGGTTTGGGTTAATGGTGAGGAGGTTATGTGTGGACATCAGGCAATAAATACTGCCTTATCCTAAATGGTTGTAACTCTCCAAGTCCTGCCTTCAAAGCTAAAGGAGATAAAAGGGAAGTGACTGTTTAGTCATAGGATGCAATTAACGTCGGCAGGATAAGACCTAGCACAGGTGCAGAGACCCGTGGGAAGACTTCCAGGGAGCATCATAGAGGCCGGTACTGATTCCAGAAGAAAGTTCACCTGCTACTTGGGTGGGCTTATGGTTTAACCTCCACTGTGCTGGTGATCGCCAAGGACCTGAGTGGCAGGTAACTAACACTTTTACCTGCCACTCCTTCTCTTAGCTGGATTTGTTTGCTTCAGCCCCGATTATAGACTTTAGGAGTCCACAGAGCAAGAGAATTTTAAGAATGTTAATAAGCAAAAACAGGATGTGTTTGAAACCAATGTAGGTACTTCTAAGTATGGACACTAAAACCAAAGCCCCCTACCATTATGGCCATCTTCCGTGGTCAGCAATTCAAAGATGGCAATTTCCAATCTTAACAATAAAAGGAAAACAATAATGTTCAGGAGAAAAAACAATCCTTTCAATTGGCTCAACTCTACCTTATTCCAAAAATACAGTACTATGGGCTAGAAGCTGGCGGAAACTTCATCACAACCAAGTTTTGGGAAGCCGCATTTGAGGACCCGCCCATCCATCCCTCATCTTCCCCAAACCATGACCTTGTTAGAGACCCCACTAGTACGGATTGTTCCCTTGGGCTCAGGAGGCAGCCCGTTTCAAAAGAGCTTGAATCAAGGACAGGTCTGAGTTTTGATGCCTACATCTGACCTTTAGCATCACGAACTTGGAGAAGTCCCTTCCCATCGCTGAGTGACACATTCCATGTATGTAAAACGGGAAGGAAGACAACGATGATGGTGATCCATCACACCCCACGGGGTTTTGTAGAGACCAAATGAGGTAACGGACGTGAGAGGACTTTCAGAACGGTAAAAGAGTGGAGGCCACTTAACTGTGAGACAGTCTCTCAAGGCCTAGCAGGGGTGGCTTGGCTTATCCAAGAGAAAGTGAGGCCCTGGACAGGAAGACCTGCTCTCCTTCTGTGGACACAGTGACGGATTCCTGAGCTTGACAGTTCTCAGGGAAATCATCAGGAGGCTACGGAGGCCCCATCCTCCTATGGAGGATGCGCTTCTCTGAGCCCCTGCATTTGCATCCTGGCTCTCTCCAGCTGGCTGAAAACAGGAAGCAAACACCTCACCGCTTTCCATGTTGCCACCATTTCAACCAAAAGACGATCCATAGCTAACAAATTTCATACGGAGCCAATGAGCCAAGTCACCTGCTAACCACAGCAACATGGAATTCGTAGACGCACTAATCATCAACACGAGAGTTCCCGCTTAACCTTCAAAACAAGCTAAAAGAATGCATGGGTTCACGTCACGGCCAAGGTGAAGAGGGAGATGTGGATGGTGGGATTGTCATTTATAATCCTGGATTCTCCATTTGGTCCAGAGGAATTGAGGTCACTTGGCCAAATGAAGGAGACCTCTGTGCTCAATTCCAGGAAAAGGGAAATGACATTCAAAGTCCTAAGTGCAGTCTCCCCAGACGCAATACGTTCCTTCATCTCTAAGTGCCACTCTTTGACCATTTTACCTACACGTCAGTCATTTAAAAACTTCCATGCCAGAGAATATTTATATGCAAATGTTTTCCAGCTTCACCATTTGGTAGGCAAACAGCAGATGACCTTACACCCCCACGGCTATGTGACAGTATTTTAAATTGTTCTTTCTTCTAATCACCTACAGGGAAAAAAAAAATACACACACAGATTGAGCAGGCAACCTATTTGGTTTAAGGAACGTTCATTGAGCGCCTACTGTGTCTGGTGCCCTGGATGAGGCAGGGCTTCTACTGGGCTGTACGGGATAGAGAAGTCACAATGATCTCCCAACCGTTTTGCCTCCTGCCACTCCAAGAGTCAGCTTCTGGAGCCCAGGAGGGACAGAAAGGGCGACAGCATCCACTGTTTGGATTCCAGTCTGCTGTTCTGCGGTGGGACGATTTCCCAAGTGGGCTTGCGGTTTCCACCAAGGATGGAATGAATCCTGTGGATTCGTTATAATCTTTACCACTAACTGAAAACTTTTAAAAACTACTCTGTAAATGTAGTTAAAGAACATGTTCACAAACGTCCCTTTTCCGGACACACTAAGGAGGCTGTCAGGACGGGAGGCATGCAGGCAGTGGGTCTATGTCAAAAACCAAGGACCAGATAGCAGCTCCGTAAGAGCAGAGGTGACCCTGTCACCCTGCTGTGCCGACCTCCCCCTGACCCACTGATCCCCGAGGAAGAAGGTAATAACATCTCTGGACGCTCCCTCCCTGCCGCTGGGTCAGTAGCTCCTTGTGAAGGAAAGCATGGGCATCTTGGCTTCTGAGTCAGTTCTGCACAGCTCTGAAGGCTGGGAACTTTCAGGCCTCCCTTTCCTACTCCTTGTGACCCTGGCTTCCCCTTAGGGTGACTTGGGAGCCTGCTTTCCCAATAAAAATGTTCAGAGGACGGGGAGGCCCTGGTATGGTGCTGAGAGAGTGTCGTGGTTGGAGCTGAGGTGTCCCCAAAAGCTCACGTGTGAGACAATGCAAGAAGGTTCAGAGGAGGCATGATTGGGTTGTGAGTCTTAACTGAATCCATGGATCAACCCACTGATATGGATTAATTGGGTGGTGATGGTAGACAGGTAGGTGTGGTTGGAGGAGGTGGGCGTTGGGGGTGTCTTTGCCGTTTATGTTTTGTTCCTGGTGACTGGAGCTCTCTCTGCCTCTTGCTGGCTGTGCCCTTCACTGTGTCTCTTCTGCCTGAGGTTCTGCCTTCCCCTGGGGCCAGAGCTACCTGGAGCTGGCTGGTCATGCACCGAACCTCCGAAACCTTGAGCCAGAATAAACTCTCTCTCCTCTCTTCTAGGTTGTTCTTGTCAGGTATTTTGGTCACAGTGACAGAAAAAACTAACCAAAACAGAGGTTGACAAGCAACTGACAGACCAGGAAATAAAATGCAGAGACGGGGATCAGGGGAGACACAAGAGAAACCCTCAGTGGGGAAGCTGGTCCCTGGCGAAGGCCACTTTAGCCAGGGTGGCTGAGGCAGGGATGTCCAAACTCTGAAGCAAAATACAAAAATGAGCCCCTGGTGACTTTAGACTTTGCCTCTGGTTTAGAAGTGGTGGTAAGAGACACGTGCTGAGGAAAAACCAAGTGAAACAAAACAGCTTTTCCTTGGAAAAGCTGCAGACAGGTGGTAAGATCCTGGGAGGTAGTTCCTCTTACATAAACTCACAAAAATATTTCCTCTTTTGAAAGTTGGTGATGCGTCCTTCTGAGCAGCCCATGATGTTGACTTCTGTGCCTGTGAATCCAACACTGTCACTCAAGAAAGAGTCATTCAATATTTATTTTGATCCATTTTAAATTAGTGAATACTACCCATTTCTGGACACCAGAAGGAGGTTTATTGAAGGAGGAATTAGGTCACTCCAGATGGCACTGGCTTTCTGGGTCTGTGGGATGCTGAGGCACCTGCTTTATAAAGTTATAAAACTATTTGAAGAAGACATAAGAGTTCGTTTTTGTGTCTCTGGATGAGACAGGGATTTCTTCGTAAGGTTGTAAGAGCATATGCAAAAAAAGAAAAAAAAAAAAAAACAACAGATGCACTGGATTTCATCAAAATTGGAACATTTGGGTTTCAAAGGATATCAATCAGAAAACGAAAGGAGGGCAGGAGAGGTAGCTCAGTGGTAGAGTGGTGGCTTCACACATGTGAGCCCCTGGGTTTGATCCCCAGCACCGCACATGCACATGCCACACAAAGTAAAGAAAGCTAAAAGGCCACCCATAAAATAGGAGCCAATATCATATTCACATATCTGACAAGGGAATTATGTCAGGAAAAAATTCCAACACAAAAATGAAAACCTGTACACCCATAATCCCAGCAGCCTGGGAGGCTGAGGCAGGAGGATCACGAGTTCAAAGTCAGCCTCAGCAACTCAGTGAGAACCTATCTCAAAATACAAAAATATAAAGAAGGGCTGGGGCTCAGTGCTTAAGTGCCCCTGAGTTCAATACACCGTACCCTCTACCAAAATAAAAAAAAAAGGGGCAAAAGATTTGAATAGACATGTCTCCAGAGAAGATGTACCAACAGTCTATAAGCTCTTAGGCCATCAGGGATCTGCACATCAAAACCACAATGAGATCCCACCCATGACCAACAGGGGTGCTGAAATAAAGAAGGCCGAGAGTAACCAGGGTTAGTGAGGATGCGGAGAAGCCGGGATCCTCACACAATGTTAGTGTGATCCTAACATGGTGCAGCCAATTTGGAAGTAGTTTTGGAAATTGCTGGAAATGTGAAACTTTCAGTAACCATTCCATCCAGTGACCACACTTCTAGAAATAGACTCAAGAGAAATGAAAACATACGTACACCAAAAAAACTATAGATGAACGTTCACAGCAGCATTATTTCCCATAGCCCCAAAGTGGAAACAGCTCAGTTGTCCATCAACTAATAAATGGATAATGTAATGGTTACTGTGAATGGTCAACTTGATTGCATTAAGAGATACAGATGATTAAGAGGCCTCTGGGTGTGTCCATGAGGTCGTGTCTAGGAATGACTGGCATGTGGGATAGCCAACTGGAATGGAGCTCCTCCCTCAGCATGGGCGGCACCACCCAATAGGATGGAATAAAAGCTGGAAGAACAAGGAAGCAGAGGCAGATGCAGTTTGGCTCTTCTTGAACAGGATCTTGATAGCTGCTTTGACTCTCTGAGGTTCTCAGACTCTGACCTCTTCACTCTCCCAAAGTGGACTCTGCCAGGATTCTCCAGGGAGTTTCCAGAAGCCTTGGTCTTGGACTAGGTAGCACTGCTGATCCCTCTTGTTCTGGGGCTTCCTCCTCTTGGACTGCACAGCTGCTGGTTCTTCCAGCTCTCCAGCTGCAGAGGCCACTGTGGACCCTCCAGCTTCTGGTGGTGGAAGCCCATCTAATAATAAATTCCCTTTATAATCACACTTCCTGTGGATTCTGCTCCTCTAGAGAACCCTGACTGATACAGATAAATAACGTGAGGTCCACAGCCACTCAGTAACAGTGTTTTGGGCCACAGCAGGAAACAAAGCCCTGATTCTGGCTATGACAGGGATGAGCGATGATAACTTCATGCTAACTTAAGAAACAAGTCAGAAAGATGGTTCTACTTATATGGCACATCCAGACCAGTAAATCCATCACGGCCGACATTACAGATGAGTGTTCTCAGCAGCTGAGAGGAAGGGAATTCATGGGCATGGGTACTTCATAGGGTGACGAAGATATTCTGAAATTTGGCAGTGGTGGTGGTTCTGTGACTCAGTGAACTAAAAATCAATGAATTTTATGCCCCAAATTAGCAAATTACAAAGCATGAGATACACTTTAATACAGCTGTTGTGTATAAAGAAAAGCATGGCATTGAAAACCAGAGGCAACGCTTCTTTAATTTTTCAGGGAAAAAGAAATGCTCCATTGAATGTATATTGTCATTAGGTGCCACTTCCCGATTCTTTTAAAAATATTTGTTTAGTTGTAGATGGACATGATGCTTTTATTTTATCTTTTGGGTACCAGGGATTGAACTCAGGGGCACTTAACCACTGAGCCACAGCCACAGCCCTATTTTGTATTTTATTTAGAGACAGGGTCTCACTGAGTTGCTTAGTGCCTCGCTTTTGCTGAGGCTGGCTTTGAAATCACGATCCTCCTGCCTCAGCCTCCCCAGCTGCTGGGATGACAGGCGAGCAGCACCATGCCTGGCATACCCTTGTTTTATTTATGTCTTTTTATGTGGTGCTGAGGATCAAACCCAGTGCCTCGCACATGCTAGGCAAGCACCCTGCCACTGAGCCACATCCCCAGCCCCTGTTCTGATTTCTGCACTGTGAAAGAAGTTATTTCTTAGTTCAAGGACATAAAATATTTAAGAGGAAATGTGGTGGAATAGGCTGCAAAAGGCCAAAGCATTTCTGTTGCTCTTCTATTATTCCAATAGTTCATTCATTTATTCATTTGTCTTTATTGACTCCCCAAATATTGACTGAACCCTATTCAATTCCTGTCCTTCTGGTAAGAGCATCTGCAGAAAGTGGTCGCTGGATTGAAAAGGAAGACCATCTGTGTGTTGATTGCCCCACCTCACCAGACACAGTACTCACAGGGCTATTTAGAGAAGGGTCTTTATGGCATAATTAATTCAGATTTTCTGAGGCTAAGTTAACGGACTTCTCCCTGCACAAGACTGTGTTCAATTTCTGGGGGGAGAGTAGGTGTTTTGAAAAAAAAATGAATGAATCTGAAATGATAATAGTATGTAACCATTCAAGTGTTTGGGAGCAAATTAATATTCTGATCATAATTAGTGTCTATCCTAAATACTTATTTCAGGAAAAAACGGTTGATCTGTAGGGCCCAGTGAGGGTTCAGTGGCTGGGACAGGATTTAATCTCTGGTGCAAATATCTGACAGAATAATTTGGCTCTTGGAAAACACATGCACATCTCTTTCTGATGCCTTTGAATCTGAGATTTAGCCTCTGAACCCCAAAGCAAGCTCTCTTCTCCAAGGGGATGGCATATTGTAGCTGGGGCGTCAAGAGGAGCTGGCAAGCCACATGAAATTCACATCAGCTGGAGGGAAACGGCTCGTGCGTGGGAGCATCTCCTCCGTGGAAGGCGCCAAGTGCGAAGGGGAGGAAGCCAGCCCTTGCCAGCACAGGAGCGAGACATGTCATAACGTGAGCAACCATGATGGCTGAGAGACCCCAGGGGCACTGTTACCCCCGCAGGTAGGTCAGACACTTAGATGTAGTAATAGCCCGTTTCTAGGGCTTTCGAGTTCCAGCAAAGGAGTTGCATTCAGGGAAAGTGACCTAGAAAAGGGAAGAAGTCCAGGGAGCCAGACCAAGGTCCCCCAAAGTGCTGGGGTCATTGAAGTCACTGCCCCGTGGAGAGAGGACCAGTGATGTCTATTTTAGAGGCCCGCAGAGGGCTGAGCCTCTGAGAGGCTGAACCCAGCCAGGGAGAGACAAAGGTCACTCTTTGAATCCCTGCAGCCGCTCTTTTCATCATTTGGTCAAATCATCCTACAGAAAGTTCAAAACCCTCTTATCCTCTCGGGGGAGAAAGGCATCCTGGGACAGAAAATGTGTGCAGATAATTCCGCATTTCACAGTGGCCATCTCTCTGACGGTGAAGATGCAAAAGCTTCTCACTTCTGTCTTGTTCCCCAGTTATTTTTTTTCTTTTTCTTGATCAAAGGGACGAGGAAAGAAAGAGCGCATAGGGTGGTCTTTTCCTTTTCAGGGGCCACACTGAACACGTCATCACAAATCTCGGGGCTTGAGATAGAGATTTGTTCTCTCAGGGTTCTGGAGGCAGGGAGGAGGACATCAAGATCTTTACGGATGTGCTCACCCCAAAGACCCCAGCGGGGATGCCTGGCTTCTTCCGGCTCCTGGAGGCGCCAGCAAGCACTGGCTTCCCTGGCTGGGCTGCCTCCTCTCTGTGGTTGGATTGTCAACCCCTCTTTGTGCATCTTAAGCTCTTAATATGACATTTGCCCCTGGATTCAGGATCCACCTGGGTCTTCCTGGATGCTCTCATCTCCAGATCCTAGATTACATCTGGAAGACCTTTTTCCACCATGAGGTCACATTCGCAATCTCCAGATAGATCTACCTCTGGGTGGTTACTGTCTCAGTCCGTCCTGGATGCTATCACCCCACACCCTAGACTGGGTAGCTTGCAAACCACAGAAAGGTATTTCTCACAGTTTTTGGTGACTGGGAGGCTCAAAATCATGGTGTCCACAGATTTAGTGTCTGGTGAGGGTCTGCTTCCTGGTTTGTAGACCACCATCTTTTCACAAGGCAGAAGAGGCAAGGAAGCTCTCAGGAAGTGCTCTCTGTCTCTCTCTGTCTCTCTCTTTCCAGTTGAGGAAGAAATATATTCTATTTTTTTTTTTTTCTTTTTACAGACTGCATTTTGATTCACTGTACACAAATGGGGTGCGTCATTTCATTTCTACGGTTGTGCACAGTGTAGATTCACACCATTCGTATAATCATACGTGTACCTAGGGTGATGATATCTGTCTCAGTCCACCATTTTTCATACCCCCTCCCTCTCATTTCCCTCTGCATATTCTAAAGTTCCTCCATTCTTCTCTCACCCTGAAAGCTTTCCCTGATAAGTGGATGAGGAATCTCTTTTATTAGGGAATGAATCACATTTTTGAGGGCTCTGCCAATCATCACCAAAAGTCCCATCTCCTGATACTACCATATTGGGAGTTAGCATTTCAACATTATTGGAGGGACGATAACCTTTAAGTTTGTGTAGTTACCATGTATCACACTACAGATGGCCAACTCTATTCTGGATCAACCATAAGTACACACAGGCCTGTTCTGTAGGAAGGTACCCTCCCAAATGGAAACTCTTGAAGAATGCATATTGATACCATGAGGTTGACAGTTTGTCACTCATTCAGAAAAGGTTCCCTCTTTACCCCTGGAGGGTAACCTAATTGTGGACCATACCATAGTGTCCAAAAATTACCTTTGAAAAATAATCAAAATTATGGAATATTTGTTGACTGAATTATTACATACTTTTGTTATCAGTTTATTGTTTGTTTGCTTTTTGTTTTGTTTTTAGCACTAGGGATTAAAATCAGGGGTGCTCGCCCTAGCCATTTTATTTTTTTCTTTAAATTTTGAGACAGGATCTTGCAAATTTACCCAGGCTGGCCTCAAACTTGTAATCCTCCTGCCTTAGCCTCCCAAGAAGCTGGGATTAAAAGCATGCATCTCTGTGCCCTGTGAATTATTAGCTCACAATGATCAACAAGAAATTATATTTTAGTAACTTGGTTATTTTTCATTATAATACAAAGCACTAATATTAACCTGTTTTTTGTTTGTTTGTTTGTTTTTCTAAAGATCCATCTGATCAAGGCTGTTTGGATCCCCTGTAGCTTGGTAGTCATTTTTTAATACGTATTGTACTCTTAGAATGCATCTGAGCTTTTAAGTCTCTATAGTCTCTTGATTGTCTTAAGTCAAAAACTACTCTTTTTAATCATGTCAACTCCAAACCAGACTACTGGGTGACTAAGGACTATACCCCTAATGAATTAATAGCATCTGTGCAGTAACATTTCTTAAGATTTATATTATGAAATTATCAACAGATCACCCCAGCGACCACTAATGTCTAACGAGTTACTAAGAGTCTTATTTCAGAAACAGCAAGTTTTGAATTTTTCTCCTGTGTCAAATGAGAAAAATTTACTCTTTTATTGAACATCAAAGACTTGCATTGATAAATGTTTTCAATTTTGACATCCAAACATTCCCCAAGTTGATGAAGTTTTAATTGATCTAAATATTCACCACTTATTTATCCAGACAGTCATCTCTCCACATTTTATTGCTCTGAAACAAAAGTTTGCCTATTGAAGCAGCCTTCTTAATTAAAAAATCAGTCAAGCCAGCCATGGGTCTGGCCATTCGTCAGAGTCCAGCTATTGTTCTCACTGATACACATTGTGCTTTTTGGCTCTGAAGGGTAAGTTAGTTATTCAATACTAAAAACAAAGCACATCTGAAATTTACAGTAAATAGAAGCAACAATCAGCGCTCCAAAACCAGGTTGCCAAAATCTCCCTATCAACACGGAAAAGGCTTCTCCATGTAACCCTTTCACTCCATGTTCATAATTACCAGTGAGTCTTCATGCAGGAGAAGTCAGGTGAGGCTCGCTGAACTCGCCTTAAGGAATGAGCTGTTTTCCAATAAGACTAAAGAGCATCTGTGTATCTATATGATATTTCCAGTACTTAAAGAAAAAATGTTGAGCCGGGCATTGTGGTGCATGCCTGTCATCCCAGCAGCTCCGGAGGCTAAGGCAGGAGGATCATGAGTTCGGAGCCAGCCTCAAAAAAAGCGAGGTGCTAAGCAGCTCAGTGAGACCCTCTCTCTAAATAAAATTCAAAATAGGATTGGGGCTGTGGCTCAGTGGTCGAGTGACCCTGAGTTCAGTCCCTGGTACCAAAAAAATTAAAACGTTGGCTGTCTCTTAGCTGATAAAGGTAACTCCAGTAAACCTCAGAATGGCTTGGTGCACTGAGTTACATTATTTGGGTCATAGGAAGGCCAAATGGAGTGGCCTTTGCCCCTAAGGATTCCCTTCTATCATCTTCTCTTTGTTCAATTTTCCCTCTTCTATCCTCTTTTCAACAGCGCAAGCTCAAGAGGGAGATGTGGAGGTACGAAAGGCCTATTAGTCTAGCTCCGTCTCCCACCTTGAGCCAGGTGTTCAAGTCCAGGTATCAGGTACTGGCTCCTCCAGGACAATACAACCTTGCTCATGGCCGAGAGAGCAGGCACTTGGCTGGATTTTTTAAAATGAGTTAGTTTAATCAGGGGCAATGTGGAGGTACTTATGTTAGAATTACAGCCCGCCACAATCTGGGATGATAAATAACTTCAGTCTTCTGTTTTACAGATCTGAACTTCCGTTTTACACAACAGCTGAACTTCCAAGAAGAAGGCCCCAAACAATATTTATGAAGCAGTCAGTTTGACGAGCTAAGATCTGAAATTATTAAATGATTCTCTTGGAAGCTCTTCATAATAATCTACATTTAAAGTGCATCTTTTTCACATGCGGGGGAGGAATGAAACGGGAATAAGAAACTTATAATAATACATCATTTACTGCTCGGGGATACACGGTGTACCAACCCACAGTTATTTACCATCAAATATCAACATTCAGAAAGTTTTACAGCCCTCTTGGAATGAATTGGAAATCTGCATCTTAACTTTTAGAGCAGAGGCATTGTATTAATTATTCTCATTATGGATCCTGAAACCAATTATATTAAAATTAGAGTCACAAATATATGCATAATTAGAGTAGACAGCATGATGCCTTTAGATGTCAACCATCCATCAATAGCATGATGGTATGCAGAATACTTACAACTGAAAAATTAAAAGTAAGAAAATGCAGTGGATGTACTATATCCAAGGTTACAAATGCACTGAAAAATTCAGGTTTGTTTCTACAAAGGAAACATCTTAATCAACCAACCAGATCTAAGGTTGGCACATAAATTCCATTAGGAAGGTGTGGCTTTAATTGGGATAGAGCAAACTGTTAGCAGAAAAAAGAAATAGGTATCTGCTCGGCAGGCAGGTGATCAGGGTCCCGTGCTGGTCTCTCCTTCCATCTCTGTGTCCTTGGGGAATGTGATGTCATTTCATTGATTCTCCTGTTCTTTACCTATAAAACATGGTGTCTAGACTTCCCTGGGTTATACTTCCAAAATGATTAGTGTAATAACTTGCAAATGGCAATAAAAAATTATAATAATAGCTCACATTTATTTTTCTATTTTTGTGGTACCAGGGATTGAACCCAGGGGTGCTTAACTACTGAGCCACAACCTCAGCCCTTATTTTTTAAAAAACAAACAAACATGGGGCTGGGGAGATAGCTCAGTTGGTAGAGTGCTTGCCTTGCAAGCACAAGGCCCTGGGTTCAAATCCCTAGCACCGCAAAAAAAAAAAAAAAACAAACTTTGGTCTTTGGAGAGAGGGTCTAAGTTGCTTCGTGCCTTGGCTAAGTTGCTGAGGCTGGCTTCGAACTTGCCATCCTCCTGCCTCAGCCTCTGGAGGCTTAACATTTATTAAGTCCTTACTGTGTACTAGACGAGGACTTATGAGTTTTGTGAATATTAATTTATGTGATCCTCTCACCAAAAGGAGTCCAGTCATTAACTCCCATTGGGGGGAATGAGGTTGGGCAAAGTGCTTGTCCAAGGTCACAGGGACACAGGGGGAGTGGACTTGGACTCTGAGCAATCTGCTTCAGGGCTTGTGCTATCACCAGCTAACCCTGAGCTCTTCAAAAGTGGTGCTTATTCTTCTTCTTTCCAAGAGTGAGGACCAGAAGGAAAAGAGGGCAAAGGAAGAGAGGAAAGAAAACAGAGAAGCAGTTTTTGCACAACTTTCTTAGGCTAGGAACTATTCTGGGATGTTGCATATGCTTTGCAGTGTGATCTGTAAAACTGATCCAGGAGGGTGGTGGGGCCACCCCACAGAGCCCGTGACCAGTCGGAGTGCTGCTGACACTCCAGGACACAGAGATGAAGCGGAGCCCGGGGAGACGCTCCCTCCCACCTAAACTCAGGCCAGGATCTCGGCTTCTCAGGCCACCATGGAAAGGAGGGGCTCCCGAAAGTGTAAGCTCAAGGGCCACACATGACGGAGGCGGGAGATGGGAGCAGACCCCGGATCAGCCAGCTTTCCTTTATTCTGCAGAGAGGTCCATGGATCAGGCCCAGGAGGGCCCGTTTTCTGGGTGTGGAGCTGGCTCCGGTTACAGAAGGAGTCTGGGTTTTAGAGTTTCATGGGACACTGCGGACTGAGTCACTGTCACCGGGAAGGGCTCACACCTCGGCGGTCCCTGCTGTCTCCTTCCTCTGGACCCACGTCACCTGGAGCTTCACTGTCTGTCTGCGTGTCCCCTTCCAGGCCTCATCTGCAGCGGGGACAGATGAGTCCAGGGTCCAGCGCTGCATGTCTGCCTCCCTCCTTCCAGGTGCGCCCGGCTGGGAGGGTGCACGCTGGCTTCTGGTGGAGAGGCCGGGAAGGCCCGGGAAGGGATGGAGTCTCCTTTTCCCTGGGGACCACTGTTGCTGGGAGAGGATGCTCTGCAGGGGGAGGTTTCATGTTTGGCCAGTCTCCCTCCCTCCTCGTGCCACACCGTCCCTCTTGGGGAGCTGTCTGGTAGGAACATCCTTCTCCATGACCCTTCAATGACTCCCAATTTAAAATAAAATAAAACACAAGAGAGTAATTTCTATCTCTGGTGACTGCAGAGGTGTGCTTTGGGGTTTTTTAAAATAGCCACATCCACACGTCGGAGGAAAGGGTCTCTGCTGTGCACCTGCGAAGTGCCGGGCCGGCCGGTGCAGATGGGGAAGCCGGGCTGCAGAATCACGCAGGGTGGTGGGGCCCTAGGTCTCAGTCTGGGCAGATCCACCCCTGGGAATAGCCAAGACCTTATGCCGTGGAGAGGATGGAGTGAAATTCCCTCCACTCTCGGCCTTCTCTTCTGGGTCAGTTTTCTGTGGGAGAGTTAGAAGGACATTCAAAGGGCTTCTCCCCCTGGGTAGCAGAGAAGGTGGAGCGGGCGGAGCCGGGGAGGCGTGGGTCACTGGAAAGGAGGGCTCATCCTCGGCACTGCCTCCGGGCTGGGCAAAGCACCAGCCTGACTTTGTGGGACAAGAACTGGCAGGGATGGTGGGTTGGGTACATTCTGCCCAGGAATGAATTTCATCATGGGTGAAGGCCTCCCTTGCCAACGAAGATGCCAACAGTCTTCCAAGGACCTTCGCCCTGGAAAGGCTTGCACCCAGCTGCCAAGCACTTTGAAGGACCCTCAGCAAGTCCCTGAGCTCAGCGGGGACTTTCCTTTTGCTGCAGCTTCAACATGGAATTCTTCATGACTCATTCCTTCAACAACGTTTATTGTGCATTTACTAAGTGCCCGACACTGGACAAATTAATCAAATCCTGGGGCCCTCTTAGGTAAGCTAGAAGGACTGAACAGTAGAAGGGTAAGTGGCAGGCCAAGTGGGCACCAGGGACGTGAAGGCTGGTGGCCTAACTCTGCAGGGGACGGAAAAGCAAAACATGCCCCCAGTTCCATTAGAAAGATGTATGCTCCTGAAAGTGCCCAGATCTCATCGCGAGGGACCTAGATTAGGCTGTACCCTTTCATCAGGGAAGTGTTTCTGCTCTGAAGATAATACATGCATAGAAGTGGGGAGCGGCTTCTTAGAGGCCTCGTCTCCAGTGAACTAGAAATTCTGCTTACGTCAATCAGTTCAATTTAAAAATAGAACCCCGTCCCTCCAACAAAAGCAGCATAAAAACACTTTTAAATAATCTCTAAAATAGGAACAAGGACCTCTACCTTATAAGACTAATCTGGGAATACAATTCAGTAAAGTATATAATGAGATTTGAACATTGTAACATTATATAGAGGTGAAGGGTTTTTTTTTTTTTTTTTTTTTTTTTTGGTAGGAATTAAGGTGGATCTAGAGCAGAACAGAGCCAGGCACCATGGAAGGAAGAGCTGAGGCTAGATCTTCCTGGCTCTGTGACCTATTAATTGTATAACAATAAAGAATAATTCAGTGACTCCAACCTTTAACCTCACTTTTTTTTTTTTTGGAGGTGCTGGGGATTTGAACCCAGGGACTTGTGCTTGCAAGGCAAGCACTCAACCAGCTGAGCTATATCCCTAGCCCTAACTTCACTTTTAAAAAGACACAGGCCAGGAAACCTTTCGGGTCTCTGGAAGCCATGAAACCACATGATTATAAAGAATGTTCTCACTAGCATAGTATACAGTTCAGAAAGTGAGGTCAGAGTCAACATTTCAGCTGGGTGTGATGGCTTGGGAGGCTGAGGCAGGAGGATCACAGTTTTGAAGCTAGCCTCGGCAACTTAGTGAGGCTGAAAGCAACCTAGTGAGAACCTGTCTCAAAGTAAAAAATAAAATAAAATAAAATAAAAAGGACTGAGGATGTGGCTTAATGGTTAAATGCCCTTGAGGTTCAATCCCGGGTACACACACACAAAAATACACATTATTTTGTTTTTTTGTCTCAATGATAATGAAAATGGGAAGAAGAACATTAGTAGCCTTCAAGAGATGTTGAACTACAGAACACTAAAGAAAGAAATTAAAGAAAACCTTAGAAGATGGAAAGATCTCCCATGTTCTTGGATAGGCAGAATTAATATTGTCAAAATCCCATACTACCAAAAGTGCTATACAGATTCAATGCAATTCCAATTAAAATCCCAATGATGTACCTTACAGAAATAGAGCAAGCAATCATGAAATTCATCTGGAAGAATAAGAAACCCAGAACAGCTAAAGCAATCCTCAGCAGAAAGAGCAAATCAGGGGGTATTGCAATACCAGGACTTCAACTCTACTACAAAGAAATAGTAACAAAAACAGCATGGTATTGGTACCAAAACAGACAGGTAGATCAATGGTACAGAATAGAGGACATGGACACAAACCCAAATAAATACAATTTTCTCATACTAGACAAAGGTGCCAAAAATATGCAATGGAGAAAAGATAGCCTCTTCAACAAATGGTGCTGGGAAAACGGGAAAACCATATGCAACGGAATGAAATTAAACCCCTATCTCTCACCCTGCACAAAACTTAACTCAAAATGGATCAAGAACCTTGGAATCAGACCAGAGACCCTGCATCTTATAGAAGAAAAAGTAGGTACAAATCTTCAATTTGTTGGCTGAGGAGCAGACTTCCTCAACAGGACTCCCATAGCCCAAGAAATAAAAGCAAGAATCAACAACTGGGATAGATTCAAACTAAAAAGCTTTCTCTCAGCAAAGGAAACTATCAGCAATGTGAAGAGAGAGCCTACAGAGTGGGAGAAAATCTTTGCCACTCATACTACAGATAGAGCGCTAATTTCCAGAATCTATAAAGAACTCAAAAAACTCTACACCAAGAATACAAATAAGCCAGTCAACAAATGGGCTAAGGAAATGAACAGACACTTCACAGAAGAAGATGTACAAGCAATCAACAGATATATGAAAAAATGCTCAACATCTCTACTAATAAGAGAAATGCAAATCAAAACTACACTAAGATTCCATCTCACCCCAATTAGAATGGCGATTATCAAGAATACAAGCAACAATAGGTGTTGGTGAGGATGTGGGGAAAAACGCACACTCATACATTGCTGGTGGGACTGCAAATTCGTGCAGCCACTCTGGAAAGCAGTGTGGAGATTCCTCAGAAAGCTTGGAATGGACCCACCATTTGACCCAGCTATCCCACTCCTTGGCCTATACCCAAAGGACTTAAAATCAGCACACTACAGAGATACAGCCACATCAATGTTCACAGCTGCTCAATTCACAATAGCCAGATCGTGGAACCAACCTAGGTGTCCTTCAATTGATGAATGGATAAAGAAACTGTGGTATATATACACAATGGAATATTACTCTGCCATAAAGAATGATAAAATTATGGCATTTGCAGGCAAATGGATGAAATTGGAGAATATCATGCTAAGTGAGATAAGCCAATCTCCAAAAACCAAAGGACGAATGATCTCGCTGATAAGCGGATGATGACACATAATGGGGGGTGGGGAGGGGTTAGTGTTAGGGTCAGGGTTAGGTTTAGGGTTAGGGTTAGGGAGGGGGGAATGGAGAAAGGAAGGACTATATAGAGGGAAAAGAGGGGTGGGAGGGGTGGGGGGGAAGGGGGAAAAATGGCAGAATGAATCAAACAACATTGCCCTATGTAAATTTATGATTACACGAATGGTATGCCTTTACTCCATGTACAGAGAATCAAAATGTATCCCATTTATTTACAATTAAAAAAAAGAAAAGAGATGTCACTGTGTTGCTTCACTCATTTATTCTCTGAAGAAAAGCATAATCAACTGACTGCTGAACAACAATAAATGACTAGAATTTAAAGGGATCATAAAAGTATGTCATGCCCAAATTAACCTTTTGTGTATTTTCTGTTGTTACTGAATGGACAATTAATAATGAAATTCCTTAGTTCATACACATCATCTGCTATAGATTCTGAAGACACAAGGAGGGGCAAGGGAGTCTCCAATCTTTTAGAACTTCCATTCTATCAGAGAGGTCAAATAATAAAGGAGAAAAAAATACACAAAATCACTCCAGGTGAATTAAATCTTGGTAAATGAAACAGAGGGTGTTGTTTTGTAGACATACAGGGCTGGAGAAAGGTGGGCAGAGGAAAGGAAGAGAAATAATAGGAACGTCTGGTTGTGCTAGATGGGAGGATAGGTGTTCCTAAGTCAGGAACGGAAGATGCTCAGAGGTCAGCCATGGCAAAGGGCTGAAAGGGTCAAGGTTTTCGTGTAGAAAACCATCTATCATGTTTATTAACTAAAATGAGAACCACACTCATACATGGTTCTTGGGGCTGCGAATGAGTGCAACCACTCTGGAGAGCAGTTCAGAGGTCCCTCAACATCCTACGAAAAGAGCCACCATATGACACAGCTATCTCATCCTTTGGTATGTATCCAAAAGATTTTAGATCAGCATACCATGGTAACATCATATAACGCAGCCACATCAATGTTTATAGCAGCACAATTCACAATGGCCAAGCTATGAAACCAAACTAGGTGTCCTTCAACAGATGAATGGATAACAAAAAGGTGGTATACATCCACACAATGGAATATTACTCAGCCATAAAAAGAATGACTTTATGGCATCTGCCAGCAAATGGATGGATCTGGAGACTATGATCCTAAGTGAAATAAGCCAGTCGCAAAAAATCAAAGTTTGAATGTTTTTCTCTGACATGTGAAAGCTGATCCAAAATAAGAGGTGTAGGGGGAGGTGGGCAGAATTTTAAAAAAAGAAAGAATAAGAGAAAAAAAGGAAATAAAAAGGAAAAATAGAGGAAAGATCAGTGGAGTAGAAGAGATAGAGGAGGAGGAAGGAGGGAAGAAGAGCAGAATGAATTTAACCGAACTTTTGCATCTACATACGTAATCATCGAACAGTGAATCCCAACATCAAGAATATTCACAAGTCATTAATTTAAAAAATGTAAATAAATTACAGACAGATCAGCAGAGTAGAGGGAGGGGAGAAGGGGGAAGAAGAAGGCGGGAGGAGAAGCCCTGGGGACTGAATGAGAGATTATATTCCATGCTTCTGTGATTACGTGAAATGTATCCTAATCTCACGTAAAACTAACAATATACATAACAATGTAACAAAGGGTCACTGCTCCGAAGGTAAATTTGATAGGACTAAATACAATTCTCTGATTTTACTTTAAGAAAATAACATGTTGGCTAGCTCTGGATTAACAGAAACTGGAGAAACATCAACCGTCAGATTTTACAATGACTGCATGTTCAAAATAAGGTTATAAGAGGAGACCAGGGCTTTTACGAAAATGAACATTCTTGTCAGCTGCCTTAGTTGAAAATGAAGTTCTTGTCATGGGATACGTCATTTCTCAGCCTCCTCTGCAAAGGTCAAGGGACCCGCATGGCCCTGTGCCTATTTCTTTGAGGTCACAATTTGGTAGGCGAGTGAGCATAATTGAGGGAGTTGTGAAGATGGTATAAAGCATGAAAACAGAATGATCTAATTTATATTTTTCAAAGAGGCCGCAGGCTGTTCTATGCTAGGTTTTTTTTTTGTTGTTGTTGTTGTTGTTTTGTTTTTTTAAGAAGGGTTTGAAAATGTAGCAAGAACAGGGGAAAGTAGATGTTACAGAAAATAGTACAGAGAATTCTGGCATAAAATAGATTTTCATATATTTGAAGCTTAACTTGTATCATACAGTAAGAATTAAAAGTGATAGAAATTTAGACTACTCTGCATCAGGATGCTTTAGGATGAGCAGGTGAACTCTCCCTTATCAGGAGTTTTCAAAACAAATGATTATCAGCCCAGGCTTTGGGCTAGAATGGATGTACCACTGAATGTTCTAGTCAGCCTTTTCACCACTGTGACCAAAAGACCTGACAAGAACAATTTTAGAGGAGGAAAAGTTTCTTTGGGGTTCAGGGTTTCAGAGGTCTCAGTCCATAGATGGCCAGTTCCACTGCCCAAGATCAGGCAGCACATCATGGCGGAAAAAAATGGAGGAGGAAAGCGGCTCAGGACGACGTGGCAATCAGGAAGCAGAGAAAGCTCTGCTCACCAGGGACAAAATAGAAACCACAAAGGCCGGTACCCCGTGACCTATGTCCTCTGTCCACACCCTACCAGCCTAGAGTTACCACCCAGTTAATCCATTCTAGTGGGTTAATGCACTGATAAGGTTAAGACTCTCACAACCCAATCATGTCTCCTCTAAGCCTTCTTGCACTGTCTCGCACATGAGCTTTTGGGGGACACCTCACCTCCAAACCACAACACTTACAATGTCAAGTCCTCACACAAGGACATTTCCTTGGGATACATTTGTCTATTTAAATGACCGTTCTTGAATATGAGATTCTGTTTTTCCTGCTGGTTTTTGATAACAGAGATGCCTGAACATTAGAACAGGGTTGTCTTGTGGGCTGGTCCCTTAGTTTTTAAAAGTATGTTAGAGAAAATGGAAGGTTGCTGTCTCTAGTTTTTCGTTGTTCCTATGTGTTGAAAATTGTCCATATTATGAAATCTAAAAACCAAAGAATTTTAAGATTCCTTGTGTCCTGAGATCTCCCCTCCACTGAGTATCCCTGATTCTAAAAGGAATCTAGCAAGATTCATTTGTCATCACCAAAAACTTAAGTACAGACTTTAGACTTGTATTAAGCCCAGAGGAAAAAGCACTTGGATTCTATAGCACTTAATCAGACACATATGATTCCCCGCATTATTCTGGGTACCTAAGAGTATTTAGCAGATCTTCCCAGGAGACGTACACAAACAAAATAATCTTGAATCCCACATATACATAATTCTTAGAAAATTCATTTCTCAACTAATAAGAATGCTACCAAACAGCAATAATAGATTAAGCACTGAATATTAGGTATATTTGATCTTGAGGTCCCAGAGAGGATTTTGTTAATGAGAATATTCGACTGTGTTCGTGTCAACAGACTTAGTAATTATGAAACCTTTGACATGAAGTTGCTGCTGTATGGGTTGGGATTTCACACCAGGAAATACATAATCATATGCAAATACAGAATACCCTGAAAAGCGCAGCTGAACATCAGTCCTTGAAGACGCCCATGCACAAATGTGGACTCTCGGTTTTTGCCTGGGATTTTATTTTCAACCTGTCATTTCTAAATTAGACTTTCTCTCACATATTCATGGAGTTTTGTTAAAAAGTGGTCTTAAGAGATGGTAATTTTAAAGAATTTTCTGGTAGTGGGGATGGAACCCAGGGGTGCTAGACTCTGAGCTACTCCCCAGCCCTTTTTAATTTTGAGACAGATTCTCAGTAAGTGGCTGAGGCTGGTCTGGACTCTTGGATCTCCCTGCCTCAGTCTCCCGAGTTGCTAGGATTACAAGGGTTTTTTTTTTAAAGGTTCCAAATCAGAAATATAAAAGGTAAGAAATAATACAACTACTCTCTTATTATTGTAACTGTTTTTCATTTTATTTCTACTCTATGAAATAAAATGTTATAGAATTATAGGATTAACTGATGTCTGAGGTTTTGCTTCCAACTGTGTGTTTTATGGGTGAAGTATTTCTCTCATCTACTACTACACTGGCAGTTCATAATGAGCCAGACATCATTACCCTCTGTACATATATAATTAAATGAATGTTGTGAATCCACATCATGTACAACCATAGAAATGAAAAGCTGTACCCCATTTGTATACAATGAATCAAAAATGCAGTGTATAAAAATAAATTATTTAAAAAATTGAAAAAATATATGTGTGTAACTTGTGTACATACATTTATATATGTGCAGATTTCAGTGTGCATGAATTTATGTGTATACCAATTTGTGGATAACCAAATCTGCCAGGCGCTATGGTGCACGCCTATAATCCCAGGGGCTCAGGAGGCTGAGGCAGGAGGATCGTGAGTTCAAAGCCAGCCTCAGCAACAGAAGGCACTAAGCACCTCAGTGAGACCCTGTCTCTAAATAAAACACAAAATAGGGCTGGGGATGTGGCTCAGTGGTCAAGTGTCCCTGAGTTCAATCCCTGATACTCCCCCAAAACAAAACAAAACAAATCATCATATAATCCATATAATCAAACTCTCTCAATCCTTATGAAAGCACAAAGATACATCTTCCCATTCATGTTTACAGTTTATCCCACAAATAAGACATTTCTGAAATATGTAAAGAGGGGTAAAGACTGTAGAACAAATTAAAATCTATTTTTCAGAAGAGACTGTTTGGAAAGCTGATGGGTCCTACAGTACAAAAACATTTGCGGCGTGACATAATTGCTACTTACAAGCAAACTGAAGTTTGGCTTCTCGGCTAACGATTGTTCCAAATGAGTTTGTTGCTATGCACTGGTACGTTCCAGCATCTTGGGTTTTATTGGGGTTATTGATCAACAAACTGCCTTCAACAACACTGTAGCGGAAATCCATACCCAGGTCAACATCCGTTCCATTTAACTTCCACCTGTGGTACAAAAATGCCAGTAGATCAAGCCTTGTAATATGAATCAATGTTTCTGAATTGTCTGAAATATATAAAAACTGTAAAGAGTGACCTCTTTGAAAAATATCAGACATGCCTCACAATGGTGACGTCTTTAGCACTTAACAGAGAGAGCATGCCCTTTGAAGTAAGCAATGATATCGGAATTTTAACTCCTGTTTTTGTGACCTCTGAGGATGCTACAAACAAATGGTGTCACTTTTGGCAGGGTGGGGGTTTCCCACAGTGACTTGGGTGATATTTATTCAGACAGGGCTTCTCGGTGAAGGTTCTGTCTGCAGTTTGTGGTCCTTCTCTAAAGGGGTCCGCAGAGATGACAGAACACACCACTTTCAGGTAGGTGGCTGAGTATTTGGGGGAACTGCCCAGGGTTACTTTGATTTGGTCCTTAATATTATTCAAGTGGCTGATTGCAAAGCAGAGAGACCCCAGTGATCTAGGGTGGCTGTGGGGACCCAACCTGCCCTGCCCATGGATCAGTCTGTAGATCTGCCGAGTGAGTGGCACATCAATCAATCGATCATCCCAGTAAGCTGCAGTTCCGGCCACCAGGCAACTGGGCCAAAGCGTTCCATGGTCTCTTTACCTGAACACCCTGAATCCGACTAGAGCAGTTAACTCAACGAGCTTTAGTAGGACTCAGACATTTCAACATTTAGTAATAAGAGCCACAATTGTGTTTCTATAGCAAATATCCTTCCAAAGAAAGTTGATCTTCACCAAATCGCCTTCCAGGAAGTCATCTGAATACTGACAGACTTTTGAATTAATGCAATTCAATAACTATCTGATTTATTTATTTATTTTTAACCTTACAAATCCTGGAGTACCAGGTAATGAAAAAAATGGTATAGCTGGAACTTGGGAAATTATCAGTCTCCCAGTAGCAATCACAGTGGGAGATAAAAGAATAAGGAACCACTGTAGCACCAAGGAAACGGGATCCAAATCAACAAGGGGGGTGCAGAACAAGAGACGTTCCTTTTATTGTCTTCAAAGAGTGGAGATCACCATCTGAATAGATGTGTGCATGAAATGGACTATTTGTGGGTCAGTTGGTTTCAAGTTCTGGAATATCTGGTATCAACAAAAGCAATGCTGAATAGTAATTCTTTTTTTTTGGTTTAGATTTCTCACCCTCTTCCAAGTCAATCTCAGGGAGCCGGGCATGGCAGTGCATGCCTGTAATCCCAGCAGCTTGGGAGGCTGAGGCAGGAGGATCACAAGTTTGAGGCCAGCCTCAGCAACTTAGCAAGGTCCTAAGCCATTTAGTAAAATCCTGTCTCAAAATTAAAAATTGAAAGGGTTGGGGATGTAGCTCAGTGGCAAAATGCCCCCGGGTTTGATCCTTAGCTCCAAAAGAAAAAAAAAAGTCAATTTTAAAGGACAACTTTTTCAATGAAGTCTTTCTCCATATTCCTCCTTAAAATGAATCAAAACATGATCCACTCTCCTACAGAAAACTCCCTGCTCCTTTAGGTAAGAATTCTGTCTTCACTGTAGACAATCTGTCTGAATCATTTTTTATTTTTTATTTTTGCCTTCTCACTTTAACCACTAGAATTTGATATGCTCTTCATGTTCAATAAACACTTGTTGAATTTAATCGACTAACGACTTCACTTCTTTGCTAGATATGTGAGCTTGGAGCATGCATGATTTATGGAGCATTCTAGTGCCCCACGGTACAGACGCATCTCTTTATTGACATCGGTGTCTTTGAAATGCAAAAATCTAGACACGGAGGTGGAGGTGGGGGGGAACCCTGGGTCAGCTGCACAAATTTTGAGCACAGAGCTCTCACTGCGTGTGCAGGTAGGAGGGTGGGTATGAGAAACCCACGATGTCTGTAGGCTTGGCAGTAATTCTCTGCGTTCCCACACAGACCGGAAAGTAATAAGCAATAAGGAGAAGAGCCCTGTTGTATTCCCGGGTACCCCATGCACATGAATCTCTAGAGCTGACTGTATGCGATGGTTGCCGGCAGTCAGCTGATGACGTCTGGCCCTCAACTCTGGTTTCGAATGACAGTAGAGCAATTTAATGTGACAAATCTGAGAACTCAAAGAGAAAACTGCGATATAATGTGAGCTGGGAGCAGAACATGGAATTGGGGAATGGAGTCACGTGAGCCTTTTGAGAAACACCTCGGTAGACTGTTCTCCAGGAAGCATCTCAACCCAAACACCGTGCACCAAGTCGCTTCATCTACTTTATTACCCACTTTTACATACAAATGGCGAAGGAGAGGGGATTATTTAGAAAATAGAGTGCTTTCTGAGGAAGACACCTTGTTACCAAGGTGGTCGATGTTGGTTCCAAAGGATCGTGGGTCACACTGAACCCCAGATCTCACTATGCAGTGGAAACTCTCCAAAAAATTCACAATTTACTCCCAACATTCGCGGAATCTTTTAGGTATGGGTAATAGAGAGGTAAGGCTCATCTGGAGCCAATAAGAGATTTTCCCATGGGCCAAGACAAATTGGCGTCTCCTGAGCTGATTTCTGAATTACTTGGGGAACCACCACTCGACTGTCCCCCGAGAGTTTAGGGCTGAACACAAGCAAACACCAACAGTGTGAGGTTCTGCGAGGTACAATTTTGCAGCCTTTGCTGGGAAGCTATCTATGGGATTTGCTGTAGCAAAACGCTCTTCTTTTATTAGCTGTTTGAACTTGGCACTCAGAGAGGGGCAGGGCCTCTCTGACTTGGATTTGTTCTCTGCAAACTCTGCAGAAGACAAACCTCACAGCAAAAATACTCCGACCAGGTACTTGAACCTTTCTTCTCCCTGGAAATGGATACGGAGCGAAATAAATAATGTCATCTGTCCTTAGGGAACCTTTCTACGAGGCAAGTTGGTACAAGTTAAAACTTCTTAAATTTTTCGGGGTCTGGGTCAATCCTTTCAAAATTGAGGGTCAGACACAAATGAGGAGGAAAGGATCGGTTGAGCAAGTGAGTACAAAGGAAAGAGGTCACTTGGGGTGTCCCAGGGAAAAGCTTAGAGGCTGCACATCCCCACAGAGGGCTCCCTCTGGAATTCCTCCTTCTTGTTCTTCCCTGTCAAAGTCAACCTACAGACTGCTCAAGTTCAGCCAGCAAGGTGTCTGAAAATACCTGATCTCTTCATTCTTTCTCCTTCAACAAGAGGCAGTATTTTAGCTCCCAGGTACCAATCTACTATTATGTCACCTGGAAACTGCCAAAGGTGTAAAAGCAAGCTATGTGCTCTACAAGGAATTGCTTGTGCATTTGATTAAAAGCTTTCTTCTCCCTCTTCCTGGCAATCTTTAAAAACATAATAGGTTTCTGTTCCCTGGCTTGCTTTAAATAACAAGGCCAGCCCCTGCATCTAGAAACACAATGTTACAAAAGCAATGGTTAATTAAAGGTCACAGTCTGGAGAAAAACAGAGCAACAACTTGCCCAATTCTGCTGCAAAAATTGCTTTTCATTTATGTCTAACCGTGGAACTTGCATTTGGCAACACATGGAACCTGGGATCAGTTAACTCGTCAGCTGTGTATCTAGAAATGTTGGCCTCCTGAATTTAATTTGACCATAGAATGCATTTCAAAATCGCTGAGCCTCTAGTTGACTCTATTAGAGACACAATAACTACCCAATCTGGTTTGCTCAGGATACTGCCGGGTTACAGCTGCTGTCCTAGAATAATTATTAACAGTGGTCTTTCACTCTCCAAAGCGTCCTATTTTGGATAATAAATTATATGTTCGCTCTGATTACAGGGTTCATTCTAATTAGAGTTGTTTTATTTATTTATTTTTTCCCTTTTCCTTTCTGGAACGCGTTTCCTTTTCTTATCCATATAGGGCAAAAGAAATTTTGCCCTTCAGAAGCAAAGTTAAAATGTCTTCCTTTTCGCAGAAACCTTCAGTGACATCTACCCCTGCCGGTGGCAAATGAGACTGCCTTTCTTGCGGGATGCCCTAGAACTTGGGCAGGCTTAACCCCCGTTTACATCATGGTGTTCTGGCTACTTCCACATCCAGGTAGTTCCTCAGCAATCACACTAGTGGAACTCGGGAGAGTGGGTTAATCCTGGAATTCCTCAATTTAGTGGGCTGCTGCCACATCGTAGCTGCTTAAGTGAGCCAGCCCTGGAAACTCTTGTGCTAGATGCAAGACTTTCCCCAAGTCCTCGGACACACTCCAGTCCCAGGCAGAGCTACTCAGGTAGAATCTTGGGCACAGAATCTTCACCCGACATCAACCTTAACCAACTGCCTGTGCCTTGCAATCCAGTCTGCAAAATGTAGTTGTGGCTTGATGAGCGAAGAGTGGCAAGTTTGATGAATCAGTGTGCGAATGCAGAAGCACCTAAATTAAATGCTAAAATAACACCCCGCAGGTGAACGCCACCATCCTCAAACTCCCAGGAAGCATTTTTGCTTTCTTTTTGAAAACTACCTGTCTCAGCCCAAACCCCACCCCTATAAAAAAATCTTCCCTGAGGGTTCCGAGATCTCCTATACTGTAACAGATTTTTCTTTGGTTTTTAAAAATATTATTTATCCTTAGCCTAAATATTTTATTGTTAAAATTTTTTTCAATTAATTTTTAAAAAAAATTTTTAGATGTCGATAGACCCTTACTTTATTTATTTATATGTGGTGCTGAGAATCAAACCCAGTACCTCACACATGCTATGCAAGCCCCCTACCACTGAGCCACAACCCCAGCCCCAATTCGTTTTTTTTCTTTGTTCTAATTAGTTGTAAATTTGAATAGGGGAAAACTGCTATTTATGAGTTACATAAATTATAAAGCATCAGAAGACAGTGAAGACCTGCGTCTAAGAAAAGGAACAGCAACACTACTGTCTAGAAGTCTCCTGTGTGCACATAAGGCTACAACCACTCCATGGTTAATCCCAATCTTTAATTTGGGCTTTTTCATTCCAAAAATTATGAAAATGATTTTATCCTGTCTGGTGGTGATCTTGGAAGGAGTTTGGAACATGCTACCCCAAAATATGCTGCTCTAGCCTATTTGGGTTCAAGGCATTTGAGAAACATGAAGGTCAAGATCGCTCTGAACTTCACTCAGTCTCTAAAAAGCTGGAGATGAAATTCCCAGGTGAAAGAGGCCCTCCCTAGCCCAAATCTAAACCCCATTCTTATCAGGACAGGAAGTTGAGACAGAGAACATTCCGCATAAACCTTCTTAAAACAGTTTCCTCTGGTCTCCCCACATAAGTTAGTTACATTCTCTCTCTTTTATTTTGGTCCCGGGGATTGAACTCAGGGGCACTTAACCACATTTTTTCCCATTTTATTTAGAGACAGAGTCTCAGTCAATTGCTTAGGACCTCACTAAAGTGCTGAGGCTGGCTTTGAACTCACAATCCTCCTGCCTCAGCCTCCAGAGCTGCTGGGAGTCCACCATTCTTCATCCCATGGATTACGCAAGTGTTCACCGATGACTGCAGCTTCGGGTCATTTCCCTGTGAAGGTTTCTTTGACACAGAAAACTTGTGAAAGAAACGTGCATCCTTTTTTTTTTTTTTTTTTTTTCCTGTTGGTTTGTCTTCTGTCAATGTAATTCTCAAGCCCAGCTAGAACCCTGAGAGGATGGCAGTCCTTACAGCTTTGCCTCTTGGGGACCTTGAACAACCCCTCCTACCTGCTCTTGAACTTGGCAAGTACACAATCGTAGGCTGTGATTCTGCTGTGATTTGCTTTGCTTCCTCTACATTATTTTCCTGCAATCCATTGCTTATTTCCAAATATGTTAGGAACTTAGACTTCCTACATCACAGGGCCTGAGGGAACTTCGCCTCACTATCTGTCCCAAACCAGGAGCTTTTGCAATTTACATGCCTACCAGCTGGCTTCCTGGGCTCTCTTTGCTCCAAATCTTTACCAACACACTGTTGGTCTTTTAAAATATCTGTCAATCTAAATGGGAAAGAATATGTCAATTTACTTTAAATTGCCTATTTCTGTTTACTGATGAGATTGATGAACCTTTTTATGCTTACTGCATTTTTCGGTCTTCGTTTCTTTAGAAGGATCTACTTGACTATATTGCTAACATTTCCCCTAGATTACTTGTGTTTTCACATTCAGATTGAAGGAAATTTTTAAAAATATTCTGATATGTTACGGATCACAAATATCTCAAAAATTTCTTCCTCCATCTGAAGCTTATAATTTTGCAGATCTCAGTATATTCTGTTGAACAGAAGTCTCAATATTAAAAAAAGTTAAATATTTTCTTTGATGGTTTGTACTATCTCTGTTGTATTTAAGACATCTCTTCCTCCCCCAAAGTCATAAATATGCATGCCTATTATCTTTTCCAAGTGTTTTAAACATCCCATTTAGGTCTTCTATCCATCTGGAACTGGTATTTATATACGCTGTGAAATAAGGGTTCACTTTTATTTTATTTATTTGAAAATATGGTCAATTCATTGTCCAAAGCCTCTCTTATAATTTTTAATTTTTTCTATCATTGGCATGAAATTTAACTTTTTTTATTTTCACCAGGCAGTAGTATGTTTTGATTCATATTTAGTGCAATCAATCTGTATGTGGAGTAACTAATAGTTACCACTTCATTTGTTTATCACTGGTTCTTGGATCTCTCAGTTCTTCTACTTGGGATCATTTTTTAAAAGCCTTTATTTTACGTATGTATTTATGTGTTATTTATTTATTTATTTACATGCGGTGCCGAGGATCGAACCCCGTGCCTCACGCATGCTAGGCGAGTGCTCTACCACTGAGCCGCAGCCCCAGCCCCTACTTGGGATCACTTTCTTTCTGCCTCAGGTGTATCTTCTAGAATTTCCTGTAGCACATGGAGGCTGGAATCCAACTTTGGTTTCTGTCTGCCTACAGGTGCTTTGATTTCCAAATGACCCATAAAAGTCGTGTGTACTTACGGGGCAAAAAGTGACAATTTGATGTGTGTACACAGGGGGCAGTGGTCACATCAGGGTAGCTGGCATCCCTTTGGGTTGAGAAGCTTCAAACCCCAGTCTTCTAGCTCTTTTGAGAATTACAATAAATTATTGCACATGATAGTCCAGCTCTTGTGCCGAGAGCTAAAACTTATTTTTCCTCCCTTACTGTATTTTGGGAGTTGCAATTCAACCTCTACTTATCCACCCCGCCCCCCACTTTTCCCTTCCTGGCTCTGCTAACTGCTAGTCTACTCTCTAGTTCCATGAGATCAATGTTTTTAGCTTCCACCTATAAGTAATAGCATGCAGTATGTGTCTTTTTGTGCCTGACTTATTTCACTTAACATAACATTCTCCAGTTCTAGCCATGGTGCTACAAATGTCAATTTCCCTCTTTTTTATGGCCGAATAATATTCCATAATGGGCAGATCATATTTTCTTCGTATTTTCCTCTGTGGATGGACATCCCAGTTGATTCCATATCTTGCCTGCAACATTGAAGATGGGGTCCGGGTATCTCTTTGGATAGCTAGCTAGCAGGAGAGTGGATCCTATGGCAGTTTTATTGAGGAACCTCTATCCAGTTATCCACAGTGGCTGTACTAATGTCCATTCCCACCTGCGGTGTGTCTGAGCTCCCTCTTCTCTGCATGGTCACTAGCGTTTGTAATTGTCCTCTTGATTACAGCTATTCTTTGTTCTCCTTGTGGGGCTGTTCACAAAATTCTGACGGCTAAATAGCAGAGGGTCTGCTCTTTCTCTTTTGTTGCTCTACTGAGAAGTGAGTAGCCAGCTTATACTTCATCTCTTCCAAGACGACTTTTATTACACCTCTGGCTGTTTTGAAAGACCACCTCTTTGACTTGGAGTTCCATTATCTTTGGGTTTTGCTTGTATTTATATTTGAAATTTATTGGGTTTTCCAAAATCTATAGCTTGCAAGTTTTAACTCATCCTGGGAAATTCTGGGCTTCTCTTTAAATGTTGTTTCTGCCTCGTTCTTTCTTGCTTTTCTCTCTGGAGTTCTGATTAGATTCTGTCTGCTTGTCTGTGTGTCTGTCTGTCTCTCTGATACTCAGTTTCTCTTGGTGCCCTTTGGCTACATTCGGATGATGTCCTCAGACCTCAGATGCTTACTAATTCTCTTCTGACTTACATCTCATTTGCTAGGAAGGCCACTCAGACTCCAGATTTGCAAAATCGAGTATTATTTTTTAAATTAAAAATACAACATTCGAGATTGTTAAGGTTTTCAAGGAGAAGGTGAATAAGAATATGGAATTCCTACTGCGGCCAAAGGACAAAGTCAGTCACTCAACTTTCCATGAAACGGTCACCTCGGATTCCTCTGGCTACCCCACGGTGCCTTCTAAAAGTTGACAGACACCTGTGACGGCTGACCCTGTGAGCTCTCTGCATGGAGCCATGGGGTTTTATATCCACGCACCTGATATGAGGTTTGGGATTCCCTTTAACTTCACAAGTGAGCTTCACTTTTTTCTCCTCAGAATCCAAAGGGAAGATGACGTGGCTTGGCTCTTGAAGGAAGACAGGGCCATGCAGTGCGTAGTCATCTGAAACAAGAACAGGACATGCTGAAACAAGCACCCTCTTCCCAAGGAGAACAGCAGCACCATGGCGCATGTAAGATACACAGAGCAATAGTGGGGTTCGGCGGATTGGGCTTCCTACCTGGGTGAGAGTTCCCCTTAAAGACTAAGCCAGTGTGCCTTGTGTTAAAACAGCAGGGGGGCTCCTATGCCACTGATCACGCATTTTACCTTTTTTTTTTCCAGTCCTGGGAGTTGAACCCAGGGGCCCTTTACCACTGAGTCCCATCCTCAGTCCTTTTCAATTTTGAGATAGGGTCTCACTAACTTGCCAGAGGCCTCTCTAAATCGCAGAGACTGGCCTCAAACCTAAGACAAACCTCCTGTTTCAGCCTCCCAAGTTGCTGAGCTTCTTTGCGGATGCCAGCTCAGCTGTGTCACTTTTTAAATTTGTGCTCAGCTGATCACTTTTTAAATTTGCAGCTTCCAGCTGGAGTACCTGGCATCCTTCTTCTTCCCCTCACTTCTTACTGCTCCATCTGGCCATAGCCCCCTTGGACCCTGTTCACGATTTGTGCCTCCCACACCCCTTCTCTGCTGCTGTCATTTTGAAGTGGTTCTGCAGCTCTGCATACTGACATTTAATGACAGAGACATGCAGCGGCTCCCAGGGACCCATAAAAGACAAACCGCACGCAGAAGCAGGAAATAGAGCCACAGACCGAACAATCCCTCTTTAGGCTGAATGCAGTTCAAGTCCCGAAGCTGTGTGAGCTCAGGGTCCCTAGGCTGTTGACAAGCCTGCACCCAGATAAGGAGTGTTGACTTCTCCCTCCAGCAGAACTGCACCAACTTACTTGCCTGGATGGACCCAAACTTGCTGATGCATCAGAGTAAAAGTCTACTGTGCTCAGGGCTGAGACTTTGGGAATTATCCCTTGGACTGTGGCACCTCTTCCAGATCTTGGCGTCCTGACCCTCATTCCCACTGCTGTACAATATGTCTATTCATCTTCCCTGAGAGCTTTGGGAATCACACAGCCCTGGTGCTCAAGTGCTCGAGCGTGAAGGACCAGTCTCCTTGTTTCCTCAGCCCATCAAGGGTCCATGCACAGTCCCCCTGGTTCTGCACGGGACTCACCAGCACCCACTCTGGGGGTAACAGGTTCACACTGGGGGTAACAGGTTCCATGATGGGAATCCCCCCAGGATGAGCTCAGAGGCCGCATCAGTCGGGAACAGCTGGCTTTTCTAAATGTTCTCTCAGGAGAAACGAGAGGCATGAAACTGATTCTGTCATGCAATCGCACCCAAGTTCATAGATGGGAATGAGGCACAAACCACACTCTGGGTAGCAGCGTGTAATGCACATGCGTCTAGAGCGTACCCGTGTTCATATTGTGGAAACACGGCTCGCCACCCGTGCCCGGGACAGTTCCAAATCGTATCATCCCGTGCGTGGCTCCTTCTCTGTCAAGTGAATTGGAACCTTCCTTTGCCTTCTTCGGATTGTCACTCCTTGAGACTTTATCTCCTTTTTTTTTTTTTTTTTTTAATCTCCTGAGAGTTGAGCAGTTTATACACAGAAGGTAGTAAGGATTTGTTCCATTTGAAAGTGACTTTTTCCCACTTTTTGATTCATTCAATTAGCTCACCTAGGCACGACCTGATGAGTTTTGGGGATGAAGGATCAGGGGCTTAGATGGAAAGGGATCCGGTTATTACCGTACAGCTGACAGTCCATTCTCTTCAGACCCGATGACTGGGAAGGGTGTGAACTGCATCTGCTATTCTGAAGAACCCTCCCACCCAGCCTTCTGCTGATCGGCGATAAGAGACTGGATTCATCCAGGTGAACAGGGACCGAGGAAAGTCAATCAGCTTGGCTTGGGGATCTGGGTAAAGTCTGGCAAGAGAACCTCTCTGAAGGCTTTTAACTCAGACTTAAAGAACAAAACACTTCATGTTAAGGTTGGGACAGGAGAAAAGTCAAGGAAATAAAAAGAGCAACTGGAATGCTACTTTACTGCGAAGAAGCATGAGACCAAAGAGGAAGAGAATTCATAAAGACATGAGCTTGGATTGACTGCTAAGTCCAGGGCCTCTGGAAAATCACCTCATCTTCCTAAGACATAATTTTCTCAGCTTCATTTAATTTATTTTTTGGGGGAGAGGGTACTGGGGGTCCTTAAATCACCACTGAACCACATCCCCAGTCCTTTTATTTATTTATTAATTTATTTATTTTGAGACAGGGTCTTGCTAAGTTGCTGAGGCTGGCTTCAAACATGTGATCCTCCTGCCTCAGCCTCCGGAGTTGTGGGGCTGACAGGCATGAGCCACCATGCCTGGCTTTTTTTCTGGCTTATCTTTAATGTAATGATAAGGGTTTGGGGTTGTGGCTCAGTGGTAGAGTGTTCACTTAGCATGCGTGAGGTCCTGGGTTTGATCCTCAGCACCACATAAAAATAAAAATAAAGGTATTGTGTCCACTTACAACTAAAAATATAGGTATATTTAAAAAAAAAAAAAAGCCTACTGTACTTTAAAAAAAAGTAAAGTAAAGCTACACCAGTTAAAGATGGGAAAGCAACACTCATACTTTTACAAATGCACACATGCCATACAAATGACATTTACAATGGACGGGGTCATGAATTATATTACTACCCTGGTGTTTTCTGTGGACTCGATTGTCTAAAAATCCTAAGTCAATGAGGGACTTAAAGATAATCAAATTTATCAGAAAAAAAAGACAATGCACACAATCAAAGCATAAAAATATGCACTTTAAAAAATTCTTATGGTTTGAAGCCAGATATTTCAGAATCCATATATTTACACTTCAGATTTTCAACAACTACACTGATATTTTCAAAACAAATTTAGATCACTGGTCTAAGGTTAAATTATTCCAACTGTGAAGAATGGAGCCCATTTTTGGCACATCTAGTTAAATGAAAAATGTTCTTCATCTGATCGCTAACATAGCGGCAAGTTTGGTGGATTTTTCTCCAACAGAGAAATATTTCCATTGTTGTCCCCAATTCCAAAATTATGTGTGTGTATATATAATATCAATCATCTCAATTCATTGATGCTCCCTGATTTGCATTTCACACAGAAATATACAGTCTATTACTAGTAATTCCAAATGAGAATAAAACACAATAATGATTACCCAGGATGCAGCTAGCTGAGGGGCTTGGACTAACATCTGTGCCATTTCTCAATGTACTCATGCCATATTTAAATAACAAAAAGGATATTTTTTCCCTGTGTATTTTGTAACAAGAATTGATAATAATGATGCTTTGCATCTGCTATAAATAACACATTTCATCTAAAGTTGTTATTTTCTCTCGGTTAACCAAGCTCCCTGCCTCGAAATTAACATTACCATAAAAGGAACAGCCTTTCACTGTTCTCATCTAAGGAGATCACAACCTTTTATGTAGGAGCTATCATCTTTGAGCTGGTTTCTCAAAGATGGAAACAGAGATTTTTAGAAAGTGTAGCAATCCAGGGGGAGAAAACAGATATCCTTGTTTTTAAATCTTTAGACCAGGGTCACCATATCTTTTAGAAATTAAAAAAAAAAAAAAGTTCTTTATTTCACCAAAACCTTGAGGCGCCTGCCTCAGTAAAACAGAGTCCCAAGAGATGTTCTGAGACGGCACCACTAAGTTTGCACTATCTAACTATACTAGCTACATGGTGACTTTCAAGTCTCTTGAAGGCACATCAGAAAAACCTGTGTATTAGCCAGTTGCACCACTAAATTTACCTGTAACTTTATCACAGTAAGTTCTGTGTAAACCAGAAGAATTGACTGTGGTTTTTCAATCTAAAAAGGTAAAAGAACATTTCAGCAAATGACAGACGGTTTAATCCTCCGATATGTCTCTAGATTGTAAATCGCCTACATTATAAACACGTCATGCTTGCTTTATGAAAACCCCAGAAGAATCTGGCACCCACGAATCTGCCATTCAATCTAGCCAGCTCTTTGGCACCCTGAAGTTTGAGAACTCAAAATACAGACCCTCTTCTTGTTTCTACCTCATTTTTCCAAGCCTGGATGATTCGCCAACACTGAGGCCCAAACTGGACCTTTCCTGGTAGGTTGATCTACCCAACAAATCTATGCTTGATAACATTTAGAGAAGTCACCTGAGCACACACCTGGACTCAGATTGAGGAGGAAGCATCCCAGCACATTAAACTACAAAACTGACCCACACAAAGAAAATGAATGGATTTGCCAGGGCCTGGGACTGTAGTTAAAAGGCTAATCATTCCTAAGCGGGCTCACGGCTGAATCTCAGAGGCTAATGTTACACCTCCACGGGTCTGCCTCTCAGGAGACCCTGAAAGCCCACTGACCTGTAATTACTATTTATCTTCATCTGGTACACACAGCATTTCTGCTGTGACCACCACCCTCTGTATACAAGTAATGAGACTTCTTCTTTAAGGGTCAGGATGGGAGGACTAGCATTTTTACTGTTGGGTCCCCAAAAAAGTGAGAAGTCAACCTAGAACCTTACATGCCTTGGACAAGTTCGAGGAATGGACTTGTTACTGAAGATCTCTCCAGGGAAGGGGAAGCAATGGTTTTCCCACCTCCTGGGAATTCCCCCAAATCAGTGTTAAGAGAACCAATAGATTTAGTGGAGATGCCAATTCTGGCAACAGTGTGATTACCTGGGCTTTGTCTTCCTTGGCAACCCTTTGCCCATGTGTTAGGAGACTTACTTCCACCCCAAGACTAGTATCCCTAAGGTTCTGCCTCACAGAATTTCTCCTGGACTTCCTTGTGACTCTACTCCAGCTTCGTAAAAAGAAAGGAGGCAATCCAATCAAGGGAGGCCTCTTTCTAGACTTCTACAAAGATTGGGAAACCTTTCTGTTTCCAGCAAAAGAGAGATTTCAGGAACAGAAACTTATTTACGTTAAAGGTCGGGCTACCATTGCCTAGACGTTAATCCTTTTGTTCATGTATTATTGAAAATTATTGGCAAATGCTGCTCTTGACCAGTGATTCTCAAATTCCTTTTTCCGTTTGATCCTTTCCTTCTCAAAAATCTAATTTTTTTCTTTGTTAAGGGAAGGCAAAAAGAATCAATGTATTTATCAACCAAATTCTTCCTGAATCCTCCTGCAAGCATCTCAGAAATAAAATGTAATGTCAGGGCTATTCTCAATTTTTAGATTATCAAAAGTGATGCACGGAGTTGCAGAATTTTGGATTTGAAGATATTAATCATGTTTTTCCAGGTCACAGGCTAAAAATGTATTATCTATAATGGGAACGAAAATGATTTTTCTTTTTTTTTTTTTTTTCCTAAAAAAATAAGCTCTCTAATAAAAATAATAACAATGCACCACTCTGAAGCCAGATGCATTCTGTCACATATTTTATTTGCAGTTTGGGGATACTAATGATCTCCATCTTCTTTTCTTTCAATTACTCTGGCTCATTTCTGTATATCCCTAAACTTTCTCCCAGAAAACCACAGTACTTGAGACTCAAGCCACCAAAAGCCAAACCGAATGAAGGAACTGGAATGATGGGGCTGGTCTGAGGTTTTCTGGGGGTGAGCAGAGAAAGTAAGAGAGAATCTCAGGGAAGGATTAACTCAAAAGAGCAAAGCACAGACCCTAACTAGCAAGTCCGCCAGAACAAGCACAGAGCAATATCTGGATTCCAGCAAAATGGTCAGCAGCAGATAATATGCATAAAGCAGCAAGTTAAAGGAGAGGTAGACCTGGGAGAACCCACGGACACACTGGGAATCTGTAAACAATCTTCAAAAGGAGCTGAGAGAGAAGCAAAGGCACCAAAGGGACCGAGTCAAATCAGGAAGCAGGTCCACTCTGAAGACCAACATCTCATGGAAGGTGACTGAATTAAAGTAAAATAAAATAAAACTTCAAAGCTGTGTCTAAAATAATTATTTCTCAAACTTTGGTTGCAAAACCTCCTGAATCCACAGTACCTGAGTTAGCGTTGCTTGCAGAGAGCAGATTTCTGAACCCCTTCCAGACCCACTGGATTTTTATTTTCAGGGCTTAGGAAACAGCACCTCGCAGCTCTTCTGCTGGTTTTTATAACACATCCTGAAGTTTGAAAACTACTACTGAAGCTTGTGAATCCTTCCTGGACAAACTTCAGCCCCAAGTCGGGCAAGGATTTAATGAAAAAAAGCCACAAGGCTGATTTTTATTCTGAATGCTGGATCATCCCGCAGCCACCCTGTGATTCAAAGGACCCATTTCTGCAGCGTGAGGCTTGGGACCGTGCACCTCTCTTCTGCTGGAAATGTCTCCAGCTGTTGCCGACCCAGTAACTCCACTTTGCTGGGTAACAATGGACAGACATACCACACTCTGATTTCCTCTTAAGAATTTAAAGGTGGCAGATTCAGTTCTACTCAGAATGGCTGTGATGTTCCCAGGTGTTGCACCTGAGGCTTGTTGGGGTTCTTAGGCCTGATGACAGGTTCGAAAGTGCTGCCAAACGGTGGAAAATCGAGGACTCTGATGGAACGTCAATCTTCCTGCCACATCGGATGAGCTGTTTGATTAAACACCTGGTCTCGGAAAGAAAGACTCACATGGGAACAACCCCATTGGAAAGTCAGCTCTAGGAGCTCTGATAGAGAATGCAGGGGTGTCACTACAGGCTGGGGACTCCAGCCGGGCAGGGCTGCAGGCGTTAGATGTGGGCCTATCGGGGTCATGTGGGGAGGGCAGGTGGATCTGGGCACCGTGCGGGCCGGCAGCCGCATGCTGGGGCAAGCCAGGGAGGCCGCCGTGCTGGGCCCTGACCTGTGTTCTCGTCAGCTTTTTGGCTGCTGTGACTGAATGATCTGACCAGCACAATCACAGAGGAGGAAAGGTTGATTCTAGGGCTCACAGTTTCAGAGGTCTCAGTCCATAGAAGGCCAGCTCCATTCCTTGGGCTCCAGGTGAGGCTGAGCATCATGGCAGAAGAGCGTGGCAGAGGGAAGCAGCTCACATCATCAGGAAGCAGAGAGAGACTCTACTCTCCAGATACAAAACATGTACCCCAAAGCCACGCCCCATTCCCACCTCCTCCAGCCACACCTACCACTTCAGTTAATCCCACCAGGGATCAATTCACTGATTGGGTTAAGACTCTCTCAACCCAATCATTTCTCCTCTGAACCTTCCTGCATGGTCTCACACCTGAGCTTTTGGGGGACCACTCACCTCCACACCATCACACCCTGCATCCTGCAGCGCCCCCAAGGACTCCAGAGGGCAAATGCTCTGTGCCTGTGTAATCAGGAGGAACATGTTGCCTTACTCAATTGCAGCAAAGCCACCAGGGACAAGGAAGGGGAGAGACTCAGGTGTGGCTGGTCTGCTGGGTCCTGCTCATGCTTCACTTTCTCCCAATCACTGCTTCCTTCCCTCAAGGGGGACCCCGGTGGGAAGGGTGTTACTCATCCTGCAGCCCGAATGTTCCAAGGAAGGCAAGCAATGGGTCCCCCATGCCTCTCTGGCTTATGGGCCTTTTCCAGCCTTTCTAATGACCATGGATTCATTTGGGCTTAAACAACAACAACAACAAAAACACCCACAAGGACAGCAGCTTCTCTGTGGATCTTAATCACAAAACCTATAGGTGCACCCATATGGAAATCCAGAAACTAATGAAATGTGGTAAGGGCGATGTTCCCAAGAGCGAGCGTTCTTTCACAACCGAGCCACCAATGGTAGAAATGACAACCCCTATTTCCAAATACGGTGATGCGTGATTAGTAGGTATTAAACTGATAGCGAGGGCGGTTCTAAGGCCCCACACCAGCTCCGGGCCTTGTCAACCAGCCCTGGTGCACACACCAGGTTTGTACTGAATGGTACTTTGTTGGGTGGCTCAGCCAAGCAGAGCAGAAGTGAAACAAACAGAGCGACAGAGAGGTCGGCTTAAAGGCTGCAACGGTGCTCTCTCGCTGGGCTTCCCCTCCACCCTGGCTCTTGATGAGCCTTCAAACTAGCACGAAGCAGGGAAGCCCACCGTCGGCGGGCGGATGTCTGAAGGCACGAAAGAAGATCCCAAAGCAAAGGGAACTCTTCCCTGTGATCTGGTTAACACAAACCACAGGGGCTGCCACCAGTCCTAAGGAGGCCCTGATCCTGCCTAACACCAGATCTGAGCAAGGGTGGGGCCTGGGGAGGGGGCAGATCAAACAGGGTCTCTTCTCCGAGAAGAATGTGGCGTTGCAAATGGCGGGACCATGGCAGCAGATCCCACTCTGTCCCTGACCTCAAACCCCAAACCATCCCCTGAACTCCAGCTAAAGTACGTGGTAGGGCGATTTTTGACTTTGAGCCCAAGAAAGAAGCACTCTGAACCAAGCCGAATCCTCTGTGACTCACTGGCAGACATAAATGGACCTGAACCCACGGAGGGCGATTTCCGGTCTTGGTGTGAATATTCAAAATGCTTTGCTGCAGAATCAGAGAAGCACGTAATTACCAAGTGCTGACCTGGGCTCAGCTGGGGAGGTGATGTAATCCTGGGCAGACCTTCTAGGTCTCCTTTCTTTTCTAAAACCAGAAAAATCTTAATTTCTCAAACATTTTCAACCCAAGTAGTATCAGATCAGAGTCTTGGGGGTTTTTATGCTAGATGCTGCTTCCAAAGGGACACTGGGGTGTGAAAGGAGACACGGAGTGTCTACTCCAGAAGGAACAGGTAAGATGATAAGCAGATAGCTTAGCTCACTTTCTCTCTTTCACTAACAGACTACTTTTAGAATAGTTTAAGGTTCATAGAGAAATTCCATACAACTGGCCCCTCCAACGGATTCCCCTATTATCACCTGGTGTATTTCTTATGCTTGCTGAGCTGACAGCAGTGCATTATTATTAACCAAAGTCCATTAGGGTTCACTAATGCTCTGCATTTATTATATTCAGATATGAGGTGACCCCCAAAGATGCTGTGTTTCTGCAGAAATATTCAGAGGTGAAAGGATCAGAGGATGACACTCTAACCCAATCAGTCCCTCTGGTTTGAATGGGCTGGCAGTGGTCACTGTGGGCCAGTGGGAGATGTGGCTGGAGGAGGTGGGTCACTGGGGACCTGCCCTGGAAGGGTGCATCTTTCCTGTGACCTCTTTCTTTCTTTTCTCTCTCCTTCTCTTGACCCTGCCATGAACTGAGCATCTTTCCTCCCTCCACTGGGCCCTTCCACCATGATGTCCTGCCTCACCTTGGGCCCAGACACATGGAGTCAGCCACGTAGGGACTGAGACCTCTGAAACTATGAGCCCCAAACGAACTTTTCATCCTTTAGGGGTGCTTCTTGGATATTTTGGTCACAGTGCCATTTAACTCGATAAAACAACATTCTACGGTTTTGGCAAATACGTCATGGTACGTATCTGCTCCTACAATAGCACAGAGGCTACTGCTCTGACAATCCCCTGGGCTGCACTGTAGCTAACCTGGTTTGTCTTCCAATGCATTTGCTAGTTACTCATGAGAGCACAGAAAGCGCAGAATCACCGATGGACGGAATGGACGCCTAAATGAGATACCAGGCCACAAAGAGTCGACGTTGTTTCCGAAGTCACATAACTATGTCATGGACATCTCTGACTTCTGCCTCCGTCAATACTGCTCCCCTCTAAGGAAAGAACACGGCCACCTTTCATGAGTGAACCAGTCCTTCCACCCCTTCAAATGAAGGGATTTGGATTCTCTCAAACCCTCTGTCTCGGTCTGGCTCATTAATATCTCCTTAGTTCCATTAGTTCCCAAGCAGGTGAACCAGGCCTCCAAGATGAGAGGCGCGTGGTGGGAAGAAACCAAAACCCAAGGATGGGGGCTGACTGAGTGCTGACGACATTTGAGCTCAGGAATAAATTCTGTCCCAAGCAAGCATCATCCTTCCGATCCCCAGAATCGTGAGCATCCCTTGAACTTTATTTAAGCAAATTGGAGTCGCAGTGATCAGCCACAGCTGAATCCTGATTGACACTGTGTTCCTAGGAAGGTACGTTATCAGCTTCTTCAGCGAGTAATTCTTCATGTCACTGATCTTCCTTCTCTTCTTCCTGTTTCCTTCTGACACTTTTCCAAAGGCACTTGACTATGTGAATGCACATAAATAAGACTGGTTTTCTGCCATAGGGCAAGCCAAGGGCTTTTCTCCGTGGATCCTTTGTTCATGTCTGGGCCTGGCCGTATGATCAACTGGTCTTTTTAAATCTGCTGCCTGGAACTCTGCTCCTTTTGATCTTTCTGGGCACACACATGGCAAACCCCATAAAAATGTCTTTTCTCTACCTCCTAGAACCACAGGACACTGTTTTATGTTGGAAAAAAAAATACTTAAACAATTGTATGTTAACCCAGTCTGCAGACTGTTCAATTCGAACTCAAATTCCAACACTTTTGAAAAGATTGTCACCTAAAACAGCGTCAAAGCTTTTAATATGCTTTTTGTGCATTCTTTGTACCCCAAAACAATATTGTAGGGAGTCGCTTTAAAATGAAGAACATATAAATCCACTCCTTTACCCTACAATTCTGATTGGACTTGGGGATGGGGCGCACAGAGAAGCATTAGAATCGTGCACCCCCAAGGCACTCTGATGCAGGGGATCCACCATCAGGAGACACCGTTTCTTTTCTTTTGGGGGGGACACAGGGCCTTGCCATGTCTCCTAGGCTGGCTTCCAACTTCTGAAGTCCTCTTCGTGCCTCAGCTCTCCAAGTATCTGGCAATCCAGGGCTGAGCCACACACCTGGCTCTTAAGTCACCATTAAAGGAGGATGGAGTGTGGTCATTCCAAACATGACATTGGGCTGTTTCAAGCACCAGGTAGAGGCCAGAACTGGTATCCGAGACAAGACAGCATGTGTGCGGTTCTTAAACCAAATGCAGAAATGCCCACCTCTTGTGTCCTGAATAAGCTGAGGGTCTCTTACTGCACATGCTCACGGGATCTTTTTCCATTTAGTGTGAGGCGTGAATGATGCACAAGACCTACTTCTGCTTCTGATGCTCTCACTTTCTTGTGTTAGCCCTCCTCAGGAGTCTTCCAGGTTCCCCTGCCACCTGGAGACATAATCCGTGTCCTCTGGCTCTTTCTCCAAGCCTCCCAGAGTGAAGGCAGCCCCCCCTCTCCACCGAACAGAAGTTGCGGTTGACTTTTCAACACACGCTCATTCTCTCACAGCTTCCCGGAGACCATCTGCTTCCAGCCCTTCTGGGGTGAACGCTTCTGTTCCCAACTCCTCGGCGACACCCTGTTTCCCACGGTTTCCTCTGACACCAAGTCGCCCAAACTCAGAACCGCTGCAGGCCGCAGCTCCCAAGATGCACACCCAAGCTCAGCGAGTGATATTCATGAACCTCTGCACCTGTCGCCTTGGCAGCTGAGGCGCCTGGCTTCTGTCTGTCCTGAAAACTTTCAGGTTTTTAATTTGGCACTTGGTGAATTCATCGAGACAGACACTGGGAAGCATGAAAGGGGTGTAATCTGAGAGCTGTTCAAGCAAAAGTCTGACTACACATTTCTACCTGGAATGAGCTGCTCCATCTGAATTTCGTGTGGCTTTATTTTTTGGCTGGGAGCTACATTAGTGATTTTGTATATCGCTGTCTGGAAGACAGGGCTGTCATAACACCTACCGTGAAGGTGGGAAGGGGAAAAATGGAGATGAAGTCACCGTAGGCAACAGCTCTGGGTCTGGGTCTCCCGAGCAGGACTTTGGTATTTTAGTTGAAAGTTAGTAAGGAAACCCAAAGCGGACATCTGTTCTGCATCACACACGCCCTGCTGAACAAGCCTAAAAACATCCTATAATCACTCAACAGAGGCAGAGACAGGTTTGGTTTTGGAGAAAGGATGTTTAGGAAACTCCAAATCGACTGTGACCTGTCTTTTCTGCAAAAGGAGACTCTGGTATAGAGCCAGGGAGAAGGGTGAGGATGACAATATTTTTCACTGGGTGCCTAGCAAGACAGGCATGGTGGTAAGTAGCAACCCTCACCAGGCTCTGTCTTGCAAGACCCAGCATGCTCCTCCTCATTTGATGATAGAGGCAGAGAGGCCTGGAGAGAAGCCAGCCTTATGAGTGGTTGCGGAACGTGAACTTGAACTTGGTTTTTTCTTACTAGGATCAGAGCTGCTGTGCATTCAGTGGGTTTCCCAAAGTTCACGTGTTGAAAACTTAATCCCCCAAATATGCGAATGTTATTTAGAGCTGAGCCCTTTGAGAGGTAGTGAGGATTAGATGAAGTCATGAGGGTAGGGGCCCCAGGGTAGGCATTAGTAGTTTTACAAGAAAAGGGAGAGAGACCCAAGCTAGCAAGCTGGCTGTGTTGTACAGAGTGAGGCCCTGCACGCACGGTGCTAGATTCCCCAGCCTCCAAAACAGTGGGCTAAAAAGAACCATGCTCTTTATAAAATGCCCAGTCTGTTGTAATGAGGTACAGAAACAGAAACTTAGTATTTGGTAGGATTACAATATAGTATGCTGTACAAAGTGTCCATCCCTCCTTGGAGGCTGCAACAGCCAGGAGTCATATAGAAAAACACAGAACAACCCTCACCAGACCCCAAATCTGGTCTTGGACTTGCCAGTCTCCAGAATGGTGAGGAAGATTTTTGTGCTGTATAAGTGACAGCCTCCGATATTTTGTTATAGCAGCACAGACGGACTGATACACTGAGTAGAACTGGTATCAATACATGGGACTTCAAAAAAAAATTTTTTTTTTAATATAATTCCACCTTTGAAGTGAATCTTAGACATGAAGTAGTTTACACAGCTTATGATGAAATTCTAACCAGGAGCCTCCTTTTCTGATGACATGTTGAACATTTCCCGTACTACCTTAAGTTTTCTTCCTTTTCTTGTTTAGATGTTGGTAGAGCAGGTCCAATTTCACCAAGAAATAGCAAGGAGAAAACTGATGACATCATCCCTCAGGAAGGGAGATGGTCGATTTTATCAACATTTATGTCCTGAGATTTTGATTCAGGAAGAAATAATTGAAAGCCAATTTCCTTTCAATCAAGAGCAGAAGGGGTAACTGTGTTTCATCATAAACTATACTTGCTACTGATTCTTTCAAATGACACAGTTGCTTTTTTTCAGAAGGACCAGCATATTGCTGTGCAGAATGGACATTGTGTCCTGAGGTATCCTCTACAGAAAACTTCATAAAAGAGGGGAGTCGCAACCTTTCAAAATGACAAGCATAACATTTGCATCTAATTACTGGGCATTCTGCATCTTCCAGCTCATTCTGTCAAAAGGTGAAGCAGCATGCACACTCATGTGGGCAAACACAAAGAGGAAATTCTTTCCCTTGAAGGGATAAATGGCAGGAGAAAATGCCTTTGACTTGAATTCACCGGCTTATCAAAAGAAGGAGAAAAACATTCCCTTGGCTTTCGCGAGACCAGCTAAAATGCATGTCCGTCAGGTGACTGGGCCCTTTGAGGAAGTCATCACCTGTCTGCTCCATTTCACTCTCGAATGATGCTGAGATCTTTTTCCACAGACCTCTCACCTCGGGACAGGAAGAGGACCGTGACCTTCTCTACCTTTTTAACAGAAGCACCTGCTTTCCAGAGCAATGGACCCACCATGACATAACTGACCTGCCATAATGGATGGACATCTTGCGCTAATCTAGCAAGCAGTTTTGAGGATTCGCTCTGCGCTAGACTACTGAGGATAGACAGAGAGGTAGGTGAACCCAGTCCTCTAGGATCTCACATTCTAGGCAGGGGAGGGGGCAGACTCTATGTGGTTTATATAGAGGGTGGAAAGGGAATCAGGGTCATGAGGTAAAAAATCAGGAAAAGGAATAGAGAGTCCAGGGAAAAGTACCGAACATCTAAGTATTGTATTAGTCTATTGGGGCTGCTGTAACAAAATGCCATAAACTGTGTAGCTGATACGCAACAGAAATTCATTGCTTATAATTCTGGAGGGTGGGGTATCCAAGATCAAGGTGCTGGCAGATTTGATGTCTGATGAGGGCTTGCTTTCTGGTTCACAGAGAGCATATTTTAGCTGTTTGCATACAGTGGAAGGGGCAAAGTAACTCTTTTGTCTCCTTTATAACTAATCCCAATCCTAAAGCTCCCCTCTCCTAAGACAATCACCTTGCGGGTAGGATTTCAACCTATGAATTGCGAGGGGACCCAACCATTCAGACCAGAGTTTGCCCTTGACCCTCCCAAATTCATGACCTTGCCAAATGCAACACCCATTTACTCCACCCCAACCGTCCCCAAAGACTTAACTGGTTCCAGGACAACTTGAAAAATCCAAAGTCCAAGAGTCTCATCTAAGGATCATCTAAATAAAACATGAATGACTCTGGGTCCGATTCCCTCGGAGGCAAATTCACCTGCAGCTATTAGACTGTGAAACCAGACAAGTTGTTTGATTTTAAAATCCAGTGGTGGGGAGGACAAGATTGGGACCGACGTCCTTATTTCAAAAGGGAGAAACCTACGAGAAGGCCTGAGCAAGTTCAAAAGCATAAGGATGGAGAATCATCACCTTTGGCCAGTGCTCTGCCCTCCAGACACACTTGGGCTGCAGACCTACCTTCTAGACCCACAGGGCTAGGACCCTGCCCTGGAATCTTTGCCGAGCAGGGTTTGGGCCCCCACAGATCTGGTAGGTGCGTCCCTTCCATCTCTCCCACAGGTTTGAGTGTGGTGTGGCCCTCTGGGCTGGAATGGCGTATGGACGGCTCTCAACATTCTCAGGTCTCTGGGAAGAGCCTTGTCCCCAAAGATCGACTGGAAATTGCCCTAGCAGAGGCTCTCCAAGGTGGCTCTGTCCCTGGGAGGGTTCTCGCCTCTTTGGATCCATGGGGCATCCCCTGAAGTCTGGGTCAGGGCAGCCTAGGCCCCTACAACTTGGCTGGGTACAGCACACGCTGCACTGGGGTTCATCCGAGCTCCACCCGAGTTAGCAGGGAGCACAGAGCCAGGCAGGAAGGAGCAGACGCTCCAGAGGCAACCAGCATCAAGGGCTGAGGTTTGGCAGGGACTGTGGTCTTTCCTTTGAAATGGTTTTGTCCTGCAGGCCCTGGCAGTCTGGGCCTGCGGTGGGAGGAGCAGCCTCCGTGACCTCCAGAATGACATCCTCCCGCTGGTGGATGACAGGTCTTGGGTTCCACCGAGATGCTCAATCCCTACTAATTTCCTTATCAAATGGTCCCTTGCCGACAGCATCAAGTCTTCTCTCCTGAACTTGCTTCTTTATTCTTTATACCATGGATGGGCTGAGGAGTCCCCAAATTCTTAATTTCTGCTTCCTTTTAAATTAAAAACTCAGTCTTTCAGTCAGTTCCCTCTTCCTTCATTCTACTCTAAGCTCACTCACACCTTGGGCGCTTGGCTTGGAGATTTTCTCAGTCACCCAATTTCATCCCCCACAATTTCTTCCTCTCATAAAACACCAGCACATGGACGCCCGTCACGCCCTGGGCGGCACTTTGTATAATGAGGACGGTGGTTAAGTTAGCTCTTTGTTGCTACAACCCAAATACCAATCAAGAACGACTTAGAGGAGAGAAAGCATATTTGGGGCTCACAGTCTCAGAGGTCTCAGTCCATAGATGGCCAAGTCTGTGGCTCTGGGCCCAAGATGAGGCAGCACATCATGGTGGAAGGGCCCAGGGGTGTGAAATGGTTCAGCTCTTGCTGACCGGAAAGCAGAGAAAAAGGGAAAGAGAGCAGGGGCCTCAGGAAGAAGACCCCTTCCAGGGTACGGCCCCAGTGACCCTCCTCCTCCAGGCATGCCCCGCCTGCCTATAGTCACCACCTGGTGAAGTCCATTCGAACTAGGATGGACTGACTAGGTGACAACAGTCACTGTCCAGTCACTGAATATTCCTACACTGACACAGAAGCTTTCTGGGGACAGTTCACATCCAAACCATAACACCTGCTTTCCCTGCATCGTCCCCAATCATATTTCTCATTTCCACTGGAGACCACGGAGGAATGTCCGTGGCCGCCCATGTTCCCACCAACATTCCCTGCACGACCACCTAGGTATCATTCCTGAAGAGAACTGGGCCTTCCGCGACAGGTCTCCTCTTTTTCTGGAGACCCTCACCACCACTCCTTAAGAGTGTGCTCAATGCAGTATAGATGCTGGCTTCTGGGAAGGTGATAAAGTGGGTCAGCACATTCTTTCAACCCTTGACAAACCCCCTCGTGAAACTGGTAGCCCGGCTGGGTCTACGACAACTCAGGGGTAAGTCCCAGACAACCTGTCTCTCCTCTTCCCTCAGATGTCTGAACATTTAGACTGAACTCAACATTTAGACTCAGAAAGTTTAAAGGATCAAAGAAAGCCACCTTCAGACAGGGCTGGGAAAAAACGTGAGCAGTGTCAGCTTGTGTGTGGCAGGGAATAAAAAGCACGTTAAATCCCTTGGATTGGTTTCTGTGTTTGGATGTCAGGGCTTGTCTATCTTAGTGACATTTTATAAAAAATAAAATCCAAGGGGGAGATGGCACGGACATAGAGAATATCTCCATTTATCAGGCCACAGAACATCTCTTCTGATAAAATGGCCGTCTCTTCTGCTCCCAAAGCGTCCTGTACCCTGTGCTACCTACCCAGCCACAGCATCAGACAAATGCTCCCCAGGTAGGCAGTTCTGACTTCACGACCGTGGGAAAGTGATACACACTCAGTCGGCAACCACCCTTTGGATTCTGAACAGTCATCTTCTCCCGGGTTAGTGGGATGCAGGAGTGAATTCTCTCAAGATGCGGGGCAGCAGCCGTGAGCCACAGTCACCGGCCAGAAATGGACTGCCAGAGCCCAGCAATGGACTCCAGTTCACTGCTTCGAAGACCATCCCTCATCTCAGTGTGCTGTAGCCGTCGATGTTGGTGGCGGGTGCCCGAGCGGATTTCATGATCTCGACCACTTCATTATAAAATGGACTTGTCCTTGGATGCTTCTGCTTGGCTGTAGGCTGATGCAGCTGCTCTAAGCCTGCTCATGGGAGACCGGGCTACACTACAATACCTGGTGAGGCTGTGTGTGTGATGTTTCCAATTTTCAACCATTTAACAGGAGTCACCCTGCTATGGTTTAGACATACCTGAGGTACCCCCGCCAGAAGCTCACATGTGAGACAATGCAGGAAAGTTCAGAGGAGAAATGATCAGGTCCACCTAATTAGTGCATTAATCTACTTGAATAGGTTCGGTGGTAACTGCAGGCAGATAGGGTGTGGCTGGAGGAGGTGGGTCATTGGGGGCCTCCATTTGCGGTTTATATTTTGTCCCTGGTGAGTGGAGCTTTCTCTGCTTCCTGGTTTCCATGTCCTGAGCTTCTTTCCTCCTTCACACCTTTCTGCCATAATAATCTGCTTCACCTCAGACTCAGAGTAATGGAATCAACCATCTATGAACTGAGACCTCTGTAACCGTGAGCCCCAAATAATAATTCCTCGTCTGTATGGTCCTTGTCAGGTCTTTGGATCACAACAACAAAAACTCTGCCTACAACAAGCCCCACTCTAAGTCAAGGACCATCTGTATTGATCTCCCGTCCTGTCTATTGTTTTTAAGATCCTAATAAGAGACAGAGCTGAGGTGGTCACTGTTCTGCAGAGTTTATCACTCTTTCTGCTGTGCTGTGGATGGGTGATCCCTGGCTAGTGAACACCTTCATGAATGAATGGAAGAACATACAGCAAGTAAAAGCAGGTGCACAGCAGAAGGAGGTTGAACACCAAGCACCCCGGGTGCTTGAAAAGTACTACTGGCAATAGAACTTGGTGCTTCTGAAACACCTTTTAGAGGAGGAGTGGAGGGTAATTCCAAAAGTTTTGAAATTCCCTAGGAAAATTAACTTTCATTCTACTTTGGAAATGGAGTCTTATCTGTAACAGTACTGTCTTAGATGTTAAGTCATTCTTTAGAAAAATCATTCCTCATTCACTTTACAGATACTTTCTGAGCATCTGCTCTATTTCATAACAGGTGGAGACCAAGACAGACAGGTCCCTCCCTTTATTTATGGAGCACGTATTCACTGAAGAGAGGAGACTTAGTACCCGAACAACAACAACGACAAACCAAAATAAAAAAAACTAAAAAAAAAAAAAAAAACACCTGATCTCAACAGGTCTAAGACATCACCAAGCACCAAAGCTCTTAATCACTTTATACATCAAAGAACACTTTGCCAAGCAGGTGAGGATGAGTTGATATATACTCAGAATTTCACTTGAAATTTCAAGGGCTTTGGAGAACCTCCCTGGACATGACCGGGGGATTTCAGATTTAGACAATCACGGATGCCCATGAACTTCAGATTTAAACAAAGGTGTGTGCGTGTTTACTAAATATGCAAAATAAAGTTCTTGGCTCACAGTAGAAATGGCACAGCAAAAGTCGCTTCGGGGGATGATTCAAGGACTTGAGACGTGGCAAAACTGGAAGTAAGAATTTTAAAGTGAAGTGCTGGCCATATAGCCCATCTCCTAGAGTGCCTGACTCTCATGCTGGAGGCCCAGGTTCGAGTCCCCAGGCCTCTGGAATTGTGGAAATAACAACAAACGATCCCAAGAATTTTAAAGTGAAAATGGAGGAAAGGAGGGAGAGTTTTGTCTTCTTGTTGGAGCAAAAATAAGAACATAAATTTCAAGCAACACAACTATCCTTAACTCTTCCATATCCCCCAAATATGAGGAAAAACCTATTTGTTTTCTCATTGGAGGACAATCTCATAAAAAGACCACACGAACTACAACCACTTTTGCCTAATGACTGCCTTCCAAGGAAAAGGAAACATTCGTTACCAAACCTTTGGGATTCTGACCTAAAAGGCATCCTGAAGTAGGATTTGAACAGTTGTTAACATTTTCTCAAAGGGGATTCAAGAGCTGGCAGTTGACAGTTGATAAGATTCTACTCTAGGCTAAATTTTCGGCATGTACTAGAGGTATTTATAACTTTTCCACGGATAATTACTGAAATGCATAAGACACTGCCAATATAGGGAATTCGTGTGCTATCAACACAGCAGAAGTTGAAGGATCAGAAAAAAAGGACCAAGCAAATAAATAAATGCACATGGAGAGAATATTAAGGAGGCTGTCCTGAGAAAAAGCTGGGGAGTTAGAAGATTTACTGATTAAGCATAATAATTATAGTAAAGCTTTAGGAGACACTTAAAACATCATGGGCCTTGGAAGGGGAGAGAATCTTTAGAAATCATGTCCAGATGTGATGATCTCATGTACAACTGCATGACCCATGTGATCCTGCAACACGTACAATCAGAAAAATGAGAGATGACACTCCATTTATGTAGGATCTATCAAAATGTACAAATGCATTCTACTGTCATGAACACCAAATTAGAACAAATGAAATAATCTAAAAAAGAAACATTTGAAACACACACACCAAGTCTAGTATCCACCAAATACAAAGAACTGTTATAACTCAATTAAAATAAGATAACCTAATTTTTAAAAAGAATAAATACTTTTCCAAAAAGTCATATGACTGATCCAAATACATCAACAGATGCTTAGTTTATCAGATATTTAAGAAATGCAAATCAATCAAGACACCCCCTTCGTAGCCAATAAATGATATATTAAATAACAAAAAACAGCAATTCTAAAACCCAATTCTCCCTCCATCCAAGAAAAAGACAATGGAAAATGAGCATTGGTAAGAAACGAGAGAAATCATAACCCTCAAACACTGCTGGTGGGGATGTCAAATGGGGCAGTCACGGTGGAACAGATTTCAGCTGCTCCGAAAGCTAAGCCACCCAGAAATCCTGCTGCAGGTAGGCAGCAGTGTCTGGGGTCCCAGAGCCACCCCCAGGTTGGAGATTCGCTGGGAGGACTCACAAAACTCAGCACGTACTCCTACTCGCAGACTGTCAGTTAGCTTATCATAATGTGAAAGATGCCGAGCAAAATCAGCAAAGGGAGAAGAAGGCACTTGGAAGGGAGATGGGAGGAGCTGGCTGCCAGATGCCAAGGTCCCTCCCCAGGGGCCCCACACGGCACAGCAGGAGCCGCAAAGCACCCCGAGGTTTGCCTGCCAGGTACGTTCATTAGGGAGTCTGTACCCAGGGCTTCTATGGGGCTGGTGATGAAGGCAGCCTCTACTTGGCACATGCACAATTCCAGATTCTTAGAAGGAAGGAAGGTAGCCATCACAAACCCTGTTGCTTGCCTATGCAGATTAGGGAGAGTGGCCACTCTTTTTTTTTTTTTTAATTTTTGATTTTTTTCCACTTTAAATAGCTTTGATAATCAACCTCATATTTTTTTTTTTTTGAATTTGTTCTATTTAGTTATACAGGGCAGCAAAATGCATTTTGATTCATGGTACACAAATGGAGTACAACTTTTCATTTCTCTGCAAATCAAAACTACTCTAAGATTTCATCTCACTCCAAGTTAGAATGGCAATTATTAAGACTATAGGCAACAATAAGTGTTGGCGAGGATGTGGTGGAAAAAGGCACACGCATACATTGCTGGTGGGATTGCAGATTGGTGCAACCACCCTGGAAAGCAGTATGGAGATTCCTCAGAAAACTGGAAATGGAACCACCACATGACCCAGGTATCCCACTCCTTGGTTTATACCCAAAGGACTTAAAATCAGCATACTACAGTGACACAGCCACATCAATGTTTATAGCAACTCAACTCATAATAGTTAGTTTGTGAAACCAATCTAGATGCCCTTCAATTGATGAATGGATAAAGAAACTGTGGTACATATACATCATGGAATACTACTCAGCCTTAAAGAAGAATAAAATTCTGGCATTTGCAGGTAAATGGATAGAGTTGGAGAATATCATGCTAAGTGAGATAAACCAATTCCCAAAAACTAAAAGGCCAAATGTTTTCTCTGATAAGTGGTTGCTGATACATAATGGGGGCGGGGGGAGTGGTGGTAGGTAAGGGAAGATTGGAGGAACTTTGGATTGGGCAAAGGGAAGTGAGAGGAGTGGAGGGGCCAGGGGTGTGAGAGATGGTGGAATGAGACAGACATCATCACCCTATGTACGTGTGTGATTGCACAAATGGTGTAACTCTGCATGGTGTACAACCAGAGAAGAGATAGTGACTACTCTCATCAGCTAAATAGTGGGCACCCAAGTGGAATCTAAATTCCCATACACCAGTCAAAGGCCAAGGTATGCCAGTCAAGCCTGCTAATGTAACACTATTTTACATACTACCTGAGAACTGAAAACAGGAGTGCATAAAAAATGTAGTACACGAATACCCATAGCAACATCCTTAGTAACAACCCCCAAGTAGAAATAACCCAAATGTGCATTGACAGAGGAAGGGATAAACAAATATGGCAGATCCACGGCATGGAGTATTTGTCAGCCATGTAAAGGATACGTGATAATAGAGATGAACTTGAAAGCAATACGCTTAGTGAAAGAAGCCAGACATAGAAGTCAATATTCTGTATGATTCCATTTATATGAGATATCCGGAATAGATAAATAGAGTCAGAAAGACCAGTGGATGAGAGGAGGAGGAGGGCACTCACAGGGATTGCTAACTGGCATGGGGTTTCTTTACGGAAGTGATGGAAATATTCTGGAATTGGACAGTATGGATAGATGTATTCTGAACACACTAACAACCTTTGAACTGTATACTTTAAAATTATTAAAATGGTGAAATCTATCTCAATTAAAGAAAACTTCAGAGGTTCTTAAGGGAAGACAGATCTTTGAGTTAAATTTAAATAAGCATATATTTGATGCATTGAATTTAATTGGCATATGAAAAAAAATCTCATAAGGACTCCTGTGGACTGAATGATATCCTCCTAACATTCACATGCTGAACCCCTAGCCCCCAGTGTGCCTGTATGTGCAATCAGGAAGTAATTGAGGTCAGGAGAGGTCCTGTGGGCCCTGATCAGACATGCTGGTTGTCGAGAGGAGGACACCAGAGAACTTGTTCTCCTCTGTCCATCGCGTGAGGACACAGTAAGAAGACGTCTGTCTGCAAGCCAGGAAGAGAACCCTCGCCAGAGACTGACTGACCTGGCACCTTGATCTTGGACTTCTCAGCCTCCAGAACTATAAGAAAGCAAATTTCTCTTGGTTGAACTACTCAGTTGAATGTATTTTTCTTATGGCCACTCAACCTGTCCTAAGAAAGAACTGTGCGTGTTTCATGTTAAGGATCTCACTTTATCCTTAAAACAATTTTGTAAGATAAATTCTAATGTGATTGCTTTTTTGCCTAAAGGCTTAAAAAAATTAATCTGGTCAAGTAGCAAGGTACAACTTGGAGTTTGTCCAATTTTAAAATCCACACTCTTAACCATACTCTCTACTGCCTTACCTTATAATGACCCTGTGAAGAAATTTCCAAATTGTAAGGACATAGGCTATAAAGTCAGCTCACGTAGTTTTCCTTTTTTATACATATATGATTTACCCTTTAATGAATGTATTTTCATAATTGACTCTTCTTTATTATAGTTAGTCACTGCTTCCCCTAGAAGTTTTTGAGAAACATACAGTTTTTAGTTTGGGATATAAATGCTATGTTCTCTCCCTCCGTCCCTCCCTCCCATCTGGGATTGAAACCAGGGTATTTAACTACTGAGCCACATTCCCAGCCCTTTTTATTTTTTATTTTGAGACAGGGTCTTGCTAAGTTGCTTAGGGCCTCACTAAGTTGCTAAGGCTGGCCTCAAACTTGCCTCCTGTCTCAGCCTCCCCAGTAGCTAGGATTACAGGTTTGTGACACCCAGCTTCATTCTTTTTCTGTTGGAATCAGCCTAAAGTAACAAGTAGTATGTAACAGGGAGGTACAAACTCTATCAGATATAAAAAGAAAGACACCTATAACCTTGAAACACAGTATATCACAGTATACGCAGAAAAGTAAATGTAGTGCTACCCTCTAATTGAAGTCCATAAAAATGTCAAAAGCACCTAAAGATCTTTGATAGAGCCATAGTGTATAGCTCTCCAAAGCACGTGGTCCAACCTTCAATAATTGGTTTAGAATTTAAAGAATGGTTCTATGGGTTGAAATTAAGGATACTCTAGAATTGCTTCTGTACAAAGTCTCAGTATCATGGTAGGTGAAAATGAACATGGAAACTTACAGACAACATACATATGCCCAAAGTTATATTTCAACAGCAAGAACGACTCTGCATTGTGAATATCACGATAGCTATTGATCTCCTAGGTGGAGAAAATACAAATGAAGAACTCTGGTTCACAAAGAAGCCCTGAGTTATAAGAACCCTTGCCAGTTTGGAATACAGTACTGACTTCAACCACTATCGAGTGTTATTCTACGGATAAAAGTAAAAGGAGAAAACAGCATAGAATATATTGAATAGATTAAAACAGAAAGAAAGCAATGGAAGAGCAAAAGAAAACGGCAGAAAAAAAGTGCTCACAACAAAATTATGGTGCCATAGAACAGATAAAATGCGATCAAATATCTTATCACATATGACATATTTTAATAGATCAATAAACTTATAAAGCATAAATCCAATGCAGAGATACAAGAGCTCGGGAAATATGTTGTAACACCAGATGGCAAATCTCAAAGAAATAGAAAAATCAAAACCATCATGGATACACATAAACAAACTCAAAACCCTACAAAGAAAAAAGCCTATTGTTAACAATACAGTAATGAACCAAAAAATGGAAGTGAACAAATGAGAAAAAGGAAACAGAAATGAAGGAAGAGTTGAAAATGTCTGGTAAGGATATGGTCTAGTTAGTGGCATCAGAATGGTTTTGAGTGACCAGCTGTGATCTTTGTGGAGGATTACTGTACTTACTGACACAAACCACATAACTCAGATGCAAGTTAAGAAAAATAATCAGAAATTCAAGACGAGGGTGCAAAGGTATGGCAAGCCTCAGTAACAACCAGACCCAAATAACAAAACCAGGGATGCAGTGACTCTAGTCACTAGATATTTTTTTAAAAAGTCTTCAAACTCTGAAGCAAATCCTTAACGAAGATAAAACAGACCTGCCTGAGATTTCTCGAGGGTGATATTTAATGCGAGACGCTGGAGGAGCTCAGGAACCCTGGCGGGGGAGAAAGTGTCATCGCAGAATCTGGCACCTGAGCAAACTGTCGTGTGCATAACGAGACAACACGCAGGCCCTTCCGAGCATGCGGGACTTAGGGAAACCCTTCTCAGAGGTGCTTCTCCACGGGACCAGGAAAGGATGATCGGCAGCCAAGGAACAGAAACCACCGCTCAAGGGCTACGGAACATGGAATCCTCGTCACCAGACAGCCAGAGCTGCCCCATGTGGGAAATCAGTCACACAGGACAGAATGATGATCTGCAGACCTGGCAGTGAAGATACTGCCATTACCCCAAAATTGGCAAGGTAAGGGGAAAAGCAAGCGGGAGGTAGTCCAAGGGCCCCAACTGCCTCGTCTTCTGCGTTCCCATGACAGTGAAGCTAAGATGTGAGCTTCAAAGTAGAAGGTCATGGGAAATCATAGGACATATGAGAAACAGGCACAGCAGGAGGAGCAAGAAGGAATTAAGACGCAGAGACGGAGGGACTGATTTAGAACCACTCCCGTCAGACTGCACCGTCACCCCCAAGATGATGCGTGGCTCCAAGGACAAAGGATTTCCACGTGCTCAGGAGCAAGACCTCCAACAGGTAAATAATCACAAACCATCAGTGCAGTGTTTTTTTAAAACCACCAAAAAGGTCAGCCTGATTGAAATCTGACAATTAGAAAATATTTTATAGAAATGAAATGTGAAAATACCAGGAAGAGAAACAAAGCCCCCAGATCAAGTCATAAGGAAAAGCCCACTCAATTCTTAAGTGACAAAGTCACACACTGTCATAAACCAAGGGAGGGACAATTGCATGTTCAGCAAAGGTAAATGCCAGAAGTCGAGGTTCACTATTATGTGTTAGCATTTTAAAAGAACTCGACCTTTATTTTATTTATTCATTTATTAATTATGTGGTGCTGAGGAGCGAATCCAGGGCCTCACCAGTGCTAGGTGAGTGCTGCACCACTGAGCCACAACCCCAGCCCATAAATACATATATATATTTTTTGTACCAGGGATTTAAACCAAAGGGGCTTTACCACTGAGCCACATCCCAAGCCATTCTTATTTTATTTTGAGACAGGTTCTTGCTAAATTGCTTACGGTCTCGCTAAGTTGCTGAGGCTGGCCCAGACTGGCAATCCTCCTGCCTCAGCCTCCCGAGCCACTGTGATTACAGATATGCACCACCACACCTGGCTATTGGTAGGATTAGGTAAAGCAAAAATCAATGCAAGAAAAGAAAGAAGAAGAAGAAGGAGGAGAGGGAGGGGGAGGAGGGGATTAAAATTAAGTCCATAAGACTCCTAAATAATGACTTCTAAGCAACATCTGCTTGGTTACAAATACACACCTCTGTACACTGTACAGAGAAACTAACACCTTTCCATACGTGCACCTAGCAGTCATAGTGACCAACTTCATTAGACACACACACTCAGTAAATTTCTACATGGAAGACAAGACTAATTAGAAACTGGAAATAAAAAAAAACCCACTTGGAATCAAAGATAAAATTAGAATAAAAACTACGCAATAATTTCAAAATGACAAAAATATCACACAAAATTTATCTGATACCAGAAAACAATGTTCAGGGGAAACTTTATGACTCAACATAACAAAATAAATGTATTAAGTGTGTTAATCAAGAACCACCACCAAAAAAAAAGAATGGAGAAAAATAAAGATAAGTCAGCTAGACAGCAGAATAGTGGTTTAACTAACAAATCTAATACAAAGATAAGAATAAAAGACAGAAGTAGTTAAACCATTTCATATAAAAAGGAATAAAAGCCCCAAACCAAAAATAAAAATAGCAAGAGACACAGAAAAAGAATCAAAAGAGATTATTTGTCTCAACTAAATTTGAAAGAAAAAACCTCATGCCCAAGTCAACAGAGAATCTAGAGAGTCAGTTGGCAGATAGAAAGCTGTCCAAGAGTTGCTACCCAAAGACTCAGACCCAGATGGATTCAGAGTTATTCTAGAAGCATTTAAGGAATCCGGCGTTATTTTATGGAACAGTGCTCAAGCTAATGAAATGAAGAAAAGCTTCTGATTCCTCTAAATCCAAAATCCAACAGAAACAACCCTCTTCCACCTCTCCCGACCCTGGCTCAGGCCACTTTGACATTCCACTCAATTCCAACAGAATAAAATAAAACCACAGAAGAAAAAAATACATCATCCACTTCCCTTAATTTCAAGGTTACCTGTGAAACAGATTCAAAATAAATGTGCAGTATATATTCCCAAGGATCAAGGTCAATTCGATTGACCTTCTTTTCTTTTGAACCTATATTCAGAATTATTCAATTTTATACATGGAATATATAAGGTACCCCCTGCCCCAATCCCAGAGTAGGAAAACAGACAGATTCACATTTAGTCACAAACAGGAGTCGAAGACGCTGATTATCTGAGACTGGGTTTTGGGTGGGTAAAGCCACTCTCTGAGTTTAGAGGTGTGCGTGACCACACCTGGCTTGTGAACACTCTTAATTACAAAATTTTCTCTTGGTGTTGAAAGAGGAACATTTGAGGTTTCAAGTTTTCTAGGAGGTCCCAAAGGTTGACCTCACATCTTGTGATGTTGCTGAGGTACATTTTAAACTGCATCCCCCAAGCGCCAGGCGTGAGTGAAGCCCAAGAACCATCCAGCTGGATGGGGTTCTTCATGCCCTCGGAGGGTCTAACTGTGTGAAGGTCCAGCCAGGTGGCCTCTGCAAGGCGTCTGCTGATTGTTTTGTTTATGCTGTCTTAGGGCGCAGTCCTCATTTTGTTGAACTGATCAGTCGAATATTTAATGGATGGAGATTGCTCAGATGGAGCGCAATTTTCCCGGAGACTCAACAATTTGCTATTGTCAAAGAACAGAAAATAACAGGTGGATTCCCGACGTTCTTTCTGCAATTACCCTCTTTGCTCCCACACAAACAAAAAGTGAATTCTGTTCACCGGAAAGTGCGTGCAGGCCGTGGTGGGTTCAGGGCCACGATGAAGAATCTAATGTGTACACACAGTAACATGAAGTCAAGGTCAATACTCTGTGTGGGCTCACTGCTTGCTGATAATTGTATTGATCCGGGCTCAGTTCTTGGTGGTTATATTTTTGATTTGAATCTGTTGGCTTTCTCTACAGTTCCCAGACAACTTTATGAAAATCCGTGTTTCTGAATAAGTTTGGTGAATGCTCTTTTTTTTAGAAATATTTTTGGTACTGGGGATTGAACCCGGGTACCCTTAACTACTGAGCCACATCCCCAGCCCTTCTTAATATTTTGTTTAGGGACAGGGTCTCACTACGTTGCTTACAGCCTTGCTAAGTTGCTGAGGCTGACTTTGAATTTGTGATCCTCCTGCCTCAGCCTCCTGAGCCACTCTCTGAGTTTAGAGGTGTGCGTGACCGCACCTGGCTTGTGAACACTCTTAATTACAAAATTTTCTCTTGGTGTTGAAGGAGGAACATTTGAGGTTTCAATTTTTCTAGGAGGTCCCAAAGGTTGACCTCACATCTTGTGATGTTGCTGAGGTACATTTTAAACTGCATCCCCCAAAGCGCCTGGGGTAAAGAGTTCTACACGCAGGCCCAATATCTACTCCGTGTTGCCACTTGGCTTTTAGAGAATGGATTTCTCACCATACAGTGAGTAAATATAATGTGGAGAGTTAACTTTGTTTCTTTGTGGTGAAAAAAAATATGGTATTCCAAATTTTTGGGTCCCCCCCCCAAAAAAAAAAAAAAACATGCTATAGATATTTGAATTTAGGGATTTTCATACCTCAAAAGTCTCCTAAACCTTAATAAAATATTTTAATATTTTAACTTAAGATACTTTAAATTAAAGGTCATAGATGTCCCCAATTATATGATTATTGCATGTTTTCTTTCTGCTCTTAAACATTTCATCTCTTTTCTGTTTTACCCTCAACCCCAACACTGGGGTTTGGTTCAAGACTGAACAAGCCCTTGCTGGCTCCGTCTGGCATATTTCTGGCCTCCTTTCACGTGGAGAATATAAAACAGCTTTGTGTCTGGGTTGAATGCTATTTGACTTGTGTTGTCTTTGGACTGAAGGTTCCTGAGCTTTGCCCAGTCTGACCCCTCTCTGCAGGCGCAGGTTAAAAGACGGCATCTTCCTTTTTCACTCCCGGTTCTTCTTTAGTATGACATTCAATTCCCTGACTGTCCAACAGGTAGAGAAACGTCTCTGGCCCCAACGCCTCCCTGTTTGGCTCTTAGTTGATAGGGTCACGTCGTTTCCTGAGGCTACACATTGATTTGTCTACAGAACACAGTTTTGAGGTCATAAAAGTTCGGATTGAAATCCCAGCTCCTGTTTCTAGCATGAGATGTTCAAAGAAGTACTTAAGTTTCATGGGTCTTACTTTCTAAAGGGTACTAGAATAATACTTATTAATAAGACTTATTTTTTTATAGGATCATTGTGAAATCTCAACAATAATCATGTGGCAAAGAGTGGACACCCGTTTGGATTAGGAATGTTGGCTGCTGGAATCACTAGATGGCCAATGCTACTGTTAGCATGACTTCTTCCGGCAGGAAGGAGGCAGTTCATAATGGTCATGCTAGAGCTGACACCGATGGAGCCCGTGGCCATGCTGAGCTTATTGCATGCACAGTCACGATTTCATGATGAAGAAGGTATTTCACAGCTCAAAAACCTGAGACTGTGAGAAAGGCCAAGTTCCTTCCCCAAGACAATTTGCATAGATAATAGAATGGAAGTAAAACCAAGGTCTGGCAGAATCCCAAACCTGCAGGTACATAGGTGTGTCATCTTTCTTTCTTTCAATATCTATTTCATTACTTCTCGCTATTCTGTTTCACGGATGATACTATTTATGGGGTTCAGGATACACCACCCCCAATATGGCGCCTTGACACTTCAGAAGGCAGCAGAAGCGGGAGATCTCTCTCATACCATCCCATCATGCTCTCCTGAAGGAAACCCTGTAAGAATTTGCTGACTGTCTAAATAGATGATAAGACCCTTACTCCAGAGGGGCACCCCTTGGGCCCCCAAGGAAGGAACAAAGACACAGAGACTCCAAGACACGTCGGAACGAGAGGCCATGCTAAATTCCCCCAGTTTGCTACCATTCCTTTGCAACTTAGGTCCAATCCTATCTACACACAGCTGTTCATCCTCCAGCCAACTTAAGCATAAAAAGACAAGTCTTCCCTCTTTCTCTGGGCCTTCATTTCTGAAGTCTTCCATGTGATATAAAACCTATATGAAATAAGTCTGTTCTCTTGTTAATCTGTTTTTATTTTATTTTGTTCAGGGATCTGAGCCATGAACCTTGTAATAGGAGAGGCTGGCTTTCCAGTCTACACTGTCTAAAAGAACTTTCTCATCTGATGTCAACTGGGCATTAAAATAATAATTTATTTTGGTGGTTATACATTTAAATTGAAGTTAATATATAGCTATGTAAAAAATTTAGAAGAAAATACTTTTAAAAGTCACATATAATTTTACCTTGTTAACAGCTACTTTTAAGATACAACCCCCCTTTCTTGTTTTTGCAATTCAACTATAATAACAATATCAAGCTTTCACACTGTTGATATTCCTTCAGAGCCTGAACAAACTGTATTTTTAAGGGTGGTATAATTTAGTAAATGTTACACAATGGTTCATCTGTCATTAACAGCCAGAGGAGATAAAGCATGAAGCCTGCTGATGAGTTATGCCATGAATTATATTATTAAAAATTCTCCATAGATTCCTTAGAAAACTTGGAATGGACCCACCATTTGACCCAGCTATCCCACTCCTTGGCCTATACCCAAAGGACTTAAAATCAGCATACTACAGAGACACAGCCACATCAATGTTCATAGCTGCTCAATTCACAATAGCCACACTATGGAACCAACCTAGATGCCCTTCAATTGATGAGTGGATAAAGAAACTGTGGTATATATACACAATGGAATATTACTCAGCCATGAAGAATGACAAAATTATGGCATTTGCAGGCAAATGGATGAAATTGGAGAATATCATGCTAAGTGAGATAAGCCAATCTCAAAAATCCAAAAGGCAAATGATCTCACTGATAAGTGGATGATGACACATAATGGGGGGTGGGATAGGGGCAAGAATGGAGGAAGGAGGGACTGTATAGAGGGAAAAGAGGGGTGAGAGGGGTGGGGGTGAAGGAAAAATAACAATGAATCAAACATCATTACCTTATGTAAATGTATGGCTATGCAAATAGTATGCCGTTACTCCATGTACAAACGGAAACAACATGTATCCCATTTGTTTTCAATAAAAAATTAAAAAAATTCTCCATATAATGAAAGAAGCATTGAAAAAATGTGAAGTATCCCTATGCTTCAAAATGTTTTGTAGTGAATTCAATGGAGAGATAAAAGTCTACCTGTCACTAGTTAGTGACATGAACAAGTAAGTTACTTAGGTTCTTTGGTTGTCTTTGGAAACTTAGTACAGCCTGGTCTGGGATTTCTATTCTCTAAAAGGCTGCTGCAGGTTTTCTGATTTTGTTGTGATCATTGCCCAGTTCCAGGTCTGAGAGCGTTTGGGTGGTGAGACCAGATCTTTAGCATGTGCAGAGCTGATACCCTACCTGGGGTCAGTGTTTCCAACCTGGAGTTCGGAGCTGATAAAAATGCCTTTCTTGCTTTTTCCAGGGGCCTTGCCATCACCCCAAAATTCTCCATTTCTATGGGGTGTTCCTCCTCCCTCCTTTTTACAAAAAAGTTGGAGAATCTTGACTATAACATGGTTAAAATCTCTTGCGAGATCTGGCCCCCAGCTACCAAGTGCATTTCTGGAGTCTTCTTTCCTATCATCCAACGTTTAAGAGAGAATCCAGATTCACAGCTTCTTCTTCTAGAACATGGGGAACTCTGAAGCACTGGCAGGAAGTGGCTGGAACTGTGTTAAGCGCTGACGATCTCAGGGAGCCACATCATTGCTTATGCTCTCTCTGAAGTCCTGACTGGCTTCTCTGGCCACCGGTTATTATCCACCTGGCCAGCTCCACTTATTTCTGCACCTGGCTCCGACAGGTGATCTGGGCTTGCTGCTGCCTGGCGGTAAGTACGCTGCTTTGGCTGAGGAAACCGTCAGAAGCTGTCAGTGGCTCTGAAGGTCAGTGCTTCAAATAGTCCATTCGGAAAACAGGGGCGCTCTTCTGTGGGTGGACTGACCCTCACCTGAATCCAATTCCCACTCCGCTCCTTTCCCACCCTGTCATTTTATTGATTTGATGCAAAATTGGACCTGCTGGGGAAGGCTGGCTTCTGTGCTTTGAAGCTTGGGGTCAAGTGCATCTTCATGCTCTACGTTCAAAAAAGGAAGAGACTGACCTTCAAGAGGGAACACCTCCCAGCTGCTGAGTGTCTCAAAAGCCTCTGCCACAAGAAAAGGGTTTAAGGAAAAAAAAAAAAAAAAAAAAAAAAAAAAGCTTTATGCAAGTAAACACTCACAAAGCACTTTCCTGAGGAAATGATTCATCGGCAGTAGAAACGGTCTCAATTAGATAAAAGAAATGGAGCATTTAATTAATTTCTGACAAGTCCATGGGTGGTCAGAAAAATAGAATCATATCTAAAATTAGTTGAAGGCAGACCGCAAGATTGGTTGCTTTCTCCACCTTATATATATTTTTTAAAAAAATGAATACAATTGACACCTTTTAGCATTTGTCTTTTATCCGTCTAGTGACAGGAAAAAAAAAATTTAATTTCCTCAGTCGACGCAGGAAAACAAAAGACCAGGTTACAACTACGCAGAGCTTTCAGGAGAAGGAAATTGTGCTTGTTACAGAAACAAGAAATTCTGGATGCGGCTGTCACTATTAAAAACATAACAAAAGCCAGAATAAAACTGCCCAAACAATATACAATTAAAATGACTCCTGACTGGATTTTCTTTTTCCTTTCCAATTACTACTTGCGTCTGGCCGAGATGAACGTTTTGTAAACTGCTTTGCCTGTAATCCCTTCAGGATGGGAACTTTTAAATAACTTATATTATTTGGAGTTTTTTTTTGAGGTCTGCACAACTACTGAAGTCTTCCCATCAGAATCACGGTCACATCCTGCACAGCTGGAAACCAAATTTCCTCACCTGTAAAGCGCGCGATTGCGAGGTCCTGAAAGCGCTTACGAAGTCTTAGGACTGGATAGTGCGTTTCGTGTTAATGAACTGCGGTCCTAATTATAACACGGGGCAAATATGACAGGCAATGCTAATGATTTACTTCAACAATGACTTGTCCAGAGAAAAGGTCACCTTCTTTAGACTGTGATAATTAAAGATGTCAACAGAGGTAGACTTTTGCCATAAGGAATAATTTGGGGACCATGCATTGGGCAGTGATTAATTAATATTGAAAAAGCTTTGCAATGAGTGTTCACTTTATAGAATGGGAAAGAAAATTGAGCACAAGTCTCTGGTCTCAGGGGAACTCCGTACGATGGCTGTAACTATGGGGACTGGCTCTCAGTAGTTGCCACACTTTGCAGCACATTACAAGGACCTGCTTGGTAAGGGTGCACAGGCTGCACCCTTACCAAGCAAATCATCATCAGAAATGACGAGTGGGGACCACGCATCCACTACTTTAAAGTTCCCCAGATGATTCTAACGTGCAGGCAAGGTTGAGAATCACACACCTACGAGGTCTGTAAATTTGGGTCCCTTTCAAGTTTTCAAAGGAAAACAGAACCATGGACGGACTCCTTATTCTAAAAGGAATGGTGAGTTTTACCAAGAAAATTCCTTTTTGCCTGTTTATAAATGCGATCTGCATTTTCTATGGTTCAATCAACAAACATTAAGGCTGCCTTTGTGATGCTTTGTCTTAAAACTCAACCTCTGTGGTCTAAGTAAGAATCACTACTTAGGAGGGTGGTCTGGGGTTTTTTCCAAAGAGATATGCTACTTTTTGTTCTGAAGCAAGTAGAAACAGTTATTAAAATGTGAAACTTTTCTCTGTAACTCAATATCAAGTAGGGAGCCACCCATAAATGACTGGGTTTACATTTAAGTTATCCTGTTAGAATATTTGACAAGGGAATGAAGCGTTTCTCTGAGATCCATCCATCCATCCATCCATCCATCCATCCATCTGACATGAAACTTTCATTTAGTTTATTATAGCATAGTAATATTTTCAAACTAGGAAAAATACTATCATTTCTCTTCTAAGGTGTGTGTTTATATGTATGCATATTTGAACTATCTTCATAGGAGGGAAGAGACTCTTTCCAGGAGGGGCAAGAAAGTGCCCAGATTTAAGCTTTTGAATATTCATAGGGTGGGACTTTAAGCCACAGTGCCTTTGCCTCGGGCCAATACCAGTAGGTTCCTTTATTAAAACTTCACAGTTTTGTCACTGAAAGCGATTGCTCATCTTCCAGAGATTCAGCATAGCAGCTGGAAATAAACTAATTCTCCAAAATCAGGACAATGTCTTCCTTCCAAGAATGGGCAGCCTCCAAGGGCTTCCCTTCTTACCACCCACTCAGTAATTACAACCATTTCTTGTGAGTGATGTGGGTTACTTTTTTTTTTTTTTCCTGAAGTAGAATTTTATTTTTCTATGTTGTAAAATTGTGATTTTTTAAAAAAAATATTAAATTGTTTATTTATTTATTTATTTTTTACAGACTGCATTTTGGAATTGGACACTATCATGCTAAGTGAAATAAGCCAATCCCCCCCAAAACCAAAGGCCAAATGTTTTCCCTGATAAGTGGATGATGATAGATAATGGGTTATTTTTAAAACTATTTCTCATAAGCCATTTGAGTTACCTTTGATGAAGTGTTTGCAGGTAAAGGATAACCTTTTGTTGGAAGCCCTATATTCTTTTTTTAAATGCCAATACATCATTTGGAAATGCAGAGATGTTACCAACCTTACGGTTTCCATGATACATCATGAAGATCAGAATCACTGTATATTTCAAGTTCACGTCGCTTTCATTTTCAAGTACATGGTAAGTATGAAATTAATTCATAGCAACTTTGAACTATCATATGAGACAATATTGGGGATGATGTATTTGATCAAGCCTAAGGCAAGTCCTTAAATTCAAATTTTTGTTTTCTTGGCACCCAAAAGAATGGACTGATTTGTATAAAACAAGTTTTCTTTTTAAAAAAATTTCTATCATATCTTAAAAATGACTCTATAGGAAGTAAAACTGAGACAATTCCACTCATTAACCTGAATTATAGCCAAGAATAATATGTACATCAGCTCATGAAATTCAGTCACATTTGTGAAAATTCAAACATTTTAATCTATGGAAAAGCATCAAACAATGTGAATTAATTAAGCAGAAAAGGCATAAAAAGAAAACTACTAATTCTCTTCCAGGTCATAACCAAAGGAGAAATTCTTGCATATAAGTAATAACAGAGATTTTTAATTAGAAAATTCAGTGTATAGATCTGGCTCTGATATTAACTAGCTGAGAATTCTCATGGGCCTGTCTGAACGGCCACTTCAGAACTAAGAGAATTGAATCAAATAATCCTTTTGAAGAGTTTTTGGATTTAATTTTGTGCAATTGGAAGAAAAAACAAGAACACTTACCAAAGGGTAGGTGCACTTTTATTTTATAATTGGACAGAGAGGCACCACCCAGGGCTTCTCCACGCCAGTCCCTCTCCTGAGAACAGTGTTTGGTAACACTGGTCCACTTCGATTTCATTCCAATGCCAGAGGCAAGGGAACAGTCATGGAGGGTTTAAGAGACTTGCCCAGGGTCATGCCAGGAGAGCTCGGATTGGCATCTGGAAGTTGGCCTATTTGATCTCTCGGTCCTTTTCCCACCGTTTTGTTGTGAACGTTTTCAAACATGCAGAAGAAGTAAAAGAATTGTACGTGCATACCCGTCACCCCCTCACTTAGATGATCTAGGTCATAGCTCACAGTGCCAGGTGAAATCAAGCAACCACAGGTAGATCACCTGAGTAGCGAAAAGGCTGACTTTTTTTCATGTGCAATGCAATCTCCACCCTGCCTGGCCTCCCCGATGTTACAGGAAGCGGGTACCCCCATGGTCCCATGCAACGACCCAGGAGGCCTGTCCCTCATCCAGGAGAGCAGACTGCAGGGGTCACTTGAGAATCAACAACAATCATACCGACAGTCGATGCCACCATCTCCACCAGGCTGACTTACAGTGCCAGCGCCTTACGGCCGAACTGTCCACGGGGCTCACAATCACACTGGTGTTTACTCAGAAATGACAGTGGAGTACTGTCTGAGCGAATGGACACCACGCAGGTTTCACTGCTTGTGCAGGTAGGGACAACCCACAGGACGTACTAACAGTAAAGCCATGTCAATGTGCTATGCACTATGTCCCTGGGCTTTGCTCTACTCTAGGAAGAACATTTTCAAAATGGCCTATATAGGCATTTTCCTATTGTACTCTACTAAAATGTCTCATTTCCACCAAAGTAAATGAGAAATTTACAAAGTGCTTTATAAAGCACTATATATACATATATATATATGAATACATGTATACTACATAAACAAACGCTTTCTTTAGAATTCAGATTTAATCTGTGACTGATAAAGTGCTCCCTGAGATTTGAAACACCCATTATTTACCATATTTAGGGTACCACTTGAGATGGGGAAGGAAAATATATATTCATGTCCCATTAGGAACATTAGTCTGAAGATTTAAACTTCGACTCCCATTACCCATAACAACTTTAATGAAATATGTTACATGTTAAAGCCTTTTATTTAATAGCTCTCATTTTATTTCTCTCCAAATGTTTCTACCTTATAAAAATGTGAACTTAGGAAGGCATTTTAAAAGTCTCCCTGATAATCTATATCTAAATCCATATTTTAGTCATTTGTAAGTAACTTAACCTTTTTATTCTGTAACTTTATTTTTTTCTTTGTGGTGCTGGAAGTCAAATCTGGGGACTCATGCATGCCAGGCAAGCACTCGACCAGCTGAATATATCCCCAGCCCCCCTGTTTTAGTAATTTGGACAGATACCCTTCCACAATCTAAGGTCCAAGTGGGACTAGCTGTTCCTGCTTTTTCCACAAGCGCACAATGCTCACCTCTACAGTAAGAAGTAAACTCAGACACCATGTGAACAGGGAGAGACCTCGCTCTCTGCCCTTGGGTGGCTGATTCAGGAGCTCTTACCATCTAGCAGGGTCATTCCAGTGGATTTCTATTGCTGTGACACAATGCCTGACATAAATCAATGCAAAGGAGGAAAGGTTTATTTCAGCTCATGGTTTCAGAGGTTTCCGTGCATCGTCACTTGGCCTTGCTGCTCTGTGCCTGGGGCAGCCTGGTATCTCCTGGCAGAAATGCATCACAGACAACCCGCTCACCCTGGGGCTTGGGGAAGTGAAGAGAGAAGAAGAGTCAGAGGTCCCCAAGGGTGCACCCCCAAGGACCCCACTCCCTTCGCTCGGGCCCCATTCTGAAGGTTTCGGCACCGCTTCTCAGTGTCAGAGGCCACTGACCAAGTCTTCCGCACAAGCCCAAACCATGACACGTTCTGACGGAGCTTTTCAGGGGACCCAGAAATGCAAATTTCGGGTCTCACCCTTCTCTTCAGAATCAAAGGCTGTGGGAGTGGAAAGAGTCATCTGTGTTTTAACAAGTGCTCTGGTGCCTGTGGAAGAGAACCACCACTCGGGTCTGTACCACGGGAAGCTCTCTGGAAACTTCACTGGACAGTCCATTTTACCCACTTCTGCTACGGTCCTATTTGCCCCTGTTTCTTAGACCATCTGAGGTCACTTGTGTTGTTTTTAAAGTTGATTTTACTGTTAGAGTGCGATCCCATTTTCTGTCCCCGTTTTATTTTATCCAACTCATCAACAAGGACTTCACAGGGGCCTCCAAGAATCAGCGTAAGGGACGTGTGTGCTACAGATCAACTTCGAAAGGCCTAGAAAAGCTCGCTCTGCTTTCTCTTCTCTTCCCAGTAATGACAGGGAGAGTTTCCAGATTCGAGTGCCCCCCATCCTGCTCCGTATTTCCATCTTTGAGAAATTTTTTGTAGCTCCTTTATTTTTCAATATTTTTCAGTTTTTTTTTTTTTTTTTTGTCTAATGAACACATGCAAAGCTATGATTTTTTTCCTCTTCCAATTGCTCTGGCGCTTTCCTGTCCATGTTGACACACGGTGCTATTAGGGCCTGTTTTCTGTCCTCTTTCATTCAGTGTTTAAGTTCAATAACACATTCATGCCTTTATCCTTATTTTGAGTTTCTAGTTTTGTGATCCTGTGCTAAAGATGCATCTTGAGGAGGTTCTGGATTTCCAGATTCTAGAATTGACTAAAGATTTCCCTGTTGCACAGCAAGCTGTTTATAATTAAGAATGGTTACAATCATGTCACAACTGGTAAATCACATTTTTTTTTTCAGATTTTCAGTTACAAAAACAGGAACGATCGTGCCCTTCAACTCAATGCATTCTTTGTAAAAGTCCGCTGAGCTACTGGGTATGAGAGCTAGAAGGAAATTTAAAAAGGCCAGTTGCTTTTTTCATTTCAGTACTGCACAAAAATTGCAATATATACTTTGGTTTTGTAACATGTCATCTTTAAAAATAGCTATTCAATCATTAAATCAGTGTGAGCCATGGAGCAGGTACTTATAAAAGGCATACATGATCTAAGTATGAACCAGACATCTGCTCTCAGGGAGTCTTGAGCTCAATGAACTCAGATTCAAGTTCCCCACATCCTGCTCTGTATTTCCATCCTTGAGAAAGCCAACATGTGAAGAGTGTGGTATTCAGAAAGAGATGTATACTGGGTGATCTGGAACAATTTACTGAACTTCTCTGTGCCTCGGTTTCCTCATCTGTGTAATTAAGATAATAGGAATCATTATCTCCTGGTGACAATTGACTAAGATACTTGTAGGCAAAACCCTGGGGATACCAATTCTCTTATTTCATTTGAAAACTTACAAAAGTGACCAGCAGAACCTTCCTGAGAATAGTGAGAAAGTCCAGGTAAGACAGTATCAGATTTGCAGCGGAAATCTGTTTTAGTACTGTGTGTGTGTGAGAGAGAGAGTGTGTGTGTGTAGACACAGACACAGATACAGATATTGATATATGTTATGGTTTAGATGTGAAGTGTCCCCAGAAGCTCACGTGTGAGACAATGTAAGAAAGCACGGAGGTGAAATGACTGGGTTAGGGAAGACTTACCCTGAGAGGTAACTGTAGGCAGGGAGGGTGTGGTGGGGGAGCTGGGTCACTGGGATGTGCCCTGGGGGTTTGTATTTTGTCCCTGGTGAGTGCAGCTCTCTCTCTGCTTCCTAACTGCCAGGTTCCGAGCTGCTTTCCTCCAGGACACTGTTCTGCCATGATGTCCTGCCTCATCTTGGGCTCAGGGTAAGAGCCATCTGTGAACCAAGACCTCTGAAACCAAGATCCCTCAAATAAAATTTTCTTCCTCTGATTATTCTTATCAGGCTTTTTGGTCACAACAATGAAAGAGGTGACTGAAACAATATATGATATACGTGTGTGTGTATAAATATATATACATATATAAATACACACACATACAGGATATACTGAGCTATATTGTGTTGTCTTACACACACACACACACACACACAAAGGCAGACAGGAGCCTGATATGTATGGAACCAACTACAGGAGATATCCCTGATGACTATTATACCCTGGAACAGTCGGTGTGTGCTGGAACACCCTCCCTTGTCCTTACCATGAAGACGCGCACCCTCCTTGAGCTTCGCGTCCAGGTGAGATTAGTCACTCTGTCCTTTCTCACCAGCATTTCGCCCCCTGGAGGGAGCTCACCCAAACCATGTCCTGCTCTCACGCCTTAGCATCGGCTGCCCTCCAACGGCCTCAGGTTTTGCCTAATTATCTGCCTGCCGGAGGGCACAGGGAGAAGCAGGTGCCCCGGCTTCTGAAGGCAGGCAGCGAGTCCACCTCGAGTTCGGCTAAGCATCGAGGAGATGCGGGTCACGCGTTTTTGGCTTGAATGCTGCAGAGTCTGTTTGCGCTGCTTATACCTGAACAATCCGTCCCATCCTGCAGTCAATCCTGAAGATCGCCAGGAAAGAAGATCAGAAGAAACCTCAGTGTGCCAAGGGACTCACTGTTTTTGTCAAGAGCCCCTGATATTTAATTAGCAAAATGCAAGGAGAGCGCGGGACTGGAGACATAGCTCAGTTGGTAGAGTGCTTGCCTTGCAAGCACAAGGCCCTGGGTTCAATCCCCAGCACTGTAAAATAAATTAAAAAATAATAATAATGAAAAATAATGTGGAGAGCCCGGGACACTCTCGGGCCCCTGTCAGAAGGCCACAGATGCTCTCTGACTCCCTGCAGAGATCCTGCTCAATTTACAGAGACCACGGAATAAAACTTGGATAAGTGGACTTCTAGAACCTTCTGAATCTACAGATCCAGGGCTGTTTCCCCCATGATGTCCTGGTCCGGGGATGAGAAACCTGCCCTGCCATGACCGATGCTCACAATTTTGCACTGTCATCCTCACCTACACCTCCCCTCCTCTCTCCTTTCTGCCACATCTCCTGCACTAGACCACACACTCCGCAGAAGAACCATCCACCCCAGGTCATCTGGTGGGGTCACCTCTCAGCACCAGATCAGCACCAGTGACCATCCTGCACTCGGTGCACACCAGATGGCCATCCTCCGCCCGGTGCACACCAGATGGCCCTCTTGGAGCAGGTTATTCCTACTGTGCTGACTGCACAGGGCTGGGTGCATGCGGCTCCCAGGCAGGTCCCAGCAAACTACAAGACATTTTGCAAATGCTCTCTTAAGCATAAGACAACACGTGTCAGAACGGCCGGAAATCAATCATGTCTCTTTCACAGAAAAGTGTATGACTGTACCCCATTATCAGATTTTATCTAAGACACCACTGAACTAGTGGTAGAAATGTCCTATAAAATGTTTCTCTGTTGGGGCCAGTGCTGTGGCTCAGTAGCAGAGTGCTTGGCCAGCACGTGCAGGGTCCTGGGTTCCATCCCCAGCATTGGAAAGAAAAAGAAATCCCCTCATGTGTCTCTGAGCAATTCTACCTGATTTCACACTCCAGCCATTTCTGGAGGTGGGGGGGGAAGATATATATATATACACACACACACAAAAATACAAAATATAAAAAAAAAAACATAAAATACAAAAAATATATATAATACAAAAATATGTATATATATACATATATATATATATGAATGAAATAGAAAAGCAAATCAAAACAAAAACCACCCTGAACATATTTATTCAGGTGAGTGGGCAAGAATCACTTTTATAACACTGCATTATTAGATTCCTTGACAGAAATCGTTTGCTAAATGGAAATTCTTTCATTTTTATCGAAATTTATGGCCAATTTGAGAAGAGGTTTAATTGACTAGCTCACGCTGACAGGAAAACTAACAACTCAACTGAAGCAGAGTCCTGGAATTAATCCACACAGATGAGAAAACCTTTTCTCCCAGATTTTCCCCCTCAGAGGGGATTTATTTTAACTCTATCCCAGTGAGTCAGAGGATAGGCTAACTTCAAACCAACTTAAAAATGAGTTTCCACAGGATAGAAATATAGCAAGAGTGTTCCCCTCCAGAAATGCCAAGAAAGAATGAAACAATAAGTACCAGAAAGGGTCAAAGAGCCCCTAAGTTTCAAACTTTTCTACATCAATGAAAATGAGGGAGAATTCCAGATTTCCTCTCTGCTGGCAATCCAAATCCTTCCCTCCCCGGCTACTTTCTATTAAAGGATAACACTGACTCCAAAGGACCTGGATTCTTGCCCCACCCTGCCACTAACTCACTTGGGGAAGGAACTTACTCTTTCTGGGTTACATTTTTATTTGCTGGAAAATGAGACAACTGATCAGCACAAGTTTTCTAAAACTACTTTCTGGTACTGGGGATTGAACACAGAGGTGCTTCACCATCAAGCTACGTCTCCAGCTCTTTTAATTTTTATTATTTTTTTTTAAATTTTGAGGCAGGATTTTGCTTAAGTTGCTTGGGGGTCTCACAAAGTTGCTAAGGCTGACCTTGAAGTTGAGATCTTCCTGCCTCAACCTCCCCAGATGCTGGGATGACAGATGTGCTCCACCATGCTCCACAATTTTATAAGGTTATTCTTTCTCTCTCTCTCCCCTCCCTCCCTCCCTCCCTCCCTCCCTCCCTCCCTTCCTTCCTTCCTTCCTTCCTTCCTTCCTTCCTTCCTTCCTTCCTTCCACCCACCAGGGATTGAACCCAGGGTGCTTAACCCCTGAGCCACATCCCCAGCCCTTTTTTATATTTTATTTAGAGACAGGGTCTCACTGAGTTGCTCAGGGCCTCACTAGGTTGCAGAGGCTGGCTTTGAACTCTCTATCCTCCTGCCTTGGCCTCCTGAGTGCCCGCTGCAGGTTATTGCACTTCCCATGTTGCCTCTGCAGACACTCATCCTGAGTCACTGTGATGGATTTCTGGGACAGGACACTTCCAGATCGAGAGCTGCGGTGGCTGAAGGCAGGAACAACACACGACCTTTCCAGGGCTTGGTATCCTCTTCACAAACGTGGGCTAGGTAGGGCAGGCAGAAGGGCAGGTTCCTGCTCAGAGAGGCTCAGAGTCAGACAGCTGGCCGTTCTACCTGTTTGCTGGGGCACAAGGAGAGGAAGCCCCATTTGCTCGTCAGCTCACCCAGCGGCAGAGGCCTGCGGGGATGCTCTGAATCTGAGCAGAGATTCAGCTGGAGAACACCATCCATGTCCCCAGTGCCAATCATCAACATCACAGAAGAAGCATCAGGCTCGGACGGCCAAGCCACCTAATCACTAACGTCCCAGACAGCAACTGTCACTCGGAGTCCACCTCCCACCCAAAGGCGGCGTGGCTGAAATGACCCATTGCACATACTGTTGCCTTCCATTTTAAAATGGCCCAGACCCAACAAACAGGAGTCCAGCCGGAGCCGAGCGTACTAGTCATTTGGACCCACCTACCCTCGTCCCCCAACACACACTCACACGCACGCTGGAGCGAGCCGGGAATGGATGGTAAGGGCAAGTGAGTCATTCTCCAAATGTCAGTTCCACATAAACCCCAAAATCAACCAAAAAGGCTGAGGTGCAAATCCGTTCTCAATGTACACCTGACTTTCACGGGCTCAAGGGCGACAGGCTTGAAAATGCCAGGTAGCATTCTTTTATGAAGTTGCACGTGACTTTCGGGGCAGAGACCTAGTCTGCAGTGGTATCTGACAATCCAGGTGCCGCCTTCAGAAAGGAGCCCGGAGGGAAACAGTCATTTGCAGAGCGTCAACTGTTGCAAAAGCACACCTGGAATGTCTACCTGCAGAGGAACACGGACGGGTCCACTCCAAATCCCTCCCAGAAACCTGAGTCCTTGGACACCTGACGTTCTACCCCGCAGTGTGTATTTTAGCATGGAGTGATCACACTTGGAGAGATCTGAAAAGATCCTCATCAGCTGCTCCAAAGCACTAAGCCACTCTACCGAATGGAAGCTGAGCACCTGGGATGGGCACACTGAATTCTGTTTGATCACATTTTTTGACCAGTTGTCTGGTCAAAAAGCAGCTTAGATAAATGTTGCAATGAGATGATTTTTCAAAGGTGTGATTAGCATTGCTTTTTTAAAATTTTATTTTTATTTTTACAGACTGCATTTTGATTCATTATACACCAGTGGGGTCCGACTTTTCGTTTCTATGGTTGTGCACGATGTAGATTCACACCATTCGTGTAATCATACATGTACACAGGGTAATGATGTCTCAGTCCACCATCTTTCATTACCCCCCCCCATTTCCCTCTATGTAATCTATAGTTCCTCCATTCTTCTCTCACCCCCCATCCCCCACCCCCATTATGTATCATCATCCACTTATCAGGGAGAACATTCAGCCTTTGGTTTTTTGGGATTGGCTTATTTCACTTAGAATGATATTCTCCAATTCCATCCATTTATTTGCAAATGCCATACTATTATTCTCCTTTATGGTTGAATAATATTCCATTGTGTATATACACCACAGTTTCTTTATCCATTCACCTGTTGAAGGGCATCTAGGTCAATTCCACAATCTAGCTCTTGTGAATTGAGCTGCTATAAACATTGAAGTGGCTGAGTTTAGATCAGTATAGTAAAACAGGTTAACCTTGATCCTGTGGGTGGGCCTCATCCAATCAGTTGAAGGCCTTAAGATTAAAGACTGAGATTTCCCCCAAGAAGGAAGGGATTCTTCCTACAAAGAGCCCTTCCCTGAGTTTCCAGTCTGCCTGGTAGGATTCCGACTTGATAATAGGACTCCCACAGAATCCTAAGTCAATTCTTTAAAATAAATATCTTTCTCTCCTTCTTTCTATCTATGCATCTTCTTAGTTTGGTTGCTCTGGAGAATCATGGCTAATACAACCAGTGAACTCAATTCAAACTTGCTTATGCAAAAGAAAAGAAATCACTGGCTGACATAACTACTGATTTTAAGGTCTATTATCTTGTGTTGTCTAAGTCTTCCTGCCACCTCACATATTGTAAGGACAGGTTCTTCTGTCTACAGAGATTCAGCCTGAGTCAAGGATGACCATGCCTGGTGGGAATGGCTGTCACTCAGAGCTTGTAAAGAGTCAGTAGTCTATACATTTATTGAATACATAGATGCCACTGATTTTCTTTCTCCAAAATTAAATATTTATATCAAGGTCTTCCCTTACATAAGTTCAAAATTGAAGAATTATCTGTTTTTCTTGTACATGTGGTACTGGTGATTTACCTAAGGGTACTGTATCTCTGAACTATAAGCCCAGCTGCTTTTATTTTCATTTTGAGACAGAACCTTGCTAATTTGCTGAGGCTGGCCTCAAACTTGTGATCCTCCTTCCTCAGCCTCCTGAGTCACTGGGATGACAGGAATGTGCTACAGCACCCAGCTAGATCACCTTTTCAATTTAAAAACAAGCCAGATCTGATGACACATACCTGTCATCCCAGTGACGTGGAAAGCTGAGGTAGGAGGATCACAAGTGCAAAGTCAGCCTGGGCAACGTAATGAGACCCTGTCTGAAAATTTGAAAGTTTAAAAAAAAGAAAAGAAAAAAGAGCTGGGGCTGTAGTTCATTGGTACAATGCCCCTGGGATCAAACTCCAACAAGATGACAGTCATTGGGTTGGGGTTGTTGCTCAGTGGTAGAGCGCTTGCCCAGCACATGTGAGGCACTGGGTTTGATCCTCAGCACCACATAAAAATAAATAAATAAAACAAAGGTATTGTGTCCATCTACAGGTAGAAAAAAAAAAAAAAAAAAAAAAAAAAACGACACTCATAACAGAGAAGGAAAAAATCAAATGGTCCACCTTTATGCCATTACGGGTATAGTATAAGGAGGAGTTTGAAATATACTGATACAAAAATAAATGAAGTTGTGAGGTCCATTCCTAAGACAACACAGCCTGTGGATTCACACAGAATATACACAGAACCACCCCAGCACGAGAGCTGAACTCGGGACAGCATGGGAAAAACCTTCCTCCATTCATGACAGGTAGAAAATCAAGGGTGTAGAGAACACAGCTCCCCTTAGAGAAATTCTAGACGTACGCAAGGACCAGGTAAGAGTCCTAACTCACTCAACAAAAAGGACTGGACTCCTTCACCTTCAGGGCTGGGCACCGTGGGGAACTGCAGGACAGAGCCGCCATGTCTGGCCTTCAAGGGGAACAGCAGAAGCAGCCCTGGGAATGGTTGGGTAAGGTGACTTCTGATGGGAGGACGCAGAGGTGGCCCAGGAGATTCAGGAGATGTTGATTAAACAGTACCAGGAAGTCAGAGGCAGGCCATGCTGGGAGGCATCGGTGAGAAGCCCAGGATGAGAGGAGTGTTTATCCCCAGAGGCAGGAGGCTGTGAGAAGCCACCCGCGGATACATAGGGTCCCAGCTGCCCAGAACGTGGGAGGATTGCAAATATCCACCTCAGGGTGCCGACAAATCCCTGTGGTTTTTTTTTTCAACCCCAGAGGTTCTTGAGAGGAGGAGCCAAGTCCCCAGAGTTCCCCTGGGTACTCGGATGCACAGATTCTCCCCAACACTGGGCCTGGAGACCTTGTTCAAAATAGGTGAATTAGACATCACGACCTCGTGTGCACGTGTGACTGCGTGACCCAGGCGATCCTGCAGCGTGTGCAGAGAGATAGGAGATGACACTCTGTGTATGTATGACCTACAAATGCACAAATGCATTCTATGTCAACGAACTGGAACAAATGAAATTTAAAAATTAAAAAAATATGTGCATTGAATTTCTTGGAACCATTTTTCCTACCATTCTTCCTTCCTGGATAACATTTATATATTTTTTTTCTTTTTCTCCTAGACTTAAAGCTCACTTCTCTTCCAAAATCTTCCCTGAAAGCCCAGATGGATCAACAGACAATGCTGTGGCTCCACCACATGGTATTATTTAAAACACATCGAAAACCGAAGTGTTCTTTGGCACCTGCATCTTACTCTCTCTCTCTCTCTCTCTCTCTCTCTCTCTCTCTCTTTTTTTTTTTTTTTTTTTGTTGTTATTCTGCCTGCATTTAACACAGTTCTGGCGTATTTATTTCCCCCCGAGATTAATCTATTCATTGACAAAGGCCTGGACAGATATCTAGAAGATTTGCCTTCAACGTCCCGCTGTGCGTCTGCTGAGCTGTGTGACCATGGGCAAGTCATTTGCTTCTCTGTGCCTTGTGGTGCTTCCCCAGGTCGCCCAGAGCAGCAGATCAGTGATCTCGCCCACAGGGGAAGTCCAGCAGCACGCGGGGACTGTGGAGAGCACATCACCCACCCATTACATCTGATGACCGGGTGGCCCTAAGGGACTTCTGGAAAGCAGACAGCAGCCTGCAGGAACGTGATACGACGTGAACACAGCCACTCGATGCGTACAAGGGAAAAGGTGACCCGCTGGGCTGGCCATCAGAACGATATGGTCCCCATCGATGCCAAGCCGTCTCGGACCAATGCCACCGAAATATCCCAAAGGAGGAAAAGATTCATGAGCCCACGCTGACTCAAACCCCTGGATTATGCTGCGAACCTCATTTATATTTTCACCTGGATCCGAAGGCTTGCAAAGAAGACCTCGGGAAATTGATCCGTTTATATTTGATTTAAGATGCTCATAGTGGGAAGGGCAGGAAGGAGCTTTCTAGGACCACGCTCTTTCCCTTGATCTATCTTGGGGCCTCGTTAACGCAGGCGAGATTTGTGCTCATCGAATGTCAACAGATGATACCTTGGGATCTTCCTGCTTCACTGTGTACAAATTTTAGTTCAAAAGAAAACATCGTAAGCAAATTAATGGTATGCAGATTAAGTATTTAAGAAGAAATACATGAATCTCTGCAGTTTACATTGAAATGCCTCAAAAATAAAAGTGATCTGATGGATGGAGAAGGTATGGGGACAGATGCATGTTATACAATGTTGCAGTGGCACATACCTGCAATCCTAGAGGCTTAGGAGGCTGAGGCAGGAGGATTGTATGTTTGAGGCCAGCCTCAACAACTTAGTGAGGCTCCGTATCAAAATAAAAATATATTTAAAAAAGGGTTGGGGATATGGCTCAGTGGATAAGCACCCTGGGTTCAATCCCTGGTAGCGAAGTAAAATAAAATAAACGTTGAAGGCAGAGATGTTGTAGCTGGTGGTCGTACAGGTATTTACCCTAGTATCCTTTCAAATTCAGTGTAAATTGGAGAATTTTTATCAGATCATGATGAAAAAAAGTTTTAGTAAAAAAAAATAATAAAATCAGGAACAGACCTTTTAGAAGGAGCACAATAGACTTTTTAGAGTACTCTACTTAAAAAAATTGTTCCAATCATATGGCAATAAAATGCCAGGGAGTAAAAACTGGAATGTCTTTTTGTTAATGGTTTTTATATATTTTAATTCACAATTTTTCTATATGGATACTTCCCCTTCTGGGTGGAGTAACCACAAGATGAAATGAAACTCAGCTTGTGTGTCAGTGTGTCAGATGACAAAAGATAATCACGGAAGAATATTAAGAGTGCTTCTCATGATAGACAGCTGCAAAATGTTTTAGCCAAAAGATAAACAGCAACTGGTTTCGGAGAGATCAATTCAATCCCAAATTTCCTGTCCCAATAAAAAGAGGAGCAAAAGAAAAAGACACAGGAGGTCTAAGTGCCCCTGAGATGTGTGAAGAAACCAGTTTCCTCTTCCAGCCCCGATCCTCAAGGCCCAGATCATCACTGAACGGAATCAAGGAGGACGTTGACTGGCAGGGAAGGAGTTACTGGAAGGTCTGCAGGGAGTGGGGGGAAGCGCTAAAACCCTGTAGGTTTTTATTTCTTTACCAAAAGGAGAACATCAAACTCTGGGACTCAGAGCTACCCCCTGCCAACTGTCCCCTCCTGCTGTTTGCAGAAATACTGAGTCAACGAACCTCATCTTCAGATATTTGTGAATAAGCAGACAGAATTGCCAGTTGCTGAATGAGAAGCTTAATACTCCCCCTGGGCCCAAGTGTGGCACTTACACTTAAAGAATCTAAGTTTGATTCCTTCAATGCACGCCATGAGGATCACCGGGTTGCTTCCGGTTGCCTAATGCTAATAGAGGTGCTGGTTGCTGGCTTGCATCACATGGGACACTTTGCAAAGCAGGGGGAACGAATGTCATCACCCCTAGCAGGAAGGTTTTGCCTTCTGGAATACGCTGATGCGCACCCGTGTGCGAACTAAGAAAGGTCAAAAACAGGTCTGCAAAGGTCAAACATCACAGGCTTTAGCTCAGATCGATTAGAAACCAGGGAACAGAAAGCTGGGGTCCTGGTTTATTTCACCTTGGGTATCTTCGCAGCACCAAGGAAGAACGTCTGACCCTCTGTCATTAGTGAGACACTTTGTTAGTCAAAATTCATATGTCATCACTTCTGCACATGCGCCTCTGCGGCTGATCGCTGTGGTAATGACTGTATTCCCCTGAGGCAGTGGCTTTAGGTAAAGAGCCTGATGAAATATCATCGTTCCAGATTCTCCAATTAACAGCCGCTGTTAGCTTCCAGGGAGACCCACATGCTCAGGACCGTGGTGGAGAGAAATCTCATCTGATTTCACCCACTTTGGGAATGAGATGGTACCATCTTCAAGCCAGAAACCTACAGAACAGCTGCCATTCCACGCTGGGAACAAAATGGACTCTTCCTCTTCTCCTTTCCCTCTTCCTTCCTCTTCCAGGTCTTCCTCCCCTCACCTTTCTTCATCTCCTCCTCCTCCACTTCATAAGCACCAATGCAGCCGCCATATTGTCAGTAAAAGTCATGCTTCTGCCTCTTTGTTAATGGAAAGTGCTGGATAGATTTCCAACCGAGTGGAAGGGCGTCTCATGGGCTGTGTGATTTACAGTGTGGTCAACAAAACGTATGAGGGATAAGTTTGGAAAGGCCCTTCAGGGATACTTTAATCAAATCGGCACACATTGTCCCAGGGAGGTGAAACTGAGGTGTCACAGGGTACCTGCAGAAGGAGGAAGACAAGCCATGTGCCTACTAAGACTTGGCATATGCTTCAGTCAGCTATTTCCCTGCTGTGACTCAGTGTCCAGCCAGCACCACCATAAAGGAGGCAACGTTTCTTTGAGGACTTATTGTTTCAGAGGTCTTAGTCCATAGAAGGCTGGCTCCATTCCTTGGGGCTCCAGGTGAGGCAGAACATCATGGCGGGAGAGCATGGCGGAGGGAAGCAGCTCACATCATGGTGATCAGGAAGCAGAGAGAGAGAGAGACTCCGCTCTCCAGATACAAAATATATACCCCAAAGCCACGCCCCCAATTCCCACCTCCTCCAGCCACACCCCACCTGCCTTTAGTTGTCACTCAGTGAATCCCTATCAGGGGATTAATCCACTGATTGGGTTAAGACTCTCAACCCAGTCATTTCTCCTCTGAACCTTCCTGCATTGTCTCACATGTGAGCTTTTGGGGGACACCTCACCTCCAAATCACAACAGCCTATATAAAAAGCAAACACTGCTTTCAGATGTGCATTCCATCACACAGATCACCAGCACTGAAGTGATCCTTTGTGATGGAGTGGCTTCACACAGGTCTTCCCCAGATGCTATTGTCCAGAGTGGGGCTGGCCAAGGTTTTCTGCAAAAGGACCAGATAGCAAATAATTCACATTTTTTGGAACAAGCATTTTTTTTTTTCTAACTCTTCAACTTTGGGACTAAAATATGAACACCGTCACAGGCAATGCTGCCATTCCACGCTGGGAACAAATTGGACTCTTCACAAAGACAGGGGCTGTGTGCCAATACAACTTGATCGATGGATACTGAAATGTGAATTTTAGAATTTTCATGTGTTATAAACAGTCATAGTCTTTTTCTTATGATCTTTTTCATCTCCAGTCCTTCTTATCTCTGGGTGGTGCAAAAACAGGTAACTGCCAGGATTTGTCCCTGAGAACTCGGTCTATTGTCCCCTGCTCTAGGATGAGTAGCAGCTGAGAGAATTTACTGAATGATGAGTGATCAGATGAAGCGGAATCTGGTAGAGCAGCGATGACTACCTCTCCCGTCAATAGAACGCCGATTCTCTGCCTCAAGTGTGATGTTAGCATTTTTACTTTACTTATGGATGATAGAATAAGGGTAGGAGAGTTCCATAACCTCTCTCCAAGGTCACATAACTAGCACAGAGGAGCATGCGGAACAATTTCAAAGATCAAGCCCATCCCATTGTGCTAAATGGCTTCTCCTAGAAATGATTAATTTGAACCTCCTTGGGACTTTCTTGCAGAGAATATTCACTGAACAAGGTTGCATGTACCAAAAGGAGAGCAATTTGGTTTCTCATTACCTGTCCTAGAGAATGTAATATAACTGGAATGGTGGTTGTAGCAAAATATCCCGAAACTGCAGGACACAGGCTGCCTGCCCATAGAAAAGCAACTCTGTTTTAGAAAGCCTATTGCCCTAATAGCTCACCTAAGGAATTGGAGATTGTAAAGCCAAGAGGAAATTTATTTGCTTGTCTGAACCTCATAGACGGGTATGACTGCTTTTCTGAGTTGAACTGCTGGTTTTCCCCTGAGCAACAAGCATACAAAGTACTGAGGAGATATGTAATCTTAGTTCCTGGGCATAAGGGACACACGTACACACACACACCACTTCTTACAGGGCATGCCCAGCTTTTTATAAAGGATACACATGAAATAGTCAATAAGAACTTTTATGTATATTCTGGAGGTCGGAAAAGAGGGTTGGATTGCTCAGAGTTCCTGCAGAAACCCTGAATTCTCAGAACAGTATGTGGAGCAGAGGAATTAGAAATGCAAACTCCCTGCTAATCCCTGAGTGGATTTCAGAGAGTTCACTGCCGCCTGACCCCCTGAACCACTCAGTTCCTACCTGCCTAACCTCCTTTTTGTCCCATAAGGAACTGAAAAGAGCCAGTGAAAAGTCAATGATTTCTAGCAAGATGCAGAGAAATAGGTTGGGAAAGGAATTATAGAACAGAAGAATGGCAAAGATTCCTCTGGACTGGGGCAGAGCGGTAGCTCTGGGGGAGCGGGGCTCCTCCACCACAGGACTGCTCCCTGCCCAGAATGTCTCTGGAGGTGCTGTCCAAGGTGCTGACGCTGTAACTTCAGTAAAGATTAGTTTCCTAGTGCCAGAGAGCCGAGAGCTGTTTGTATTTCAAGGACCCATTGGGGATTTCATGGCAAATCTGAGAACTGTCAGTGGAAACTTGAACAGAATGGAACACAGATTTCCTTCTGGATTTTCCATGTGCAGTTTTAGGGGCTGGGTTGCTTCCAGTAAGAATGGAAACACAACTTCCTCACCAATTCCTGGTAAGATTTGGATGGAGCTTGGGAATCAGGATTAAGTTGCTTTGAAGGAAATAAGACATGAAGCTGTCCACACTTGCTCTTTCTATCTCGGGTCTGCAAGTTCCAGAACTCTCTGTTGTGTTAAAATTTCAGTCTCGATTGTGGACAGTTTAGGATATAGCTCAGGTGCTACACTGCACTTCATCTCGCCCAAACCTGTTCCTTAGCTTGATGATTCCAGCTTTTGCAACATTCTTAATGCTTAACCTGGACAAGTGACTAGGCCACAGAAATGATTAGCTCACTGTTCTGAACTCATAAAATGGCTCCAGATATTCCTAGGGGGTTATAAGACCCATGCAAGGAGAAAAGGCTGATAAGTGCTTCACTAGGTCAATGTGTACCTGAAAATCTTTCAGCTGGTCACTGGATGGGACTATCCATCCCTCTGACATGGAGGAAGAATTAACCCTGCTGCATGGGTCTCAATAGCAAGCTGTCTTCACTCTGGTGCCATTTTAATAAATATGGGCTCAAGTTAAGGACCTTTCTCAAAAGCAGGAATCACATATTGCTCCATAGCAAAGCACCCAATCCCTCTGCCAACAATAGGGAGCTGTGTGCATATTCTATATTTCTCTTTGTGTGCATACACACATTTGCAATTATTTTAATTCCATGTATTTGGGGTGATAAAATGCAGCTTGGGAATCAATAATTAGCTGCTGCAGAGCCTGGCATGACTCATACCTTTCACACCAAAAGATCCCTTTGATTCTTGGGTGCAGGGTGTTGTCACTGGACCTTTCAATTTGGTTTCATGACAAATTATGCCTGGGGGGCGGGGGGAACAACATGGTCCAAAAGAAAATACTGAGGAAGTAGCTATTTCTCTCCATAGGTAGAAATAAGTAGATTTTTTAAAAAGGCGCTGTTCCAAGCACACATGCAATGAACAAATTTGCAAGGCCTTCAAAATACGTATGAAGTATTTTCTAATAAGCTATCAAAGCAGTTATAGGTTTTTATTTTGTTTCTGCTGTGTTTTTTAATTCTCATCCAGATACAAGTACCAACTTTTTTTTTTTTTAATCAAATAAGTACAAATATGTCAGAGCCAATGTCAACGGCTAAAATTCCAAAGTTTAGGAAGACCCATGTGGCCTGCATTCTGTTCTCTGGCTGTGACATTCACTCTGAGCAAGATGCTGTGCCTGCCTCTTTAGGTCTCATTCTTTAGTGGTAAAATGGATGGTTGGCTAAAATAATTTCTAAGGTTTCTTCTTATTCTAACATTGCAAGTCATGCATGTCCCTAATGACCTAAAGCAATCTCAGAAAGGTCACACTTTTATCTGCCATCTAACTCCATTGCAACTTGGAAGAGAATGAACTCAAAAGCAAAGGTATTTACCGCCGTCTATCAAATAATGCAAATGCAAGTGTCTGCAAAAGTCAGGCTGCCATATACATGGGTGGAGCAGACCAGGAGAAGGGGCAGGAACTTCAGAGAACCAGAGAACACGTGCTCTGTAGGAGGCAGTTCCTTCTCAGCTTGAAGCTACTGCTTCCATGCAGGTAGGTACACCTACTATCTCCATCGTCACCAAGAAAATTAAGAAATGCAAACTTTTCTGGCAGATCTTCTGATATTTCACTGACTACAACTCCATGGATAAATAACAGTAGGCTAAAGGAAAATCAGGTCTGTTTCTGTTTTCTGTCCTCTGTCCTGGAAAAGTCGTTCATTAACGGGACTAGGCTAAGGATGCCTAGATCTAAATCTCTAGACTTGCCTCTCACGCCTAAGCCTCAGGCCATAGATTTAATGACTCCCTGGGCACCTCCACTTCGGACATTGTAAATTCTTAGTGGCACCAATATGAATGCTGTTGGAGTTCTCCCATAGCACTCAAGGAATTCAATTGTAGGCACAATAAAAGTGGAAAGATGCTCCTATAAACTGCAATCGGCTTTTGGAAATAATGGAAACATATAGCAGAGAATATTATAGGCAGAGTTCAGGTGCAATTAGAATACAGGGCATAGAAATTGTCACAGGGCAGGTGCAGTGAATGTCGTTAAGGCAGAAACCATCAAGAGAGGTGGGTCAGAGATTTGTAGGTATGAATTGAGAAACCAGGGGGGTGCCCAGACCTTACAGGAGATGTCCTGTGGTAGGTACCAAGTGATTACTGCATTTAACATCTGCTGAGCTATCGTAGGCCTTTGGAATTATTACCCTTAACACAGTTTGAGTCGGAGGCGCAGAAAAAGAGTCAAAGTTAAAAGGAGGTAGGTTTGGATTGAAGTAAGGGTTAAACCCTGCTAGAAAGGTGTCTCATTATCAGGCTGCATGCATCAGGCATACTGCTAGCTCATCTGCTTTTTAATAAACGTGCTCTCGAGTGTAAGAGCCTTGTTCAGTAACAGGAATCACATACCACTCCAGAGCCAAGAGTCTTGTCCTGCTCCCAACCCTGAGGGAGCTAATTTTCCATTTAGACTGGAGTTCACTTTTCTGGGAATTCACATTGGCAATTATTTTAATTCTACCTACTTAAGGATCAAAGTGCAGCTCGGGTCACTGGGAATTGGCTGGTGCATTTTCTCCCAACAAAAGCCAGGTTGGTTTGCAGTTTAGGTTCTCTCCTGACCAAAATCACAGTGTAATCTTGCTACCTGAGGTTGAGAATTGGTATAGAACTGCCACCACCTGCCGTTAGATGCTTTAACTCCTTAACGATGAGATTTAAAGGAAAGCGAGGTGCAGATTCATCTGGGAAATGAAACATAACAAAACAAAAAAACAGATGTTTCATGCTTCCATCCAACAAGGACAAATGAACTAAAACACAAAAAGAGCAAACAAGAATCCAAAGCAACACAAAGCAGTTAGGTGTTCACATTTAAATCAATACCATTGCCCTATGATACTTACTTGTACCTTAAAATCATCTGCATAACTGTCAAAACAGTCACAGTTTCTGGAAGAATCCATTAGTCTTCCATGAGTCTTTTCTTAGTATAAGACCAAGTAATACCAATTAAAAAAAAAAGAACGAAAGAAAGAAAAAGATCAATTATTACTGTATATTTCATGAGCAGGGCTACCTCCTGCAATTCAAGAAGATCAGAAGTTCTAGGTCAGTCGGAGAAACTTTGCAAGACCTGTCTCAAAATTCAAAAAATGACTAGGGATGCGGCTCATAGAGGGCTTGCCTAGTACGCACAGAAGACAACTAGATGCAGGAAGTCAGGGAAGAACTATAGTTTCCATGGATTGTCTAGGGTCCAGGTGTGTTCTTGTGTCTTAAGGTAAGCGTTAACATTTTCAGCACAAATTACAGGGAACAGAAGTGGATTAGGGCACCTCAGGGTCCTGTGTACTCCTCGTCAGAGTCTGAAGCACCTGTCTTTCAAGTCTTTTTGATGCCTTCCTTGGCTCTGCAAAGTTTCTATGATTTTTTTTTTTTTTTTTTTTTTTTTTTTTTTTTTTTTTTTGGTATCAGGGATTGAACTCAGGGCCACTCGACCACTGAGCCACATCCCCAGCCCTATTTTGTATTTTATTTAGAGACAGGGTCTTACTGAGTTGCTTAGTGCCTCTCTGTTGCTGAGGCTGGCTTTGAACTCTCAATCCTCCTACCTCAGCCTCCCCAGCTGCTGGGAGGATGGAGAGTTCCTCAGGCTGCTGGGCCTGCCCACGCCTCCTATCCCCATCGTTTGACCCCGTTGGAGATGACTCATGGAGCACATTTTTAAAGACCAGATGGTATATAACACACACAAGAGGGAAAGGTGACCGATTAGAATCACCTGTGTTTGGGCATGTGTCGCCGACCGGGCTAACTCCCACAGAAGGCAAGAGCTAATCACTACATGAGCATCCCTTTCATTTCACACGGGTGCATAACTAATCTTTCTATTCCACGAGTTCAGACAAGTACAAATTATCACACCAATCCCTGAACAAAGCACTGGCCTGGCTAATTACACTCTTACGTATAGCATATTTTCTTCTCTGTCCCTCCCATTTATCTTGTCCCCAGACTCCTGATGCATCTTTTATCATTTTAATCTGTACAATGACGTATTTATACAGATAATTTAAAAAACCACCTAAGTAATGAATTTTCTACTAAATCATCTATTGATGACTATTGACAAGGGAAAAATGTTGAAAATAGCTTACTTTAAAAAATATTTTAGGAGAAATGACATTCATAAAGACAAAAGAAAAAAATTATGCCTAAAGCAGTAAGCAGCAGATTGCTATTGGGGGGTTAGAGCAGTTGTGTCCAGTTTTCTGGGCCTTCTACGTGGAGGTCCCTGGAGTACAGCCCGGAGTCTTTAAATGCAGGGAGGCAGCAGCAGAGTCATCCTGGCAAAATGAGTCCTTGGAGGCCCATCTCCAAGATGGCCACAGACAGATCAAATCCATTTGTACCATTTGAACAATTTCTCTTTTTTGTTCCTGGCAGCTGGGTTAAGGAAGCCATAGTTTCCAGACCCACCTGGCTCTCCAGACTCCCGGCTGCCATGCCTGAGCTAGCTGGCCTAGCCTGCCCCTGCCCTCAGTTGGTCATTCATCTTCTTTCCCCTGGAAGCCAGACTGAATGACTGACTTTCAAATCCCTCATTCTCAGGGAGTGCTAATGGATGTTAATGGCTTTCCCCGATTACTTAAATATTAAATGGAGACTCCAGTAGGTACACTGGAATGCAAAGGAATAAATAATTAATCGTGTGAATTGCAGGGAAACTGGTCAAAGACCTTTTAGAGCCAATGTTTTCTTCCTCTAGAGAGTTCTCATCATATTAAAGTCCCCGTTTAAGGTGGATCCTACAACTAATGTGTAAACCTGTTTCAATGTCTGGTCAGGACTATGGCTCTCAAATTTGAGTGTGTCCAGGAATCATTTCAGGGAATTAATTATTAAAAAGACAGCCTTGTAGCCCTTTAGGGACTTATCCCTAGGGACTCTTTAAGGTAGAGTTCAGGAATCTATGTTTTAAACAAGAAACCTAGAAGATTCTTTTCATGCAAGTTTCCTGAGAAGGCACTTAAAAAATACCCACCACTTGAAGGAATATTGGCACATCTAGTCAAGGGCTAGAACACAGAACCTAGATCAGACATCTCCATGAATCTTTCTGTATGTTTCCTCCAATACCAAAAGGGTTAAAAAGCATCAATATTTTCCCCAGATCTTGTAAAGAAAAAACATGTTCATACTACACTACTGTTATCACCATCGTTACCAACAACATCAATAAATAGTAGGAAAACCCTTGAAATGTGTTCATGTGTGTCAGACACTGGTCCAAGGGTTTGCAGTACATTAAATCATTTTGTTTGCACACACTAAATCATTTTCATCTTCAACATGTGGATGCGTGCTCAGAAAGACCAACCGAATTATATTCAAGAATAAACATGTAATTATGTTCCTAGCATTAAATATTGATATCAGATCATGTTAACAAAGCTCCCCATTAAAGTCACTGTGTGTGTGTGTGTGTGTGTGTGTGTGTGTGTGTGTGTGTGTGTGAGAGAGAGAGAGAGAGAGAGAGAGAGAGAGAGAGAGAGAGAGAGAAAGAGAGAGAGAGAGAGAGAGAGAGGTGTCCATTTGCACAGGGTCTATCAATCTTGCCTTGACTGCTTTTCCAAGTCAGCAGCCTTATCTTTGCTTGATCCCATTCAATCTCTTCTTGTCATTTTCCCCTTTCTTTAGAAAATAACTATCCCCAAGTCTGCAAACCATGACTTTCCATTCCATTGCTCCTTGTAAAGAGTTTGCGACACCCTGGGAAATAGATGTGCTATCAAATAATAGTGGTGAATTGTTTTGGCTTACAGGGAATCTAAGGAGAGAAACTGTCCCTGCACGGGAAAGTGTGGGACAGACCTCAATCTTTCTGAACGAGGGGAGTCAGGGACCAGGGGGGAGTCTGGTCAGTCTCTCCTTTGGTTTCACCAGGTGTCAAGTGCACACTTGGACGCTGGCAGCAGAGGGGAAACCACCTTGAGAAGATTAAGGATAAAATGTGCTGTCACCAAAGCCCCTATCTATCTTGGAAATGAAAGATGGGACACTTTTGTCAAATGACGTGGAAACAAAAAATGGCTAGAAGATCCATGACATAGCATACAGGAGGTGATTAGCAATGAGGATCTAGACCTCCTGTGCCTTTCTGGGTATTCAGACAGAGCTGATCTTCTGTCGCTGGCTCTTTGCGGTTCCAAAATCCATGGATATTTGTCACCGCTTGCAGCAACAACTTGCACGGGTCTTATGGGTGGTGGAGTGGAAACTGAGGCACTTCTATCTTTCTCTTTAGTGCACTGCTTTCTTGCTTGTTCATAGAGGAAAGAGGAAATGAGGTTTACTTGCTTTGAGAGGAGAGAGAGAGAGCCCGCTTATCAGAGAGAAAGAGACTTTGCTTAAGAGAGAAACTTTGAGAGAAAGACAAGCTTTGCTTAGAGCTTAGAGGAAGAGACTTGCTACACCTTAAAGTCCTGCATCCTGTGAACTAAGGGTACGTCCACCCAAGGTGCCCTAGTGATGCGTCTCAGTTCTCCGTTCCGCGATCTGCTTTCCGCCGCTGCCCCTACTCGCTGCTGCCGCGTGTGTCTTCTGCTGTTTTCCTGCTAATGGCTGCTGTGTGTCTGTCTCGCTCTGCCTACGCTTATATCACCTCCAGGAGGCGGAGAGCAGGGCCACGCCTCTTACGCAAAGACTAGGCCAGACGCTCCGAGCAGGCAATTAGTGCTCGAGAACACATGCACATACATTGTATGCATGGACGAGAAAATCACCCGAGTGTGCTTATGTCAATCAACCTCCTCGCTGCCGATGTGATCAGGCGCCATCCCGGTGCCGCCAACATAACACAGCCCCCAACATTCTTCAATGTCTATGCACATGATCTGCTGAGGTCACTTACTCTATATGGGTTCCTGCTTGACTCTAGTTTAGTTTTTTCCTCAGTTCCTGCTCATTCAAGTAAGGATTTGTGAACTAAATGCCCACAGATCAACTTGGAGAAAATCCATAAATTTGTTAAATTCAATTACAACGTGTTGGGCTCGTGAATTTTGTAGGTGAGAGCTAGTCATTTACATTGGCTCGTCTCACCAGAAGATCACAACTGCTTCAACCGACAGCTAACAGCATGAGACACCTTCTCCATGAAGATGGTTTGGATCTCCCCAACCCATAGGTAAAGTGCAACAGATACAAATGGCCCCAGGACAAAGCCAACACCTGCACTCACCTGTTTCCTTCAAGGGATCATCAGTGTCTCCTGGTTAAGAAGAGCATCTTATTTATTCCAGAAATCTCAGTATCTATGGACTTTACAGACTCATGTTCCTTCTCTTGTAACTTATTTGCCTGCAACACTAATCAAGGGTTTTGCACTTGATATTGTAGTCATCAATAAGTTGTCAGTGCGTAAAAATTCATATCAGAAGATCAAACACACAAAATATTAAATGAACAACTAAAAAATTCCAGTTCTCCCTACAGTTTGAATTTACGGTGACACTCAAAAGACAGAAACTTACTTGTTCTCTAGTATCTGGGAAAAATATTTCTTTTTGTCACTTTTCAAATATAAGGCATTTCCTATGACAATAATGAGCATATATTTCACCTGAGTAATTCAAAAGTGCTTTACAGGTAGCTAATTTGTGAGAACAAAGGATGAAGATCACAAATCCATTTAAATGAATTTTTTAATAAATAATTGTCATAGCTAAATGATGGAACCAACCTAGATGCCCTTCAACAGAAGAGTAGATAAAGAAAATGTGCTTCATATACACAAAGGAATATTATTCAGCTTTAATGAAGAATGAAATTATGTCATTTGCTGGTATGGGGATGGAGTTAGAGAATACCATGCTAAGTGAAATAAGCCAAACCCAAAACATCAAAGGCTGAATGTTTTCTGTGATATGCAGGTGCTAATTCACAATAAGGGGTAGGGGACAGGGAAGAATAGAGTTCCTTTAGATGAGGTAGAGGGGAGTGAAGGGAGGGGAAGGGATATGGGACAGGAATGATAGTAGAGTGAACAGACATTATGGCCCCATGTACATGTAAGACTGCATGACCCATGTGATCCTATAATATGTACAATCATAAAAATGAGAGATTTCACTCCATTTACATATAATCTATCAAAATATATAGATGCATCTACTGTCATGTACAACTAATTAGAACAAATAAATTAAAAAAAACTACTGGAAAAAGTAATTTTGTAAGTATATATATGTGTGTGTGTGTGTGTGTAATATACATGCATATATATTGTGTTTCTCTATATACTCTAATACCCATGCAAATATACACAAAATATGCATACATCTGAGCATTGACAGAGGTATGTTTATATAATTTAGTTCGTCATGTCTGGGAGAAGATACAACCTGTTTTTAGACATTTGGGGGGGGGTCCTATGGAAATACATGTAATTTATGAGTTCAAGGCAGTGAGGGGCATCTCCTTGTTTCTGGATAGCTAGTCACATAAATTCTGGGGTCTGCCCACTCTCCCCTCACTTTCCCAGTCCCCCCCAACAATGCTGCCGTGACAAGTGACTACAGAGGCCATGGATCCTGCACAGCAGGTGAAACCACATGTCCTTCAAGGGACCATGTTACAGTTTAGACATGAGTTGTCCCCTAAAGCCCATGTGTGAGACAATCCAAGAATGCTCAGAGTTATGTGAACTGGACTTTGAAGAATAAAGAAACACATTGGAAATAAAACTGCAATAAAATTAAAATAAAAAAGAATGTTCAGGGTTGAAACGATTAGGTGATGAGAGTTATAATCTAATTTGTGGATCAATCCACTGATATGGATTAACCCGGTGGTAGCTGTAGGCAGGTAGGTGTAGCTGAAGGTCACTGGGGGTGTGCCTGAAGGGTTTACATTTTGTCCCTGGTGAGCACAGCGCTCTCTCTGTTTCCTGGTTGCATGTCCTGAGCTGCTTTCCTCCTCCAGGCCTTTCCACCATGATGTTCTGCCTCACCTTGGGCCCAAAGCTATGGAGTCGACTGACCAACAACTGAACCTTTGAAACCATGAACCAAGTTCTTCTTCTAAGTTGTTCTTGTCAGGTCTTTTGGTCACAGTGATTTGTGACCAAACAGGCCATGCCAGAAAATGACAAAATAACAGTTAGAGATGCTATCTGACTACTCAACAGGCCAATCTCTCCTAGAACTTCTAAACCTTGCCTTTGGCAATTCATAACATCCTGCCCCACGTTATAACTAGAACCGTTATCTGACGTTGTTATCACACATTCATGTTTTGCTTCCTCACCTAGAATATAAAATCCTTGAGTGGAAGACCCTATCTTGCACTTTTCCCCATTACCCTGAATATTTAAGACCGGGCTCTGTTCACAAGAGGGTCCACCAGCTTTAAAACAGCAACTTTGTTTTCCAAAAGCACTCCTTTAGACTTTAGCCCCATTTCTTTTATAGCAGATAAATTTGAATCTGTTTTCCTTATTATGAACAAAGCCACTATAGAAAATCTAGAAAATGGAAAACACGAAAGATAGAACAACCCTGTAAACCTACTACCCAAAGATAATTAATGTTAGCAATTGCTGCTCTTTAATTTTCCCTTAGGTTTAGTTGTATAAAACCAGCATAAAATTTTACATTCAGATGTTCATTATATTTATGTACATTATGTTTCAAGCATCACTCCATGCCATTAAATATCATCCTAAAATGCAGTTGTTAAAAGATGCATGGTGCTTCACCCCATAGAAATCCTGTAGTTTCATCTGCAATTGTGATTTTTAGGTTATTAATATTTGCTAAATTTGCTTTGAGAAAAAAAAAATTTTGAACAGAGAGAACTGCACAGACCTCTGATCGTTCATAGATTTCTAGAAGAAGAAATACCAAGTGCTCTGATGTGCGTTGCTCAGTTGCTTTCCAAAAAGTGTCTACCCTTCTGCAGTTTGGGAAGCAGCATAGAGAATGCTCAGCTTGCTGTACCCTTGCCAGGCCTGAGCACCGCTGTGTTCGCTAATCTCTGACGATTTGATAACATCACGTCGTATTCATTTATGCATCTGACTTTTGCTCATCTAGTTAACTCTTTCCAGTTTTCGCATTCCCTTGTTCTTGTTTGTACCAAAACTTCCCTTGTTTGTACCAAACTTCCCTCGAGGCAGATTTTCAAATCAGCTCCACATTTCTGAAGCCTTGCCCAGCCTGGATGATCTGCTTTCTACATATGCTCATTAAGGTGTATTCATATCTCTTACAACATGTGTTATCATCTGACTAGTATGAGGCTTCGTGTGTGAATTTCTTCTCTGTGTTACAAATCTTGAAAGGCAGAGGTTATCTTTCACTTATCCATCTTTTGTTTTGACAATCATACAGTGAGCGCCGAAATAAATGGACTTTTGATCGTTAAAGCAGGTGAGATAACTTAGAGTTTCTAAAAAAATATTTAATCATTTATTCATTTAAAATTTTAGTGTCTGGTAAGAACATGTGTCTGCTCTGTGTCAAAGACTAGTTAAGCAAATGACAAATAAATTATAATCAAAGTCAGAAAGGATCTCTGTACTCCATGATACTGCATCCACTGGATGAGGTAGACAATCAACCAAACAAGTGAACTGAAATTATAATAAGGACCAGTGTTGTCAAGAAATGGTTTGTCGTTGACTTACGAAAGCTTCTCGGAGGAACTAATACAGGAGATGAGACTAGAGGATGTTCAAGGGCAAAAAATGGAGGGAAGTAACCAAGAACCAATGCTTTCCTGTCCCCATAGGGTCACCGGATCTCCCTCCCCTTCCAACAGGTGATTTGCTCAGGTGACCTTCACAGAATCTCTCCTCCCCCAAACACACACACAAGCTGGCAAATCCATTCTACCAAGAATCCAAGGACTGTTACACCAGAGCTTCACTTTGGTTGTTCTTTCTCAGGATCGAATTTCATCCATAATCATCACACCTGCTTGCCCCTCAGAGACTTTACACAATGCAGTGGAAGACGAGAGAGTGTTCATTCAACTCAGGGAAAAAAACAATGCTTCCTACTTCTTTGTCTGCTGGATGGGCTGAGTCTCTGTCCTCTTCAGTATGAGCTACCACATCCCAGACACAAAACAAATCAATATGCCCTACCCCCAACAGTCAAAGGACTCAAGGTACTCCAATAATTAAGCAACAACGTGTGCACAGAAAACGCAATATCCCCAACGATTAGTGTTAAATTTAATTAATTACCTCTAAAATAAAATGACACATAAACTTTGTAATTAAGAATAATTCCTAATTAAGGAACATTTGACAGATAGGCAGGAAAGACGAACAGGATGGAAAATGGCTGATTAAGATGGGGAATTAAGCACCTCATTGAAGACATTAGCCCTGTTGTGTGCTTATTGAATTTTCATGGCATCCAATGAACCGAAATTCAAAATGGATATAGAGGGTATTTTAATACCATAAATGTGCACTTTTGCGGTTTAATGTAAAAGGCGATATTTGTAGCCTAAATGACAGCTGCGTTTTTATCATCTTGATTCTTCAACTATAGAAAGGGAGCCAGTTGGTAGGGGAGGTATCGCATCTGTTGGCTTTCTGAGTCATGAGCAAAGCTATACAGCTCCAAAGACTTCCTGTGGGCCTGTCTCATAGCCTCCTCCAGTCTTTTTTCATTAGAGGTATTTGATGAAGTTTCTTAGCTCTCTCTTGTGCCTGACACTTAGAGGAGCTGAGTGGTATCTTGAGCTATCCCATTTCCTGCTGGTAAACCAACCATACCATCGTGGCCTGGAGAACCTTGGGTAACAGAGGATACAGCTTAGGAAATAAAATGGAAAGATTTACTGCAAACAAGGTCTTTCCATGCTAGGAATATTTCTTGGGATTCTGGCCAATGACTTCAAGCAATGCCCTATCCGGCCCCCAAACCATCTCTTCCACCCTCACAGAACAGAGCTCAAATACAAACAAAAGAGACCACGTTAAGGGGTAAAGAGGGACAGAATTTTGCTTTAGTTTTTGTTCAGCAGTTACTTAGTTGAACAAGGTGTAGTGTTTTCCACTGAAGAGAGAAGTTAAAAAGCAATATTTTGCTGGGCCCAGTGGTGCACACCTATAACCCCAGCAGCTCGGGAGGCTGAGGCAGGAGGATTGAAAGTTGAAAGCCAGCCTCAGCAACTTAGTGAGGTCCCAAATGAACTTGGTGAGAGACCCTGTCTCAAAGTAAAAACATAAAAAGGGCTGGGGATATAGTTCAGTGGTAAAGTGCCCCTGGGTTCAATTCTGGTACCAAACATACATACATACATATATACGTAAATTAAACAACATTTTTAAGGGCAAGGTGAGAGTAAATATCTTTTACCAAAGCTAAAAAAATTTTTTTTTTTCAAACAGGGCTGCATAATAATTTCTTCACAAACTTTGAATTATTGGAAGAATCTATATAAAGTACTTTAACAATAAAAAAGAATCACTTCTTTCCCCCAAATAGTATTAAAATAATCACTATAGAAAGACTAATACTAAGTACAGTAAAAGAATCAAGTTCTCTGCTAACAGAACTATTAAATGCCTTCCATTTCCGTAATATAAAACATGCATTCCGTGTTTATTGCAAATGCCACGGTTTCTCATTTTTACATTTGCACATAATAAGATGCATTGTGGGGAAACCTGTTATTTTTTTTTTCTTCTAACATTCACTCCTTTTTGTTCCAAGCTTAAGCATCAGCTATTTTAAAAGTTCACTTTGATTTTTCATTGACGAGTGTGTCTGTCTGCTGCCTCCACCATCTGCTGGGAATTTGGAATCAACTGTTTAAGATGCTTGAAACAAAAACTCACTATAGCTCCTGCCACTGGAGGCTGTTTGACCCATCTCCATAAAGACTGCATTGCTTCTGGGACAGAAACCAGTTGCAACGTGCGTGCGTGCGTGCAAAATGTGCTTGTGATAGCAGGACTTGCTTTTCCCACACGATTTCTGCTCTACCAAGAAGGTGTTATTGAATTAATCGAATTGGGTATGCTAATCCCTGAACAGTTATCACCTGTTACTGGATTTAAGTTATTTGATGTGCAGTTTATTCCTTAGACAGACATTTAGTTGAAAAACCCATAATGCCGTATTCTCTGAAGAGCTCATTTGCAGTCTACTGACCGTGTGCAGGTAGATGCCCCCAGCACACACAAGCCCCTTTTAACTGAGGACAAACACCACCCACTATTTAACAGTTTGTCCATTTAGGGTCTTCCCTGGAAGATCAATTGGTTCTTTCATCAATTTCTTATCACTTTTAAAAAGCGAGTCTTTTTACTTTGTTTCTGAAGTTTCCAAGAAGATTGAAAAATAGCATAAAGAGCATCAGGAAGGTTTGCTCATCAAAACATTTTCTGCTACAATATCAATTTCATAAACCCCATTGTAAGACGCCCATGCGGTTTCTTTTCTCTAGACTTCTTTTTTTTTTAAATTAAAAATCATAAATTTACATAGGGCAATGTTGTTTGATTCATTTTGTTATTTTTCCCCTTCCCCCCTCCCCTCCCACCCCTTTTTTCCCTCTATACATTCCTTTCTTCCTCATTCTTACCACCCTCCTTATCCCTAACCCTAAACCTAACCCTAACCCTAACACTAACCCCTCCTACCCCCGACCCCCGTATGTCCTCATCCGCTTATCAGCGAGATCATTCATCCCTTAGTTTTTTGAGATTGGCTTATCTCACTCAGCATGATATCCTCCAATTTCATCCATTTGCCTGCGAATGCCATAATTTTATCATTCTTCATGGCAGAGTAATATTCCATTGTATATATATGCCACAGTTTCTTTATCCATTCATCAATTGAAGGGCATCTGGGTTGGTTCCACAATCTGGCTATAGTGAATTGAGCAGCTATGAACATTGATGTGGCTGTATCTCTGTAGTATGCTGATTTTAAGTCCTTTGGGTATAGGCCAAGAAGTGGGATAGCTGGGTCAAATGGTGGGTACATTCCAAGCTTTCTGAGGAATCTCCATACTGCTTTCCAGAGTGGCTGCACTAGTTTGCAACCCCACCAGCAATGTATGAGTGTGCCTTTTTCCCCACATCCTCGCCAACACCTATTGTTGCTTATGTTCTTGATAATCGCCATTCTAATTGGGGTGAGATGAAATCTTAGGGTAGTTTTGATTTGCATTTCTCTTATTACTAGAGATGTTGAACATTTTTTCATATATCTGTTGATTGCTTCTACATCTTCTTCTGTGAAGTGTCTGTTCATTTCCTTAGCCCATTTGTTGATTGGATTATTTGTATTCTTGGTGTAGAGTTTTTTGAGTCCTTTATAGATTCGGGATAGTAGCGCTCTATCTGAAGTATGATTGGCAAAGATTTTCTCCCACTCTGTAGGCTCTCTCTTCACATTACTGATTGTTTCCTTTGCTGAGAGAAAGCTTTTTAATTTGAATCTATCCCAGTTGTTGATTCTTGCTTTTATTTCTTGGGCTATGGGAGTCCTGTTAAGGAAGTCTGCTCCTAAGCCAACAAGTTGAAGGTTTGTACCTACTTTTTCTTCTATAAGATGCAGGGTCTCTGGTCTGATTCCAAGTTCCTTGATCCATTGTGAGTTGAGTTTTGTGCAGGGTGAGAGATAAGGGTTTAATTTCATTCTGTTGCACATGGTTTTCCAGTTTTCCCAGCACCATTTTTTGAAGAGGCTATCTTTTCTCCATTGCATATTTTTAGCCCCTTTGTCTAGTATGAGAAAATTGTATTTATTTGGGTTTGTGTCCATGTCCTCTATTCTGTACCATTGATCTACCTGTCTATTTTGGTACCAATACCATGCCATTTTTGTTACTATTGCTTTGTAATAGAGTTGAAGATCTGGTATTGCGATACCACCTGCTTCGCTCTTTCTACTGAGGATTGCTTTACAAAACAGAAAACCTCGAAGACATCAACAAGTTTCTAGAGACATATGAATTGCCTAAACTGAACGAGGAAGATATACACAACTTAAATAAATCAATTTCAAGCAATGAAATAGAAGAGGTCATCAAAAGCCTACCAACAAAGAAAAGTCCGGGACCAGATGGGTTCTCAGCCGAGTTCTACAAAACCTTTAAAGAAGAGCTCATTCCAATACTTCTCAAAGTATTCCATAAAATAGAAGAGGAGGGAACCCTCCCAAACTCATTCTATGAAGCCAATATCACCCTGATACCTAAACCAGACAGAGATACATTGAGGAAAGAAAATTTCAGACCAATATCCTTAATGAACATCGATGCAAAAATTCTCAACAAAATTTTAGCAAATCGCATACAAAAATATATTAAAAAGATAGTGCATCACGATCAAGTGGGTTTTATCCCAGGGATGCAAGGTTGGTTCAACATCCGGAAATCAATAAATGTCATTCACCATATCAACAGACTAAAAGTTAAGAATCACATGATTATTTCAATAGATGCAGAAAAAGCATTCGATAAAATACAGCACCCCTTCATGCTCAAAACACTAGAAAAAATAGGGATAGTGGGAACATTCCTTAACATTGTCAAGGCCATCTATGCTAAGCCCATGGCCAATATCATTCTAAATGGTGAGAAACTGAAAGCATTCCCCCTAAAAACTGGAACAAGGCAGGGATGCCCTCTTTCACCACTTCTATTCAACATCGTTCTTGAGACTCTAGCCAGAGCAATTAGACAAACCAAAGAAATTAAAGGGATACGAATTGGAAAAGAGGAACTCAAACTATCCCTGTTCATGATGACATGATTATATATTTAGAGGAACCTGGAAATTCCACCAGAAAACTCTTAGAACTCATAAGTGAATTCAGTAAAGTAGCAGGTTACAAGATCAATGCCCATAAATCCAACGCATTTTTATACATAAGTGATGAATCTTCAGAAAGAGAAATTAGGAAAACTACCCCATTCACAATAGCATCGAAAAAAATAAAATACTTGGGAATCAATCTCACGAAAGAGGTGAAAGACCTCTACAATGAGAACTACAGAACACTAAAAAAAGAAATTAAAGAAAACCTTAGAAGATGGAAAGATCTTCCATGTTCTTGGATAGGAAGAATTAATATTGTCAAAATGGCCATACTACCTAAAGTGCTATACAGATTCAATGCAATTCCAATTAAAATCCCAATGATGTACCTTACAGAAATAGAGCAAGCAATCATGAAATTCATCTGGAAGAATAAGAAACCCAGAATAGCTAAAGCAATTCTCTAGACTTCTTGTTTTCTGCCCGGCCAACTCTTGCCCATCTGTAGTTCCAGGTCTACACCCAGTTCCCTGTAGTTTTGCCCTGTGTCTCCAAACAGCACAGGTAGAATTTATTCACTGAGATCCACTCTCAGTGGGTCACAGTTCCAGCTCTATTTACTACGTGTTTCCTGCTTAGGATCCAAACTTCATTAAAACATGATCACTAGGTTCCAGAAAGGGATAAAAATAGTCTAAAAATATCAACAGTAATTTATTCAGGCAATAATCATTCAGGGCATTATTTTAAAAAGGAACCCTCCAGTTAAAGTTTCTGAGTTTAAACCTGGAACATTTTGGTCTCACTGGTTTAAATCTTCTAAGACTCAGTTTTCATATCAGTATAAAGATGACTGACTTGTGGCATAGGGGTTGATAGGAGGAACCCATGACATCATGGATATGATATGCTTAATGTGTCACCTGGTACAAAGAAAGCATTTAGTGTGTGTTCATACGTAGGAAGCACAGTGGGTATTTTTGTTACTCAGACCGGGCCCTCTGCAAGTTGTTTTCTTTCCTGTTTGGGATGCTGAGCCTTTTCTCAGAAAGACAATCTTGCCTGTTCACTCAACCTGCCAGCACTAAGCACGTCCCAAACTAAGCACTTTCCAAACGCCAGATGCGTCTTTGGGCTGGACACCCTCGGGAGCCCAAGTGTTTCTCCTGGCCTCACAAAGCTTTCCTTTTCAGGACAGCAGAAGAAAACAGACAATAATGGAAACGTAAACGGACAAGGTAACTGGAAAAATGAGGACAGCTGAGGAAGCTTGGCATGGCTGTGGGCACGCAGCTATTTCGGGAAGCCTGAGACCTCGGTGAGAAGGTGTCAATTAGGTGAGAGCTGATCTGTGAGACGGCATCTGGCACGTCAAGATCTGCGGGAAAGACGACAAGAAGTGCAAAGGGACAGAAGAAAGCCCTGAGATGTCCTGGAATGTTCTGGAAGCAGGCTAGAAGGGTAAGACAGAAGATGGGGGATGATGAGGTAGGGAATGGCCAGTAGGGACAAATGGAGTAAAAAGAACCCTTCTTAAAATATATATGGTGAGCCACTTTTATTCATGAAATTGAGTTTTAACTTAAAAATCCACTCTTTTACGGGCTGGAGTGGTGGCTCAGTGGTAGAGCATTTGTCTGGCACAGGTGAGACCCTGGGTTTGATCCTCAGCACTGCATATAAGTAAAGAAAATAAAAGATCCATTGACAACTAAAAAAAAAGAAAAAGAAAAAAAAATTAACTTTTTTTTTTTTTTTTGGTTTTTTTTTTTTTTTTCCCCACGATGAGGCAGATGGGAATTCTGTTGATGATCAACAGCAGACCGAGCCACGAGTACGTGCTCCTCCTCCTTGCGCCTGGGCTGGCTGTGTGGCTCAGTTCCATTGGAGGAGGATCAGCTGAGCTGGAAGGTCTCAGAGGACCCCACTGAAATGTCTGCCCGCGGGAGCTGGCGCTCTGCTGGGTGGCCCCAGGGTCCTTCCACAGGGGCCTCATCCTCCCTCAGCGAGACTGGCCTCCCGCCCGGGGGTCTCCGCAACGTTTCAAGAGGACTCAAGTAGAAACTGCCAGTTCTCCTAAACAGTGTCCAGGATGAGGGGTCCTGGCAACAGAGACCCGGATGTGAGGCCAGAGCAAAACTACAAAAGAGTGTCACCATTTCTGACAGCCTGTTTTCCTGTCTCCAAAATGAAGCAGGTGGTAGAAGTTAAATGACTTCCCAGCATCCCCCAGTTACTAAGGCTGGATATTTCCACCCCAGGAATCTGACCACAGATTGTGCACGTTTCATTCTGCACATTCAGCCCCCTTCTTGTTCTGTTCTATGGACAGGAGAGAAAAACAAATCTAAGGCTTTCCACAGGAGAAATACCCAAGTCCTTTGGAAACCAGTAGGTCCTTTGAAAATCTATTGTGGTTATCAAACCCCATTGAAGTCCCCTGATTATGTGATTCTCAACCCACTAGAAGGAAAGCTCCCATAGGGTAAAGAGAAGGTTTTCATCATCTGTGCATCTGTGTGTCCCCAGGACCTGGAACAGTGGGTGACCGCTTCACAGCAGACTTCACATAACTATTACTGATTTAATGAATTCAAATGTTGCAAAGCTAATTAAGGGTGTTTTCTGCCTTGGGCAATGGAAAGTTTCATATTTTAAAATTTTTATTTCTTGTGAGAAAATTGCCTCCGGGATTCTTTTTAGAAGAAAAAGCGAGCCCAGATAAAATAAATCAGCAAGGTCTTATTTGGAAAAAGTCAATGGTGATCATAAGAGAGCCAATGATTAGACTCAGATCTAGAAAGGCAAATGGCAGGTCCCCGGAACAGGTTGTTGTCTATCATGTGCATTTTCTTACCATCAGTTCACAAATCAGATCTTACTAATAAAATTCTCCTAGAATCCTAAACAATGGCTAGGAGGGCTGAAGCTCCTCTACAGAAACAAGATTCTACGTGTAGGTGAAAACCCCAAGGACATGAAACCAGTTCCTCCAAAACCAAACATTAGCTGGTAAACTGAATTGGGAAATCTAAAGAGGAAGGGTATTAACTGGCCTGTTATGATTCATCGTGATTCTTCTTCCAGGAAAAGTTATAAAATATGGTCATGAAAATTTGTTCTGTTGTGAGCGAGGGTGTGTGTGTGTGTGTGTGTGTGTGTGTGACCAGGGCAGGTTACTGTGTGTGTTGTATACACATCTATGGGGTCGGAACTTCTTCATTACAGGCTATATTCCAACTTCCAAGTAAATCCCTTCAGATGGGTACTATGCTTTAATAGCAGATGAAATTTTTGAAGAAGCAATGTCATGCTACAAGGACATTCATGGAAAGGCAGATTCTGTGGCTCTCTCTGGCCCTCTTGGTGAGCCTTCTCTGTAGAATGTGGGAAGGCATGTGTCCGCCATATGCTTTTTCTCCCTCCTATGCTATCGATTCAGCTGGAGACCAACATGGGAAGCTTTACCATTTCACCCACTGGGATGGATCCAGAGGTACTGTCAGTTTCTCCCAAAATGTCTACCTTTACATTTTCTCCTGAGAGGGCCCAGAACAACCACCTAATGAGGTTGAGGCTCATACCATATGGATTTCTTCTATCAGAAATGAAAAACTGTGACTTGCCATTTTTTTACTCAGGTCTTCCCGAACGAGCAGGTATTAACAATTACCGACTTTGAAGACAAAGACTTGAGCTGGCTGCAGAGAGTCCAGACTCAATTTCCCAACATCAATCTCTAGAAATATTGATTCTGAGTCCCTGTTTGTAGTTTTATTGCTCTATATGATTGTGTTGATCATTCAGAGTGGGTTGTGGATAATTCTGTTCTCTATTCAGATTTGTCCCGAGTTGGAAAATTGGAATTGAAGTGTTCCAAACCCATCCACAGAAGAGATGCCCTGTTCTCTAAATGACAAACGCATATGAAGCTCTGTGCAAGTTCTACCTTTGTATCAGCTGGGTGGTTGCATGTTTGAAAGCATAGGAAAGCATCTTGAAAAGACCTACTGATACAGTTTCACACGTGCAACTACCAGGCTGATACAAAGTAGAACTTACAGAGAGCTTGCTTATGAACAGGCAGTTCACAAGAATGATGCAAGAGTATCAGAATTAGTATTTGCAACACCAACCGATCAGATTCGTCTTTTAAAACACCGAGGTCTTTAAGAAAGGTGTCCTACATCATCAGCCCCTTGAGGAACTGTGGATAAACACAAAATAATTATATCCCCAGAGATGAAATACCATAAGCCTGCCCCCTGAGAGAGTGCTTGTTTTGATGTTAGAGTGAAGAATGGGTGTTATTGGTATTTCAAAAGGAAATCTCCCTCGAAGCAGGCTGCAATAAAAACTGACATACAGATTAAAAAGGCGATTAAATATGAATGAAGCCCAACCCACTTGCAAATCAAATGTCGAGGAAAGGAGACATTTTTCTTCCAGAGAAAGTTATTTTTGCTCATCACATTCTATTACTTTAAAACAACAAATCTGTTTGTGTTATTGCATACTAAGCATGAACTTGACCTTTGCAAAGCAAGCTGGTTACTAAATAATGCATAGCTGTGATATTTCTCCAGTTCCAAGAAAACCTGGAGAATATCTTGGATGAGAATTTCAATGTGAAATGACAAATGTTTTCCTCTGATAAGTTTTGTCTGAGTTCACTCTGGGTCCCAGGCATGCCTAGGGATGGGACTAATGACTGTATAGCTTGGAATATCAGGAGGCAGTGTGTTCACAGCTCACTGTACAGCTTCCAAGATAATTTTGACATGGATTTTTATATGAAAAGCATATAACTAAAAATAAAACTTTGCCAACTTACTTACCATAAAAATGTGGATTCAGAGAAAACCCAAACTTCATTTAAGAAGGAAAAGGAAAGTGCATGACCTCAACATCCATCCCCCAAATGTGACCATTTACAACAGTCACAAATATAATACGTGTTTTCTGCACAGAAATTAAAATATAATTCTGAACCCCCCCCCCCCAAAAGAAAGCTCACGATCGGTTTAGAAATCCCAGAATTTTGCCTCCAGAAGGTTCTTGGAGGACATATGGTATTTCTTTTATTCAAGACTTTGCCAGTCTGTGACATCTCTATTGAGATATAATTCACCTACCACACAATTTACCTATTTAAGTTAAATTTCAGTGGTTTTCACGGTTATGCAATTATCACCACAATCAATTTCAGAATATTTGTTTTGTTCTTCCAAAATAGCCCGCATTGCCTTGAGGTTCATTCATGTTGCAGCATGTATCAGAACTTCATTCCTTCTTACTGATAAACAATACTAATTTATTGATATACCCCACTGTCCTCATGCATAATCAGTTGATGGCTATTTGGGCTGTTTCCTATTTTTCTTCTAAGAATTCTTTCTTCTCTTAATCTCCTTGTTACCAAATCGGGCTCTTCATGGAAAAACTCTTCTCTTAGCTCTTTAAATTCTGGTTGCAGGTTTGTTGTAAGCCCTGCCGGGTACCTTTATTTTTCTTTCTCTTCCAGACCTCATTTATTTTCTGGACTTCCAGGAAACGCACGTGCTGGCACGTCTCAAGAGTCAACCTGGAGACCTCTCCTGCCAGCACTTTGGTCCCCATGCAGACTCCTCCTATTTATTATCATCCCCATCCAAATCTCTCGCTCTTAATAAATCAGACCAGCATCTGACTAGTCAGACAGGCCCAGCAGATCTTAACTCTTCCTTCGTTCTCCCTTACTTTAGACCCCTAGGATCTCCAAGCCATGTATAATTTACCTACTGAGATGTCTTGACTCTCCCTAATCCATCAATTACCCCTAAACTCATCATTTATATCTATTCCACACAACTGACCTCTCCACTCATGTTTTGGATGGGACATCAATGCACAGATTATTTAATAACTCACTGTCATTGAAAGAAACAAAATCCAAGCTCTTCACTGGAAGACCAAATGCCCCCATGATCTTGGCTGTTCATTGCTCTAACTTACCTCCAGCCACACTTCCCCAGGAGACCTCTACTCTAGCCATATGGGGCTCTTTACGGGTTGTCAATAGTGCTATGAACTCCCTCCTCTTTTTTTTTAAATTTAAATTTTAATTTTTTTAAATTTACTTTTATGGTAAACAAATGGGATACATATTGTTTCTGTTTGTACATGGAGTAACAGCATACCATTTGCATATTCATAAATTTACATAGAGTAATGATGTTTGATTCATTCCATTATTTTTTTCCTTCCCTCTACCCTCCCACCCTTCCCACCCCTCTTTTCCCTCTATACAGTCCCTCCTTCCTCCATTCTTGTCCCACTCCCACCCCCCATTGAGTGTCATCATCCTCTTATCAGTGAGATCATTCCTCTTTTGGCTTTTTGAGATTGGCTTATCTCACTTAACATGATATTCTCCAATTTCATCCATTTGCCTGCAAATGCCATAATTTTATTATTCTTTATACCTGAATAATATTCCATTGTATATATATATACCACAGTTTCTTTATCCATTTATCAATTGAAGGGCATCTAGGTTGGTTCCACAGTCTGGCTATTGTGAATTGAGCAGCTATGAACATTGATGTGGCTGTATCTCTGTAGTATGCTGATTTTAAGTCCTTTGGGTATAGGCCGAGGAGTGGGATAGCTGGGTCAAATGGTAGGTCCATTCCAAGTTTTCTAAGGAATCTCCACACTGCTTTCCAGAGTGGTTGCACTAATTTGCAGTCCCACCAGCAATGTATGAGTGTACCTTTCTCCCCACATCCTCTCCAACACCTATTGTTGCTTGTATTCTTGATAATCACCATTCTAATTGGGGTGAGATGGAATCTTAGTGTAGTTTTGGTTTGCATTTCTCTTATTACTAAAGATGTTGAACATTTTTTCATATATCTGTTGATTGCTTGTACATCTTCTTCTGTGAAGTGCCTGTTCATTTCCTTAGCCCATTTGTTGATCGGATTATTTGTATTCTTGGTGTAGAGTTTTTTGAGTTCTTTATATATTCTGGAAATCAGTGCTCTATCTGAAGTATGAGTGGCAAAGATTTTCTCCCACTTTGTAGGCTCTCTCTTTGCATTGCTGATAGTTTCCTTTGCTGAGAGAAAGCTTTTTAGTTTGAATCTATCCCAGTTATTGATTCTTGCTTTTATTTCTTGTGCTATGGGAGTTCTGTTAAGGAAGTCTGATCCTAAGCCAACAAGGTGAAGATTTGGACCTACTTTTTCTTCTATAAGATGCAGGGTCTCTGGTCTGATTTCAACGTCCTTGATCCATTGTGAGTTGAGTTTTGTGCAGGGTGAGAGATAGGGGTTTAGTTTCATTCTGTTGCATATGGATTTCCAGTTTTCCCAGCACCATTTTTTGAAGAGGCTATCTTTTCTCCATTGCATATTTTTGGCACCTTTGTCTAGTATGAGAAAATTGTATTTATTTGGGTTTGTGTCCATGTCCTCTATTCTGTACCATTGATCTACTTGTCTATTTTGGTGCCAATACCATGCTGTTTTTGTTACTATTGCTTTGTAGTGTAGTTGAAGTTCTGGTATTGCGATACCCCCTGTTTCATTCTTCCTGCTAAGGATTCCTTTAGCTATTCTGGGTTTCTTATTTTTCCAGATGAATTTCATGATTGCTTGTTCTAATTCTGTGAGGTACATCATTGGGATTTTAATTGGAATTGCATTGAATCTGTATAGCACTTTTGGTAGTATGGCCATTTTGACCTCCCTCCTCTTATGTCACTGGATGGGGTAGTCCTACAATCTTGCAAGTATCCTCCTTCTGTTGCCTAAATTCATATTGTCCATTGAGACAGAGACTCATTAGATGCTTATCCAATCCTTTTCCCTCCTTGATGAATCCAAGTCTAGACCACATTTCCCAGACTCTCCTGCAGGTGGGTGGAGCCACAGGAATAAACTCCAGTCATTGAACCACAAGTGAAAACTATCTATGCCTAGGTCATGAAAGTTCCCTGCACAATATTATGCTCTCTTTTCTGTTTTCCCATTTAGTAGCTGGATGTCAATGCTGAAAACCTGTGATCTTGCAAGTCACACCCTGAAGATAAGTCTGCATGCTTGAATGACTACCTGTCCACAGTTCTTCCTGCTCCTCTCCTCCACTGAATCTTCCATGAGAATGAAAACTTAGCATATTGAGCCTCAAAATTGAGCATCAGCCCAAGGCTGCTGTCAGTGCTACTCCTCAACAACTGGGTGATCAGAAGGTCTTCATTTCTAGCTCTGTAGACTCCACTTGTGTGCACCATACAATTCGCCACCTTGTATTGTAATTTTGGTTTTCAAACTTATCTCTTTCAATAGCTTGTGAGCTTCACGAGGTCTCGGGAATTGGGTCTTTAATCTTTATGACCCAGCATCTGCCATAACAATTCAGCATATAAATACTTGACAAGTATTTTTTATAAATGAATTTGAGGTCCTCTCACACACTTTTCCCCACATCTATTTCACTGGAATACGAACAGAGGTTTTAAAGGAAAGCTGGTAGCAGGGGGAGGGGGTGTGGTATCTTCTTTATCTAAATTTTTGAAAAGCTAGGGTAAACAAAGCCTTGTGTTTCTTTATTAGGGTTGTGTTCCAATCTTCCAAGTGATAATGAGCATCATCAAGATAATATCTTTTTTTTTTTCCCCAAAAAAATATTTGGTCACAGGTTTCTTTTTTCTCACAGAAACATCTTGAAAGAATGACACACAGATCATGTTTTGGAAAAAGCTGACCTTGACTATTATATTACAAAATCTTACATGGTTACCCAGAAATGTTTTATTTCCAGCCTAGATACATAATTCAGAGAGTCAACTTAAAGATTCAGGGTTTGATGAATTTCTGGAATAACTAGGCTTCCTTGAGGGAGGTCTAGCTTTGGGTTATTTTTCTGCCCTGAGTAATAACATACAGAAAGAGAACAGGGGACTCGAAGATGAGCTATAGCATGCTTTGTGAATTGCTTTTGGTGACTTTGTTAGGTTAAGAATGAGCCAGAAAGACAACAGCTGTCATTTCAACAAGAGAGATAGTTTGGAAGTCACTAATGATAGAGTGGAAACTCGTTGAACCAGCTGTGGACCTTGGCATTGGATTTGAGGTGTCCCTCAAAAGATCCTGTGTTAATGGAAGAATATCCAGAGGTGAAATGATGGGATTGTGAGCGCTGTAATGTAATTAGTCCATCCTAATTGGAATGCACTTCCTGGGTGGTAACTGCAGGCAGGTGGCATGTGGCTGGAGGAGGTGGGTCTCTGGGGGTGTGCCCTGGAAGGGTGCCTCTTCCCTGCACTCCTTTGCTCCTGTTGTATCTGCTTCCTGGACACCATGAAGGAATCAGTAAGCCCCACCAGGCCCTTCCGCCAGACGTTCTTCCTCACCTGAGGCCCAGAGCAATGGAGTCGCCGGCCACGGATGGGACCACAGAGGCTGTGAGCCCATATGTAAGTCGTTCTCATTGGGTATTTTGCTCACAGTGATGAAAAGCAGACTAATAAACTTGTTGTCCTCAACTGTAAGGTCAAAATATGTGAAGAGCTTGGAACAGAACTTGACACAGGCAGGAATTCAATGTTATCTACTATCATTATTAGTTGATCGTTGACGGGAAGCCCCGTTGTGATGTCCTTCGACAAGTCACGTTTACCACTCTGGCTGGTTTTGGGGATCTTCTAAAGAAAGAAAAAAATACTGCCTATACTAAGGTCTTGTATTTTTTTTTTTCCTAATGAAGAAAAACCTTAAAAAAAAAATGTAGGGGGTGGGAGTCAATTTTCTCTGACTCCGAGTTCTGCACCGACCTGCTGGACTTCACTCTTTTTTAACTCCAGTCTTCTATCTGTCATTGTGGCATTGGGCAAATTGTATTCTTATTTTTTTTTTTTCTTTTGGAGATGCAAGGAGTTACTAATCAAATCTAGATTATCACCACTGGTGGTGACACACAGAGGCAGGGATAATTCCCCAAAGAAGATAATTCCATGTCATTTTAACCTGACCTTGGAATTCCAAACGACTTTCAGGTTTTAAATTCACCTTCTTAATTTGCTTGATACTATAATTTTAATTGCCTGGACATATGCCAATTAATGGCAGGGTTAAGATTGGCCCGAAGCAGACCGAATGCAGAATCTCTCCAACAGACATGACTGCCTGGAATTCTTAAGAGTAGAGCGAATTTATCCAGAGTAAAATGTCCTGGCTATCTAAGGTGAACACATGCTGTTTATTTTGTATAGTTTGCAGCTTTATCTCTGCACACATGAAATACTTATTTGATGTCACAGTGTGACTGAATCTACCACCCCCAATATTAGCACATCTTTCTTAAATAAAGTCCTCTATTTCTTTCTTTCTTTTTTTTAAATGTTTGGAATGTGCGGCTGCAGTTTTATTATCACATATAAATCATCTCTTAGACCTTGGAGAATCTGCAAGCTCTGGCATTACAGTTTTCAAGACGTTGGATGTTTTCAACTGAACTGAGGTCACCCCTCTATAGACTGTTCAGAGACAGAGAGGCCTGGGAAGAAATGTGAATTCCTGGGGCCACAGGGAAACAGAGATTTGCAAAAGCCTAGTGACTTTGCATCAAATTGTCATGCTACTTTGAAAGCCAATAAATGACAACTAGAAATGGGATTTTCGAGTACAAGGTATAGCTGAGAAAATAAAGCTCTTCAAACAATCCTTGATCAGGTTCCTAGTTTTACGGATCTGAACAAGAGCAACATTTCCAGAAATTCACATGTTGCCATATTTAATACGATGTGTTTCAAAAAGATTATGTGCATTGAGGGTGAATTCATTTATCACCAGATCCAAAGGAAGATGCTTAAATAAATACTTGTGCATATCAAATACATATTGGATACAATGAGAAAATTACAGAGGATTAACTTTAAAAATATAAGTATATATGCATATATAAATATAAATACATATAACATCTATATATGCACATATATGCACATACATTATATATTATACATTATATACAATACATTATATATATTATACATTATATATAATACATTGTATATTATATATTATATATAATACATTATATATATTATACATCTTATGTAATACATTATATATATTATACGTTATAGATAATGTATATGCATATATGTGTATAAATAAATATATATATGTATATATATATGCATGCCCCTGGCCTCGGGGTGACCATCTTATATTGAGGAAGCCAAGTCAAGTGAGTGAAAGGTCAGTTAAAAATAATTGACCAACAACTTGAAAATTAATGTAAAAGATACTATAATTCAATCATTATAAGAGGTAAGAGCAAAGCAACCTCACTGCTAACTAGCGGGCTACAGATTTGCCCTTGGCTTCTATGTCTCTCTCCTCTATCTCTTCTGGCCTCCCCCCATACTAGGGATTGAACTGAGGGGTGCACTACCACTGAGCTAAAGCCCCAGTCCTTTTTTATTTTGGGACAGGGTCTTGCTAAGTTGCTTAGGGTCTTGCTAAGTAGAGGCTATCCTCAGATTTATGGTCCTCCTGCCTCAGCCTCCCAAGCAGCTGGGATTATAGGCAATCACCACCATTTCCACCTCTTTGCTCCTATTTCTAAGAAGTTTCTTATAAAATTTCATTCTTCACTAAAGAAGACTACCAACTTCGTCTTCAATGACACAAGTTTTCAATTATTTTTAACATATTCTCTCTGATACTAATGCATTTTGAAACCAAATACAATTAATGAGACCTGAAATGATTAATAACTGTGTGAATCTCCTCATTAATTTTTTTTCAAGCAGTATTTATTCTCATGGATTCACGACTTACATAAATGCTAGTTCATTGAATGCTTACAGCTAATCCCCTTTGTGACTGAATTCTAGAACCCTAAATATGCTCTCTTTGAGAAAGTGTAGGTCTGCTGTTTAGAAGAACTAAGATTTAGAGGAAATGAAGCAATTCTGTCATTGCACCTGTCTCAGCTCTTTTGGAGAAAAACTGAATAGGGCCACTCACTTCTTAAATCATAAGTTAAGATTAAATAAAATAATATCCTGTGACAAATGTCTAGAAGAGATCTGGGGCTGGGCAGTGGTCCTAATATTCATGGTAAAAAGATTGTGCCCTGCAAATTTCTATTAGAAATAAAGGATGGTGCTGATATTCCTGGTCTTCGGATTTAAGGAAACGGGAGGGATGATCCTTTTCAGATATGAAGTCAGATCATAAAATAACAATGCAGTCCGGATATCTATAACAGACTGTGAACTTCAGTAAATCACTTTACTTCCCCAAATCTTACATTTCCTCCCCTGTGAACAGAAGTATCAGTAGATTTGCCTTCATATTTACGCAGTTTGATCACAGAATTAAATGAGGTAACACATAGATTACGTACCATAATACCTAGTATATCGTTTAAAAATCACAGCTCACTATTATTGCTATGGGGGGGGTCTTCTTGGGGCCAGCCATTTTTTGATGACAACGGGGACATCTGATACAAACTAACTGAGTGTCATAACAAGTTAGGACAATTGGACAATGTCATGTGCCAACTTTATGGAATGTCTTGCGTGGCTGGATGAACTGGGAGACTTTTATTTCAACGGGTCGCCTAAAATGAAGGAAGTGCCTATTGAAAAAGGGGGTCAGACATTTCCTGCCCCCAAATAGCTTCTTTTCCCTCTCTAGAACTCTTTGCATGAAAAACCAGTCACTGCAGAATGCCAGTTTCAACTTCTCTCTCTACCCAACCACAGCAACTTAACCACGCACACCCCAGGCGTGACTCCCCTCTCTGAGAAGTGGCCGCACACAGGACCCTTGCTAACTGAATAGGAAGGTTTACAGAGTGCATATTTAGAAAAAAAAAAAAAAAAAAAAACAAAAAACTAATTTACTTTGGCTCTCTGTAACAGACCTATCCTGTTTTCATGCAGCTGATCCAACTTTCAATTCATAAAAGCAAAACCTCCTTAGAACCAAAATAAATACTAATCTTAAATTCAATGTACCCTGACAGCAAATAAGTTTGCTGTGCTTACTTTGGCATGAATAAAAAGTCCGCAAGGAGACTCCTACATAACAGCATGTTTACAAGTTCCATTACCCACTGGAGAGATTGATGTAATAAACCTATAATAAAAAGCCTCATGTTATAGATTTTTCTAATGTTTCTTATCAAACAGCCTATATTATCTTGGCTGGTGTGTTCGATTTAAAATAGGTTTTCAATAAGTGTCTCAGAGGTAGAGGTCATTTTCACTTAGCTCTCTGACATGCAAGGATGTTTACAGATACTTTCTGGCCCTAGAGTTGGAAAAATATGCTTATCTGGTCAAGTAGTTCAGGGTATTAACCTATGAATTTATTTTCAGCCTTTCACAGTTTTTCAAGCTGTAACAGTTGGCTAGCCCATTCCATAATTTATTTTTATTATCAACAGTATGTGGGTGAACTCTTCCAGATCACATCAAACCATCCTGCAATCTTTTTTCAGTGGGGAGTACCCAGGATTGAACTCAGGGGCACTCGACCCCGAGCCACATCCCCAGCCCTATTTTGTGTTTTATTTAGAGACAGGGTCTCACTGAGTTGCTTCGCACCTCGCTGTTGCTGAGGCTGGCTTTGAACTCACGATCCTCCCGCCTCAGCCTCCTGAGCTGCTGGGATTACAGGCATGTGTCATGGTGTCTAGCCTCTCCTGCAATCTTAAAATATTTTGCATTACAGAGGATGTACAGAGAGATTGCTCATTTGAACTTGGAAGTATCTGACCAGAACTTCCAAAGAGCCATTCTCCTGAACTCCACAGCAAATCACTTAGGGGACACTGGCCATCCTTGCATCCTGGGAAAATGAGGATAATTGATAAGGCATAAGAAAAACACTTGAATGAGTGGGAATCCAGACTTGTGTGTATACACTGTCTCCAAGTTCCAGGTGCTGCTCAGCAATCTACCTCTAAAGAAAGATTTTTTGCAAAGTAAACTGTTTCTGTACACAATCTTAAAACATTAAATAGCTTAGTCCCCCTTTTTGAGACTTGACCTCTCAATAATTTATTGCCACATTAAAATCATCCAAAAGCACCCATGCATTCAATGGTTCAAATGCTAAATTTGTCCATATTGTGTCCCAGGCCCTCTATTGGAATTAGGGACTTAAATGGTGAACAAACTGTCATGGTTACAGTTACTCTTCACAAGACATGGTGCACTGAGGGAAAAAAATGGACATTAATCAGTCATAAAAACAAGTCTTTGGTTACAACTGGTAAAACATGCCCCAAAGACTGAACCACACAGAGATGCTAACGCTTCTGGGCAATTTCTTCTGGCATTAGGCCAAAATTCTTTTTCCACGGGCAATAGTAGTTAAGATTCTTATGTTGCTGTTTTATCTTTTTTTTTTTTTTTAATTTATCATGAATTTCTTGGGCTTTGCATCAATTTTTCTCTCTTGAGATACTAAATGCATCCTCATCACCTGCTGTAAAGTAAAATAAGATCACATATACAGTTTTGTCACTGAATTCTACTCTAATTGCTTCTAAAATTCCATAGAGCTCCTGGTCCAATCTCCACATTTGTGCTAAATACAGTCACAAATCTAATACTCCCTGGACAATAAAAATGCTCTTGTTTCTTCCATGCCAGAAAGTCCATTCTATTTTTGAGATGTCTCTAATGATCAGAAAGCAAGTCTTAAATGTGAGCTAGAAGGTTCCCCCAGTTTTATTTAAGTTCTGGGACTCCTGCAAACAAGTTGAACTCCTTCTTGTGATGGGCCTTCAATATTGAAGTTTGTCAACCCAAATGGGAACATCCTAAAAGTCCAGAGAACTCTGGTAATGCAACAATGATTTATATATTTGTTTCATGAGCATCTTTCTGGCCAAGAAGTATTGGGATGCTAGATGTTTAAACATTCATGTTCCCTCTTTTCAGATAACTCTGGTGAAGGCCAATCCTTTGGCTAGGTTCTTAAGACTTCTTTCTACATTACAGAGATGTCAGGTATCTCGGGATGGTGTTATACCTCTGGCAGAATCAACGACTCGCTCTGGGAATAGTCTCTGTTTTGCAAGGCCAACCCCTGGGGACTGCCCTGCATGCTAGAATATACGAGGAAACAGAAATAAACAGAGAGGAGAGCACTAGATAAATGGGATTTAATGCTGCAGTGTATTCAGCCAACACTGAGACCCTTAATTCAACTTTCATGAGAACAGCAGAGAAACTTCACTATCAATCTCATTCTGGCAAAGGGGAAGAGCACACAGAACCAAGGAGATAGTTGGTCATTAAACACTTAAAAAAATAGAGACTGGCCCCCACACACTCCGTGACGTCAGGGTGCACACACATCCCTTAACAGCCACATCCCTTAACAGCTCTTTACAGTCGCAGCTGTAAACCTTCCCAGCGTGACATGCCTGAGTCTCCTCCAGAATGAATGGTTCCAAAGGCAACTTCTCACTAAGATTCTCTCTCAAGCTGGGGAGAGGAGGAATAAAGCATGAAGATGTTCTAAATTCTTTGAAAATCAGCATTATGATCCCTCATAGAGTGTGACTTTCCAGAGAGCATGTGACCAGGTGGGACTTTCTACCTTGGGTATACTCCAAAACAACTGCCCAGGGAATGAGTTTCTTAGAAAGCCATCTGACTTCAGAGTGAGACACTACCTTCTGCACAAGGCCCTACAAGTTCTAGAATGTTGGGCTGCCATAAAATGTCCATGGGTCCAGTTCCCTCTTAGCCAGGTATAATATCCACCGTGTTCAATAGGCAGGGAAGAGAAGCAAGGAAGTTGTTAATGACCTGAACTTCCAGAAAGGTCTGCAGATGCCTGTTTGCTTTTACAAAGTTCCACACAGATATCTTGCTTACACTTGCTAAGGTGAGAAAACGAAAGAATCAAACAAAGGAGACAGCAAACATCATTTACCCAACTCTCTTCCGGAATATTCTTTCTCTTTCCTAAATATATATATATATATATATTTTTTTTTTTTTTCTTTAAATACAAACTGCAGGTCAGAACTAAATGCTTATAACCTGCTCAGCTTTGAGGAACAGTAACCCTGTGTTGGCTCTTTCTCCCTTCTACTGGCCTCTTTAAGTCTTTTAGAAAAGGGAGATCCAGGTTATAAAAAGCATGGGGTGAAATGCAATCTTTCTTGTGGTTCTAAGGTATATAATGAAACCTCAGTTTTTAGGGTATTTCAACAGGCATGATTACAAACAGTATAATTTTGAAAGCAGCATGATAATTAAAATGATAAGGTTTCCTTCTAGGGCTTTGCGATCTGAAGAGTTTAAAGGGTTTCCAACTTTGAGGGGGGCTTTTGGACGATGCTCTCAGCAATCAACCAAGGGTCTGGCTTGGCAACCAAGCTGGTTGCCATGGATCAAGAATGCTTTTCCCCACGGTATTCCAGATGCCACTGAATCCCTGCAGCTCAGCTCTGGAGCAGAGGAGAAGGTAAAGCTCACCCCCTGAAACACATCAACTGCTTTCAAGACAGAAAGCAAGGAAGTGAGTAACTTAGCAAAGGCAAGTTCTATCATCATGTGGTCTCATTCAAGACAAAACTACCAAACGCACACCTCGCCTGCATCGTTTTAACTAATAGCTGAAGGGAAATAAATGAAATAAAAAGGCAGGAAGAGCACAAGAAATAAAAGCTAGAATCAACCACTGGGATAGATTCAAACTAAAAAGCTTTCTCTCAGCAAAGGAAACTATCAGCAATGCGAAGAAAGAGCCTACAGAGTGGGAGAATATCTTTGCCAATCATACTTCAGATAGAGCACTAATCTCCAGAATCTATAAAGAACTCAAAAAACTTTACTCCAAGAATTCAAATAATCCAGTCGACAAATGGGCTAAGGAAATGAATAGACACTTCACAGAAGAAGATCTATAAGCAATCAACAAACATATGGAAAAATGTTCAACATCTCTAGTAATAAGAGAAATGCAAATCAAAACCACCCTAAGATTCCATCTCACCCCAATTAGAATGGCGATTATCAAGAATACGAGCAACAACAGGTGTTGGCGAGGATGTGGGGAGAAAGGTACACTCATACATTGCTGGTGGGGCTGCAAATTAGTGCAGCCACTCTGGAAAGCAGTGTGGAGATTCCTTAGAAAACTTGGAATGGACCCGCCATTTGACCCAGCTATCCCACTCCTTGGCCTATATCCAAAGGACTTAAAATCAGCATACTACAGAGACACAGCCACATCAGTGTTCATAGCTGCTCAATTCACAATAGCCAGACTGTGGAACCAACCTAGATGCCCTTCAGTTGATGAGTGGATAAAGAAACTGTGGTATATATATATACAATGGAATATTACTCAGCCATAAAGAATGATAAAATTATGGCATTTGCAGGCAAATGGATGAAATTGGAGAATATCATGCTAAGTGAGATAAGCCAATCTCAAAAAGCCAAAGGACGAATGATATCGCTAATAAGTGGAGGATGACACATAATGGGGGGGAGGAAAGGGTTAGTGTTAGGGTTAGAGTTAGGGTTAGGGAGGGGGGCAAGTATGGAGGAAGGAAGTACTGTATAGAGGGTAAAGAGGGGTGGGAGGGGTGGGGGGAAGGGAAAAAAATAACAATGAATCAAACAACAATACCCTATGTAAATCTATGATTACACAAATGGTATGCCTTTACGCCATGTACAAACAGAGAAGCAACATGTATCCCATTTGTTTACAATAAAAAAAAAAAAAAAAAAAAAAAAAAAGGCAGGAAGATCGTTTTTGTTATTTAAGCCCTAAAAGAGATGGAACTGGTACAAGGAGAAAGGAAGAGACTTGGGTAGGTAAAGTCAGAGGTTTTGGAGAAAAAAAAACAGGAGAAAGAAAAAAAAAATATCTCATGCTCAAGTCACAGACCTAAGTGAATTTAAGAAGCAAGGTCAGTGGACGGGGGTTAAGGAATCTGAGCTCCGTGCCTTGATACAGGAGTTACTACCCTTATAAATGGACATATTTTTTCCCCTCCCTTCTGAGCTCTGTTTTCCTCACTTGAAAATTCTCTTAAGACACTGTCTTATGAACCCACAGTCTGAATACATAGAAAAGAGCTCTATCTACAGATTCACTGGTAGACATCACAAAAGGAATAATTATTAAAGAAGCACTTTGGAAGATAATCTAAGGCACATGCATTGAGTCTTCGAGAAGCATGCTGAAATATAACCAGTGATTTCAAAAGGTGATTAATGAGCCGGGCATTGCGGTGCACGCCTGTCATCCCAGTGGCTCAGGAGGATGAGGCAGCAGGATCTCAAGTTCAAAGTCAGTTTTAGCAATTCAGTGAGGTCCTAAGTAACTCAGGGAGACCCTGTCTCTAAATAAAAAAATAACAAGGGCTGGGGTTGTGGCTCAGTGGTTGCGTGCCCCTGGGTTCATTCCCCATCCCCTAAAAAAGTTACTGGTGAAGCAGAATAGATTAGGAACCCTTGTCCCAGGTCCTATCCCCCTTTGATCAGCAGAACTGACATGCTGCTAAGGACCTCTTGTTCATCCTTCCCTGTTGCTGTGATTGGAGGAGGTAACTCCCCCAAGTTAGGAAGAAGGTCCTGTTTACCAAAAGATTATCCAAGCATGCCGAGACCCTCCAGTTTCACCCACGGTAACCCATTAAAGTAGAAACCCCACTGAAGACCTCATACTTACTACCTGTATCTCATGCTTCTCATAAAAAACCTGGGAATGAGCATCATGGGCAAGACACAGGAATCTGTCCGTCACCCTTCACTTGACGTAAACCTCTCTTAGCAAAAAGCCCGTCAAAGGCAAACAAAGGACTTGGAAGCACCTATTAACACCCATAGGAGTTCCCAGGCAGATGTTTCTGTCATGTCCCTGCTGCACACTTACAGTGTGTCTTCATCCAATAAGCTCTTCGATCTGCTCCTTTTTGTCTTGATGGGTTCTCAAGACCACATGGTGGCCATCACCCAAGTTCCATGAAAATCAAGTCTTGACATTTGTAGGCTGATTTCCAATTTGGGGTTGTCCCTGTGTTATCTCAGGCCAGTTTAAAGACTCTTCTTTAACACATGATCGAGAACTGATGTCTGAGCCACATTAGACAATCACCTTCCTTCATTTAGAGTCACAGTTCATTTTTGACGAAAAAGTGTGTCGCCCGGCGTGCACACCAGTGTGCACACCAGCATTGACTGCAACTTGGCTTTGAATAAGTTTCTAAAAATAGAAAGCTTAGCTGTTGCCAAATATGAAATCCAACTTCAAAGCACAGGGTTTACCAGCACTTAAAATATTCAGAAGGATAAAGCGTAAGTCATAAAGAAAATTCCAGAGAAGAAGAGACTGAAATGTTTAAAATAATAGTCAAAGGAGGAAGATCAGGGCAGAGTTCTGGGAAATGCAGAAATGCTCGTGGATGGAGCGCCTCATGGGAGATTCAGTCTGCACTCTGAAAGGTGACCTCCCCACGCTTAGGTTCCTGCTTTTTCTAACTGCTGAATGGGGTAGTACAAAGACTAAATGCATCCACCATATTTTGTTTATCTGCTTCCCAAGGATGGACATGAGATTGCCCCAGACTTCCATCATTATCATCAAGACAGCCTCCATTTGGATGTGTGAAATTTCTGGGTTTTTTTTTTTTTGTACTGGGAATTGAACTCAGGGTCGCTTAACTGCTGAGCCACATCCCCAGCCCTTTTTTCTAAATGTGTGTGTTTTATTTTGAGACAGGGTCTCACTAAAAGTTGCTTAGGGCCTCGCTAAATTGTCAAGGTTGGCCTCGAACATGTGATCCTCCTGCCTCAGCCTCCCGAGTTGCTGGGATTACAGGTGAGCACCTCCGTGCCCGACAAGGATGTGTGAAATTTCTTGAAGATGGACCCCCACCCAGGAGCTAAATGGCAGGGCACCATGTATAGCTCCATGAATTTGACCAAGAAATACTCCATGGTTTTGTGTAAGGTTGCCTCGGTACCCGTCCACTAACAGGCAGGGATGTTTCTGTGGTCCTCCTCCTGCCCCGAGTCACTCTAGTACCCAGCATTATCCAGTTTCTTAATATTTCCCCACTGGTTCAAATAAAGTATTATTTCATCATCTTTAAAACATAAATGTCCTCTCATCCGGAAGAACCAGTCCAACTGCGCCCTGTGCCATCTGTCCCACCTGGTGCCACTGGACAGGTCCTTGCACTCTCTGGGACCCTGGTGGAGTTTTCTGTTCATTTCTGTGTCTAGACACAGTAGCACCATCCCTGTCTCTGGGAGGAGGGGGTGTCTATGTAGATCCCCGAGGGCAGAGGCCGCCCTGTGGACCACCTTCTCCGGAACCAGTGCAGGCACCCGCCATACTTGTTTCGTGAATGGCCATGTCATGAGATCATGCTCCTCTCTCTCTTCTGCTCCAGACTTTCCCTAAGCGAGGCCATTCTTGGAGATGTGCAAAGGGTGCAGGTCTTGGAGCCCCATGTGAATGTGATCAAGGACTAGAAACACACCAGGTGGCCTGGGAAGAGGTCACGGTGAGGAGGAGGGGGACACAGTGGGATCAAAGAGACCCAGGAGTGAAGAGACAAAGGCATCAGAGGCAGCTTGGGATCAGAGAGGGGCTTAAGGAAGATCTCCTTCTCATCTGCTCAGACCTTCTTTCTAAGAGACAAGAGTGCTTTTAAAAGCTTCCCTAGCTTTGTGTTTGAACACACGGCTCCACGTCACATACAACCCCAAGAACAGGATCCTCGTTGGTTATATTCCATGTACGTATAATGTGTCACAATACATTCTGCTGTCATGTCTATCAAAACAGAACACAAAAAATAAAAAATTTTAAAAAAGAAAACTAAAGATAATTAAATGAGGAGATAATGCCCTTCTCACAATGTTGTTGGGGTAGTTAATTGAACGAAATTATGAATTGGTCATGCTGAGCACACAGGAAGGCTTATTCTAAATATTTATTTGATGAATGTGCCTTGCATTGAATGCAAGAGAATTATATACAAATAATGTTTGCTTCTTTGAGCTTTTAAATTTGTTGCAGTTGACAAAAATATATATATTTTGATTTTGATTTTTTGATTTTTTTAATTTTACAGACTACATTTTGAGTCACTGTACACAAATGGGGTACATCTTTTTCATTTCTATGGTTGTGCACATGTAGATTCACACCATTTGTGTAATCGCACATGTACATAGGGTGATGATGTCTGTCTCAGTCCACCATCTTTAAATATATATATATAAAATATATATATATATGGAGATGGATAATAGATGGAGCTGTTATAGTGGTCACTCTTGAGTATTAACCCTAAAGGACTCTCCATGTCTTTTTTCCTTGATAAATGTTATCAAGGGAAAAAACCGGAATGGTCTTCCTGACCATATGGACTTGGTCAGTCCGTATCTGTTAATAAAAGATACCAGTACCAGGGATGGGGTGGTGGCTGGGTTCCATCTTCAGCACCACATAAAATATATGGCATTTATATATGATATATATAGACCAGTCCCCATTGCTTTCCAAATACAGGGTCTGTGACCCTTATAACATGATTGGAAAGGAATCAGCTGTTCTGTCAGATCCTCCTGCCCAGAAAAATCCATGCCTGTCTGACCGTATCATTTCTCAAAGTGAAATAATAAAGATCAGATGTTTTTTTTTCCAGATATTTGTGGTCTATGTGAAAGTTCTGCACAGGATATGGGCAACCCAAAGAACCAGTGACGTCTCTATGGTGTCTTAAGTGGTGACTCCCAAGGGAAAGTGGCATTTTGACAGAGGGGGGGGTTGGGAAAAACCAAGAAAATAAAAAGCACAATCCGCAGACCACCTGCTGTGTATTTGTTACGCACAATGATGGCCAGGCACCTGGCTTTGCCTAAGTGTCAACTGCCAATTACAGTTTCCTTAAAACCTTCAAAGGATCCAGCACCTGACTGTAAGCTGGCAACTTAAGGAACAGAGTTCAAGTCTTTTCTAAAGTGACTACAGACACCATCTGATATTAATAATGCTAAACTAACAATGATCATAAAGGAGAAAGCAGGATCAAGATTTTTGCGAGCAGAGACAGCTGGGAGTTTTACGGCAATTTGGAATTTACAAAACTCCCTCCCCTTGCCTGTGCCTGTCTCAGTCTTGTGAGGATGCGTGTCCCCTTTCACAGATATGCAAAAGGAAGAGTCCCAGAGGTGAAGTGACTAGCCAGAGATGACCTACGTTGTGTGTGCCTGTTTGTATACCTAAGCCATCCTGAGATGAGAACCTGGGTCTCTGGGTCACAAATGTTAGGAAGATTGTACTCCGTAGGTCTGCAACACAGGCTAAAAACAGGAGAGGAGAAAAAAACAAACAAACAGATTATGGCTTTGAAAGAATGTCTGTAGTCACAGAGCGCAGGAAAGATTCTGAAATACAGCAGAGGAGACCCGGCTCACCTGACACTTTCAGAAGCGGGTCAGTATCCATTCTGCTTTCAGTTCTCAAGCCACAGGACATTGCCAGATGGAGGAGAAGCTTTGTCCTGGGGGGTCTGAGCCAAAGCCAAACTCCACTCCCTCCAGGTTCACACCCTCACACCCAGACCCTCGTATTCTTGGAGTGCCACTGTACTTGAAGACAGGTTCTTCAAAGTGAGTGCCTGAGGGTGAGCCCTAATCACATCCGACTGGTGTCTGATAAGAGGAGGAAATCTGGAAGCATTCAGAGGAAAGCCCAGGTGAGCACAGGCTGGGCAGGTGGCCACAGAGAGGACCCTCAGGAGAAACCCAATGGCCCACACCCTGATCTTGAGACTTCCCAGCCTCCACAACTGCAAGGAATTACATTTCTGCTATTTAACACACCCAGCCTCTGGTACTTTGTTATGGTAGCCCCAGCAGACTTGGTAATAGATAATAAGAGAGAAACCGAACTGTGCATTTGATATTTTAAGATGGTCACAACAATAGCCATGTTTAATATTTATTGAGAGCCTATTATGGCCTCAGAAAGATGCTAAGGGTTTAGCGCGTACGGAACACCTTCAATTTTGGCCACAGTTCTATGAACCAAGTATTGTCATTCCTGTTTACAGATGAAAACACGGAGGCACAGAGTGATGAATAACCTGAGTGAACAGCTTAGCTGATACCTGAGTCCCGGGTCTGGCACAGAAAATATAAATATTCATCAATAAATATTCACTGCCCTTCATAAAAACACTGAGTCCTGTAAACTGAATATTCATTTTAATTTAATATTCATGTAGCATTCATGAACCTTGAATATAGACCACACACACCTGCTGTCTATCTTTTACTGTCCACTCCATTTAGGACACAGTTATCCCTCAGGATCTGGGTGGTTCAGAGCCCCCGCACACTCCAGGATAAAATTCCAAGGATGCTACAGTCTGTAATATGTGATGGGGGGTTTGGCCTCTAATCCATTCTGTTTAAGTCACTTCTGGATGACTTACAACACATAGTGCAATATAAACGCTAAAGACATGGTTTTAGGAAATAATCACAGAAAAACGTCTGCACATGCTCAGTTCAGACATTTTTTAAAAATATTTTTCATCCATGATTGGTTGAATCTGCAGGTGGGAGAGCCAAGGAGACGAGCAGACAGTGAGACTTTGGTTTGTATCATCGTGATTCTATAATTCTAAGTGCACATGGTATTCCCTGTCTTTTTATCAGAAGAGACCCTTCCCTCTCGGAGGATAAAATCGGTTGCCCCACAGGGTCCACGACAGAAGTCGATCTGGGTCCTCTGCACTGGACTCTCAATGTCGCACATCTTCCTACCCTACCTACGTTTCTAAGGAGACAAACCACAAGAGTTGACGTGATGCAATTGAAGAATAAATATAAATCACTTAGGAAGAGATGCTATTTCTGTGTACACATGTGTATGTGTTTTCGCAGATTCTGAAATGTGAAGAGTCAGAGGTTGGAAACCTGGAAGCTGGCTTTTCTTTTCTTTTCTTTTTTTTAATTAGAATAACATTGTGTGAGAAGGGCCTCGTAGCTTCTATTACCCCACTGATTATGAAGAAAGGGTGAACCTCGACTCTGGGTTTGAGCTAAGGGCGTTTTTAACAAAAGCATTTTGTATATTCCCTGTAGGTGAGGAAAAGGAAGCTGGGGACCAATTTTTAAATGGAACATCTTGAACAAATTACAGCAAAGGAAAATTTGAGGCCTTGATAATTTAAGTGTTATTTTTACTACTAATGTGAATTCAACCCTAGCAAATTAAAACAGGAAGAATTAATTGGATATGCAAATGAGATTATTCAGTATATAAATCTAATTACATACCAATTTGCTTTAACAGCATGAAAAAAGAATAAATTGTTCTATGTAAATTGATTGTCTTAAATAACCACCTGTAGCCCAGCAAAAATTATCTTGGAAAAGCTATACCGGAAGAGCAGACGTCCAAGTTAATAACATCTTGTTCCTCACAGATCTTGTCGAGAGAACTGCTTTACAATGAAATGTGCTTGTTCTCCTGATATACAATAAGGTATTATCAGGTTTCTAGCTCATGAGGGAGTAACGTTGGCTTTCTTCCCCCCAGAACACAATGGATTGATGAGACATGTTGATTTCTGTACCACTTAATCCTATCACACACACTAGACGTGAAGTCGGAGCAAATTTCATGTCTGGAAAAAACCAGAAAGAGAAGTGGATCTAGAGTTGGGTCTTGGTTAATTTGGTTGTGACTCTCAAATCTATTTAATAAACTGTTTTCAATACACTCAAGCAACCTCTTTCCACCACCCATCTTTAAAATTTATTTTCTTTGCCACAGAGTTTAGGCAAACGAGTTTTCAATATTTAACTGGGGCAGGAGGAATTAATTCCCGAAGCCCTGTGTCTTGGAAACAGAGTAATTAGCAGAGTCATAATAAGACACGAGATGAGGGATTAGTTGGTTTTCTTGACCACCATGTTTGGCTGTAGTTGAGGCACTAGCATCTGCCCAAATAGAAATATTTACCAAGGGCACTTAGGGTTGGCTGCATTAAGACTGAGTCCATTTTCAACAATGCTAAGCCAGAAAACTCAAATGTCTGAAGTTTCTGTGATTCTCTTAAAGACAGATCATAAAAGGACGTGCTGAGCCAGCTTGCTGTGGTATACACACACACACACACACACACACACACACACACTGGAATATTACTCAGTCATAAAGAAGAATAAAATTATGGCATTTGTAAGTAAATGGATGGAGCTGGAGAATATCATGCTAAGTGAAATAAGCCAATCCCCAAAAACCAAAGGCCAAATGTTTTCTCCAATAAGTGGATGCTGATACATAATGTGTGTCGGGGGGCCGAAGAGAAGGATGGAGGAACTCTGGTTTGTATAGAGGGAAATGAGGGGAGGGGAGGGGAGGGGCGGGGAAAGGACAGAAAGTGGAATGAGACCAACATGACCCTGCGCACATGGATTCATGCTAAAAATACAATTCCACCAGAGTCCTGACCACTCAGAGTTAGCCAGTGGTGTTTTGGAGGACAGAGGATGGAGATCAAGTGTCCGCAGAACCCAGTGACTGACAGACAGACTGACAGACCAGGCAAGCGCAGCAAGAGCGGGAGGTTCCTTGGCCCTCAGCATTCGGTTTGGGCTCTCAGGCTCGAGAGAGGTTCCCAAAGGAACTACTCAAAGTCCCCGAAACCTAGATCTACGCAGCGTGTGATCCTGCTGACCGCAACTCGACTTTCCCACGGAAGGCCCTTCTGAAGCTTCCTTAGGACAACGCGCCTCCATCTCGAGCGACAATCAGCAAGGACAGCTGGCGCTGGGCTTGGGGGCATCTCTGATCAAGTTCTGTGCCTCTGGGGACGTAATTAGAATTTACCTTCAGGGGCTTCCTTCTCTGTTCTTCTTCCTTCCTGGGCCAGGAGGGAGAGCCTGGGAGCAGGTGCGGGGCCAAGAGCAGCGGCCGAGCCCCAAGCTGTTCCCGGGCTGCTCACCGGCTGAAGCTAAGGACTCAGAAGGAAGCATCGGCCTGCTGACGGGGTCTGGGGCTGGACCCCCAATCCACGCCAGACAGCAGCCTCAATCTGAGCAGAGCAGGAAGCAAATAGGGTCATCAGATACACGGGAAACCGGGCTTCGATCCGAGGACAGCATGTGGATCTGAGCGAGAGGACGTTCCCACACCTTGACACAGGGCTGTGGCAACCTCGTGTGGCCCTGCGGGGACCTGACGGGCGGTCAGAGAGACGCCTTTGACTGTAGCTAAGCAGTTCTGTCTCCTCTCTCTCCTTTTTATAGCAGAGCTCTGACGATCAGGTCCAAACAGACTACATAGCCCTTCTTAGCTCCTGATCTCCCTGAAATTTTGCCTCTTATATATTTATGTGTTAGGGTCTTCTCCAGCTGAAAGGTGAGCGGGGTAAACTTGTCAGTAATTTCACACTGCGTTTCCTGCTCTAGGAACGCTCTGTGGGGCATGCCTGTGATTTCTGTTGCTAGAGAACATGGTTCCATTACAGGTTCCTGAGACCAACGCATTCTGAGGTCATCTGACGGGGAGAGATGAATTCACGGGGCTTCAAAGGGCTCCGTGAAGATGAGACTGTGTGACTTGCATAGTTGAAGCCCTTCCTCCACGACAGGTATCATGTGTAATGCTTTAAAGGGCTCGCTTCAATGCCCCTGCACATCTGCCCTAGGAAGTATACTCTACCATCTATAGATGGTACTATACCATCTCCACCGTCCAGAAGAGGACACCGAGGTTCAGAGTGGTTAGGCTGCATCACCAAAACACACAGCCTCTCTGTTTGTGGATTGCAAACAGAGACTCAAGGAATCAGTGTCTATTGGGTCTTAAAGAGCAAAGAGAAGCTCAATCAATGCAAATAAGTAAAGGAATTGCAGTAATACACAAAGAAAAACAAAAAAATTTACAAGTTTATCCTTTCATTTGTAGGAGTAAATATTTGTATGATCACTGAGCAGGAGAAGAGAGATTGGGAACATGAAAGAAAAGCCGTGCATTTTAGACTTGGCCATAATATAAACAGACACAGAGAATGTGGACATATACCTGCATCTAAGTAGACACACCTATGCAAAAAAAAATCTGCTAAGGTTGGAAGACATTGACGCTGAAGAGCCGGAGTCGACTCTCTAGAATGTAAGCGGTTTATTTGAGGAGTGAGAGGGGTCTCCTTTATTTCCAAAGTTTCTATGAAATAGTGGGAGCGCCACCAAAGTTAAGGTGTGAGAGAAATACAGATGTAATTAAATTTATTATTCGACATCATGCGAATATGGCTTGCAGGCTGACTGGCTTTAAAAAAGTCCCATCTGTCGATTCGGGCTGTGACAGAATCCTAGAAACACTCCTTGTGGGCACCGCACGGGCTCTGGCAAACCAGATTTCAAGAATTCACCTCCAGGATACCAAACTGGGGTGCCATTCACTGGGCTGCAAAGGTCTGCTGCAATCTGGGGGCGCCACTCAGGGCAATCGTGTCTAGCCAGGGGTGGAGATGGGAGCATGCTCTGCACGCACCTCCATGGGAAACAGGCTGAACAGTCAGACTGGCAATATTGTCAGTGGAAGGACTAAAGTTGATGAATTTGTCATTCTCCACTAGAAAACTTATTTGCACTTATTTGACAAATGTTGAGATTGTTTTAATGAGCGAGTCCCTGCACTAGCCAGAAATAAAACCAGCTCGATGTTCAAATGCAAAGGCTGATGTGGGGTGATTGTCATGCTTCCTGCTTCCGTGGCTGCGTAAAAACGTGAACAATGCATCCCCCCCCCCGCCGGAAGCGTGGAGGGAATGCACACAAACCATTTCACATCTCTGTGTAGAGGAATTCAATAGGGTTGTTAATATGCACCCCCGTGAAAATGCCTCTCCTAATGAATAGAATGATCTGGTGACAGTCAGGTACGAGGCCGCATTTAATTTCATCCATCACTAAGACCTGATGCATTTGGTGCATTTCTAACAAACACAGACTTGCAGGGGTGTGTTGCATTGATTTTGTGGGTATTAATGAACACATTGAGTTTTAATGAGCAATCGGGCAGAATTCTTCTCTGTGTGCCGAGACAGAATGGAGAAATCAAGGGCCGTTTTCAGGACCACAGTCCGATTGTTCTCTCTCCTGCTTAATCAACCTTATTTTCTTCTTCTCTTCTCCTCTGTCCAGCTCTCTGAAGCCACCTCCCATCAGAGAGAAAAGTGACCTGACAAACGTGACACCTTGAGAAAGAGCCACTGATGAGGACACATAATCCCAGGAAACAGCTGCGTGGTGAGAAGGGTCTCTGCTTCCGCAGTCAATCAGCAAGGAGCCCTGTCCATCGGGGGTGGACTGTGACATGAGGAAGGAAGGAGGGTCTTGGTGTTTTAATCAAGCACCTTGCCTATGTTCCCCAAAAACACATGCAAAGTATGAGTGTGTGTGTGTGAGACAGATATATGCATGCATGCATGCGGGTTTATACATGCACATGGGATGGGTATGTGTACACATGTACATGCATGTATTTATATACATGCATGTGATAGCTATGTGCATGCATATGGGTTAGATACACATGTGTGGTAGGTATGTGTGCATATGCATGTGTTTATACATGCACCTGTGATTGGGGTGCATACATATGTATTTACACATGCATGTGATAGCTGCATGTGTTCATGCATATTTATATATACACATAATTAAGTACATGTGCATGTTTCTATATATGCATGTGATAGGTATGCATGTGCATATGTGCATACACATGCATGATAGATACATGTGCATATGTATGTGATTCTATATGTTCTATATGATAGGCCCTATGCATGTGTATTGTTTATATATGAGCATGTCATCGCATGCATATGCACGTCATGCAAGGATATGCACACACGTCCACACATGTGTTAGACAGGTCTGTGTGTGCGCGCATGAGTCTTTGCATACACGCTGTAGGAACTGTCCCTGGACATTGCAGAACTGTTTCTGGGTCTCGCTCTTTCTGCCTCGGCTGCTGCTGAGTTCTGAGAGAGCTCCTGGGGACCGTCCACCGCTGTTCCACCCTCCTTTCCCTAAAGGACCACCTCAGGTGACCACTGGCTCCCCAGCACCTCCCAGTCTCTTCACATCCTCCCTGTTCTCCCCACCAGTGCTTCCCGATGACCTCATCTCTGCCAGACACTCTTCTGTACAAAATCCGTCTTCTCCTTTTGGACAACCCACCAGGGCCTTGCTGGATCTCTGAATAGAGACAGGCCACGTCCCAAGAAGCCCTGTGCTGTTGGAGTACAGCTTGGGACCAGCCCTTTCGACAGCAGGGTTCACGTATGATGAGCTAGCTTCTGCTTCTGAGACTCAGTGTGAGTTCCAACTTGTCACAGGCCACCATCCTGGGATGGATTTCCCAACAGTGCCGTCTGAGAGCCCAGAAAGCTAGCGTGCAAAGAACAGCCACGTCAGACGATTCTGGCACCCATCAGTAATGCTTCGCCCCCAGCGACATCCCCTTCAAGCCAGACAAAAAGCAGATTTTGTTTTACATATAAATGTTGATGATGTTCACTGGGAGTGTTTTCGGTTCATTGAATTCAATTAACTAAATTCTTTAAAAACCAAGTGTGTATTATGTGCCTTTTTTGAAAATCCTAGCTCCAGCAAGGAGCGAGGGGGTGGAAGTCAGAGAGTTTCCTTTTTCCTTAAGCTATTATAAAAAATACATCCGAAGCACCAGAAAGTTCAGTTAAGCATTCAATCATTTGGCTTTATCTGCACAAAGTCAAGCTAACCAGGGAGATTTTCTTTTCCTTGTGGTATTTCAACTTTCTACAGAAATAGCAGTAGCAAAAAAAAAAAAAATCCCCACTTTATGAAAATTTATTGAACATTTCCCAATTTGGTTTATTTCAGAAAAGGCAAAATGAGTGATTTGTTCATTCGTTCATTCATTCATTCATTGGCTGCTCCATGCCAGGCGCTGGGTTTTGGAGAGAAAGACGCTCGCCCTTGAAGACTTCAGAAGCAAATTCAACAAGCACGCAAAACGTCTGAAGCATCGTCAGCTTCTCAAATTATAGGACAATTTGTTAGGATTTTACAAGTTACAGGAGAGGGTCAGGAGGACCCATGGATAAGGAGGGAGGTGGGTCAGGCGCTGCAGGAGACAGTGTTGAGAGCTGGCCCCAGGAAGAAGGGGAGACCCCAACCAAGCTTGGGGGGAGCCAAGCACAGATCTCAAGGGACAGAAGATCATGGCAGATGGGAAAGTGGATCCAAGGCCATAGGCGGGTACAGCCTGCCCCCTTGGGGGCAAGGCCGACAGTGAGATTGGGATGAAGTAAAGGAAGGACAGAGTGGAACAGGCATTCTCCGGGACAGGACTCCATGCAGGTCACAGGCCCGGCGCGGAAGGACTGGGGCTTTGGTCTCAGGAGGCGAAATTTCTCAGAGCGGGACGGCTGGCTCTAGTTTGCCTCTTCAAAGCCACTGTCCCGGGAGCTGCGTTGAGCCTGGACTGTAGGCAGCCAAGGAGACGGATGAGGAGGGCGTGCGGCTACGGCTACGCCAGGAGAGGGTCGCCGGCCGGCCCCCAGGCCAGGGTGGAAGCCAGAGCGGCGGGGTGAACTAGTGGGATTCTGGAACTCTCTGAGAACAGAGCCCGGAGAGCCCAGGAGCATGACAGGAAGGGAAGGACAGAGGGCATCAGAGGTTCCTCTGAGGGGCAGAGAGGAGCAGGTGGCTCTCGGGGGAGATGGAAGAGTGTGCAGGGGAACCGGGTGGGGGAGAGATTGAGGAGGCAGTGCCAACAGGTCTGAGCTGAGCGAACGCACCCTGCACTGTCTGTCTGCCTAAACCATCTTCAAAAACTGGACATATTTTTCACGTAGCAAAATTTGCTCCGATAGGGTTTTGGGGTTGCAAGTAGAATTTAAATAGTAAGTTTCAGCACTACCACAGGAACCAGCAATCTGTCTTCCACACGGACACCTCAAGAGACCAAACTTCCACCTCCAAGACACGTCTGAACTCCATGATCACCGCAGCATTATCTGCACACGCCAAAACACGGAAACAACCTAAGCGTCCATCAACAGACCCACCAATGGACTCAGCTATCCCACCCCTTGGCCTATACCCAAAGGACTTCAAATCAGCATACCACAGTGACACATCAATGTTTATAGCAGCTCCATTCATAATAGCAAGATTGTGGAACCAACCTAGGTGCCCTCCAACAGATGAATGGATAAACACACTGTGGTATGTACATACAATGGAATATTACTCAGCCATAAAGAAGGAGACTATTATGGCATTGGCAGGTAAATGGATGGAGTTAGAGAATATCATGCTGAGTGAAATAAGCCAAGTCCATAAAACCAAAGCCTGAAGGTTTTATCTGATAAGTGGATGATATATAATGGAGTCAGGGGGTGGGTAAGGGAAGAATGGAGGAGCGTTGAATTGTGTAGAGGGAAATGAGAGGAGGAGAGAGGGTGGGGTATGAAAGATGGTGGACTGGGACAGACATCATCACGCTGTGTACAGGTATGATTACACGAATGGTGTGAATCTACATCATTACAATCAGAGAAACAAAAAGTTGGACCCCATTGGTGTACAGTGAATCAAAATGCAGTCTGTAACCATAAATAAATAACTCAAAAAACATAGGTACAAAGAAATATCATCCATCCCTAACAGTGAATGAGATTGTGCTTTTTATAACAGCATGCGTGTGCCTGGTGGACATTATGCGAAGTCCAATCATTTAGACCACAGGAAAAAAATTGTATGATCTCACTTATATGTGGAGTCTTTTAAAAAAAATCAAATATACAGAGGTAGGGAAAACAAGAGTGGTTACCAGGAAGCACAGGGGAAAGAGACAGGGAGATGTAGGTCACAGAATCCAAAGTAACAGAGAGAAAGGATGCATAGGTTTAGAGACGCAAGGCACAGCCAAAGGACTACTGGTGACAAAGTAGTATTGTAAATGGGACCCATGCTAAATGAGGTGATTTTAGCTGCTCTTGCCACAAAACAAAAAAACAAAAAAATAAAAAATAAAACACAACATAGTTAACTATGTGAGATGATGGATATGTTAATTTGCTTCACTACAGGAACCTATCTGTCTGTACCTTATAACATCATTTTGTATAACTTAACAGTGCACAATAAAATTTTTTAAAAATTATTTATTGATGACTAATAGCTTTCTTTCTATTACAAAAAACATCATGGCCAAGTCCGAATTTATGTCACAAAGTGAAAAGTGACAAATATCAAATCACAGCAGACATCTTTTATTTGAACATCTTGTCCTTTTCCGATCAAGTCGAACTCTATCTTAACTCTGAGGGGCTTAAAGATGTTGAAGGCGAACCCGAATCTTCCTGAAATGAACGGCCCTTTCCTCTCCAGCCATGCTGAGTCCTGAATTACCTGGAACCAGAAGCTGGGAGGTAAAACGAGGGAGAGAGAAAAAGTGATCACGAGATCCAAAGACCCCGGGAAGATTCCAAGGGTCCACACGGGCTCATGAATCTGAAGTCAAATGAGGGTTGGTGCTGAGTTAGAAGGTAAAGGGAGAAAATTTTCCAGTAAGGTGAAGTTAAAGTCAAGCAAGAAAAAGATAAATCAATGAATAAACAACAGCTACCGGTGTTAGAATCTTGCCACGCGTGATGAACTGGATCTGGAAGTTCACACACGTAGCTCACTGAAGACCTCCACCTCTCTTGGAGAGGCAGAGTTTATTCCAGGAAGGGATCAGCAGTGGCCCAAGGTCATCCAGATGAGCAGGGCACTGGGTCTGGATTCTCGGCGTGACTTCCACGTGTGATCAGAGTCAGGTGGAGAGTGAGATGAAGAATCAGTAAGAGTGGCTTCTGCAGCTGGGGACTAGAGGCTCAGGAGAAGCACTGAGGCAGCGGCAGGCGTGGGTATGACACAGGCCTGGAGGGATGTCAGAGGGCGGGAGGACAGCCCTGTCGTCCTCCTGGGGACAACTCTAGTTCAGGAACACACGCTTCCGGCCAAGAATGGAGGGTTCCTGGGAGTTGAATCAGCAGGAGGGAAATGATCAGCTTGGTGACACTTCCTCTTGATACAAGGACCACCCCCAATGACACGCTTGGGCTCTTGCCCTACGGAAGCCAAAGAACATCAGCCAACATGGTTGCACTTTATTTTAGAAAAAAGTCAGATTAAACATGAGCTTATTCCAATTGTTAAAAACTCGGTCTGTACAAAAAGAGGAACTCACGTACCACATTTACACTTGACCAGAAATGGACACAGAAATAAACACACGGACACCCCGTCAATTCTAAAGCGTCTGCGTGTGTGAGGGAGCCTCCTGTTTTGTCCTTTGGAAGCAAATGAATTTGAATAAAACAGGAACAGTCTTCATAAAATGTGATGCTTCAAAACTCCAGTGCTTATGATCAGCGAGGATTCCGTAACACCATTTGGGTTTCATCTGGGACAGGAGGAGGGGAGTCCTCCTAAAGTAATAAACAGGTGTAAAGTGAGATCAGGGAGTTTGGCTATTGTCCAACCATAAAATGCACTGAGAAGGAATTTTTATTCGTTCTCTGAACCATCTCATTTCCAGGTGAACTCAGGTCGTGGAGAGCAGAGATGGTTTCTGGTTTGTATTCTGCGTGAGGCGAGCGCGTCTCTGAACAGGTTGCGGGTCTCACACTTTTTCTGTTAGGCGATGGCACGGTCCCTAAAGGCTGTGAGCATTCATCTTCCAAGTCTAATTGAATTGGACAAATTTCATGCTGCTCAGCAGGTACGAAGGGGACAGAGTGGAAAGGACATGGTATGCATGCCGGTGGCTGGTCATGGGGGGTCCTAGGAGCGTGTGGGTTTGGCTCTCCTGTCTTCCCTCTCCTGATGGCTGGTGGCAGCTCCTATCAAGATCAAAGACCCTTGCAAGCTCTGAACGTGACCAGAAGGAGTCGGGGCAGGAAAAGCACTGGGCAGGTCCTGGCTGAAGCTTCCCAACCAATGGATGCTCCTGTGGCTCCGTTGTGGGAGAGTCCAACAATAAACAGAAGACAAAGAGGTAACTGGCATCCGGTTACTCCATTGCGCAGGAGCCGGGAGGCATGTGGGCAACAGGACAGACGGACGCGAGAAGGCGTGCGCACATACGCCAATGCAGTACGCCTTTTTATTTTTGCTCATGATATATTTTTTAAAAAGTATTTTTAGTTGGAGACAGACACCACGCCTTTATTGATTTACTTACGGGGTGCTAAGGATCAAACCCTGTGCCTCACGCACGCTAGGCGAGTGCTCTACCACCGAGCCACAAGCTGAGCCCCTGCTCATGAGATCTTAATTTTCAAATGATATTTTTACAGGAGGTAAGGCATGGCTAAAGTAATTCACAGATTTAAAAAAAATGTGGGAGTTATAAAAATTAAGGGAAACACTTTTCAGATCAAATTAAAGTCTGGGAAGACAGGCCTGGGGATGCATCCTTTAATCCCAGGGGCTCGGGAGGCAGAGGCAGGAGGATCTCAAGTTGGAGGCCAGCCTCAGTAACTTGGCCAGGCCCTGAGTAACTTAGTGAGACCCTGTCTCCAAATAAAACATAATAAGAGCTGGAGATGTGAGATGTGGTTCAGGGGTTGGGCACCCCTGGGTTCAATCCCTGGTACTAAAAAAAAAAAAAACAAAAAAACAAAAAAACAAAAAAAACTTTTCTTCCAATTAAAGTTTGGTAGCTCACACGTAGTCTGTTTGGAGCTACTGTAACAGAATATCCCAGACTGGCTGATTTGTAAGGAACAGGGGGATGTCCCAGGTCTGGGGCCTCGAATCTTCCTGCGGTGTCGCCCCCTGGTGGGAAGCAAGGGAAAGACAGAAAGCATGCACACAGACCTGTGCGTGCTAGTGAAGGGGGAGAGGCAGGGACTCTTCCTGGGGTCAGGAACCCCCTCTTGTCATAACTAACTCATTTCAAGGGTAGTGACATCCTGAACTTTGGAGGACATATGTAAACTCATACCCTGACCTTCTTTTTTTTTTTTTTTTTCCTTTTTAACTTTTATCTCTCTCGGGAGATTCTCACATTGATTCAACCAATTTTCCAAGAAGATGTAGAGGGAGAGGGATTTTAACAGTTAACCAGAATGAAAGACTTGAACAGGTAGGTAGAGAGCAAATAGGTTTCAGTTTAAATGTCGTCCAACCACAAAGTTCAACAGAAAATAAATAGTTTGTGGAAACCTGGAAATTCCCCTGGAGGTTCAGAGAAGGATGTCTTGCTGATGTACATTTGGATATTACCAGAAAGTCATCTTTTCAATAACTGACTGGTTCATGCTGTGTCTTAGCTTGAAGAAAATAATCTTCCTCCCAATTCTGGATTAAAAAGAAATGCCTGTCATAAGTTGAATGAGTATAATTATTTATAGATGTTGTTAAAAATAATATCCTTCTCTAGAATCCTACCCAACTAGCACTGAATATTCTCTGAAACAGCATTTTCCTAGGAAGCAATTACTTGTTGTAATAAACAAGTAACACAACAGACCCAATGGTTTTTTTTTTTTGCTACTTAAGAGAATTTTTTAAAAGTCTAATTCTCTAGTATTGAGTCTTTGCAGATGAGTTCAAGTGGAGGAGTAACATCTAAGAAAATGCCACAGAGTGAATGTTAATATATTTATACATAAGGCTAATACATTTTTCATCTAACTACAGAGTGGAAGCTAATACATTTGTGTAGTGAAACTAATACATTTTTCATTACCTAAACGCAGAGGAGATGGTTCCCGAGTTACTAATGAATTTACATGAGATTCTCCAAAGAACTTGGAAACAATTTAAATGGTTTCCCAATCACTATGTTTGTCTGCTCATGAAGAACCAGGATTGTAAAGGACAGGACAGCGTTGGTAGGGAGTAGGCAAGCATCTCTTCATCGACGATCTCAACGACGTCAAAAGGAATGGTAATTCAAGTAGAAAACTGGGTGTTTCCGCTCTGTGACTTAACCCTGAGTAGCCCATGTCTTCCTTTCATTTCCTGACATGTGACAAACCAAATACCAACCCCTTCTCCTTCCTAAAGGGGAAGCAGACGTTGAGGTCAAGAGCAGAGGCCAACTGACTTTCAGAATTAACCCCATGCCAGCAAGCTTACGAACACGACGCTTCTGCTATCTTGGAGACTTTGACAGTCTGAAGACGCACGTGATTGCTTAGAGGATACTTTGGATCCAGCTGTTTTGATGATGACATCATTATCACTAATGAAATAGACACACGAGCTCCTTTTGGAGAAATCTCCACCTAATCAAAAGATACACTGCCTGTCTCTCCAATGAATATTAGCTCGAAATGAAGCCTGGACTTCTACATGAAGATGAGGTCCAATGCGCTCACGAACCCAAAGTGCACCCGATAGACCTTCTGACAACTTGAAGTTGGACCATGCGTTGACATCTCTGCGTATTTAATATGGACAGGAGCAGACTCTGGAGGCAAGGTCCTGACTGTACCTAGCGAGGTGTCATAAAGAGTCCGAGGAGTTTGTCCACTCAGCCTACCTTCTGGATGAACCGATGTCTAGCAGGGGTGCTACCTGCCCTGTGAGCTGCTCCCGGGCTGTGCACTGGGTAGCAGCCTGGGTGGACTACACTCAATGTTCAGAGGACTGAATTCCTACCTACGGACGGCTAATGATTTGGACAAAGAAACAATAAATACACAGAAGTATATTTTTTAATAAAGCAACTTGAAACCAAAGCCAGATACTGTATGGTCTTCAGTATTTCTGCTATTACTCGTAATGTTTGACTTATCCATCATTTGGGTACTTAAGACAGCGTGGATTGATGGTGAAGCATGTGCGTGTGGTGTTTAAGTACTGATTGGGCACCCATTAGCGGAACGACCTCAGCTTTTCTGCCCGTTGGTTTCATTCCCCTAAAACAAAAGAGAACACTGATAATATACAACTTGTGCAGAGTCAGAGAATTAAGGGCAGATGTCATGATAGGTGGCTGGTACGCACTGGCACTGAAGGACTGTGAGATCCTACCGTTACCGCCAGAGGGTACAGTGCTTTAGAATCATTGGTAAATGCAACTTCATGAGTGAAATCGCCACTAAGTGTCCCGGGGTGGTCCCACTGAGAATCCTTCGTGACACTGTGGCACAGGGGCAAACCTGAAGCTCGCTGAGTAGGTTCTGATGGCCTCATGCCACTCTGGGCCATGTGGGGCACACTTCTGGGGTATTAAGGGACATACTTTACATAGGATATGAACCCACAGAGAAAAAAGCATATGGCCCCAGAGAGAACAAATGCACTCCACCTAAAGCTCAACCAGAAATAATCGGTTCTAGCATCTGGGGAAATTCAGGAGTGTTAGATCTACTGCAAAGTAACCAGTCAGTCTGTAATGTGGCTGGTTACCTGAAAGGTTTTGAAACGTCATTTGGCCTCTGGACTGTTATTAGCAAGGAAACTCAGAATAAGACAGGACTGCAAATGTACCAGATAAGCACTCGGGGAATTCAACAATTAATAACATAGAGTCTCTGTCTTTTGTGGAATGACAGAGCAGGGGAGAAGACAGACATCATGTGGCTGAAGAATGAACCGATGTCTTCATACCACACAGACTTTGGAGTCTTACATCCTGGGTTTGAATTTTACTGAAGGTTTCTGAGTTGACCTGACTTGCATTTCCTCAGATAAAAATATATTTTTAAAAAATTAAACGATTTATATAGGAAGCCCTCAGTACAGTGCTTTGAACATTATCACGACTATTCATTACAGGACATGAAAATTGGACTCTGAATGCCTCTGGGTGGGGTGTAGCCTAGGAGGACTGGTACAGTGCAAGGTAGGGCTGAGTGGGTGTCCTGATGTCCTGGGATGATGTGATGTGTTTAACATCAAATTCACTTCCTTTTTATAGTGCATGTGAACATCCGGCTAATCTCGGGGGGTTACTAAAACATTTGTGAGGCTCACTAACAGAAGCGTTCTGCTCACTGCATATGGCCATACATAATAAATGAAGCCTTTCAAAACTCAGCGTTCACTACAATAACCCATCACGCGGCATGGATTTTAACCTCAGAATCACTGCTTGCCTTTATTGTGCCTCAAGCTCATTTCTTGACCTGGTGGCCCGAGTTCCCAAGTGCCAAACACAGAAGAGAAGCATCGAGCATTACATCAGATCTACCACTTTTGGAAAATATCACGGACACCTCATTTCTGGAGAAAGCAGGAGAAATTTTTGCCTTAAACTATTTCTACTTTTGCACCATCAGCCAGTAAGGATGAGATCTAATGGGAATGCGAAGAAAACCTTTATTTAATTAGGTCAGTCAATATTAAATGGCAATAAAATGTACTATCTTTGAGGAAATCAGATGTACTTGATCAAGTGCAGTGACTGTTTTTACCCAGGTAGAACTCTGACGAAAGCAAATAAGACTCCTGAATTATAAACACTTACATAATTTTAAATTTTATAGACTTTCTAAAAAGGGAACCTTCTCATTAATTGCTAGTGTTCCTAAGATTTATTAAATGCACAGCATACATACATGTACATACACATGTGCACAAACACACTCAGATGGAAAGATACAGATGTATCACAGGAATTTCTCTCAAATTTCACTGTCACTTGAGAGAAAAATTAACAATATTAAGTTACTGGCTTCTTATCGTGATTTATAACATGTACTAATAAGGGCTAACAGTGTGTTGGGACTATCTAAAGGCTTTAGTAACAGATGCAAAGATAGTAAATATTTTAGTTTCACATGTCCCTTTTTGCTGTGTTGCGGTATTCGAATCCTGACACTGTAGTCTGACAGTGACCATAGATAATGTGCAAACCAATGATTGTATTCCAATAAAACTTTATTGGCAAAAATAAGTGGAGGGCCAGATTTGGTTGGAAAGCCAATTTTGATTCAAGGTCCTAGTTAGCTGGCCCTAAGTAAAGAGAAAAGATAACAGCAGAGTATACATGTTTTCTTAAAGAGAAACATAGAAGAAAGCTTCAAGTTGAGTTTCTGGGGCAGGATGGGTAGGAGAAGGACCACAGACTGATATTTGCAGTATAATTTATTCCAGCATATCATGCCATTTCTAGTAATTTATGTTTCCCCTTTAGCAAATAACAACAACGAAACAAACAAAAACACCTAGCACCGGTTCCAATAGGCATCAAATATTATACCGTCAGACAATTTGGGGCATGACAGAAGTAGAGGATATTTCAGGAATTATAGGGGCCCAAAGAGGAACCATGAACTATGTCAGGCTATGTAGACTCATGCTAAAACCTGGGCTGGCTTCCTTGCTTGCTTGCTTGCTTCCTTCCTTCCTTCCTTATCAAGTTTACAAAAGTATGTTACCAGCCTTCATGACTGGTGCACTCCTGGAGAGAACTAGCAATGTGACCATCAACTTGGCATGGGACAGACCAGGGCCACAGATCTTCATTAGAAATTTGAGAAATTAATCCAGAAGTTGAGCACTAATCAACTGAGAAAATGGGTTATTTGGAGAAAAAAAAAAAAAAAAAAGAGCGGTAGAAGTGGTTATTGTTGAATTAGATGCTCTGTTAATCTACTCAGGCTGCCCAAAGAGAGGCAGCCTAGACAACAGGAACTCTCCTCTGACAGTTCTCGAGGCAGAAAGTCCAAGATCAAGGGGCTGGCTGGGTGGGGTCTGGTGAGGGATGCTCTGTGGGTTGTAGGTGGCCACCTGCACTAGGCCTTATCTCCGCATGCAACCCTGCTGGTCCCTCCTCTTATCATCAGGACACACTTGTGTTAGATTAGGGCTATCTTCCTATGACCATATTTAACCTCAATTACCTCCTCAAAGGCCCTTTCTGCAAATACAGTCCCATCTGGAGTTAGAACTTCATTTAGGAGGGGACACAGTTCAGTCCATAATACATGTCCATTTCAGATAATTTTCCATACACCACAATTTCAGATAATTGACCAAATTAAGCTATTCTGAGTGTCCACAGTAGCAGCAGTCGGATTCTCTCTTATAGGCTCTCTGATGTTTTAGCTACAGTTAGAGAAGCTTTTCTCAGGGGGGAAAAAAAAAATCTCATTTTTTTTTTTTTTAACTTTTTGGTTATTGTGATGGTTTAGGTGAGACGTGTCCCCCAAAAGCTCCCATGTGAGACAATGTAGGAAGGTTCTGATTAGAAATGACAGGGTTTTATGAGTCTTAACCGAATCAATGAATGAATCCCTGATGGAATTAACTGAAGTGGTAGGTGTGGCTGGAGGAGGTGGGAATGGGGTGTGGCTTTGGGTATATATTTTGTATCTGGACAGTGGAGTCTCTCTCTCTCTCTGCTTCCTGATGATGTGAGCTGCTTCCCTCTGCCACGCTCTTCCGCCATGATGTTCGGCCTCACCTCCAGCGCCAAGGAATGGAGCCAGCCTTCTATGGAATAAGACCTCTGAAACTCTGAGCCCTCAAATAAAGCTTTCCTCCTCTACGGGTGTGATGGTCGGGTCATTTAGACCCAGCAGTGAAAAAGCTGACTAAAACAGTTGTGTTCCATTCCAAATTTTTCCAACTCAGGAAAAAATCATTTCATGATTAAAAAACCCTACTTTTTGGGGGGTTATGCCCACTTCCAAATTATCATGAGATTAGGTTTCTTTCAGTAAGGCAGTTCACGCTGCCTACAAATCAGACATACAACTCCAGGTTGCGGGATGTTCAGCTGATTTTTGAAGATTCTGATCTGATTTTTTTCCAATTTGGGAGCATTGAGAGTTTTGTGCTCATTTCACCGACACTGATAAAGGCGACCATGGGGGAAAAATTCCACTTCATCACTGCCTACTGATGGTAATCAGAGAAATTTGGAAATCTTCTCTCAATAGTCACTTAGATTGGCACAAAACGACATCAGATATCCATTGCATTCTATCTAGAGTGGGAAATAGTCTCATGAATCAAATCTTTTGAAGACATTTTCCCCCCAAGGTCAGAGCAATGTAGAACAGCAGAGTTGGTCTCTGCAGCCATTTCTCTTAAGGTGTCCCAATTGTGCAGAATGCACTTTCCTCCCCGTTACCCAGTGTTCCTCATGACTATCTCCCACCTAGTGTCAAACTCCCTCACCTCTGATCTGTGACTCTGGAAAGAAGCTGATAAGCTGATCTCTCTTAAAAGGGTTGGGACCACACTGTTGCAGTACACTGAGCCTCCTGCCTCCCTGCACTTCTGCTTCAGCGGGGACTGCTGGAGGGGACAGTGGCTTAGCCAACCGATGGGCGGGGTGACAAAGATGGAGTCCCACATTCACCAGGCCACAGGAAGAGACATTTGGAGCCACCAAAGCCATTTTAGCCACTTCTCAATTCATGCTAAGATGCAAACCCTGAATCTAATTAGACACAGACATGTCACCTCTGGGTTGATCCAACAGTGGCAGAAAACTCGACAAGGACAACTTTTACAATCCTGAGAGATACCTGTTGACAGCCCAAATCTAAAAAAATCAGGTTCATGAATCTTAAGACTCATGGGCTGGGGTTGTGGCTCAGTGGTAGAGCACTTGCCTGGCATGTGCGAGGCCCTGGGTTCGATTCTCAGCACCGCATATAAATAAATAAATAAAATTAATAAAAAGATTCATAATACATTTATTTTAACTAGTGAACTGTGACCTATTCGCAAAAACAAAAACACATGGCAGCTCACGGCAATGTCATTTGTAAAGGTGACAGAACTCCTTGATCAACAAAGTCTATTGCCATCCTAAAGTCATCAGATAAAAAAGATTAAATATATTGAAGACCTGACAGATGACTGAAATTGTATGCTAGAAAATAAATGCAACAGGCAAGGAAGGCTTAGGAAGATCCAAGTCACAATTACGAGAAATGGCAAGTCTGGCGGTCCTTTTGCAGAATAGTCCGCCTTAGCTGGATCCAATTCCAGCTCTTCCCTTTGACCTGCCCTAATTCTAAAATTAGCCAATCACGTAGATGGTAACCCCAACCTCCTCCAATCAGAGTGAAGGGCGGGGCTGCATTGGGTTAGAGATATGAGCAAGGAGGACTTCCCGCCCAGGGGCTTGCTAGCCAGACTCAGGTTGGGGTAACACGATCTTCTGCCCAAGTTAAGGTCTTCCTCCCATCCATGTTGGAGCATGTATTTGATTTTTTGCAGCATTTCATTATTTCTAACAGAATGCGTACTTTCCAACTTGATGAAAGACACACTTTTAAACCACTGACTTTCTGTAAAATCTGTGAAAAGAGCAGTACCTCATATAGCAATGCAACACAGAGTCCTGGCCTTCAAAGTAGGGGGACCAGTGTGTCCCAGCTACGGCAGGGCTTGGTTTTTAGCACTGAGCGTCCTGCATCCCAGGAAACCCCAAAATGCCAGCCAATTGAGGGTGGGTGGAAAATCAGGTCCAATCCAAATGAGATAAGCAGATGAGCAAAGTGGACACAGGAACCAAGTGCGGATTGAGAACAGACACATTAAATACTAAGGTTGTAACATGAATACCGATTTACTTCTACGGATCACCCCTGAATTTCAACCCTGAGACATGGGAGGGGTGGGGAATGCTACCCCAGTAAGAAGCCCAGAGACACTGCTTCCGCCTTCTCCAGATTTTGCATTTCTAGCATCCAGTACATCTGAGTAAACAAACAAACAAATTGTTCTAGCCTCTTAAATGAGAGGCAAATGCCATGGGAACATTAAATTTTTATTAGCTAAAGAGTCTAAGTAATCTGAGTAATTACAGGCAATTTTCTTGTCTGTTTGTTTTTTTAACCAGAGTTGTAGCCATGGATTAAACATGGAAAAACAACCACTTCCAAGTCAAGACAACTCTTTTTTTTTTTTTCTTGAATCATGATTTTTTCCCCCTCCTAGATGATATAAAGAGGTCATATGGGATCCAACTTTATTCTAGGAAAAAGACTGGAATTTTTTATATAAGACACAAACCATGATCATAAGGAAAGAGCTTAACAGGCTCATCTTGTTCAAACCCAAATACCAGTGAAAATGCCAAGAAACTGGGAGAAGATCCGTGTAACACACAGAATCAGAAAATGTCAGTGTCTAGGATATTCAGAACTTCTCCAAATGAAGGAGAAGACAGGCAACCCTCAGAAGAGAAATGAATGATCAAGCAAATGAAACTAAAAATGAAAATTATAATGAGATGCCATTTCAAACTCAATGGATTTTTGAACATGCGAAAATCTGACAAATGTAAGTGTTGGCAAGAATGTGAGAACGAGATGCCGCTAGTACGAATAGAAACTGGAACAACTCTCTGAAAAACAATTGAGCATTATTACAGAGTGAAGGAATGGGATTTTGGATTCTTGATTTAATGATGCTGCTTCTCAGGTACAGCAAGAGAAGCAGGACAATATTCACAGCAGCACTTACTGGTAATAGCTATAAAAAAGAGGCTATCAATAAAAAATGGATAATAAACTGTGGCAGATTCATAAAAAGAAATGCAAAAATAAAACAAATGCTTCAGTACTAGTGGTCGCCACATGGATCGATCTCAGCAACTTGAGTGCAAAAAGCAAGACAAGTTCCAAAGTCACTCCATTCACACCCAGTATTTAGAAATACATGTGGTGAAACTATTAAAGCAAGCAATGGGAAAATAAGCCCCCAAGTCAGGATGATCATTGTATTGGAACAGAAGAAAGAGAGCAGGCTTCCAAAGGAACATTCTAGATATTTCAAAGTTAACAGCCAGGACTTTTTTTTTTTTGCTTAAACTGCCCAAGCATTGGCAGTTTATTGGCATGTTATATTGTTACTCTTTATGCCTTTCATGTACTTTATAAGTATTGTTGTATATTGACCCAATGTTTAATAAAAATAATTTAAAAATAGAATATAGCATTATTATACAGTTAGCCATCAAAAGAGGTGGGTACCGGGATGCTCTGCACCACAGAAGGCTGCTCACGTGGTATCCTGGGAGAGGTGCCGAGGATTTGGTAAGTGGGAACTTAGAGTAGGGAGTATTCCCACTTTTCGATGATGAAATTAAGGCTTAAAAAGTTACAATAACATACCCATCATCACACACCTAAAATTTAGCAGCTGACTAAAATCAAGATCCAGGAATTCCAATTCCAGAGCCAGGTCTCAATCGCAATGGAACCCCATCTACGGAACACAGGCACCGGGAAAGGGGAGTGGGATTCATGCCTTGGTTCCACAATGGCGCCCTTACTGCCATCCGCTGTCCACAGGTGGACCAGAAAAGGAAATTTTTAAATTCATGCTGAATACTGACTGGTAGCATCAAGTACAGAACAGAACATACAAAAGCAGAATATTCTTTTTCCCCGCCTCAAGCCATTTCTAAAAACTGAATCCTTAATAGGCTGGCTTTTACCTAACATTAACAACATCTACTGGAAGAGTGGATAGTATTTTTAGTTCTGTGCCGTTCCCCCCAAAAATTCTAGGAATTGTAGAACCTTGGTGAAACCTAGAGATGCTGTCTCAGGATAATATTTCTTGGCACACAGAATAACATGTATAAAGTCACAAAGGGAATGATGTGTACAGAAAAATGATTTCAAAAATATTTAAATTTTTGTGATAAAATACACGTTTGGGGGTGGAGCTCAGTGGTAGTAGAGCACTTACGGAGCACGTGTGAGCCTCTGAATTGGATCCCCAGTGCTGCAGAAAATGTGTGTGTGTGTGTGTGTGTGTGTGTGTGTACTGCAATTAGTGTAACAACTCCTAAAATTTCAAAGCTGCAAAATATTTCAATATTTTATTAATAACAATAGCAGTACGTGAACAAACCAGTGGCTTCCGGTGACAAGGCCACAGTTAACCGATTTCAATTTCATGACTGTGGATTCATTCACAAGCCAAAGAGCTCCTGACTTTCAGTGACTGTAGATCTGAGTGTTTGCTTTTTTTCTACCTGTGAGCCCTGGTCAAGGCACCCGGATGTCCTGCATCCTAAGTGCTGTCCCCAGCTCACCTCGGGGGGACTGATCTGGTCTTCCCAGTCAGGGGACACCTGCTCCCTTCTTTTCCTGCTGACTTCAGGCCAGGGCGGCTACTTGGGGTTTCCACTCTGCATTCCCAAGCCCCGTGATGTGCCTGAGCTTCGGTGTGGACACAGTGGTCTCCCTGCCGGCTCCTGCACCCAGGAGCCGCCTGATGATTCATCATTCACACTCTGCTGCCCTCTCTACCAATATATAAGTTTGACAAAAGGCAGAGCCGTTTGGGAACTAGCAATCATCATGCTTGTTTGCACAAACCTGATTTATGTTTACCTATCCCCTGACCTCCCCCGCCCGGCTTCTGTTCAGATTCCAGGAGCAAAAGTTCCACAGGAGCTGCTAAATATCATCCCAAAGCCTTGGTAAAGCTGCCACGCGGTCAGAGAAGGATTAATAGCGCACCACCAGAATATCTGTGCAGTGATCCATAAAACTCAGAAATGATTGCCGAGCTTCAGGATGAGGAGGCTAAAATGACAGAAATATATGGACCATGAATGGGCCCCGCAAGGGGTAGGAAATCAGGAAGGAAAACACGGGAGCAAAATGAAAATAAAGGAGAATTGATCTCAATAAAGGATCCTTCAGGAAACTCAGGCCTAGCAGAGTATCACCCTTAAAGAAGGTGAAGATGGAGGGATTCTGTCATATTTGGATGATCAGGCAGGTAGTTTTCTACAATGCTATGCACCATTTATCAAGGTGGAAGCCAGTCTGCCCTCCAGGACACAGTGTGGGTCTCTCAGGCCACCTCTTCCTTTGCAGCTAACTCCTTGACAGATGTAGAACAATTACTTTACCATGTGCCGCTGCACAATTGCTATCAGGTACACGAGAACAGAAGCTGTGTGCCCCCTCGTTATCATCTGACTCACTTTCACACTAGGAGACTGAATCCGTAAGAGCACTGGTATCAGAGTGCTCTGGTCTCAGACGGCAGCTTTTCCATACCTGCTGTACCATCCTGGGTGAGATGCGTGACTTCTCTGAGTTGCTGCGAACTCATCAGCAAATGGATCTACTAATGTTATAATTTGGAAGTGAGGAATTCCCCTACCCTGCAAAGCTCCTATTCATGTGAGAATATTTAGAGGAGAAGTGATTAGATTAGGAGAACTGTAACCTAACTGGTTCATTCTAGTTTGAACGGACTTTCTGGGTGGTAACTGAGCAGGTGAGGTATGGGTGGAGGAGGTGGCTCACTGGGGGTGTGCCCTGGAAGGGTGCATGTTCCCTGCGTGCCCTTCTCCCCCCATCTCTCTGCTTTCTGATTGCCATATCCTGGGCTGCTTTCCTCCTCCACTTCCTTCCACCATGATGTTCTGCCTCACCTCGGGCGAGAGCCATGGATTTGGCCATCTATGGACTGAGACATCTGAAACTGTGAGCCCCAAGTAAACTTTCCCTCCTGCAAGTTGCTCTTGCTACTTACAGTGATAAAAAGCTAACTAAATCAATTAACATTCAGCCTTACATGATTGCTTTAGAATAGGATAAGATAATGAATATGAGGGTCTTCTCAAAGGGTTTGGCTCACTATTAAAACATACGATAAATAGTAATTTGTGCTAGGCCAGTCCCACCTCTGCTGGTCCACCCTCTGCTCCCTGTGTCCTAAGCAAGGAGTGAGCCCAGGAATCCCATGTTGGTGGGTACCCAGTGGGAGCCCCTGACCAGGGTTCCAGATCCAAGAAGAACATCACCTTGTCCCTGCATGCCCATCCCTCTTTCTGTCCTTCTTAGACTCTCTGGGCCTGAGATGCTGACCTTCACCATTTAGCTAAGGGTGGAGGATGCCACCTTCTCTAGACTCCTCCAATTGAGTGAACCCAGGGTGCTGTCACATCTGGGGACAGTAAGCAGAGGATTCAAGGCACTGGAGCAGAAGCCCTCTGGGGCCTCAGGCCAAGGAGTGAAGGAGAAGCTATCAGGGAATATGAGTGGATTGGGGCACAGACTGGGCTGCTGCATGGCAGAGAACCCCCAGCCAGAAAAGAAGACAGATTTTCCAGACCATGACTGGGGAACCAATGAATTTTGCCCTTGACTCACATTGGCTCTGGGTAGATGGAGGCTGGAGACAGACTTGTCATGACAGGTGTCACAACAGGGGCAGACAAGATCCAAGGGAACCTGAGACACGCCCTGGAGCAATTCTAGAGGTGTCTGGCTCCTGTGGGAATGGGTCCGCCATCTTGAAGTCCCTAACTCTGTGTCCAGCCTAGAAGAAATGCTGTCCCCTTGAGATCTCTCCTAGAAACCAAGAGTCCCTCTTTTCTCTACCTGCCTAACAATGCCTCAAAACCTCTCCTCCCTCCCAGAGATGGGACCAAGGCAGCAGGACAGGCCATAGCTGGCCAGAGGAGCTCAGCTGAAGACCTAGACACTCTAGATCTGAGCTAAGAATTCTCCAGGAGCCTGGAATGAACTCCCTTTCTCCTGGGTGTCTCCTTAAAAAAACAAAAAACAAACAACTCCTAACCTAGACCCCCTTAGATGGGGTAGGTAGGTGAGATCATGCAAGGTGAAGCCAGTTTTGCTGAGAAGCTTCCTACCCTTCTGTTTCCTCCTAGAATGAACTAAAGCAGATGTCAAGCAGGGGCTGGAAGGTGACCAGCCTGGTTAGTCTACTCTTTCTCTTTGGATTTCAGACCTAAAGCTCACAGTCCCTCAATATCTCAGCCAACACCAGAGTCTTCCTCTTGCAAGGGCTCCTCTGATCCTGTGTTTCTGGAGCATTACTAGCATCCCAGAACCACTCCTTTTTTATTATTAATTAAAAATTTCATTAAAAAATAAAAATAGGGCTGGGGTTGTGGCTCAGTGGCAGAGTCCTTGCCTAGCATGTGTGAGGCACTGGGTTTCATCCTTAGTGCCACATAAAAATGAACAAATTAAGGCATTCTGTCCATCTGCAATGCCAAAAATAGTTTAAAAATTAAAATTAAAATTAAAAAATAGTAGCACTTATTATTTCTCCATAGTCACAGGCAGACTCCAGATTTTTCAGCCATCTCCACTACTTGGAAACTTCGAGAGCAAAGTCTTTACTTTCTTGTCCAATGGGAAAGGATTTTAGCCTGACTCCCATCTGGAAGCTACTCTTTTCAGGGTCAGAAATTAAAATTCCTACTGCCTCAGGAAGTCTAGAACATACAGGCAAAAGCGGAATATTGAAAGAACAAAGCAAAGGACAGATGTGCAGAACCAGGGTGGATGGAGATAAAGGGGGCACTTCTTGATGATCAGGGTGCACACGAAACTGAATGTGCCCAATGTGTTATCAGGGTGAGTCCCTTAAGGCGACCTTCCTGCACCTTCACGTGAAGCAAGGCGCACAGGAAGCCCAGGTGTCAAGAAGCAAGACAGCCCAGAATGGCCAGCACCACGCGGGGCACAGAAACCAGAGGGGACTTCTATCTTCTGGGAGGTGAAATCAGAAGAGATTTTGACTCCCTGGCAGTAAATGCTCAAGATTTTTAAGAACTATTTTGCGAAAGTCTATACCACAGTCTACTTGAAAAACGTCGCTAAATGATGATACGAGTTAAATACATGTAAGTTATCATCTGGGTGTTGTGTGAACTGGAGGTGAAGACCTCTCCAGTTGTCCACGGGCACACAGGTATTGAGGTGGGCCCAGATGATCAGAGTCAAAATTCTGGGGAAGAAAACAGGAAGAGCAGAGGACTCTTCCGGAAAGCCTAGCAGTCCTTACGTCAGCCATGGAAGATCGAGAGGAAGAGGAGGAGAAGGTTGGAATGTTAACATTTTATTGAGAGAAGTTGATGTGTCCCATAACCCACCATGATTTTTGCAGGAGTTTTCTCTTCTAATCTTCCCAATGACCCTTTAAGACCAGCACTGATTTAATTTAATTTTAGAAAGGAGGAAATTAAGATTTGGTAAAATACAGTAGCTCATTCATCTCAAATAGGTACTTTTTTAAGAATCAGATTTCAGTTTTTTTTTTTTTATTATTTCATGCTGAGGTTTGTGTCTCTTAAGACAGATTTTCCCTTTTGCTCAATATCCAGCCAAGGGGCCTACAAGGAAAAAGTCAGGTCTCACCAACTTTGATGCTTACCAGAGGCATTCTGGGATTAAAGCGCTTTGCTTTCAGGGAGGGATAGCGTTAGGAGTGGGGAGAGCTATTTTGGAGTCTAGCGATGTGCATCATTCCATATGAATCAGGTTTTCAAGTTTTCTACAATCCTATTTATTCCACGCACAAGGACATTCTTGTGGAAACTGGGTCTTCACTTAAATCCAAGCAATTACAAAAGATTAACCCAACTGGTATCAATATTTACTTTGCAAAGCCGAACCTTTTCTGTGTAGAATAAAGGTATGGGTTTGCTATTTTCTCTCTCCACCTTCTTGCAACTCAGATTTCCCAGGACCCTTCATGAACTCTCTTAGGTTCAAGACCACTTTTTGCATGACCAGAGGAGCTCAGATACAATTATACTGAGAAGTGAAATATGATTTAATGCGGTAGGGTGCTGGTCTGGTTCCCCAAGGGACTGAGTGTCACTACTTGGAACATATTTAGAGAGAGACTTTTAGGTACACCAAAGGCAGAGAGAAGCACTGGGTACTAAAACAAAGCAGGGTGTCTATCTTATGAACAAGAGAGGGCAAAGTAGAAGAGCTAAAGCCAGAAGCTCTGAATACCGCAGAGATAAAGAAAAGCACATGGAATCTACTGCCAAGCTCTGGGGACAGAATATTGCAAGCCGCTGTACCCACAGGAATCAGCATTGTGTTATAAGTGTGCCTGATCAATACAAAAAGATTTTATACAAAAAGTGCTTGGTCCCTCACATTCTTTATCAGGCAAATAAAAAGTCTTCTCCCCAAGGAATGTGCTGCTTAGCTCCTCCCCGGAACCAGAGGCAACTGGACTTCTCCATTTCCCCATATCTTAACTGCGTGGTTCTGCTGTCAATCATCTTACGGCTGTGACATGATAGCCACACTCTCTCTCATAAACAGTTCTGAGACACTTTAAGAAATAATGGGCTGTAGTCCCAGAAATTCAAGAGACTGAGGCAGAAGGATCACTAGTTCAAAGCCAGCCTCAGTACTTAGTGAGGCCCTAAGCAACATGGCAAGACCCTGTCTCAAAATAAAAAAAAAAATAAAAAGGGTTGGGGAATGTGGCTCTGTGGTTAAGTGCCCCTGGATTCAATCCCTGGTACCAAAAAAAGAAAAAAGAAAAAAAAACAAAGGAACAGAAAATAAAGGAGATGCTACAAATGTTTTTCCCATAGATGAGTGACAGGATATCTTGACTCCATTCCTCAAGCAGTTGATTTGAAAATATTTACTCCCCATGTGATTCTTCTGTTGTGTCCGTGTCTATGAATCCATATATATTGCTACTAGATGAAGCACCACACTGGTATGGCTGGTAGTAGGAATTCAAGAGCAAGATTTTGTTTATCACCTCTGATCTTGATGATCAGCCTTTTGGGAAACACAGAATTATCCCTTCCTCTGTATTTCAATCATATTCATATTTAATATGTGCTTCTGAGATAACAGGGAGAATTCTAAATGAAGCTGAGGATGCAAAGATGAATACGTGGTGCCTGCCCTTCAAGAGCTCACCGTCAGTGGAGAGATAATGAAGTCAATGGAAACTTCCGGTGACATTACTGCTGCCATCTTGTTATTAGGAGGTACAGAAGACGACCCCGGGCCAGTCAAGGGATATGCTCTCTGTTTTATAGATAACTGATTCAATGAGACTAAGTAATTTCCCACGTTTCTACCATTACCTGCTAGAAGAACTCTCACTTCTGACCCAAGTTTCCACATTGTAAATTTATCATTCCCTGAACAACGCCAGGTTACCAATGTGTCTGAAAACATCTAACACTACTCAAAGAAGTGTTTCTGAGCCCTCCTGGTCTCTTCTCTGTTTTTAGACTGCCTGAAACTTCTTTAGGGCTCACTGATAGTAAACCACTGAAGCTGTGTGATGTCAATAGTGTTGATGATCAAAATTTCCAGCAGGGGAACATTGATCAAGTAAGATCCAGAGCTTCAGACTTGATGCCATCATTCACTCTTACCCTGGGGACATCTTGAACAAACTGGCTTTTCTGTGCCTCAGTTTTGTTTGTAGAATGGGTAGATTCCATGAAGTTGTTGCAAAAATTAAATGAATGTGTCTGTACACGTGTGTGTTTGTACACACACACACACACACACACACACGCCCATATACATATAGATTTGTGTATATGTACATGTATATTCTAAGCACTACACACAGAGTTCTAAGTATCCTATACATCCGTGTATATATGCATACCTACACACACGTGCATGTGTAAGTGCACATTTTTGTGGGTGTGTGTATGCATGCCTAATTCTGTTTCCGGCACACAGGCAGTCATGGTTGCTACTGTGTGTATTAGTACTGCTTCAACTCAGAAAATCGCCATCGAGCTCCTGAAAATTTCAAGTGGTTTCTTATAATGTCGTCAACAGGACAGATATTTCTATGTGTATGCTGATCTAAATCTCAGATACAAAGGTTCAGCCATTTCCTAGGCAACTTTTTTGAAAATGACACCTTCTTGCACAGAGATCGTAACTGAGAAGCAACAGCGCTGTCATTAGGGAACGAGTCTCTGTATTCCTTGGCTTAGCAAGTGACAAGACCAACTCTGAAAACAAATAAGGCATTCTGAGCAACCAGGAGTCTTAATTTTGGCCAAATAAAGTAATTACAGAGGAATTTGTGGTACTTAAATGTTATTTAAGGAAGAGATCAATCCTAATCCTTGTTTCATCCTGTCTAGAATCCGATTTTCATGGGAACTTTGACAGATGCATAAAAACATTTTAGGACTAGGAGAAAAGGCATACCAAATCCCTTTATAGGTCATTCCTAAAGACCAGATACACCCCAGCTTCCCTCACACCTGCATTTTTCTATCACAGGTAAATCTGTCCAAACTTTAAGATTTCACTTAAAATGTCACTGCAGTGATAACTGTACAACTCCATACATTAACTTAAAAATCATTCAACGTTACACTCAAAAGAAGTAAATTTTAGGGTATGTAAATGACACGTGAGCTTGTTGGGGATGAAAGGGTTCTGGGACTTCATTCCATTGTGTTAATCCAAAGAGAGTTCAATGATTTGGTGAAGAAGAGGCTTTTGAAGATGCAAAGTGCTTTAAGACACTGAAATCCCCTTACCTACCTCGAAATAGGGACTTTAAACATGTACAGATGTTCAAATGATCAGGGGGAATTTAGACACAAACAGATGAAAGATTCTTTCATATTATCTCTGACACCTGCAAAGTTTAATTAAGCTGAAAGTCACCAACTTCTGCTCAAAATGCTGACTGGTGGCTCGTTAATTAGTTACTTTTTCTATTGATTAGCAACTTATGCAATACCCTGTTATAAATGGCTGTAATGCTTGCCTCGTTTCAGGGCTTAATTATGATATAGACTATTTAACAATTGTGTCCTTGTTTGATTTATGAAGCAAAAGCGGAGAATTTTATTGCTGAACCCAAACAGTGATGCGCGAAAACAATGTTCAAAGCCAGCCAAAGCTGATAATGGAAAACTTTCTTTGTCTTTCAGGGAAACTTTGATGAAATGAGCCATTGTTGCTTGTCATAAGCAATCAATTAATTTCTCAGCCATCAGAAGCTGTCAACACATTTTCCAGACAAATGTTTCAATAAATAAGTACTCATCAATTTTTAGTTATCCAAATTATACTTTAGCATGATCTGTAGAATTAATTAAAATCATTGTGTGGGCACTTCTCTGGTTTTTTGTAATATGCAAATGGAACCCAAATCTATATCTCCAAACTCAGTCTCTTCCTGGAATTTCCGACTGAGGTAGCCAAATGTTTTCTTGGCATCTCTAGAAGGATGTCCGACATGCATCTCAACCTACATAAGACCCAAAAAAGAAGGCTTCATTGTACTTTCCTCCTCTCCCAAACATCCCTGCTTTCCACTCATCTCTGAAAATAATTCCTGATCTATCTTGAAGCTCAAATAAAAAAAAAAATTTAGAAGTTATCTTCTTTCTCTCTTTCCCCACTCCAACATTTAACTTCAGAGCATCCTGAATCCCACCACCACCTCCTCACCTGGACAAAGCTCGTCTACCTGAGCTTTGACTAGGTCCTTCTGACACTATTCCCACATCTCGTTCAGTATGTCTGATCACCCTGTTCACTTCCTGATGTGGGGTTTTCCAATGGCTTCCCACTCTACTTCCAATCAACACCCAGTCTTTAGCCCTGGGTCACAGAATCCCACATCATCTAGCCCTGACCTCACCTTCCTCTCTTCTCTTGGCTGGATGCAGTCCCAACTAATTCCCACCAGAGGGTCTTTGTCCCAGTTATTCCAGAAGGTTCTTCTCTAGAACTTGCATTTTGGCTTCTGGAAGTCTTCTTAAAAATCATTTTGATTTCAGCTAAAACTCCATTTCCTCAGAGAGGATGTCCCTGAGTATTTGAAGGAGCCACCCACTGGCTTGCTATCAAGCACCTGCTATCTCACTTTGTATGGCTTTTGAGGTTGACTTATGGTTTAGATGTGAGGTGACCCCCAAAAGCTCATGTGTGAGACAGTACAAGAAGGTTCAGAGGAGAAAGGATGGGATTTTGAAAGCCATAACCCAAACAGTGAATGAGTCCCCACATGGGATTGACTGAGAGGTACCTGAAGGTGGGTAGGTGTGGCTGGAGGAGGTGGGCATTCGGGGTGTGCCTTTGGGTAATACATTTTGTATCTGGTGAGTGGAGTCTCTTTCTACTTCCTGATCACCATGTGAACCACTTCCCTCTGCCACACTCTTCCGCCATGATATTTGGCCTCACCTGGAACCCTGAGGAATGGAATTGGCTACCTATGGACAAAGACCTCTGAAACCGTTCACCCCTGAATAAACATTTCCTCTTGTACAATTGTCTGGTCAGGTTTTTAAATCATAACAGTTAAAAAACTGACTAAAACAACTTACCAGGTTATTTTTTTTTCTTTCCACAATACAATGTAAGCTCTATGAGAACAGGTATGTTACCTGCCTCATTAATTGCTTGATTCACAGTGATTAGAATAGGGCAGACACCTAGATGGCACTCAGCACTTGCTGTATGAATATCTGGACATCTGGAGAGACCTAGTGAGGTTTATTCAAGATCAGAGCAGAAAGAAACTCTATGCCAATTTCCCTAAAAACAATGAATACTTGAGTTGTTATCAGATTTTTATATCAGTCAACCAGGTGCTCTATGCACACTTAAAATTTATGGGTAGCTCAGTGTAAGAACAATTGTCTAGTATGCACGATTTCTCACACTCAAACCCTAGTGCCACAAAAATTAAACAACTATGTTTTCAACAGATTCACTAAAGTAAATGTGAAACTGTTGATATGAGAGTTATCTTGTCTTAGGCATGCACCAGAGCATAGCTTCCATCTTAATGCAAAAATCAGAATCAAAATTGGTCCCACAAAAAGCCCTTCAATATTGTCAATAAAGTATAATATGCATGGCCTTGTGTTTACCATATTATAAGGTAATATATACACACATATACACACATACATATGAAATGCAAACAGTACTTTACAGACTATTAATGAACAAATATGGGTTGTAGAACTTATCTGACCACTATTTTATTCCATTTCCTTTCTTGTAATGGAATTCAAAATTTTCCCATGAAAATTTTGAAAATTTCTTGGTCATGCATAGCAAGAAGTCAGACCCATCAGCATACAGCAGATGGATCGTGGTTGATCTAAGAAAACCATCATGGAACCATTTTCCTTGGAAGGAATCAGTACGGTTCTGTGATGAAATTCCTGCAAACAGTAAGAGAAGACAGACAGGGTATCTTTGGAAGAAAGATATCCTTGCTTAATAAAATACATGAAAAGGGCAGAATTTTCTCCACTGGACATGAAGTGGCCACGTGGGCTGAGACTGTGGCAGCTATCCTAAGGGATCTCAGAGTGACCAAAGAATAGCAAAGATAAAATAAAAATCTCTGGTCCTTGATTACCTCACAGCACCATCTCTATGCAGCTGAAACCTCTGTTCTGTGATACACGTTTACAATATGGTGTCTTTAGGACAGCACCCCAAGATGCTCCCTCTAGTCATACACGGAATGAAGTGCAATGTGCTGAGTGACCAGCTGATTTGCTTCTTCCACATCAAGGTCATTCAGGCAAGCATTACTAGGCTTAAAGTGAGAGACATCGCGCCTGCTACTGAACTTGTGGTATACCTGCCCCTTTCATTTTAAATTTACATAGTTGGATCTGACTACATTAAACATCTATAGGTTGGAATCCTCAAGCCCGTAATAAAGACATCATAAAGAAGATGCCAATTTCTTTAAAGCGTAGGAAGAAACGCAGCAGTATGGCTTATCACATGAAACCCCTAATTCAAATTATCAAAATATCTTTTATCTCCATCATCTGACTCCTTGAAAGCAGTATCTTCTTCACTGAATTTCCTTAGCAATAACACCCCTTGCCTTGTGAAAAACTAGTATTATCTTCTCTCTAAAACTGCTGTAAAAGCATCTGTGCATGTACCATATCTATATAATTGGTTACATTCAGTGAACAGGTTTGCATTGAAAGCCTGTGATGGAGAATTTAGGCATTAAAATGGTATCATCTGGGAACATTTAAGAAGAATCTTCATAGATACAGCATTATAATATTCCATCCTCTGTGTAATCTGAATAAAACTGGGAAACCCAATAGTGTGTTCCACTATAGGCTTATGGCACTCAAAAGAAATATTCATCTGACATTAACAAATGTTATTAAATTTTTATAGCCATTAGGAAAAGAGATCTCATAGGGCCAATCCCTTACATGAGAGAGAGACAAACATCTCATCTAGTTTCCTCACCAACTGCTATTCCCTAAATGTTCAAGAGAGCTTCTTAAAAGTTTCTTGTTATTTGCATTCTTGTATCAGTTAGCTTTTAGTTACTATGACAAAATACCAGGGAAAACCAACTTACAGAAGTAAAGGTTCATCTTGTCCTGGTGTTAGAGGTCTCAGTCTGTAGTTACCTGGCCTCATCGCTGTGGGCCAGAACATCATGGAGGAGAGGATGCAGCTAAGCAAAGCAGCTCATTTCATGGTAGCAAGGAAGCAGGGGAGGAGAGAAGGGACCAAGGACAAGCTATAGCCAGGGCATGCCCCCTGGGGACCTTCTTCCTTGAATCAGGTCCCACCTTCCACAGTTCCCACCACCTCTAATAGACCACACTATTGCACACCCATCAATGAATTCATCCACTGATGAGGTGAGGACACTCATGATCTAACTACTTCCCCAAAGCCCCTCTCCTGGACGTTCCAGATGTGAACCATAACATCTCTGTTCTTGGTCCATTGTCCCCACCCACTCTTCCCTTCTGTATCTAGATTTATTCTTTCGTGTGTATCTCTCTGCCTTTTAAAACAAAATCTAATGAGCTTTCCTAGGCTTGTTTTATTCTGTATTTCACCCATCATTAGGTATTAAAAACAAAGTCCAAGTCAGATCAATACCGGGCAGCTCAGGGAACAAAGGAGAGGAAGGGTTTGAATGTAGAGAGCTCATGCTTATTTTGTGAGTTCACGAAGTGAATTCATGCAACACTCTTTCCTATCCTATCACCCATTCTCCACAAGAGGAAACTCAGGAGCAACTTTCAAGAGTACCTATCTAGAAATGTTCATAAGCATGCTTGCAAGCATTTCATTGCATTCAAATCAATGGATATTAAGAATCGGTTGTGATTTTCATTTCTCCAAAGTCAGAATGGCAATGATCAAGAATGCAGCAACAATAAGTGTTGGAGAGAATGTGGGGAAAAAGGTACCCTCCTACGTTGCTGGTAGAAATGTAAATTGATACAATCATTATGGAAAGTGGTATGGAGGTTCCTCAGAAAACTTGGAATGGAACTACTATTTGACCCAGCTATCCCACTCCTCAGTTTATACCCAAAGGACTCAAAATCAGCATACTACAGTGATGCAGCCACATCAATGTTCATAGTAGCTCAATTCACAATAGCTAAGCTGTGAAACCAACCTAGGTGCCCTTCAACAGATGAATGAATAAAGAAAATGTGGCGTATACACACAATGGAATATTACTCAGCCTTAAAGAATAATGAAAATATGGCATTTGCTGGTAAATGGATGGAACTAGAGACTATCATGCTAAGAAAAATAAGCCAATCCCAAAAAACCAAGGGTCAAATGTTTTCTCTGATATGTGGATGCTAATTCACAATAAGGGAAGGGTCGCTGGGGAAGAATAGAGATACTTTAGGTAGAGGGGAATGAAGGGAAGGGAGGGGATGTGGGGGCATGAAGAATAGTAGAATGAATTGGACATTATGACCCTATGTGCATATATAACTATATAAACCAGTGGGATTCCACATCATATGCAATCAGAAAATGAGAAATTATACTCCATCTGTATTTGATGTATCAAAGTGCATTCTACTGTCACGGATGACTAATTAGAATACAGAAATGAATAAAACTTTAAAGAAAGAATCTGTTATGCACCGTGTCACTGCTGGAACTGGGCAGAATCAAGCCAATCTTTGACCCTCTAAGTAGCACCTGTTTCTTAGAAGGGCCAACAACCAAGCTCCGGAAGCGGCTGGTTCTTCCCTTTAGGCCTGGAGCTTGGGCTGGGCATGTACCGATTTTCTTACTGGCTGATCACCTTTGCCTGCTCTCACCTGTTCACACGGCCGTGACCTCTTGGGAGGAGTCTTATAACGAAGGGAGGCATTTGTATGAGGTTTAGTTTTCTGGCTACAAGTGCCACGAGGGATTTTTGACCCCTGAATCTTTGGGTCTTCTTGAGTTCAAAGTTGTACATGTCACACGAAATCTTGCAACAAAATCCAGGTAAAGAGTTTGAGGTATGTGGCTTCCCATCACGATGAGGTCCCCACACAGCTTCATACATGGCTCACAACATCCATAAAAGCAATGCAGCGGCAACATGGATTGGAAATACTCACTATGGGCATGGAGGGAGCTAAGATATCCGAAGCGTATTGCGATGGATGCATTGTTATAAGATTTACATGAAAATAACTGGTGGGAAAAAAAGAAATTATTTGTTCAGTCAACTTAAGCAATCACTGCAAGTTAAGCCCCCATTTCAGGTCTAATAACTTTACATTATATATAAGAGCAAAATGTCCTCCTGCCCTTCTCTCCACCTAGGATTTGCAGATTTATGGAACATTCACCCACGGCCTTCGTGGCAAAATGCTCCAAGCGGTAGGTTTTCCTGGGCAAGAAGGTGCCGTGGGTTCCCACAAGGCCTGGAACAGGAAACAGCTGTGGAAACAGGAAACAGAAGCACCCACACATGCACGAAAAGAAGGTCACCTGGAAGATGCTGGAGGTGATCAGTGAGTCACCTCGGCGGGTACCCATCTCGAGGGCAATGGGCTTAACCACAGCAACTCAAAAATGGCCAGGGCTTCCTCAAGACAAAGGGACTGTGCCTTCAGGATGGCAAAGAAAAAACCCATCTCATCTAAAGAAGTACCCGCCGTCTGACTTACTCTGAAACACACCGTTTTTGTTGCCCCTTTAGGAACAGAAGGTCACCATTTCCAGAATGAAATGGTAAGACCTTCCTAGACTGTAGAACAACATGGAAAAGACATTCGGATTCCCCTCAAGTCCAGTGGAATTAAAACGATCACCTCTCCATTTGGCAACAGCACCCCCGACAGGAATTCAGGAAGTGACTCCAGAATATTCTCTGAGGGGATGCTTAGCATGCCCAAGTCCACATTAAAATCCTGGCAGAGCAAACTGAAGAAGGATTCCTGTTCCCTCAGCAATCTGCTTCCATGTTATTGCAAACCAATATTCATTGATTGATTAAAAACTACAAAATACATAACATGGGACAGGCAATATCCCAGATGGGTTAAGTAGTGCGGCTCATTTAATCTCTGTCTTCTTGGAAGGTACGTTTTATGTGAGGAAACAGACAATAAAAAAATAAATAAATGAACAGTATAAAAGACAATGATAAGTAATATGGTAAAAAATAAATAAAGTACAGTGGACTCACAGACAATATGGGGACCCTGTTTTGAATATCTAGCATTCTGTATTTACTTCTCATATGGATACCAGACACTTGCAGACCTACTGTGTGCAGGTTACTGTGCCAGGAATAGGCACTTATATACCTAATGTGCGCAGGTCACAGTGCTTAGGACTAGGTACAGAGAGCTCAATAAGACATCTATCTCCCTTTACATCAAAGTGACAATGATAAACAGATCACAGATATTTTGTGTGGGTGAATAAATTCAAAATGAAGGTGTGTTTGAAATCAGAGATGATATTAATTTAATGAAACAAAATGATACCATAGAAAAATTATGAAAACAAGAAAGTATCACTTTACTGATTACAAGGGAGAGAATTTATTTGAAAACTGTACAATAGAGAGTTCTGTAAAAGGGAAAATATATCGCTTCAGTTTTTAGGTGGTGGTTTAGGTAGCACAACAAACGTGCTATATGTTTTTATATGTTAATCTTTTGAATCCCAAAGATATATTTTCTTTAAAAAAAATACAAAAGAAGGACTCAGAACTCATGTGTAATTCACAATTTTAATTAACTTTTAAGAGAGAAGTTGGAGAGTTATTGTACTGAACATACTGATTTGGAGAAATACCTATATTTTGTAAGTACACATGGCTATTGCATTGTTTAGAAATCTATATTAAATCTTAGCCCATTTCTGCTGCTATAACAAAACACCTGAGACGGAGCACATTATAAATAACATTGGTTTGTCACTCACATTCATGGAGGCTGGGAAGTCCAAGATGAAAGTACCCTTGGGCTTTGGGGTGTCTGGTGAGGACTGTGAGCACCATGCCCTCAGATTGTACAAGGCCAAAGGACAAAACTGCAGAAGGACCTGAGAGTTCCCTCCATCCCCTTTATAGGACACCCACGCAGTCTCAGATCTACCACTTTACGGAAGGCCTTACCTTTGAATACCTCCACACTGGGGATTAAATTGCAGCACAAATTTTGGAGGGGACATATTTAAGCCATAATAATAGCAATCGGCATGCGAAAAATATGTGTTTGATCCAAAGAAAGGCCTCGTAGAAATTCAGTCTGCACGTCCCTAGAATGGCTCCCTGGGATTTGGCCAAAGGATGAGGGGGCTTTGCCCGTTTCTGTTGTTGACTGTCCGACCTCAGGAGATGAGCACAGGAGAGGAACCTACCTTGCATACTGACGGTCGGCATCCTCAGTCTGGAGGAAATATTTGGTCTGTGAAATCTCCTAGTGGTGGCAAAATTGGGGGTCAGAGAGATGGCCGGTCACCTCCTCTTCTGACCACTGCACTCAGAGGTGTCTTTTTCAGACACTGGTATTAACAGCACTCAGTTCAGGAGTGCAGGGCAGTGGGCAGAGGCGACCAGGGGGATGTGTTTCTGGGTCCCTGCTCCCTCCCACTGATCTGTGGCACAAAGGCTTATCAGATGTGGGCCGGAAACCTGAGTCATGGTCTCCAAAACAGGCCTCAGATTTCACCAGAGTCAAACCACTTCAGTTCCTGGGCTAGATTTTTGCAGTAGTCTGATGTCACTGAGCAGTGGATTTAAATGCTATCAGTTAAGCCTCCCCTCTGAAAATGATTCAGCCGGTCCTGAGGGAAAAAAAATAAAATATTCTCTCATGTGTTGATACTTTACGAACAGGCTGACCACCATGGAAAGGATGGTGCTGTGGCTCTTGGGCAAAATCTAAATAAAAGGACTGTTATTTAAACACCTATTGAATATTTTTTTATAGTGGTGATTATTTATTTACCCTAAGTTATGCCTTTCTGCAAAGGCAATGTTTTTATATTAAGTCTCCTTTCCTCAGCCACTCATTCTCAAAAAGAAACTTTTGCTGGCCATCCAGAATCACGCGGTGTCACGTCAGTCTCTGAATTTAAGAATATAATTTCATTTATCTCTTGTAGGTACACTTCCCATTTCTACGACATGTTTTTCCACCCCTTATTTAGTTACATCATCAATGAAAAGTTAATAAAGTTTGAAGGCCAGATCTTATTTATTTGTTACTCTTAAAAATTCTTATTTTTGACCGGACTCAGACTTAGCGTAGAAACTCTCAGAGAGGACAGCCTGTGTGTGTCTCTTGGCAGTCTGCTCCTGGCGTTTTTCTTTGGCTTCTTTCATTCTCTTGGCCAAAAGTTTGGCATATTCTGCAGACTCTTCCTTGTTTTTCTTAGTACGTTGTTTTTTCATAGCAGTACGCAGGCACTGATGTTGCAGGACATGTGGAGTAACAAGACACTGAATCTTGGCTGCTTTGGTCCTGGGTTTGTACCTCCTTGTTTAAGGGCTTTCTGACAACATATTGGCGGACATCATCTTCCTCAGAGAGATTCAAAAGTTCGCAGATTCTACTAGCTCTTTTGGGCCCCAGTCTACAAGGTACAGTGGTATCCGTAAGTCCAGGAATATCCTTCTCTCCTTTTTTAAACAATAACCATGTTGAGAATGCTCAGATTAGCATGCACAGCGCAACCTGGAACAGATTTGAGCTTTCTCTCTCCAGTTCGCCTTGGTCTGTAACAAGAGTGCCCCTTTCTCAGTACCAGGTGAACCCGGCCATGGGTCAACACACCCTGCTTTATGGGGAAACCTTGTTTGTCGTTCCAGCCACCAATTCAGATCACATAACCCATTCTTCACCCAGAGCATCAGCAGCAACTTCTGTGGCTGTATGCTTCTCAGAAAAGCATGAAGTTTGCGTTCATCATCTACTTCCATGAGTTCTGGCAGCCATGACTGGGAAGGAGATGTTCAGCTTCATCTTGGAGCAGCTGATCTCCCACCCCTATTGAATATTTTTTAATTATCAAATACTTCCATCACACAGAAAAAGTTCGCTAATTCTTCTGATACCCCAGGTACTCAAAACCAGATTGAATAGAGAATATTTTATAGGTTACTTTTTTAGCAGAGCATTGAATAAAGGACAGATTCAGAACAAATATGTAATAATAAATCCCGCTGTTAGGTATTATTATAAAGCATCAATAAAAAATATATATAGTAACATAAAAAGAACAGATTCGACTAAGAGCTTCTCCATACCTCCAGTTTGCTGAATCTGCTATGCATGGCACATTTTTATTTAAAAAGTAAGTCCTCCCCTCTACCCAATAAAACCAAAAGGAAAAATTAAACATAATATAGAAAGAAAATATTTCTGGACCACTCTGTGTGTTTTAAGCTGAAAGTTATTTAAAGAGTCAAAGTTAAGAAAAGTTAAGTTTATAAAGCAGAAAAAATGTTAGAGGAAAATAGGATTTTTTTTTTTATGACCGAAGAAACAAAAATCATGTCCATAAACTTCACGCAGGGAGCCCAGGTGTCCAGGTGCTCCGGAGTGAGCAGCAGGGCACAGTCCTGTCCCCTCCTTCACCTAGGAGCACTCACTCACCCCAGCAACTTCCAGTTCTGCAAACGCCGTGAATGGCCAGCATCCCAACAGGTGCACCTGTTGGATCCTCTATACTGTCGTCTGTACCTTTCCCGACCTTTCGATAGGGTCGGCGGCACAGGTGCTTACTCTGTGCTGCAGCTGTCTATGGGGGGTCCACTACAGGAAGAGGTGACAGCTGTGTAGCCTGGGGCAACAGGTGAAGCCACACAGTCCAGGTCTGTAGCAGGCTGTGCCCTCTGGGTGTGTGACGTACACTCATTGCTTTTTAATTTACATTTCATTTGTTCTAATGAAAGTTACACTAGACAGGAGAATGTGCTTGGATATGTCAGATCTGTAGGGAGTATGATTTCTCATTCTTCTGGTTGTACATAATGCAGAATTCCACCGGTTGTATCGTTATTATTACTTTTTTATTGAAGATAACATTTGACTTTCTTAGAGCATCATTAGGTTCACAGAAAACCTGAGCAGAAGGTGCAGAGATATCCCATATGCCCCAGCCTCACCCATGCACCGTCTCCTCCTCCATGATCCATATCCCCCAGCCGAGAGGTACATTTGTTACCACTGCTGAATTGACAATGCTTTCCGTATGTCTGGACAAATGTGTAAAGACACGTATCTGCCATGGCGGTCACATACTGGATTTTGAGAATCACCCTTTCTGGATGTACTAACATAAGGGTTAGGTTGGGCACACTTGAAGGAGACCTGAGGTACAGTGGTGCTCACCTGTCTCTTCCCTAAACAGGAACAGCATCTGATTTAGCAATAGTCATGCTTCTGTTAATGTATGGTTATATTTGTACATAGGGTAATATGTCTGATTCATTCTATGATCCTTCCTATCCCTGTACCTCTTCCCCTCCCTTCACCCCCCTCTACCTAATCCAGAGTACCTCTATCCTTCCCTGGATCCACCCCTGTTACTGTGAATTAGCATCTGCAGATCAGAGAAAACATTTGGCCTTTGGTTTGGGGGGATTGGCTTATTTCGCTTAGCATGATATTCTCCAGCTTCATCCATTTACCTGCAAATGCCAGAATTTCATGCTTCTTTCCCACATGCACCTCAGAGACAGCATTAATCTCCAGGATAGATGAAGAACTCAAAGAACCTAACACTAGATAAACCAAATAACCCAATCAATAAATGGGCTAAGGAACTGAACAGACACTTCACAGAAAAAGAAATACAATCAATCGACAAATATATGAAAAAATGTTCACCATCTTTAGCAATTAGAGAAATGCCAATCAAAACCACTCATTGATGTTTGTACTAGGATGAAACTACCTAATGAGTTTCTCAAAATGTATCCCTGTTGGGAGGCCATGCCTGGTTTGTGGTACTTCTAAAAATATAAAGGACACCAACTGCATTTTTGCATCCTTTGGAAATTCTCTAACTTCACTTAACATGACATTTTTGTAGCTATTCCTATTGATACATGTAACTCTAATTCAGCTCTTGCCTTAGGCAGTATTCCATGAGGTGAAGAGACTGATTATTCATTTACTCAACTTTTAATGGATACAGAGGTGGCTCTGACCATTCTGCTATTACAAATTTGTTTTGGTGACCATTCTTCTATGGGTCTTCCAAAGTATATGCTCACTTTTATCTAGGGAATATGTGCAGACCACCATTGCTAGGCTGTACTGGCACACATTCTGCTTCAGAGGAATGTTCGAACTGCTCTGCAGTATGACTGTGGCAAGTGAGGGTCTTTCCTCACTCGGATAACTTTTTCCAGAAAACAAAACAAAACAACAACAACAACAACAAACGCCCAAGCAGATATAGTTTGAACTGGACACCCATAGAAAAGGCCCTGGAAGAACAGGAGAGTGGCTAAGTCCAGGACGGCTGTGGGACAGTTGGAGAGAAGCTTAAAAGCTTTGAACACCTGGAGATGTGAGACTGGACATCACAGTCAGGACCCAGGGGAAAAAGAACAGGGCCCATATCCCTGACTTGTGGGTCTGGAGAATTGAAGATCTGAGGTCATCACTTCTAACCACTGGCCAAAACAGGGACGGGGAACAGGAAAAGGGTAGGTCTTATCCATGATCCTCCTTTTAAATGGTAAGCGTGGACTTGGTCTCCACAAAACCTCCATGCCCACGTGCCCGCTTTCTGAAGACACAGATCTTAAAGGGACACGCCACAGCTACTCTGCGAGACTTCTTCATCGATCATCTCCCTCCCCGCTGAACAGGAAGTGGAGGGAGAAAACTCACATCCGTTTCCAGTGTCAGACAAGACAGTGGACTGAGTCATAGCACTGTAGTCTCCTGAGTGCCTAGATTGTCAAAGCCCCTTAAAGACTACCCTTGACCCAGCAGAGAGCATTTTTGTTTTGCCCTGTTTTGTTTTATAAGATAAACCAGGTCCTAGTTTTCTGTGCTTGAAACCTAACCCTGGCTTCTTATTGTCAAAGAATGAGAATGTGATATCCTGGCCTGGCCTGGAAGGCCAGTGTGATCTGACCCCGAATGACCTCCCTACCCATAGAGACACTGCAGCCTTTCCTTCAAGTGCAGTCCGTGTGCTGTGTGCTGCCCAGAGCTCTGTCCCCCAACCCAACAATCCCTTCAGGTCCCATCCTCTCCTCTCAGGCCAGTGTTCTCGAAGTCCGGCCTGAATTCCTTGTGCAGTGTGGCCACTGACCTCACCCATGTTTCCGTGTTTACTCTTCCTCCTGGTGGTAACTCAAGAGAGCTCCTCTTGATGACAACTTTCCAATTATTCTTCATTTCCTCCTCTCAACTAGCAACTAGAATGAAATCCCACGGGACTCTGACCACGGAGACCCCGATTCTGCAGCAGCTGACAGAGTACCGGTTTTGCAGCACAAGATGAGCAACCCTAAGCAGAAAATCCAAAAGCCTTCAAAATCAGAAACATTCTGAGTTGCTGACATGTCAAGTTAAAAATTCCACTGCATGAAACTCTGTTTCAGGCAGAACATTATTAAAAGTATTGCATAAAATTATCATCGGGCTATGTATATAAGGAGTATGTGAAACGTAAATGAGTTTCATGTTTAGACTTGGGCCTCGTCCCCAAGAGAGCTCGTTTACATATGCAAATACACCCCCCCCAACAGAAAAAAAAATGTGAAATCTGAAACAGTCCTGGTCCTAAGCAGTTCAAATACGGGATAGTCAACCCTATAAAGAAATGGCATTGATACAGGAGGTGACTGGAAAGCTCACATCCCCTGCCAACCATCAGCAAATCTGAGAGCACTACCTTCAAATGATCCAGTTACTCCTGACTCTGCTCCACCACTCTGGCCCTCTGGCCCCAACCCTCCTCATCTGACATGGGTAACTGCAAGGGTTTCCCAGTCGTGCTTCCTGTTTCCATCATTGCTGATCTACAGATTATTTTCCACGCAGCGGACAGAGGAAACGGAAATCACATCACATCCTAACAGGCCTTTGTTTGAAATGCTGAAATTCTTCACCACTCATTTCAGAAAAAATTCTAAGTCCTTACTCTGCCCACAGGGCCCTATAAGAGGGACCCCTACCACTTCTTACTCAGATACACTGCTCTCCCACGGAGCCTCAAAAATGCCCAGCTTGGCGGTCATGCAAGATAAACACAGTCTGGAGATGTCCCCTCTAACAGAAGGCATATGACTAATAAGACTTCATTGCCTACTTAAAATTTTGCTAAAAGGCTAAATCTGATATCAAGAGCTCTTACCACAAAATGAAAATAAAAACAAAACCAATACAATAACAAAAGGAACGTAGAAGGGAGCTTTTGGGGGTGATGGATGGATTGGTGGCATTGATGATGGGGATGGTTTTGGGGGTGTATATGTATCTCCAAACAGACCGAGTTATAAGCTTGATATATGTGCAATTTTTTATATGTCAATCATACCTCAATAAAGTAATTTCTAAAAATGCCTAGAAGAATCCTACATTAGAACTCTGCATTTGCTCTTCCCTCTGCAATAGGGCTGCAACCACTGATATTCAGACATGGGGGTCGCCCTGTGCATACAGAGGCTGCACCTTTATTCTTATCAGACAAGCCATCCTTGAAAAATCTGACCCTGCTTTATTATTCAAAGCCCTTTTTATCACCAACATAGTACATAGTTTCATGTCTGTGTATGGCCAACTGCATTAAAATACAAGATCCATCATACCAGGGATTCTTCCTGTTTGCTTTCTGCAGTGTTTCCAAAGTCTCTCATTAGTACCTCCTACGTAGGAGCTCCAAAATTATTTGTTAAACGAATGAAAAGAAAAATAAAAAAATAAAACCCAACTTTACTCCGGTCTTCATGATATACAAAAATTCAAAGGAGGTCATGGGAGGAAGCATCAGGTCAGGAATATTCTCTACATTTCCTTTTTAAACAGATTGAAATAATAAAGCTCAGAGAGACGAGAGATTGACACAAAGTTGCACAGGGTGGAAGTTACTGGTGATGTCTTACTGGGTATATGGTCGGATTCTACTTTCTTTTTCTTTAATCATATGACTTGCTCCTGCTTATGAACTGCACCAGAAATTATATGTGGCTTCCAGGTAGGAATGCAAAGAGTCGGTGTGACCCACAGCATCCTTTCCACCGTGGACAGCGTTTGAGGCATGTGTTACGGGGAAGTCCTGGAAGTCCTGGTCAGCCGAGGTCTCTTGAGTGATCCAGGAGCAGAGGGACCCTGCTGAGTCACTGTGGACAACGTGGTGGGGGCAAAAGGTGTATCTCGAGCTGTGCCCCTGAAATGTGAAAGTGGGTTTTTATTATAGCACAATTAGGCCTTGCTCTGTGTCCTGACACTCACTTGTGCTACTGCCTGGAAGCACAAGGACACAAATCTATGTTTTCTTCCTCTCACACAAAGCTGCCTGTGAAAGAAGGAATATATGAGCCTATCATGGGTTGCTTATTTTCTGATGTAGCTCTTATATGCACTGCATTTTATTTTCAAGGATAGGTAATAAGGGAAAAAAATCTTTGACATGAAATATAAGTCATTAATCAAAAGTTTCAGAGTTTGTTATTGAGCAACTACTATTTTTCTCTACTTATATGCTCATTCTTTTTATTTACCTAATCCTTTTTATTTCGACACTTAAATCACCAGGGCACTGGAATTATATTCTGTAGTATTTTCTTTCTGTAAAGATTTGATTATCTGCTTCTTTCACCACATAAAAATCTCTATAAAAACTGGCGCTTGCATAAGCATAAGAGAATGACAATTTCTAATGACTTTCCTAGGCTTCAGGAAATTCTAGAGTACTTTCTGAATCAAAGACAGAATTTCATGTCTGTTATGGTATAGATATGAAAAGTCCTCCAAAAGCTCAGGTGTGAGACCATGCAAGAGTGTTCCAGGGCGAAATGATTAGATTATGAGCTGAAACCAAATCACTGAATTAATCCACTGATATGGATTAACTAGGTGGAGACCATAGATAGGGGGCGTGGCTGAAGGAAGGAGGTCACTGGGGGCATGTTCTTGGTGAGGGGTGCTCTCTCTCCCTCTGCTTCCTGGTTGCCATTTTCTGAGCCACACCCTCCGCCATGATGTTCTACCTAATCTCAGGTACAGAGATATGGATGATTAGAAACTCTGAAATCATGAACCCAAGTAAACTTTTCCTCCTCTAAATTGTCCTTAGCAGGCTCTTTGGTCACAGTGACATAAAAGCTAACTAAAGAATGTTCTGCATTTTCAATATTAAGAAACACACTACATTTGTATTCGTTTTCTATGTTTGGCATGTGGGGGGAAATCAGTTATTTAACCCCAAATATCACTCAGGAAGCACACTAAGTATGAACAACTTGGTTCCTTTCCAAATGGAAACAAAAAAATATTATTTTTTGGCAGAAAATCGAGAGGCACAGAAAAACTGGAAAAGATTCAAGAATTCCAGAATACACCCTGATAATAAACTGTCATCCATTAAGTGAAGAAAAAATGTCTTCCCATGCTGATAATCCCATGCTAATCCATGCAAGACTCTCTGTGAGTTAAATTCTCAGTTCACTCAGTTGCCTTTGTATGGTGAGGAATATTCTGACATGTGTTCACTAAAATCCTTTGTACATAAGCCTTGCTCATTCCCTAAGTCAAGATGTTGGGAAGAAGTCATGAGCACGTGTACCTGCTGAAGAAGGTAGCTGGTGCCTTCTCCGTGGTTCCATGTATTCTTAGCACCTGGCCCATGTAATCCTTGGGTTGACTATGTTATTTCTTTGTAAATATTCCAAAAATTGAAATAGGGTTGGGATACAAGTGCAGAATCAAGCATCCAAATTTTTATCACCTGAAGAACAGATAACTCCAAATCTCAATTTAAAAAAAAAAGATATTTTAAGCTCCTGCTAATAACTCACTCCAAGCTTCAGGCAATGGAGAACCTCATTCAATTCATACCCAGTGCTTCTTCCTTCATTCAGTTCCCTCAGGAACTTGATCTCTGCTAGAGAATTGACAAAAAATACACTCTCTAATGCAATAAGGAATAATGCTGATGTAATTTCCTCCACGGAATGGTTTTCTTTGACTGACTGCTTATCTGTGGCTTCTCTGGCATTGAAAACTTTAACCAAGAGCAGGTTAATGATTGGTATGAATCACTGTACAAAAGATGGACAGAAGCAGGGCACAGTGGTGCACACCTGTAATCCCAGCTGCTCAGGAAGCTGAGGCAGGAGAATCACAAGTTCAAGGCCAGCCTCAGCAACTTAGCCAGACACATCTCAGAAAAACAAAATAAAAAGAGATGGGGATGTAGCTCAGTTGTAGACTGTGCCTTGGTTCAACCCCTAGTACTGCAAATACCAAGTTATATAATTCTTACAACTGTAATTATAATATATGAAAAAGTCAAAGTGCAGACATTGATAGAAACACAACTTTCAGTAGTTCAATGGATCATCTGAGTGTGTTCTGACCCTCTACAATAATACCACACATGGGGACAGTTATTTACTGTCCTGTTTTGGCTTCTAAAGAGAATTAAAGCAAGCCAAGAGAAAGAAGAAAAGGGCAGCAGAAGGAAAGGATAATAAACTTGGGTACAGTGGAAAATAAATCCCTAATATCTGGAGAAACAAGACGCATGTTGTTCAACAGCTCGGATTCTGCATTTTGACTTTGGAATTCCTTCTCCACCATCTAACAACTATATACTCTTGAAAAATCAAGTAAACTCCATAAGCCTCAGTACTATTGTTCGTATGAATCTACATTGTGCACAACCATAGAAACGAAATGATGTACCCCATTTGAGTACAATGAATCAAAATGCAGTCTGTAAAAAATTTTTAAAAATAAATAATTAAAAAAAATAGAAACAGGATGGAACCTAAAACTTGTAACATTGCCAAAGAGCAGCCTAGGAGGGCTTTAGACAAAAGTCCTACTCATCTCTCCCTGGCCCTGCATGTGGATGCCCCTCGCCTCTGAAGTGGATGGTACATTTAGCTCCAGACCCACGGACAGAGCGACTTATGTACAGAGCAGCTTTAGGAAATGTTGCCGTAGTGGTTTATAACATGCACGCCAACTAAAAACAATTGCTAAAATGGATGTGTAACTCAAGGCTGGCCTCCGAGTCCACTTGAAAACCAGATTATCACTGAGTATTTTGTGCACAGGATTTCTGGAGACAATATTGACTCTCTGACCGTTTCTGAAGATTAAAATGGGATATGATATGCAAATTATTCCACACAAGGCTGAGTACACATTAAATAATCAATAAATACTAGTTTTTTTAAAATTCATAATGCAAACTATTATATACAGGCAAGTCTTTTTCTTAGATCAGAAGTAATTTTCCAAGCCAGAAAAAAAAAAAAAAAAAGAAAAAGTAGTCTTCTTGTCCCATCTGAAAATGCCCTTTCATAAGGAAAATTTATTACCACGAGCAAAAGCTTGAGGAAATTTGTTCAGCTACAAAACCAAGAAAGTGGCGCTTTATTCCTGCATTCATGTATAGATGTTGGGACAACAGTTGCACAAATGTCATGGCTTTCCATGCACAAATAAATGCATCAACTAATTGAACTGATTTGTGGGGACTCAGCTGCTGGCTGCTCTTTATACTGATTTGCCTTTAGCTCCTGACTTCACTGAATTAAGAGATACATAGGTTTGTCAAATAGTTTTCCATTATGGAATAAAGGTGGCATATACATAAAATCAAAGTGCTTGCTTCATTATAGCTCAAATACCATATATATATGATATATATATATATATATACACACACACACGTATGTACCATATATATATATATGTGTGTGTGTGTGTGTGTGTGTGTGTGTATACCATGTATATATATATATGGTATTTGAGCTATAACGAAGCAAGCACTTTTATATATATATATATTTGGGGCTGTGGCTCAGTGGTAGAGCACTTGCCTAGCATGTGTGAGGCACTGGGTTTGATCCTCAGCACCACATAAAAGTACATAAATAAAATAGAGGTATGGTATTCATCTCCCACTAAATATATATATGCATATGTGCATATTATATATATATGTATATATATATATATATATATAAATATGTGCACACACACAGTCTCTAAATTCCATTCTAAAGAGAGACATCATTGAAATTGGTTCCTGAAAATTCCATTGCCTGGTGATTAGAATATTGAGAGGCAAACAGAATGTGCTGTGATTTTCTTTCCCAAATCCTCTCTAAAGCATTCCGCCTCCCTTAACATAAGCCAGAGAGTTCTTGTGTAACAAGGGGAAGAGGGTGCAGAGTCTGCTGTCGTGCTTGCTAATACCACCGCGGCGCACAGGGCGTCGAACTACTGAGGCCTCCTCGCCTCACCAACTGGGCTCAGCGATAGGACTAACAAGGCTGTTTGGTGACACAGCAGGTAAAAATTAAATTCGGAGGAGCAATCATGTTTGATCCTGGGAGTCACTAAAGGAAACCGGAAGAGGCAATAAGTTCCTGGCAGACTTGAAGCACCTGCTAAATTCAGAGGACGCTGTAACCTCAAAATAGCCTGGGAAGGGAAGGCTGTAAAAGGGAATTGCAAAAAATCAATTCTGGAGGCAACCAAAGCATGAATAAGAATTTCAGCGTCTGCCTGGTTAGAAACTGATGGATGCAAAAAAGTAAGTTCGTTAGAAAGAGGGAGAGAGCGAAGAAGAAGAAAAAATCTAACAGCGGTGAAGGTGTCCCTCCTTCCAGGTGTGGGCTGCTCACGCGTGTCTGCTTTCAGAAGGACATTTTTATGCATTGGAGGCACAGGATCAGATGGCAACAAACACAGGCTTGCTTAGGGGCTGGGAAATGCTGGCAAGTCATGGTGCCACACAGCCTGCTTGGAGAAGCTGGGCTTCCTTCTTTACTGCCCCTTGGTACAAGGGCATCTCCACTCCAGGGCGTGCTTCCGCTTAAGCCTGCGATGCTCGGATTGGTCCTTTCCTGGTCCACGGCATCCCATCCCCGGTGCAGATTGGCCCTTTCCTGGTCCACAGCATCCCATCCCGGGCGTGGATTGGCCCTTTCCTGGTCCACAGCATCCCATCCCCGGTGCGGATTGGCCCTTTCCTGGTCCACGGCATCCTTCCCCGGTGCTGGTCTCCTATGCCTTCAGGCTGCTGGTTCTCTTTTGGACCTTTCCTGGAGAACAGCTGGGCTGCGGTCGCCAGATGGCTCACGCGGCTAGAACTTCGTGCTGGAGCCTACCAAAATCATGACTCACGGGCCCTCTGTCAGGGCGGGAGTGTCTTCGCATTTTTACTGACTTTCTGTGAGTCCATTATGTCTCACGGTCCTTTCTAGAACACTTACAAAAACTGGAGCAACAAATACACCACTCATCTTCAAATAAATACTAGGTTTTTAGAGTTGAATTCTTTTGATAAATACAGGTGAATGATTACAGCATTTAAAAAAATTGAAAAAATATATATTTGAAATATATGTGAGCACAAATATATATGAAATATATGATGTAATACGTATTAATATATTTGAACTATATAGGGAAATACATATATGAATAATATATAAAAGATATATAAGCTCTAGATTATAATTTTCAACTTTTTTAATGTACCCAGGTCCATTTCATGGACATTTTTGCAGAATTGAAAACTCAGGATCTAACGGGTTAAGTTTCTCTCATGGAGGTACTACTGGGCAAAGACTCTTAAAAAGTCCTAAAATGTCATATGAAATGCCACGCTGAACCTAGAAAGCACCTTACAAATTCAGAAGAGGCTGGGTTCCTTCCTTTACGATCAGTGTGTTAGACCTTAGTAAATGGCTAACAAAGTGCGGACCCCACTGTGATTTCCATGGTAGTCTCTGAGCTCCTGGTTATGGATTGGGTACGAAGAAGGGCTGACTAAGTAGAAGGAGCTGCATAAGAACTTAGGCTGTCCTATAAATGCCGTGGCGGGGGAGGGTGGCTGAGAACACATTTCCAATCTAGGTTTGGGTGATGGGTCTTCTATCCTCTTCTCACTTTTAATTTTTTTTTTTTTTGGTACTGGAGATTGAGCTCAGGGGCACTCGACCACCAAGGCACATCCCCAGCCCTATTTCATATTTTATTTAGAGGCAGGGTCTCACTGAGTTGCTTAGCGCCTCACAGTTGCTGAGGCTGGCTTTGACTTGAGATCCTCCTGCCTCAGCCTCCTGAGCTGCTGGGATGACAGGCGTGTGCCACAGCATCCAGCCAAAGCTCTGGTGAGATCCCTAAATAAACACATTCTGAGTTTATATGTGCTCTGTTTGGAAACCACAGAAACTCAAGTCATAAACTAGGATCAGAGATGTTTTTAATTATCACTGGACAGTGACCTCGACACTATACCAAAGCAGGTGTGGTTGGTCATAGATATGAAGCCATTTCACAGCAGACTCGAAATTTAATTCTTCATGTACATTCAGAACATCATCCAATCTATCATATGAACATCACACCTACACTGTAGTCTTAAAATTTAAACCATCCACAGTACTGCATTGTGATGAAAAAGGGGATTTTTATAGTCAAATTGCCTAAAATAAAATTTAGACGGAGCAAGTGGGTCAAATTAGTGGACTTCCCCAATTCTCAGTTGATTTCAAAAATAGGTATCAAAAAGAATGTAACTGGGCTGGGGATGTGGCTCAGCAGTAGAGTACTTGCCTAGCATGCATGAGGCCCTGGGTTCAGTCCCCAGCACCTCAAAAATAAATAAATAAAAACAAAAACCATGACTCCTGAGATGTACAACAGATTAAATGAAAAAATAGAAAAAAATGTTTGCAAATAGAAATATATAGACAGTATATATTCATGTGTATGTTTACATGTGCATACATGTACATGGGTGCAGTCAGATATAGGTAAATAAATGCATCTGGTGTGATGGTTCACTATCAATGGCATGAACAGTGAACAAGTGGTATTTCTAAGCCTCAGATTATTTCTGACAACATTATCATCTTTATCTCAATGAAGACAAAGAAAGAAATCTGGAGGACAATTGATATCCATTTTCCCAATCGGTATAAATTAAATAAACATGGTCAATGTATAAACTATTATTTGGTGGGCAAATTGATTTATATACATGCAAATCAATGTTGGTATGAATTAGGCTTAATTCAATATGCTTCTCTCACCTGCTTCTCTCCAAGGAGATACGTACATCAGGATCATTATAAGTTCTATTTTTAACGTTGTGTCCTATCCACATGCAGGCTGTAGGAGCCGCAGAAATGTCACTCATAAGTTCAACAGGAGTAGAGCCTATGGGTTCCTTTCCTGATTTTTCCTACGCCTTCCTGTGAAGACACGTACCACGGTGCTGTTTTTTATTCACAAAGGGTAGACTTCGAGAATGATGTCATCCCACAAACTCCCAGGAGGGAAAATCTGCGACAGTTTCATTTGTTGTAGGCAGTATTAGCGTAAGGCCACCCACATCCCACGGAGGATGATGAATAATTCTTGTGGCGAATACGGTGACTCTGCCACTAAATGATGGGACTCTAACAAAGATGACCACCTTTGAGAAAGTGTTATCACTGTCGGCTGGGGAATCACGTCAACCTACGGTCTGTTATAGTTTAACTGAGCAGGATCATCTGAAAATAACCACAAGAGCCCACTCTGTGTCGCACAGACGGTGTGCCGAAGAGACTGGGGTCTCTCCTGTCTTCTCCCAGTAGGAGGGGCTGCACCCACGCCCAGCTTATCATGAACTTCCTCCAGCAAGGGATCCTATGACACTGCACAGGGCCTGAGGTCTGCGGGTACTAGGACCTGGTTTTCCAGAACTCCCACCAACAACCCGCCTGAAGTCCAGCACTCTGCTTGCTGACCCAGTACAACAGCGGACAGAGGAACCATTTACGGGAACACAGACCCACTCTGCAGGGTCAGGACAGTAAGAATCTGCTCCACCCTAAGGTGGAAAGTAGAGGATCAGAGGACTGATCCTCTGATCTGATCTGATCTGGCTTCTCTGTGTTACATCTTGACCTTTGGGAGTTTCCAACAAGACCTGTTCTCTAGTCCGCAATCCATGAGGTTGTAAAATCTGTCCTGAAATCTACGGGATACGCATAGACTTAGGTGGGACCTTAGTGGTGTGGTGACTATGGAGAATATCATCTTCCAAATTCCAAAACCAAATCCAGGCACCGTTGAATGGATTGGCATTTGATATGACAGAAAGGATGCATCGGAGATACGTAGTAAATTGTGTGACACTGGCCAGTCTTTGGAAGGAGCTAATAAAAATAGGCCACTGGAATGTTATGACATTCAAAGAGGGCACGGTCATGACTGAAGGATGCACTATTGCCATGAACGCACAGTGTGCCTGCGGTTCTGCATTTCACCCGGCTGAAGGTTGGTTACACACTCAGTGCTGAGAAATGGGGTACATATGATAAATACCGCTTCTATAACAGGGCTGTGAATTTTCCAGTTGTGTTCACAACTCAGCGGCTTCTGCTCCTTGACTGGGCACAGAGGTAAGAAATGTGCAAAGTGTATCACATTTCTCTTTGAAAATGAGTAGGAAAGAATATCCTAAATGTAAACATTTATAAATACACAATTACCCAGACACACATACACCTTTCTGACCTAACAGGAAAAATCCTTCCAAAATTCACCTTATTATATCCTGGTTAACAAGTTTCTCCAGGGCCAATAATCTTCTACCAGAATATCTATTCCAAAAAAAAAAAAAGAAGAAGAATTTTATGTTTTCATGGAATCAGCAAATAAGGATGTGCCTTGTGCATAGAACTGGTCTCCATGGATCTTAATCAGGAATGTTGCAGATTGTTGAAAGAAGACAGTTTCTCAGGAACCTGCTCAATGAGAAAACAGCTCTCCTAACAACAGACCAAGAGTCCAAAACTATGTAAGTAGCATGATGCATTATGTTCTCCAAAGTCTCTTCCACCTCTAAAATTTACCTTAAATATGTGCCAAACGGTTTACAGGAAGCCCAATTTCCATGTCATTCCCAAATAAGCCAAGGTCTTCAGGGTACTGTACTTTTTAAATACAGGAATACCAAGATGGTCTGAAAACAACTCTTTATGCAAAACTAATGCAATTCTTGCATTATCTCCCATCATTACTGCCACAAGTACCGAGCATTCTTGTCAAAACACGACATGCTTCAACATGACCTGTCACCTGTTCCTCTGCCGGGACACCGGTTCAGGATTTCTACCCAGTCCCGTTCTGATTTTCTGGTTGAGGAGAGAAAAGCAGTAAGATGAACTTGTTTTAGTCAATTTTTTTTTCCCCTTTGGCGGGACCAAAGGGCCCAATAAAACAATTTTAGAGGAATAAAAGTTTATTTGAGGCTCACAGTTTCCAAGGTCTCAGTCCACAGATGGTTGACTCTATGGCTCTGGGCCTGAGATGAGGCAGAACATCATGGCGGAAGGGTGTGGAGGAGGAAAGCAGCTCAGGACTTGGCAACAGGAAGCAGAGAGAGCTCTATTCACCATGGACAAAATACAAACCCCAAAGTCACTGGCCCAGTCACCCCCTCCTCTAGCCAAATCCCACCCATGGACAGTGACCACCTGGTTAACCCTGATCAGTGGATTAATGCACTGATTAAGTTAAGGGTCTTGTAACCCAACCATCTCACCTCTAAACTTGCTCGTCTCACACATGAGCTTTCAGGGAACAGCTCATATCTAAAGCACAGCAGGCTATATAGTCCGACTACATTAATTTCAATCATAAAGACTTTCATGTCTTAGCCCCAAACCAATGTATACCAAACTTTTCAATACAGCATTTTTTACCAAAAGGAAAAGGAAAAATTGCAGGAAGGAAAAGTGATCACACATGAAAATAGGATCCATCTGAATTGTTACTGCGGATGCATCTGACATGTCATGTTGGGGCATCACAGAATCTGGTTTTTTTTTTTTTTCAGGGCTGGATGATACCTTCTCTACCTTTGCCTTACCTAAAAATGAGGGACAAACAACATGGCGGGTGAGAGGAATTTTCAGATCATACAGAGACAGGGCATTAAATAATGCTCACTCACTTAAGAACGAGCCATTTCTTTTTCAGTTAATTCTCTTTGAGTTCTTCTGATTACAAAGAAGGTCTCAGATGGCACCACCATGTCTTTAAAACCCTGTAACATTTCACGGTCAAATTTCTGTGGAGAAATGGTAGGTTTCTGGATCATAGTCTTCTGAGGATAAGTGAGGCTTTGCTATATTTTTCTATAATGTTTATTTTTATGGTCACTTTTAAATTTCTAACAATGGATACGACCATGATGCACTCCTTTAAAAAAAGATGATGGAGTTCATTAAAAATTGAAGTGAATAATACTGCAGGGAGTTCACAGAGGGCAGAAAAATAAACGATGATCAAATTTTGGGAAACTCAGGCCTAGAAAGTTGACTTGGGTACAAATCCCATTATTTTATCTACTCAGAATCTGAAACCTTACGTGGCAGAGTGATTTGCTGGAGGACATAAAGCTGGAAGGAAGTCAATACAGTTCCAGACTGAATAGACACTTCACAGAAGAAACAGAATTGACCAACAAATATATGAAAAAATGCTCCACATCTCTAGTAAGCAGAGAAATACAAATCAAGACTACACTGAGATTCTCTCTCCCTCTAGAATTGCAGTTATTAAGAATAAAAGCAATAAATGTTAGCAAGGATATGGGGGAAAATGTACACTCATACTTTGCTGGTGGGAATGCAGATTGGTGCAACCACTCTGGAAAGTAGTATGGAGATTCCTCAGAAAACTTGGAATTGAACCACCTTTTGACCCAGCTATCCAACTCCTCAATTTATACCCAAAGGACTTAAAATCAGCATTCTACAGTGATGCAACCACATCAATGTTCATAGTAGCTCAATTCACAATAGCTAAGGATACTACTGTGACACAACCAAATCAATGTTTATACCAGCTCAAATCAGAATAGCTAGACTGTGGAACCAACCTAGGTGCCCTTCAGCAGATGAATGGATAAAGAAAATGTGGTATGTATACACAATGGAATACTACTCAGCCTTAAAGAAGATTGAAATGATGACATTTGCTGGTAAATGGATGGAACTGGAGAATGTTATGCTAAGTGAAATAAGCCAATTCCAAAGAACCAAAGGCTGAATGTTTTCTCTGATATGCAGATGCTAATTTACAATAAAGGGCAGGGGGAAGCACAGAGGTAATTTGGACTAGACAGAGGGGAGTGAAGGGAGGGGAGGGGCATGGGAGTAGGAAGAATAGTAGACTGAATTGGACATTATTACCCGATGTGCACATAGGATCTCATGACCTGTGTAACTCTACATCATGTACAACCAGATGAATGAGAAGTTATACTCCATTTACGTATGATGTGTCAAAGGGCAGTCTACTGTCAGGTATAACTAATTAGAACAGATTTTAAAAAGGTATATAAAAAATACAGTTCCAGAATCATTGGATTTGTTACAATAACACTGAAGAAAAAGATAAAGACCAAAATTCAACAGGGATTTCTAATTACTGAACAAAACTCAGGTTAATTTATTTACTTGCCTACCCTTTTAATGAAATGGAGATCAAAGTTTGGAAAATATGAAACCCATGAACAATTATGTAATGCCACTGGGAATCTCCTTTCTCTTCCCTCCTCTTACATCACTGAACAGAGCAAGGCTGGCATCGTAAGGGGATGCAAGAAATGTAGAGCACCAGCTTCAAATGTGGCTACATCTCATTAGATAAATATTACATGAAAACCAAAGTTTATGGGCAAATATCACAGCACTGGGGAGAAGAAAGTTCTCAAAGAGTGTACTCCAAGAACACTGCTCAAGACAGGGAAGAAGATAAAAGGCTCATTTCCACTTGACAACTTCTATTTCACAAAGACCACTTGTGTGCAAATCATATTCACCTGGCTTATCCGTATTTCATAACTTCACAGCAAAATCCTACAGAGAATATCACATCAGGTTCTGGCAAAAACACTTGACCCGGGCAAATATTGCTGAATTTTCATTATTTACTCTTTTGCTCGGAGAAGATCTGAATTCATTTTGGATGTGCCTTTGAATGACTGTCGATCCCAACAGCAGGAGGGGTGCAGTCTTGTCTTTTTTTTTTAATAGGTGGGAACATATGTGAATATAGGAATCTGGTGAATTTTAAACGAATGCATTAGAACTTTATTCATTGTTATGGTTTAGATATGAGGTGTCTCCCAGAAGCTCCAGAGACAATGCTGGAAGGTAAGATGAATGGGATATGAGAGTCCTAACCTAATCAGTGCATTAATCCACTGATCTGGATTGACTGAGTGGTAATGTAGGCAGGCAGGATGTGGCTAGAGGAGGTGGGGCATTGATTGGGGACGTGCCTTTGGGGTTTATATTTTGTCATGGTGAGTGGACTCTCTCTCTGCTTCCTGATCATCATGTCCTGAGCTGCTCTGCTCCACCGCACCCTTCCGCCGTGATGTTCTGCCTCACCTTGAGCCCTGAGGAATGGAGTCAGCCATCTATGGACTGAGACCTCTGAAACCCTGAGTCCCCAAATGAACTTTTCCTCCTTGAAATTGTTCTGGTCAGGCCTTTCGGTTATAGCAGTGCAAAGCTGATGAAAATACTCATTTCGACTCACAGGGAGGAGAATGGTTGGTGTGAAGACAATTCCACTGGCCTGAAACCTGTGTTCTAAACCAAGATATAATTAGACTGAGACAGCCAAGGAGGGAAGGAAGGAGGGAAAGAACATAGCAGAGCAGGTCAGAGGGAGAGAGGAAGCGCATCACCACAGGAGGCAAAGAGAAAGCAAGGTGCCAATTCCCAGGGAGATTACACCGCAGGACTGGGGGAGGGAGGCCCGTCGAGGGAGAGCAGCCTTCTCCAGACTGAGCTGCAGAGAGGAATAAAGCAATGCAGGGGTCAGGGCTGCACAGTTCACTCGGCTTCCTCCACAGCTGATGAAGGCGAGGCTGGTCCAGGCCAAAGGAGGTTGGTCCCCGGACAGGGAAGCCAAGCTGGGTTCCTCCTGCCACTTCCTTAACCGGGTTCAGGTGCCTGACTCTAATCGAGGTGGCGATGTTCCCCAGAGCAGGGCTGCTTTACGCCCAGAGTGAATTCCATACTGGACTTAGAGCATCCAGTGGAGAGGTAGGACAGAAATTCATGTTGCTATCAACTCACGATAATGATCATCATGGGTAGGGGCCAAGTTGCCGAGGCCTCTCAATCACATTTTTTGGGGGGGATTGAACACAGGGACTCTTAACTATGGGCCACATTCCCAGCCCTTTTGATTTTTTATTTTGAGACAGGGTCTCACTAAGTTTCTTAGGGTCTGGTGAAGTTGCTAAGGCTGGCTTTCAACTCCCAATCTTCCGGCCTCCACTTCCCAAGCTGCTGGGATTCCCTGCATGTGTCTCCATGCCGGGCTCTAAGTCATGTTTTAATACTAAGAAATGTGAAAAATCAGGTTTGAAAAAAGAAAAGTCCCTTTCCTAGTTAATGATGCAATATTTTCCTCCATTTTCAAAATTCTAATTCAAAGATTAGCAGATTGCTCAACAGACTGCATCAAATATACAGAACACTGTTTATAGACAATGATGTGCTGTGTATACATATATATGGCTATAAGGAGAACAAGATGCACCTTTATTATGAGAGTTTTTTTTTTTTTTTCTTTTTTTTTTTCTTTTTTAAGGCTGGGGATAGAACCCAGAGTCTCATGCTTGCTAAGTAGATGCTCCATCACTTGGGCTACAACCCCAAGCCCGACAATAATACAGTCAGGTAAGAGAAAGAGCTGCTTTTTTAACGTCTTCCCTGTTAGGATCGACCCCTATTTGAGAGTAAAGAAAGCTGTGACTCATTCTCCTCTCTGCCAATGTTAGAACAAAACTAGCACGCTGACCTTCCTGCCTGGTTTTAGCCATGCTAGAAAGACCAGGAGGCAGACCTCGAGGTATTCTCATTTGACCTCACTTTCTTTTCTTTCCTTTTCTAAATTCCTTTATATATACATATATATGTGTGTGTGTGTGTGTGTGTGTGTGCATACACACACACACATACACATATTTAGTTGTCAATGGATCTTTATATTTAATTTTTCTTTTTTTTTAATGTGGTTCTGAGTATCAATCCCAGGGCCTCACACATGCCAGGCAAGCGCCCTACCATTGAGCCACAACTGCAGTCCTAAATTTTTATTATGCCATTCAGGATCCACTAAAGGTAAAGTAGACAGAACTATTTTGCTTGTGTTGGAAAGACAAAAATTATTTACTAACTATTTTGATTAATATTTGTTCTATTTTGTTATGCATTCATTTTATATTAGACAGTGATATATAATTTATAGTCACAATGATCATATATTTATAATCAAGTGAATCGCAAAATAGTTTAATAAAAATTGTAGGTATTTAATACATGCATTATCAAGTTTTAACATTCACATATAACACATTACATGAGACATTGTATTTTTTGTTATATAACGTTATTCCAGGGGACATTATTAGGTTCTGATGTAGGTCAGTCATCGCGCTAAAGGGACCAGGTTTCTCAAGGACTGAAGCATCCTCCACGCAACCCTATTTAGGGGTAGGATTTTGGGGTTTTTATTTTTTAGTTGTTGACAGACCTTTATTTCATTCATTCACTTATATGTGGTGCTGAGACTCGAACCCGTAGCCTCACACATGCTGGGCAAGAGCCCCAGCCCCAGCCCAGGTAGGTTTGTCCCCCAGGTTGGTCTCGGCCCCAGGACCACAGGCTAGTGCAAAGCCCCGGCTCCCAACGTCAGAACGCTGCGGGTCAGTGACAGGCAGCGACATCGTCCTCCACTTCTCACTTACATCTGGAAGACGTGAGTCGGAAGGAAATGCCTTCCACATTAACTCCCCCGGGCCCTGCATCAGGCAACCAGTCTGGGTGAGCAGGACCATGAAGGGCCACTGGAAGCCACAGGGAGTCTTGTGGACAGGCCAGCACCCGGAAAATGGGGGTCTGGTAGGTCAGCCTCCCCTACAGTCCCATCCCCAGCAGAAAAACTGTTGTTTCAAGATGATGTCCCAGGGACCAGGTGGCCTGGACGTTCTTTATCAGGACACTGTCACAACCCCCAATCACCCTGGCAAACCCCAACTGGCACAAGGCAAGCTTGCTAAGGGCTATTCACAGAATAACGGACCCACGGAGGGGGCAGGAAATGGAGGTGGAACAGGGGGATCCAATTTCCATAGATCCCTGCTGTTCCCAGGCTGTCAATCAAAAGTCAAGAGCCAGACCTGAGCAGGACTCTCTGGAAACTTCCCTGGGTCTCCCAGTAAAACTGGAGGGCAGGAGGGTGCCCCGTTCTTCTGTTCTCTGAGAGGACCCACTCCCTCCCTTGAGATAGTCCCTTTCCCCCTTTCCCATCCCTTCTAAATAAATCATTCCTGCTACTCTGGTGACAGGACTCAAATCTCTCTGGTGTGATCAGGGTTGTCTCAGTTCCGTTCAGCCGCAGACCTTGGCCCCATGGCACATGGACTAAAGTGCAAAGATCTTAACATGCCCATCACCTGTCGGAGCACAGAGTATACTAGATGCTCAGCAAACATTTATCAAATAAATGAATGCATTGGGAAATGGATGCACAGATATTTTCAAAATAAGCAGAAGCTCTAAATTTAAGAACTCAATCTCTTCTTCAAATATCACCTGTCACTGTATCAAAAGACTATAGAGAGGGCCGGGTGGTGGCTCAGGGGTAGAGCACTTGCCTAGCACGTGTGAGGCACTGGCTTCGATTCTCAGCACCACATATAAATAAATAAAGGTCTATCAACAACTAAAAATATATTTAAAAAAAAAAAAAGACTATAGAGAATCATTGGCCAAGTTTCCTAACACCACCATCTGAAATAGTTCAAGAAAGCAATCACAGACTTTTGACTAAAACACTCTTATTAATAAAATGAACATCCATTTATATAAGGAGAATTTGGTCATGTTATGATGGAATAGGAAAGTGATTATCAAGTCCAAATGTGCAAAAATAATGACCACGTTGATAAGAGCGACTTAAACATTCTTAAACGTGTTTGATCCTCACTCTGGAAGTCCTTAGCCACGATGGGAACTTGGGCTAATGAGTTAAGCGTTTTGTATTTCTAAATTTTCCCACAGGGAGGGCTGAACCCGATGAGAAAACAGCTTTGTCAATCTGTGAATCTCTGACGGCTGAAGTTAACGTGTTTGAGTTGTCATGTCAACCAATGGGCAGACCCTCAAAGCCCCTTAGAGAACACAGTGGACAGTCCTCTGGGTCTCCCCCTTGACGTTTATTTCCACTCCCACAAAAGGAAATGTGTTCTGAGCTGTGTCCACCACTTCTTGCTACAGAGGGCGCCCACGCAGAAGCAATGAAGGCCGAGACAGGGACTTTTCGTGGGTTTTTATTCCATTTTATGTTAAATAGCTCAAGCAACGTACGCGTGGCTGCATGCGCACCTTTGGAGGTATCGGACATCATGCTTTCTGCAGTTGCTCTTCCCCTGGGTAGTAGACATATTTTGAACCACTGGTCTGGGACCTCGCTCTCAGGAAGGGGTGTGAGGGAAGACAGAGATGTGACTGTTGGGTACACGAGGTTAAGAGACTCATTGTAGCCAATGGACCACGGTGCTGACCCCACCTGGCTTCTTTTCCAAGAGGCAATTTCCCTGCAGCCCTGCCTGGCCAAAGTGGGCAGGAAACGTCGCCTTCCTCAATAAGCTGCCTGTTCACTGCAGGGGAAACGCAGGCCCGAGATAATGGAGATACTGTGGACGGGAGGAACACAGGAAGCTTTTGTGATCAGAGCTTGAAACTCAGAGAGATAAGGTGGACTCCTCCTTACCCTGAAATCTGTAAGAACGTACAGTTCAGAGTCCAGTTAGAGCCAGTGCCATGGTGCAGCCTATAATCCCCGCGACTCGGGAGGAGGGAGGCTGAGGCAGGAGGATTGGGAGTTCAAAGCCAGTGAGGCCCTAAAGGACTCAGCAAGACCCTGTCTCTACATAAAATATTTAAAAGGGCTGGGAGGTGGCTTGGTGGTTAAAGGCCCCTTGGCAATGACAACCAATGGAATCCAGTTAGAACAGGTCAGTACTGGCCAAGGTGACCTAGAGTTGCCATGGCAGTGGGGACTTGACAGTCTGACGCCATCCTGCTGTCAGTCAAAAGTCAAGAGGTGGACCTGGGAGGGACTCTCTGGAAACTTCTCTAAGCTCGCCAGAAAACCTGGCGTGCAGGGGAGGCATGTTGTCCCTCTCCTCTCTGAGAGGACCCACTCTCTCCCTGGAGAGTGTCCCCTTCCCTTTTTCCTATCCCAGCAATAAACTCATTCCAGCTACTCTGAGTGACATGTCCGAACTCTTTCTGACTTGATGGGCAGCTTCGGGGTCTTTGCACTGGCTCCGTTCTTGGAAGGCCTCAGCTCTCAAGTTTATTCGGAGACTTGATGTGGGTTTTTAATTTTGGTGACCAGAGAGTTTGTACAGACAGGAAGGAGAAGATGCCTCCTGGGGATGTCAATCTTGTTCAAGGTCACACCCATGTCCTCTCCCCCAGCCCCAGAGGCCTCCGCTCTCCTGCTCTCGGGGATGATCCAACATCACACCTCATGGGATCCAGCTCGGGGTTCGCTCGAGAGGGAGGTTTGTGCTTCCTTCTTTTCCTCTTCTTAATAAGCTGCACTTGAGGGGTTGGATAGAGACGGGTGGACCACAAAACTTGTAACTGGGAAGCTCCATGACAGAGTACCGGAGGGATGGTTGGGACGGGCGTTTGGGAAACTTGTACTCTTTCTTTTTTTTTGAGGGGTGGGGAGTACTGGGGATTGAGCTCAGGGACACTCGACCATGGAGCCACATCCCCAGCCCAATTTGTATTTTATTTAGAGACAGGGTCTCACAGAGTTGCTTAGGGCCTCACTAAGTTGCTGAGGCTGGCTTTGAACTCGTGATCCTCCTGCCTCAGCCTCCCGAGCCGCTGGGATGACAGGCATGCGCGCCACACCCGGCAGAACTTGGATTCCTATCATGCTGCTAATTACTTGTGGGACTTTGGACAAAACGGTAAAGTTGTCTATAAAACAACAGAGCTGGGATAAATCACTAATTTTGTGATCCTGTTTAGAATATATGGAAGAAGTTAGCCCTGACAAGAGAGCGTCTCTCTCAGGGGACAGTAACACGTTAACACTTCCTGTCTGTTGTTTTCCTAGAAATATTTAATTATTTTTTTATTGAGATTTAATGCATGCAGCATACGATTCAACCTTTTAAAATATAGTTGTTTTTTATTTTATGCACAAGGTTTTGTGATCTTCAGCACTACCTACTTCCAGATTATTTGCATCACCCTGAAAAAGAACCATATGCAGATGGTCATTTCCTTTGCTTCCCAGCCCATTCTCTGGGCAGATATTGATGGATTTTCTGCCTCTATGGATTTTCCTATGGATTCATATCAGTGGAACAATATGTGGCCTTTGTGTCTGACTGCGCTGTCTCAGCGCCTCGTCCCTTTTCAGAGCTGAATAATATTCTACAGTCTGCGTCTAACACATTGTGTTTACTCAACAGTTTAACCAACGGAGGCACTGGGGTTGTTTGCACTTCTTGGCTATTATGAATAAGACTGCTATGTACGTTTGTATACAAACTACTTTTGCTTTGTTGAGTGCAGTTTGCAGGTTCTCTGGAAAAACTTTTCTTTTCTAAATAAAGTATCCTAGATTCACTGTTTTTGAGGAATGCATTCCTTCCTTTATGGAGGCCTCTTACAGAGGCAGTGATAAAGTACATATTTTCTCTCCATTTTTGAGTCAACACCTCCAGATTTACATGCAATACACCCCTCCTCTGGAAACCTTCCCCCTAATTAACCTTGCAGTGCAAGTTAAGGCTACCAGCCTGGAATTCTCCTCTGAAGACGGGAGAAGGACAGCATTATATTGTCGCTATGGTTACACATTCGGCCCCTGAGGTCAGCTCCTGTACCTTCTCATCCAGTGTTGTCCACTAGGAATGCAATGCAAAGCATGTCAATCACCTGAAATCTGTTACCACGCCCTGTAAGAAAAAAGGTAAACAGAAAGCAGCAACGTCGATGTGTTTGATTTCATATAACCCATGACGTCCATTTCAACCCCGAACCAGGCAAAAATTACAGTCGAGGTATTGGGCCCTCAACACCCCTGGGCAGAGCTGTGGACGCAGAAAGGAAGTGGAGGTAAATGGAGGAAGAGACTTGGAGAGATGCATCCACAGAGAAGCTGGAAGGAGCCACAAGTTAGGAAGAGGCAGAACGGGATTCTGTCCAGAGTCCTGGAGGAAGCCTGGCCTGGCGGACACCTCGATTGAGCCTTCGAGGCTCAAGAACCAGGAGAGGATAACTGGCCGTTGCTGGAATCCACGCCCTCCAGACTGCGCTCAGCCAGGTCACCTCCCAGGCTCGGCGGCCACCGTGCTGATTTTCAGCACAGTTTAAAGGATCTTCAGAGGGGCCTTCTATGGGGACCGTCCCCCAACCGCCTGGAAAATGAAACCACTGGAAATCAGCTTCATTCCAACCCGAAGAGGTGAGCCTCCTCTGTTAGAAACATTTTCCAAAAACACAATGTCAAGTTCCTTAAGGGAAAGGATTCCTGATTATGCCGAAAAGACACAGAGCCGTCGGCGATCCACTAGGGATTTTGTGAAATATGAAAACTTCTTTCTTCCACGTCTCTCAGCACAGATTTTGTATCTAATGACATGTATATTATTATTTACTAATATGGTAGGGTACTGTACTTTATTTGTAGGCTCGGCAGACATTTTCTTTTTATTTTCTCATTATGCAAATATTCTGCAACGTATTTCTATTAATCCTGATTTTCATAAATAACATCTTTTCTACGTGTATTTCATCATAAAACTGAAAAATGGCACAGGTCACTGTTATAGCTTTTGGTGGTTCACAGTCAATGAAATGAGGCTTCTCAGAAAAGTTTAAATTGCATTAACACTCAGAACACACTTAACTGAGAGAACCCTTTTTTTTGTATCGCGGTGGATTCAGTAACATGCTCTGAAAGCCAGGCTGATCTGGGTAAAATGGAAACATATATATATATATATATCTATATATATATATATCAATGGAAAAAGTCAACCAACAGATTATAATTCAGAAAGCTGATATTCCAGTTTTACCATTGATGTCAACCATATAATCTGGAATAGGCTGCTTACTCCTCACAGGCTCAGAAGTAAAAATGGGATAAACACATTTTCTGCAGCATATAGTATGATTCTCAAACTTTCGTGGGCATTAGAATCCCTGGTGTGCTGGGGACCCCCTGTAGGTTTGGGCTGGCACCCAAGAATCTTCCTCTCTCCTAAGTTACAGGTGATATTGAAACTGCTGGTCCACGGATGACTTTTTGAGAAACACTGGTTCGTAGTTTAGAAGACAGCAAACCCCCAGAGGCAGGTACGTATTTCAACAGACATCACAGCCTTACAATTAGAAGGCCAGGATTTGGAGCTAGAGAGATTCAAGTTCAAGTTCTGCCAGGACTATCCCCAGTTCTAGTTTCTCAGGCAGATCACGCAACCCCTTGGTCACACAGTGAGAAGAATACCCCTGGTTAATGGGGAAAGTGCATTTTTAAATGTGGTACTGATCTGCCACATAAATGCCTGTGCATTCTTACTGTTATTACTGAAGTTGTCTCTAACCACCAAGAGTTTTCCAAAAAAAAAAAAAAAAAAAAAAAAAAACCAATTACCAAACATTTTCTAATTTTCTAGACTAACAAGTGCTCATCAAATTAAGGGCGAGGTTAGGGAAGCATGAGATGAACCATCTCTCACCCAACACGGTTCTTCGTACAGGAAACAGCTGGTTAAAATCACCGAGGGGAGTTTTGGGGGAAGAATGGAAGTTGAGGACACAGAAAGGAGTAGATGCTTCAGCCTCTTCCATCAAAGAAACACTAGGGGCTTCTAGGGATTCCTTTTTTTTTTAATATAAAATGCATTTCCAAATCTTTCATCATTTTGAAAATTCTATCATTTTGATGGAACGCTCGTCCTCTTGAACCCTGATGAGTTTCGGGGAGCCTGTCATGCTAGCTTCTCCGGGGTCTTTCCTACTGCCAGAGCCCCAGATGGATGTCTACCAATGGTACCGTGCTACAGGACTAGTTGCCAGAAGGCAGACTCTAAATGTCCTGTCACCTGCATGAAAATATACGATGCCACTGGTTTACCGCTGCTACCGCTAACGATGAAGTTGTCGAGACGGACAGCTTTCGGAGGGGTCTGTGTGCACACGTGTGCTCACACACACATGCCAATCGAGCTACTTACGAGTCACAGGTAATATGATTATATCCCTCTTGCATAGAGAAGGTTGCACTGCAAAAAGCTGACAAAGGTAACAGACATGCTGTAACTCTGCTAAATAACCTTCAACCAATGAAGAAGGACCAGAAACGATGTGTTATATAAAAGGGGTACTGGGGCAACCATATTGTCACATCATCATGATCATCACCAACATCATCGCCATGTTAGGAACTTAATGCTTAATTAAGATGCTTAATTAAGAACCCAGCTACATTCTCAGCAATTGGCATGGGCAGGTCCTCGAGTATACGTTAAATGGCTCAGTGGACAATCTGTAGCTCACGTTGATGCTGGTTAAATATCAGACACCTTATCAAGAGCAAAGACTCTCACACAATCTCCTGACTCTTCACACAGTCACCCACATGAACCAAATGCCCTTAATTTGTTCATTTCGTCAATGACTAAAAAAGCACCCGGGACTTAGGTGAGGTGCAGCGCACCTCAGGAACTGCAGAACTCACGTTCTGAACCCGCAGCCCTGCTGCATCTCCAGGTGGCATTTGGGGCATGAGATGAAACACCACAGACTATTCCTATGGTCACCATGCTCAAGCTTTGAGGCAGCACCAAGACCTTGTATTGCAAGCAGAATTATCAAAGAGCTGGTATCAACCTGATATTAAGAGTATATACTGTCTTCTCTTCCTGATCGGCTCTATTCAGAGTTCGAGCATTTTATTCTATATGCAGTATGTTTGCCTCTTTTTGTAGTCTTCTGCTGTCTGTAAAGCAGGCACACACCTTGGCTGAGCATATCTAATGAAGCCATTAATGACTTTTGCTTTAGGAATGGTTTTAAAGTGACTCTTTCTAATAACATTGTGTTTGTATGCCTACTCCCAGGTATCCGTGCTTATGGGCATATAAAATCATTGCCAGTCTCTCTCTTTACCTCAATGTCCTACTGCTGATGAATATTTTTCCCACTGCGCAAATACTGAAATATCTAAATTAAAATTGCAAAGGAGTTTTCCGTTTGTTATTTATTATTTTATTGGCATGCTTGGCTCCATTCTTTCCTTGAGTTTTTATCACCAGAGTCATTGCTTTTTGATCCAGTTATTAGCTCTCTTCTTGGCGAAATCTTTCCACCACTTGGGCTTCATTTCATGGCCCTGGTATCAGAGAGCACAGAGGAAATAGGAAATTCATGCTTTGGCTTCTGTCAGCGTGATTGCAAATTCACTGGCAAGCCAGTTTCTTAGAAACAGAAACAATAAAATAAGAGGTCACTGCAGGATGTGCTCTGTGGTCCCTCAATGAAGACTGACATCGCCTCAACTCCCTTTTGATCTTAATTAAATGTTCCTTTCGCAAGAACAGAGGCAGCACCAGGTTTGATATATATATCTAGAACTGCAAATTATTTGAACACTGCCTGATTTTCTGTTTATTCTGGGGATGGGGGAAAATAAACCATGAGCTATCCTGGAAATTGAAAACGTACACCTGGCTGTGCTGGGAAGTCAAGTCTTAAAATTTGACTTCTGAGTCATCTCCCATCACGGTGGGATGTGGGCATCAGGAAGAAGGGAGGGTGTTGGCTGGTCCTGAGCTTCGTGGAAACATTTGGATGAAATGGAAATGGTAGACTCATCAGATTCTATCATTGACATCAACAAATACTGGCAAGCGCAACTGTGCCTGTGTACTCTGAGACTCAAGAATGAGCTATCGCCAGGGACAGCCGCTTCAGCGCTAGTGACAAAGGCTTTCGGATCCCCAAACACCATCTGAAGACCACCAAGCGATCATGCTTTCCATGTGCTCTGCTTGTGGGTTCTGGCTTTCGGTTTGCATTTCCTAAATCACAGATCCCAGCTCCGTACCTCTGATTGAGTATCTCCCTGGGGCTTCTCCACTCTCTAGTTTCTGTGAGCACGCACCAAGATTTCAGGATCTAGCCCCATGAATTATACAGGAGCCTGTCCCCCACTGTTGGCCCCCAGATGCAGCTATACGGTGGCATAGATTCTGTGAGCCCATCGACAGAAGGCTGGCATGGCAGAGGAGGCACTTTCTCAAAAGGAGGTAACTGCTAAAGCGGGTAAACCGCGCCACAGAAAGGGGAACACATTTAGCTTCCCCGAAACCAAGAATCAGCCGGGAAGGCGGCTGGCCTGCTGTCTTGCGCTCATTCACAGAGGGCTTTTAAAGCCTGCCTGCCTGGTACTGCACGTGATCACACGGACCAGCCGTTTCATCCCATCAGCCAAAGTCGGCGGATGTGAGCACGGTCAGCGGCACACGGCAGAGCAGACCACCCGTGGGAAACTCCACATTAGCTGGGTAAAATTCCAGACTTCGCTCTATCCCTATCGGCATCCGTTTCTGCCTCGCGAACCATGTGTATGGGTAGAACTGGAAATGTTCAGGGTACAAAGGGACTTTGGAAGTCACCTGTTTCAGCTCCCTGCACAGGGCTGTAAATGGAATCTGTTGGGGGATTCCTGCACAGAGAGACAAGCCACCGAGGCATTAGCAGGAGGAAGCTTTTATTAGTGCCACCACTGGCCTGCTGGATTTCTATCCAAAAGCTGAGCCCCAAACACAGGGGGGACATTGCCATATATATACATCCTTTGCTAGTTCTTTGATTTACCAAATCTTTATCTCCCATATAAGGCAACAGTCATTCTGATTGGGCGTTCTATTTCTGTACTGTAGAATTGCAACAATGTTACAACAGAGTTGTGGAATGTGCCGGCAGATACTGATGGATCCCAGTTATTTTCCACAATCCTAGCTAGGCAAAATGATTTTGCCCAGCGGCTGATGAACAACAACATTAGTAAATAGCAAAAACAGAGTAAAATGACCTGGTTGCAAGTCCTAGAGAGTACTTATAGGCATATCCATGCAGTGGTGGGTACCCGTGTTTACCTAAAGACACGCACACATGCACATACATGCATCCAGAGACAGCCGGCACCCAGCCCCTCAGTCATCTCTGTCACTGCGTATTCCCTGTCTGCTTTCTTCCTGATGACTGACTTGACTGACATTAGGCATCTCTCTGCTATTAATTAGTATATGCATGTTTTTTGGGTTTGATCCTCTCAAAAACAGCCTGAGAGGATTGATTTGAGCAGTTCATTTACCTGGGGAGCTGATGCAGGAAGCGGAAGTGAAGACAAGAGTAGAAGGAGCCAGAGTGGACATTTAGGACTTAATCCTGTTGGGAATCTCTAAGGACCTACAAAAAAAGGTGCTTAAGAATCGACTCCCCAGATGACAGGACACGAAGCAGTTATTCACTGATCACCAGGCCTCCTAGGCTGCGGACCGTCCCCTAGCAGGGTGCTAAGGTGTCATAGTTGCCTGAGCTTGGGCTTTAAGAAAGACTCGAGGCAGAGAAACACAGACAGGAAAATTCTAGCCCAGCTGGGGTGAAAGTTGGAAATGGGTAAGGAGTCTTCCAATGGGATCTGATATAGATTTCCACACATACCAACCAATTTAAATTAGGCTTTCCATACTTGAATCTAACTGGAAAAACAAAACAAATCAAAACAAAAAACCTTGTACGCATTAGCCTCACGGGTGGCTCATTCACGGAGTGAGCATGAAAGTAAGTCCCGAATACCTTGTGTCCCTAGGACAGCTGGAAACTCGGAGACCTGCTCTGTCTCCTGACTGGCCATCACGAAGTGTTCATTCATCCAGGACGAATTTGTTGAACAGCATTACGTGCCAGGCATTTCCCAGATGCTGGCCGTATGGCAGTAAATAAAAAAAAGACAGAAAGCCAGGTTCAGGGTGCACACCTGTCCAGTCCCAGCAGCTTGGGAGGCAGAGTCAGGAGTATCGCCAGTTCAAAGCCAGCCTCAGCAACTGAATGAGGGTCTGAGAAACTGAGCGAGACCCTGTCTCAAAATAAAAAAATAATAAAATAAAATGGGCTGGGCATGTGGCTCAGTGGTTAAGCACCCCTGGGATCAACCTCTGGTACCGAGAGAGAGAGAGAGAGAGAGAGAGAGAGAGAGAGAGAGAGAGAGAGAGAGAGAGAGAGAGAGAGAGAGAGAACCTGAAGTACCTGCCCTAATAAAACTTATAATCTAGTGAGGAAAGATATCTGTATACAAGCCATTAAATAGATTATTATTCAAGTATCAATAAGAGCTCTGCATACAAGTTAATCAATAGGAGGGGCAGAAGGAATGAGGGGAATACTGCTGTTTGCATTTGTTTACTATGGTCAGGAAAAGGCTAATTAGGTGACATCTGAGCACAGACCTGCAGAAGGGTAATGGGGGCGGGGGGGACGAAGGCAAGAACACCTTCCGCCAAAGGAAAAGTTAGTGCAAAGGCCCTAAGGTCTCCAGGTACTCGGCATCGTTTCTGATATCACAGGAAAACCAAATGATTGAAAGAAAGGTTATAAAGCGGGAGACAAGGAACAGAATGGATTTAGATCTTATTCATTAAGACCTCAGGAGCTCATGCAAACACATCTCACTGCCCCGTGGGACAGTCACATAGGCTGGGAGCCCGGCACGGGTTGGTCTCCTGGGAGAACATATTTTCTCCAGTTTTCCACAGTCGCTGCCATTCTCTATTGCCCGGGATGCTTTCACCTCTTTAAAACTGTTTGCTCATTTGCTAGTTTCTTGGCCCTTTTGAGTAGTGGTGTATTGGGATGATGGGTTTAAATTACTTAAGGAGGAAATAAAGTCAATTATTTCAGTGGCTAGATTTTTATACTACTGGCAGCTACAGGTCTTGTTTTGTTTTGCTTTGTTTGTTTTTAAACTACAGCTAGAGAATGAGTCTTGCATTGGGTTCAAGAGGAAAACATGGTCACTGTACCAAATTATTAATTATTAATCAATGCCCTCAAATCATGATCAGACCTTATAAAATGCATCCCTAGCAGGATGGGACTGTTTAAAATATTTGGATCCTCTCTTATTTGGGAAATGATCAGGAAAAGGCTTATTTGAGATTTACTAATTATGGTAAACAAAATAGGCATAAATAGGTTCCTTGCCAAACTCACCAAGTGATGTGAGACTCAGGAAGTATAGAAAAATCATGGATGATACACAAAAGGAAAAGAATGAGCAGTTCAAGAAATCTGTTCAAAATGCAGTATGTCGAGTGCTATGCAAATTAATGAAATCAAGACGAATAGCAAGAAAACAAAAACATTAATTAAAGCTTGACTTTACCTACACTGAAGGAGGCATATGGTGAGGGAGTATTAATGTCATGTAAAACAGTTCACTAAGAAGCTCACAAAAACAATCAATATACTGATTGCCGACAAATAGCTAAGTGGAAAAAAAACCAGGATACAGGTACACAGATCAGATTTCCAAGTTTTTCTGAACACAACTAAATGGCTGTTTTGGTTCTAAATCCTTTAATTTTTTAAATCTACTCAAGCACACTGGTTGAATGGACACACTGCCTTCATCAAATCCTTAGAAACTGATTCACTCTTCATAGCTTTAAAAATATGATTATTGTTGCTGGGTTTGGGGTGCAGGCTTGTGAGCCCAGTGGCCTGGGAAGCTGAGGCAGGAGGATCATGAGTTCAAAGCAGCCTCAGCAACTTAATGAGGCCCTAAGCAATTTAGTGATATCCTGTCTCCAAATAAAAAAATAAAAAGGGCTGAAGAGGTTGCTTAGTGGTTAAGCACCCCTGGATTCAATCCCTGGTAACAAAAAAAAAAAAAAAAAAAAAAAAGACTATCATGGAATTATTGTGAGAAGTTCAAGCTGAGGGTCTCAGTGGAACCCTTGTAGAGAGTCAGTGCCAGAGACATAGAGCCTGGGACGTATTGCTGGGGACAGGGCACATTTAGGTTCTGGGCAGATGAGGGAGGTAAATAATATCTCTAAAAGAGATGCTAAGATGTTCACAATCACGGAAGAGGGAGGATATTGGGTACTCAGTTGTAGCGAGAAGGCTGGAATCTGAAGGGAGTGTGTTAGATCACAAGTGCATGACGGTTTACACTAAGAACAGCACAAACTTTCCAGAGCAAATCTGCAACCTTGAACCCGCCAAATGAACAGGAGAGGTCAAAAGAAGGTCTAGTATCATTGACGGTCAAGACTTTCAGCATGATTCAATTTGAGTCAGCTCTCACCGCCCCCCAGCAAGCTTTGTGACCTTGAGTGAGTTCCTTAACTTCCATTGATGCTTCTGTAATTATATTAATAATGAATAGAATAAAAATAAACAGTGAATATTTACTTCCCAGGTGTCCTGGGAGAGCGAAATGAGATTAAGTGTACCAAGTGCTTAGCACGGTGACTGACACGGAGTACGTGATCCATGTCAGTACTACCATCACCAACTTCAATTTTGAAGTAATTGCAGCAGGTGGCTAGAACTAGTTTCCTAGTTGACCGAGTTCTAACAGAGCAAAAGGGCTTGTCTGTCTTGCTCAGGGTTAAGTTCCCAGATGTCAGCACAGGGGTGGCTCAAGGCTGGCTCATGGGAAGGTACTCAGCAATATCGGAATGAATGTAAGAATGTAGATAATGGGGAAGTTGCTCTGTGGAAACGTAAATGTCTTCAGGTGTCCTACTTGTGACTCGACATTCTAATAACAAAGCAGATCAGCTGCACTCATTTTGAGAAGACTGGGGTTGTGGCTCAGTGGTGGAGCACTTGCCTAGCCTGTGCTGGGCGCTGGGTTCGATTTTCAGCCCCACATATAAATAAGTGAATAAAATAAAGCTCCATCAACATCTAAAAAAGTATTAAAAAAAAAAAAAAAAAAAAAAAAGAAGACTTAGTAAGATGTACAATATCCCAACATGGAGACCAAGTCCCAGGACAGGCTGGACTTGCAGTGTATCAACCCTTGATCTAGGGATGTCAATGATAATTGCATGCATCTTCCAGAAAACCAAAAAAGCAATAAACAGCATGTTTGTACTTGCATAAGCCTTTTTCTAGTAGTTTGACCGTGGTATATGGTAAAAACTTCCTGCCTCTTTGCTCCATCTAAACTATAGGTTTAATGAAATAAAAGAGTCAGTGTTGAAAGATGAAGTGACATTGTTGAGGAGACAGAAAGAGCCACCCCGGGAAACTTCCATCCACCGGCACCAAAACAGGCAATTCTCCAGACTATATTTTTGGTTTTGTTGCCAATATCTCTGTGCACCTGAGCAGCGGAATGAACACAAATAACAACTTTCTGACCAAATAATGGCCCCCAATGACTCTGAGAGGACCAAACAGAGAGCCCGGACATCAATGTCTGTCTCTGCAATGGGACAACGATGCAAAGAGCCCCCCACAACCCACCAGGAAGGAGCCTAGGACGGTGTCAGCAAATGCCAGTCAGTGTGGCCTGCACTGTGGAGATGTTTCCCACGGCCGTCCAGAGCGCAGGCCCACGTTCGAATCAGTGTGAAATACGGTGGCGTTTTTGATCAAAAAGTTCCGAGACGACACTCTACCTGCCAGGCACGACATGAAGGATTGCAGGACCAGTAGTTCCCACGGCAACCTCATCTTCGGTTTCCGAGGTCAAAGGAGTTTCGAGTCCAGGAACGCGCGGAGAGAGTGGCTGCTTCTTTCAGGTTCTGTCCCACCTTTACTCTGCAGAAGGGAAGAGACACTGGAATGAGATTTGGGAAGGTTTCTCCCCGTGGTCTCTGCACATTTGCCTTTGCGTGAACATAAATAAAACTCACTTGGGGAAGAGTGTTTACTGGAGGTGAAGAAAGAAGCACTTTAAATTGTGGATATGAAGCCAATAAACCTTCCAAATAACAAATTGCTTCCTTCCAAATAACAGGTGGCCCCCCCACTGGATCTGGCATGTCCCGGTGGCCACCAAGGGAAGACAAGACTTGCTTGCTACTAGGTGCGAAGGCAGAGAGCTGGTCTGTGGTTTACTAGGTCTTTCCCCACCCCCTGGAGGTCAGTCCTGGTTCTTATTTATCTCCCAAGCAATCACAGAACCCCCCAAAACAAATTCAGAAAAATTGTCACAGAACAAAGAAGATAGGGTTAATTTTGGTGGACTTGAAGGTGATACTCCGGATTTTTTAGAATGGAATTCTGCCTGGGCAAAGCGATGACTCTGTCACTTTAACGTATCTTCTCTGGTGTTCTGGGTTTTGTTTTTAAAATATGCTGTGGTCTGAGGGTGTTCCCCCAAAGCTTCAGGTGTGGGCAGCTTGGTCTCCATTGTGGTGAGGTAGGAGATGGTGGGCCCTTTAAGAGGCGGGGCTTGGTGGGAGGCGATTAGGTCATTGGGGTTGCTGCTGGCAGCTCTCCTGGGACTCCTGAGTTCTCATGACACAGGAGGAGCCCAACTCCTGAGTTGCTCTCTGGCCTTTCTGCCTTTTGATGGAATTGCTAGGTCTCACATGCACCCCCCTTACCCACTCTAGGGTCCTTGGCAGAGCCTGTGCCCTGCCAGACCTTCAGTCTCTGGGAATATGAGCTGCATGTATGTTCTTTTCTTCCTAAGTAGACTGCCTCAAGTATTTCATTATAGCAAGGGAAAGCTGACAGATACAAAGTGCACTAGAAATACACAGCTCCGCTGCCCATGGACAGAACTCCTACCAAGTCTGAGTCACTGTCTACTGAGCTCATTGGAGAAACCCAGAGCAAACAAAAACAGTAATTGGCCCATGAGTCAGGAATCTTCCAACAGGAGAAGCCTGAGGTAAAGTGAAGTGACTTTTTTTGTGGACTAAAAGCTACACAGCACGTAAGCGGGTGCGTGAGGCAGGCAGCCTGACCTTGGTATTCTGGAGGGCCCAGGCTTGTCCTGGGTGAAAGGGACCCATGTTCCTCAGTCCAAGCAGATGGCAAGCGTAAGGGGCACAGGTTCAGGGCGGCAGGAAAGAAAAGCCGAAAATAGTATTGTGTTTTGCAAATCTAAATATCGGGCATCAGATTAAAAATACTCTTTCAACACGGTGAAGTTCAAACAAGGCCGAACTGATATCTGTTGCTGGAGGTTTACAACGTGACCTTGGAAAACAGAGTCGTGCTTCCTCTCGCACGCCTGGCCTTCTCCTGTCCTGCCTGCAGCCAGCCAGGCACAGACGTACTAACGGGGCACCTTCTGCTTGCCAGATGCAAGGGACCCACCCAGAGGAGCAAGGCGCATCTCCACCCTCCAGGATCTCACGCTCTGGTGGGGAGAGGGATCCACGACTTCATATAATTGCAAAACGACACGACATTATCAAGGAAGGGCTTGAGTCTCCATCGAGGAGATGTGCTCCCAAGGGGGTGAGAAAGATGAGCCTTCTCATCAGTAAGCAGGATCAAGAGACTGGATTCCATTTACAACTCTGTTTTTTTCTTTTTCTTTCTTTTTTTTTTTTGTGTGTGTGTACCATGGATTGAACCCGGAGGCACTTAACCGCTCAGCCACATCCACAACATTGTTTTGTTTGTTTGTTTTTGGAGACAGGGTCTCGCTAAGTTGCTTGGGGCCTAAGTTGCTGAGGCCGGCCTTGAACTTGCAATCCTCTTGCCTGAGCCTCCCGAGTTGCTGAGATTGCAGGCATGTGCCACGTCACCTGGCTTTCTATTTACAACTCTGCCCGTAACTCATTGTTGGTTTGCCAACCCTACTGCTGCCCCATTTCTCTCTAAAAGTCATTTTAAGGGAAACTTCCTAATTCAGTAAATGAAACTTCTTTGAAAACGATACAGCAACATATATTTCCAGCCAGTATTATTCTTTCATTCTCGGTACATTTTAACTATTTTTTTAAATAATTAATAATAGTTTAGAAATTGACAAAAATCGTATGGATGTCTGGTGTGTATATTGGATATGTATTGATTGTGGAAGCCCCAATATTTTAGTATTTTCAGATCATAGTAACTTGGGGCTTCTCGCCTCGCTGTCACTGATGTGACAAACTCTAAGCAAACACAGGCTTACCTGAAAACATAGACCAGCACACCCTATTAATGGAGGGCCCTGAGCAATGATTTATACCATGTGGTCACTGAAAGGCCTCTGTGGTTACCAGGAAGCCAACAGAAAGTGAAGTGCCACCTTCAGAGAATGGGCCCCCTTTCTGGGCCCTTAAGTAGCTCAGGACTCAAACATTACACCTAATATGCTGTGCACCCAGAAGGAACCCTAAACCTCTCATCTGCTGACGTGACTGAAAGTGAGTGGCGTCTCTGATTGGCTGTGCTGAGACTGTCCTCTGACATTCATGGTGCTGAGTCCATTTTAGATAAACAGGATGTGCCGATCAATGAGAACTATTAATGTCTTAAGCAAATGATCGGGGTATTAATAATTCATTGTGCTAGGGAAATACCATCTCGGATCTTGGGATTGATCTACAATGTTAAGCAGTTTCTCAAAACAATTAAAATTACCTTCGGAAATGTATCCAGTTACAGGATAGAGATTTGATTCACGATAGGATACGGTTCTGCAGCGTACAAGCTGTAGATTTTTCAAGGATGGGGAAATTCGAGCATCCTATCGACATTTATTTACATCCAGGTAGGGAAGATTGGTCCTCATGCTCAGAAATAACAGGGTCCTGGACAGGCATTTGGTGGGGAGCATAACCAAAGTGCCAGGTTTTCTGAAGGGGGTTTGAAGATTCATGCATCTCAGGTGGAACTGTGATACACGATACCAAGTTTTATGATTTCAGTGTTCCTGCCAGAACCAGAAAGAAAGGTACAGGATGAGCAGTGAGTTATGGGAGCTATAGATCTCCCGGCAGCTCTGAGCTCTCTCTGGTTTATGGGAAGGTGTCTGTAACAAAGGTAGTAGACTCAGCACTAACTTGGAGTTAGTCTCAGGCCTAAGCCTAAGACTGAGACTCATAAATCCTGTGGACGAAGCCAAAGGATGAGACAGAACTTGGTTTCTTTCTCTGCCTTAGCTTCCTCTTCTGAGCCAGAAGGAGATGATTAACTGAATTCTACTGTGTGTGTGTGTGCGCATGTGTGTGTGTTTGGGGGGGGGGGTGCGTTGTGTATGCACATTTTTACACAGCAAAATTTCTTGCCACCCTTCAAAAAATTCTGACATTAATAGTCCCACTGAAGATCTCAGTTTTATAAAAGACCAGGGGCAGGAGGTGGGGGGAAGCATCATTTAGTTTTCCATTAAGAGCCCTCGTTTGTGGGAATCTACACGTACACCTGGGTCATGGAGGTATCTTAACACAGGTACTTTGCCCAATTAAAATTCTGCTGGTATCCAAACAGCACTAACTCAGCTCAACAGACAAGAGGGTTCATCACTCAGCACAGGGAATGCCAGGTTTTGCAGGGATAGAGGCAAGAGAGGCCTGGGCCTAAAGTTCTTTGCTGAGCTCACACTTGACTTGTTCAGAGGCAAATAAACCAGCGACTAAAATTCAGTGCAAAGTGTTTAAAACAATGTATTAAGTACAAGGTGCTAAGAAGCACAGGGGTATCATGGAACTGGGCTGGGAGGTGGGTGGGGGCCAGGGCTTTAAGAAAGCTCTCCAAAGGAGCTGCTTGAACTGAGTCTTCCAGGATTAATCAGAGGGACAAAAGGTATTCAAAGCCTGGTGACATGGAAATCACACAGGCAAGAAGCTCTGAGCTTCTGAGAGTGCTCAGGTTACAGTAATCCCAGACGGTGAAAAGCTCAGTGGCCAAGCTCCTTCTGCAGACTCCTCCAGCTGTGCTGTGCATCTGTAAAGTAACTGCAGTGATTATATCTTCCATTCTCATTGCAAGGCTGAGTGTCAACAGAAGGCTCAGAGCCTGGCACCCCGCATGGAGTTGGCACTTGGTGGCCCTCCTTGGCAGAGGGCCTGTGGTCAGGACTCAGGTCTGATAAGAAAAGAGGGCAAAAGCTAAGTCAGAACCTGGTTCCTCATCAGCCCCGGTTGTGAATTAATGATTTGGGACTTGATTTTGAAAGGCAGAAGGAAGAGTGGGCATGACTTTTAACAACAAAAGGACCCCAGCACATCTGAGGTCCCCGTATGCTTTACAAGCAATACCCAGAAGCACTGAACATCCATGTTCTCTTTCTGTTTATTTTTTTTTTATCTCCTCTGCTCAATAGTTAATCACATCTCCCATGGCTAAGTATGCATCCAATTCAGAGTCCATTTTTCAAGGTCTCCTAACAGGAAGACAAGGAGGGAAAACACTGGGTTTGGAATTAAGCACACCGAGTTCTTTCTTCCTGATTCTGCTACAAATTAAAAGGCACTGGGGAAAAAACCAGTTCATCTGCATGAACACGTCTGCTTGTCTGCATGCTGCGGATTGTTCCAGAAGCCCTGATCCTCCTCTCCAGTCTGCTGGAAAGGGCAACAGACACCTTTTGTAAATGAGTCATTATTACTATAGTTTAGTCTCAGATTCAAATTCAGCTCCTGTCCTGTGCCCACCAAATGGATTTTTAATTTTATGAAAGTAGGGATCTCTGTTTTTCTCATTGCTGTGTAAGACACACATAGGATAATGAATGGCCAGAGTAGACAGTCCATAATAAAGGGTTTATCCAAAGACGGAATCGACGTACCTGACACCCATCGTGGATCTACTCTGTGCTTTAACTCTCACTTCATCGCGACCCTGGGGGTCAGACATCGCCATGTTCTATCAAGTCACAGCTTTGGAAATTAGAATATGGAGCCCTTGAAACTTGTCCACGGTCAAATAGCCCAAAATCCTCTAAGTCAGTCCTTAAATCCAAGTCTCTCTCCTTCAAGGACTGAACATTTTTGCTAAGAGCAACCGACTCTGCTAAAACCAGTGGTCTTTTAAAGAGCGACAGCACATCCCAATGACACCTCTTTCTCTAACTCTGCTTTTACGCTGCCCTTCTGCAGAAGCACAGCAGATGTCAGCCAGCCCGAGCACAGAAGCTGTGTCACGTTCACCAGGCGAAGTCCAGCCCAGGGTTTCAGAGCGGAGGCTTTGTGGGGATGCTGCCTCTCACCAGGGTGCATTCTGAAGTCTTCATGTGACAGCGTGACCATAAGTTCTTCTCCCCAAGTGTTAAGAACAACACGCACATTGTTTTCTCGCTAATGACTATTTAGAGCGCTGCCACTCTTGAAGCAGGAATTTTAAAAAGGATCATCCCCGGCTCCCAGTTGTAGAGCTGAGCATTTTCTAACTCTGCAATTAGCTAATGAAGGGTGCAGTCAATCACAATGGTACCGAGGCAAAGAACAGAACAGAAAGCAAGACACCCAACAGGCCTTCCCAGAAAGCAGGGTGCCAATCATTTCAAAGGAAAATGCAGACGGTCAAATATTAATGCTCCATCAGCTGAGAGAAACTTATGGAGTGCCCATTATTCAAATACTAATATGCAGAATACCAAGTTATGGGTCAAGGATTCTGGGTACAAGGACACTAGAAATTCAAGTGGATAGAAAAGATGATTGACAATACAAGTTAGTTTATAAATCAGATGAGTAGTACAGATAACCTGTACTTCCTGTGGTGATGGTTGCTGGCCTATAGGCTCTTCTTGGATATTCAAAATTGATTATATCAGTTAATTAAATTAGTTGACTAGATTTCTCTGGGTTCCTACCTAAAACAAGAGGAACAGGGCCCATCCTGGATTGCAATAAGTAGTCTGTCAGGAATGGTGAGAAAATAAAAGTTGCTTGGTTTTTCTCAAAGGACTGCTAGTGCTTAGCCGGTGAAGACCATAAAAGAAGATACAGCTGGCACAGTGGTGCTCTCCGGCAATCCCAGCAGCTCGGGAGGCTAAGGCAGGAGGATCGTGAGTTCAAAGCCAGCCTCAGCAAAAGCGAGGTGCTAAGCAACTCAGTGAGACCCTGTCTCTAAGTAAAATATGCAATAGGGCTGGATGTGGCTCTGTGGCCGAGGGCCCCTGAGTTCAATTCCTGGTACCAATGAGAGAGAGAGAGAGAGAGAGAGAGAGAGAGAGAGAGAGAGAGGGAGGGAGGGGGGGAGGGAGGAGGGAGAGAAGACATAAAAGGCTGGGTAATGTGTCTGGGAAGACAACCTATTAAGAGGTACATACACATCCAACGGAATTCCTTCCTTAGATCCTACCCAATGGCTGATTTAGACTATTTCTATCAAGATCACATCTCAGAGCCCTTGACCAATGATGGAAGGTGAACTAGGGTGAATGAATAATCTACCCTCCCCATTTGTAAAGGCTTTCTAGGCAAAATGGTGTCTTCCACTTGTGGCAGGTCCAAATAGCAACACCATGATTTTATTAGGCAGAAACTCGGTGGAATTAAAGCCAGCTAGCCAATACTTCATCAGTTCAATTCTTCAAGGATCTCTTTTACACAGAAAGCCTACAGAGCTGTGCAGAGCTCATGTGAAAACGATGATATCAAAGTGTTTTCAGGTACTTACCCACTACCAACTTCTGAATACCCTTCCCCCACAGAAAACTTCATTCTGCTTTACTGTTGGGTTTCTGCTAGGGAAACGTCCACCTTTAAAATGGGAAGTAACCCTAAAAATCAGTGTGGTATTTCCAAAGATCACCGGATGAAGATTCAGAGTACCTGGGTTCGGGACTCAGTGTTATAATTTACTTTCTGGGCAAGTTTCCTCATCAATAAGAGGTGGTTGGGCCAGATTGTTGTGTAGTATTCCTGAGACTCTGAAGTCTATCAGTCTAGGAGAGAAAGGCTGAATAGCCAAATGCATTTAATTAGCTAAACTAAGAGTGGCTACCAAAGCCACATGAGGCTTCTAACAATGCTCCATATGACATCAGTTTCCCATATCCATCCCATCCATCAGGGTTAAGATATTAAGAGATATTGCTTTTAAATTCCACATATGATACTGTTACAGGAAACTTGGTCCCAAGCCACAAATACATATCCACTATCCATAGCTCCAAGAAGGAATCAATGTATTGCCTTTTACATTTTTATTTGATTTTTACTTGTATTAAAGGAACATGTGAACAGAGCCTACTCTCTCTCCCCTGAAGGAACTACTTCCGCAGAAACACTTGCTGTGTTTCTGGTATCTCAATACTGACAATTTTTAAAAAAATGCTTATGCTAATACTGATTGATTCTTTTGCTTCTCCATATGATTATTTTGTGGATAATAATTCACCTGTTTAGTATAATCACTGCCAATGATGAATACACATATACCGTACTTCACTGGTCTTCAAATTTAGTTATATCATATAATTTGTTTAGTAATTTTTAGGTTGAGCCTCAAGTAGTACTGCTTATATTTCTCTTTGGGTAGTCATTCTTTTTACTCTTATAGTTAAAAATTTTGTTTTTATTTGCTTAGGTTTCTATGAATAGATCACAAATTCATCTCAAATGCACTACTACACTGACTGTTTTCTAGATGACCCAACACATCTTGTAATGTATCTTTAAATAAGTATGACTTACTTGGGACATAGAGATATTGAACACTTTTAACAATCCATTTGCAAAACAAATACATGTCTGAAGCCTTCTAACCCTGCTTGGTTGGAAACAGAGAAGCCCCGTCTTCCAAGCTGTGATTTTCTTCACAACTATCCATATATATGAACTCTTCGTGCATGGGGAGTGTCCATTACCACAAGGTAGTAAGCCCATGGCATACAGGGATAAGCGGTCAAACTTCTAAATGATGTTGGAGACAATGTAAGGAGAGAACACAGTACAGAATGATTGGGGAAATGATAAGAAGCAGACGTCACTCAGTCACCACGTAGCAGTCATCTCAGTATGGTGTCTCAACTCATATGATCTTTAAAATAATTCTTAAGAAGAGACAACAATATTATTTCCATTTTATAGGTCATCTAAAATTTCCCCTTATGAGGCTTATAAGTAGTGGAGGCAAGACTTTATCTCTGAACTTTTTTTTCCCAAGTTCTATTTTACATATTGGTATACACCCATTTTATATGCTGTTAGGGTTGAGGTGTCCCCCAAAAGCTCACATGTGAGACAATGCAAGAAGGTTTGGAAGAGAAATGATTGGGTTATAGCCTCAACCTGGTCAGTGAATGTATCCCTGATGGGGTTAACTGAGTGGTCACTGGAGGCAGGTGGTGTGGCTGGAGGACGTGGGCATTGGGGTGTGGCTTTGGGGTACATATTTTGTATCTGGAGAGTGGAGTCTCTCTCTCTCTCTCTCTCTCTCTGCTTCCTGATGATGTGAGCTGCTTCCCTCTGCCACGCTCTCCCGCCATGATGTCCAGCCTCACCTGGAGCCCCGAGGAATGGAGCCAGCCTTCTATGGACTGAGACCTCTGAAACCGTGAGCCCTCAAATAAACTGTTCTTCCTCTACAATTGTTTTGGTGGGGTCCTTTAGTCACAGCAGCAAAAGAAGCTGTCTAAAACCATGCCAATAGACATCCATAGAGCTGCGGTTGGATGAGATTTTATAACAGTCATCTAACAATTAGTACCAGCAACACATTGGCTATTTCAATCACTCCACAATGAACCCTGAAGTTTGACTCCAGAGCGTGAACACTGGACCGCTCTGTCGAACTGCTTCCACCTAGCCAGATGTAGACTGATCATCAGAACAGCAGGCAACTGCAGGACATAAAATGCACCGTGTGCTTTCCTCTCTAGGCTGGGGGCTTCTCAGACACCGTGCCCTGGTTTAGAGTGGTGTTCCCACACCTCTGCACTCTTGTTAGAGTAAAAACAGGAACACAAGTAGATCACAGCCCGAGACAGGAACACGCCCGGCCCCTCCACCCTCCCTTGGCTTTCCGAGGGACAACAGCACTAATAGATTATGGCAGTCTCTCCTGCTTAGCCCAAGGGCAGCCCCAGAATCTTCTCAAGGTAGCATTTCAAGCAGACACGACACAGTCCATGCAGCTGGCAGGTAAAATACAAACCCCTTGGCTTCCCCTGGGTGGTGGGCTGACTGGCTTTAGAATGGCACCAGCCAGGGGTAAGCCCCAGCTTGGCCCGTTAGCTGTTGACCTGGGGCAAGTTATTTAACCTCTGTTAGCTTCACTTTCCACTTCGGCAAAGCGATGGTGGAGATGTTCTCAAAGAGAAGAGGAGAGAAAAATCTTCAGAACTGGATTCTGCTAGAAAGAAACAGCTGAGCATGGCCGGGTGGAGGAGCTATGTGGGAGACAGGATAGACAAGAGGTGGAAGTGTCTGGGGTGCAGCAGAGGCAGGGAGCGGAGGGCGCCCAGGGAGAGATCCTGGGCATTGGAGGAGAATGGACCAGGGGGGCTTGGGGTCAAGGCTACGGCCAGCAAGGGCTCTCCCAGCCATGCCTCCCAGGTCTGGGGAGCCCACCTTTCTGTCCGGAAACTGCTGGAGGAGGAAAGGATTTCTTAGCAACCCTCTCATGTGTGTTTGCCTTCTGCCCAGCGGAGTGCTGCCGAGCACCAATTCTGCTAAACGCCCAAATAAATCACTGTTAATGAAGCAGGACGCACACAGACAGCAACAGGCAGGTGTTAATCACCCCAACCGAAGAAGAGCGGAAGGTAAGCGTGGGACACTCCAGTACCGAATGCACAGGGTGTCAGACGCCAAGAGGCAGGAACCGTTGGACTCTGAAGAGTTTTTCTGGAATGCAGCTGGTGGGGAAGTAGGACCCGCCAGTATATTCATCATGACACACGGCTTGCTGAGTGCTCGGACAGCCACATCAGACAGCCGGCGGCCTCAGAGTCTGTTCTGATTTAATCAGGAGCAGAAGTAAGATTTCCAACTTAAAACACAAAATTATGAGAGTCCAAAGGGTGGGCTAAACAAAATTTGCAATACTCGACCCTTTAGGAGCAAATTATCAACTGACTCCTAGACACAGAAGTGGGACATGATAGTGCAGGAAATAAGATAGGGCCTGCCTGCTTGAGATTATTTTATTCTAATGGGGGAAGGACCAATAGGATACTACAAAGGAGCCGAGAGAGTGAACAAGTGCATTAAAGGTATTTGTCAAGCATATATGGGGTCTTTAGAGATAGACCTAAGTTCAATTCTAGACTTTTTTTTTGGTACTGGTACTGAACCCAGGTTGTTCTACCACTGAGCCACATTCCCAGCCCCTCTTATTTTTCATTTGAAGGTAAGGTCTTGTGAAGTTGCTGAGGCTGGCCTCTGACTTGTGATCCTCCTGCCTCAGCCTCCCGAGTTGCTGGGATTACAAGCATGCATCACCACCAGGTCTGGCTGGAATCTTGATTTTTATATCTACTGCGTGTATGGTTTTACACGAGTTATTTCTGATCTTCATCTATAAAATGAAGACATTGCCACTGAATTCCAAAGTTTACAGAGAAATAAACAGGATGATCCGTGTAGAAGGGTTATTGCCATACTATAAGTGGAGTCTGGGGACATAAGCCCTAGACTCTTACTGAAGCCATAATATGCGCTCTGTATGTGTAGCCTTCTTGGTGAATGGCAAACACATCCTGCATTCCATATAAGCTATTTGTCACAAAACTAAATATTATAAAAATATCTGTGTAATACCTGCACTGTATCAGGCACTGGGTATCACACCAAAGTGAGCCCTGGCCTTTCCTCAGGGAGGTTATATTCCTATGCAGTTGCAAGGGTTATTTTTCCCATGAATGCATTTAAAAAAAAAAAAATGGTTAAATTCTTATTTTTGAAAACCAGGGTAACTTTCCCCAAAGCACACCTCAGGATCATTGCCCTTTAGTCCACGGCTGCATGCAAAATTTGGCCTCTTTCGATTTCATTTGATACATACAAATTTTTATCCAGGATAGAATAATTTTCTATCCGTCGGCTTCCTGAAAATTCAAAAGAACGATGGAGACGAGCCCTTGCTTCCATTCTCCCGTCTCTTGCAGGGAAATCTGAATCCGAGGCATGAGCTAAACCAGAATGATAAAAATGACAAGCGCCCCTTTGCTTGGGCCAGTGACAGCCTCAGGTCTTCCACAGATTATCCCATGCTCCCAATAACTTGGGGAGGTAGGTCTCTGATTATTGCCGGGTGTCGTGGAGAAAAGTGGGCTACTCCTTCTATGTAACTTCCCGGCTTACTTCTAGGCTTGGAAGTGGCCAATTTCTTCTGATCATATTGCATTAGGGCAGACAGCACTCACATTCAAAACGAAAACAGAGCCAGAAGCCGCAAACCTCTTCCCTGCACAGGTAGAGATACTTCATCATCAGATGTAAACTCATGACCCTGAATTGTAGCATCTGGTTCCAAAATTATGAGCAGGTCAAGGGAAACCCCCCCACACCCTCCAGCCATTATATGAACAGCAGAAATTAGGCAGGTGACCATTTTTCAAGTTATTTATTGCTGGTATCAATGGCTGATCCTCCACTGACTTAGTTTAATACCTAAAATAGGTCATGAGGAATCAAAGTTTTCTTTGTTGAATCAGACTGACTTAGGTCAAATCGGGCAAACACCGGCTGGTTCCGAGAGAACCAGATTTCAGGCCTGGACTGTCACGTGCAGAACAGATGTCCCCACAGCTTTGGGTGTGAAATGAGCCCAAGCCGCCAATCTACTTTTAACTTTTCTATTTATGTTATTTAAAATGCCACAGAGTGATCACTTCCAGTTATGAGGTGACTCTTATCTAAGCCTCTCCAAAGGACAGCGAATGAATCCTTACCACCATGGTTGAGAAGAGCATTAGGTTTGAACATACTAATTGCTTAGCAGGGAAACTGAGTCATGAAGGATACAGTGGCCACATGCTATTCGGTACATTAAGAAATGCACATGCCTTTGTTTAAGGGCAGTATTGGGGCCGAATACTAAGTTTTCATTGAGGAAAGTCAGCGGATGCATCTGAACCACGGTTCAGTCCTGGCCCCGCCAGGGAAGGCACAAGGGCTTCGTGAACCCTTCCATGTGGCCCACTGGGAAGGACACACGGCTCTTCGAGGACACTTGCCAAAGGTGCACAACCTCCATCTATTCATGAGCTCCCTTCAGACATTCAGGGATATTCTGCAACATAACTGCCTTGAAGTTTGCAAAATTGCTAAGACAGCAAAAGAGAGGAAAGACTGTAATTTTTACAGACTGGAGGACGGTGAGAAAAAGAAATACTACCAACAGTGAGCTTCTGAATAAGAACCTGGAAGAGAACCTCAACACCAGTGGAAGATGAATTCTACTTCAAATAAGGTCTGCTGTTTAGTTAACATACATCAATGTCAATGCCCTGTTTTTTATTGCTACATATTATACCAACTTTAGCAGAACCAGGGTAAAGGACACATGGTGATTCTGTACCTTTTTTTGCATGTTTATAATTACTTCAAAACAATACTAATGATGCATAAATGACGTCCTAGCCTGAGAACCAGCTTTTTCGTGTCTTTCCTGGAGCTGCTTTTACGAAAGTGGAGCTATCCCACCTGAAAGATGCACACATACATCGTGTTATTGTTGATGCCCTATGTCTGGGATTTGCAGGATCATTTCCAGAAAAAGTCCAAGAAGCCCACGTTTGCCTATGGAAAATGACATGGTCAGAAGAAAACTGATATGAAATGACAAAAGAATGGATTTCCAAGGTGGAATTTTTATCATCAGTGTTTATACTTCACTGCAATTTAATTAAAAATAGACCGCTGGATAGTCGAACCAAAGTTTGGAAAGCACAGAGCTCATTTGCTTATCGTGATGAAGAAAAACGTGAAACCTGAATTCCGTACTTGCAGGCTCAAAACACCATCCACATGGTCTCCCCGAAATTCCTCATTTACTACAGCTACTAAATTTCCCATTTCTCTGATTTCAATGAAATTTGAGACCCACGGGATGAAGGATAACAATAAGAAGATCAGACACAACTTTTTCCTCCTATCAAATATCAAATACATTAGCAGTCTGGGAATGATGCTGGTAGAAGAAGTCGTAATAAGTTGAGTTCACAACAGAAATGAAGAAATAATTAATTTATATTTGAAAGACATTTTGGAGAATGAATGGTAATGTGCAGTCATGCAAATTCTGAAACTGAGGCTATTTCAGAGATCTGGCGGAAGACACCAGGAATATCTCAACAGAGTCGTACAAGGCATCCGATTCTCTAATTTCTTGGAAAGGCACGTGCATGCACACAGTTTGAGTTTTTACTCAATGATGCATGAGACCCTCTGTAGATCTCAGATGCAAATGTGAGGACAGTATTTTCAGGAGTAGGAAAAACAGCTTGGTCGGCTCTGTCTATTTGGTGCCTGAGTTGATCTCACTGTAAATAGACACGGGCTCTCATCTGACTTCCCTAGCTTCTCATTTCAGGCTCAGACTCTTTCCTAGGCTGCCTGATGGGACCTCTCGTTGGGGTAAAAACAAACAAATCTAGGCAAGAGCAACCTTGGTAGAGAGGGAAAAAAAGAAACTACATAAACACAATGAAACAGTCTTCCAAGAATCTAGCCCGGTAAAAAGACGACACATTTTTACCAACGAGAAAAGAGATTTCCGTATGTAGTCTCTCTGTGTGCCCCATGCATAGTCAACTCGGGGAGCTGGGGCTGCTGGTGACGGTGGAGAAACCCATCAGACTGCAGTGACAGACGGTGTCTCTCACGAGCTCTGGCACCCTTTCCTTCCAGAAGAGTCTACTTTCTCCAGACCTCACACAATGGAGGAACAGAGTCTGGGAGTCATGGGGAGCATGTTCAGACAAACCGGGAAAAAAATTCCAGGAGAAATGAATGATCTCTGAATGTTGGTACTTGTGGGATCCAAATCCCCAAACCTTACTAGGGCTCTGTTTGATCTCTCGTCAAACATCCAGTCCTCAACCACAACCGACACTCGCTGATTCAAAACTCCACATACCCCGATGTCTGGGTCTTGAAGTTATAGCATTGAAGGGATTTTCTGCCCATAGCCAGGACACAGGATGCATACAGAAATCACCTTATGTTTTCTCTGATCAATCAGTTTCCTAAAAAGTACAAAGGCATTGGGATACTCCTTGCCCAACTGCATTTCTAAATGCTTCACGTTATCAGTAGTATATTTTATAGGCATATAGAAAACATACACAGAATTACATTATATGTATTCAGTATGATTGTGCATGTATGCAAACGTGTGTGTCTGAAGTTTCTTCTCTTCATACAATATAATTTGTTCTGTAGAAGAAAAAAACATTTTGAATAAAACCTTTGCATCCTTTTGGGCCTCGGCGTGCTTGACCACAAAAGGTGGACCTCTTTCATATATCGTTACCAAATGGATCCACCATTATGCTGCATTCTAATGGCGGATAACTTCAAGAAATACCTCATGCATCTTGCAAGTAAACAGTACAGGTGCAGAAAGACAGGCAGGATGTGTAATTATACGTGTGTATATTTATGTGCCCCCCCAGCTCTGCAGTCTTAAAACAGACCTAAGGCAAGGCTCTTACAGGTTAATTGCTGTTGCCAAGCAAGACTCCCAGGTCTGCCTGTGTGGCGGTCAATCATCTCCTTCACATCTAACAACCAGGCCAGCCTCCTGGTACCAATTTTTGTCAAACTATAAATACATAATAAAGCCTCCTTTGAATTAAGAAAAAAAACTCCATTTTTATTATTCACTCTTTACAATGTTTCCAATACCCTCAAATAAAAAGGCAGTTTCATGTTTACCAGAGCAAGCAGATGGTGCTGGGAAAAACATATTACCTGGCTCTTGAATTGTTATCATAACCAAGGGGGCTTCCCACCTGTCTGAGGGAGCACCCGGAGTCACCAACAATAGGTTTCCTGGGAAAACTCCCTAAGCAGAGTCCCCGATCTGAACCACACAGTCCCCATCCAGTCCCTGCTCACCCTCCAGGTACAGTGACTGAGTATAAATCATGCGGTCTCTCCCTCTTAATTTCCACCTGCTTGGCATACGTTTACAAAGCCAGGAGAGTCCCTCCTTCTGCCCTAGCATCCATCTCTGCAGTACAACTCTGACTTGCAGTCTTACTTTGCTTTTGCTATATACACCTGCTCATCCTGCCTCCTTACCTCTGTTCCGGCAGCTCACCTCTCTCTTCCCCTCTGGGGCCAGCTCTGAATGTGTGGCTTAGCTTAACGTCTGTGGGAAGCTTTCTCTAACCTTCTGCTAACGCGTGCTAGTATTTCTCGGTAGGTTTTGACAGCATCCTTTATTAGAGCACTTATCATGTAGTATTGTAACTGGTATGCTTCTCCCCTTTGCTATTACAAATACCCTGCAGAGACAGACAAAATAGTTCTCATTCGACAGGACTGTGGCCAGTATGCATAGTCAATATATGATGAACTCTTTAAACCCGGATGCATTAATTATTGAGGAAGAAGCCAAATATATTCCATGGCTCAAATGGACAGCAGGAACTTATATATATGGTTAGGACTTCAGAAAGCACTTGAAACCTTCAGAATCATGTGAGAAGATGAATATTTTCCCTGGCTGCCTTTGTGGACAACAGTGTGTGAGTCGATTCTAGAATCTAAACTAGCTTCAATAAAGGTACACAGAGATAACGAATATTAATATCCAACTTACCAGTTTGGAATATTTTTTCTCTAAATCACAGATGCCTAAATATGTTGAAACATTAATATGGTAAGCATTTCAAGGTTACACCTCTTGGGAAACTGTCAATCTAGGTAGATAGATGGCCTTCCAGCAAGATTCTGAGAACCTTTACTAAGATAACAGACTTTCAGTATCTAAGAGGAACAGTGTTCTGTAAGGTATTTATCAGATATATTTGACCAGAAGTTCAGTTTCATCCATGAGCATCTTCTGGGACAAAAGATCCTCAGAATACACTTGGGGTCATGTCTGCTGCTCACAACAAAGATCAGTAAAGATGTTCTAAGGAGAAAATCCCTTACAATGGGATTTAGACAAATTCCTTACAAATTACAGGTCAAGTACCACAGCCTGAGTACCCAAGTCCATTATCCGGTTTTGTAAATAACACTGGAAGGTAGCCATGCCTGCTCATTTAGGTATCATGCACGACTGCTTTTGTGACACAATGGAAGAGATGAACAGTGGAACCAAGATCATGTGGCCTGTCAAGTAAAATATCATTGACAACCTAGCCATTGGCAGAAAAAGTTTGCTGCTCCTTCACTTATAATAATATTTTGTTCTTTAATTTTAAAAGTTTCCTCTGGCTGTGTTAAGAGTGTATCTAATCTCTATCAGCTGGACTCACTACTCAGGGTACACACACAGGGTGAAATCATGCCTAGAAATGGAGAATCTGTCACACTTTTCTTACATACAGAGGTGACCAGGGCTATTTCCCAAAGTGTGAACTAAGCAAAATACGTTGAGATTTTTCTGCTTTAAATCCCAATTAGAAACTAATTAATAGATACTCTCGGCTAAAAGTTACATCTTACAAATATAAACCCATTTACTGCAAAGGATGCTGAAACTAATACCCCAAATACCCGATGGATAGACACTTCATTAAAGCAGTAATCATTGAGGAAATGTTAGTGAAGACAAGTGAAAGTCTGATTGTTTGAAAGTATTCACACCGGCATCCTAACGTCCCTAAAGTACTTTGACTTAAAGATTAATTTTGATCACACAGGAAGAGAGCTGAACAAGGTTTGTGGTATAGATTTCTCTAAATGAGACATCAATTCCTGTATGACATAAAGAATATTCCGATGAGCTGCTTTTTAAAAATTCCAGTTTGATAGTTAAATAAAACACACGGCTTTAATTCCCAGTAGAAATGAGTTTTTTTTTTTTTTTTTTTTTTTTTTTTTTTTTTGCTGTTGTTTCTTAACATGTTAATCCATTCAATTAAATTAACTCAACTCCTGCTTTGGCCCAGGACACATTCAAGATTACTTTCTAAATTGCTAGAATCAATGTTTGGTCATCAGTTTAATAGAAAACAGTGAAGTGACAAGAAATATCTCCGCTAATGGTGACTTCTCGTGATGTACACTTGCAGAAGGAAGTGTTTTCTGTTTCTCTAGCTCAGCAGAATGAATCTAATATCTTGTTTTCCACATCTTATCCTCTCCTTCATCCTTTTGAGCGTCCATTTCCCAAAAACATCGGACAAATATTGCTACTGTGTTTTGCCTGTGGTCTCTTCTTCTCTGTGTACTGGTAATTATCTGATTGGACATCTGGTCCCCTGGCAAAAACTATTAAAGGCCTTTAGGCGCCTTTTAGAAGCCAAAGTTGATATGAGGCTTTTCCTAGTTATTTAAAGGGGGCCCCAGGACAAGAGTTTCAAAATAAAGAACATTGGTTTCCATGTTCTTGTTCTTGGAATGAATGTCCAACATGCATCAAAAACACTAACTCAGATGGATTCAACAACATGTGCTGTGGAAAAGCAAAGCAAAGCAAAGCAAAGCATAGATGGAGAGAGAAAATACAATCCGCCTTGGCTCAGAACGAGCGGGAGCTGCAGTACACACATTCAGTCCCACGAGGCTGTCCTCTCCCTGCTATCTTGGCCAATGGGGGCCTCCCGGCAGGTGGTATAGGATTCTTCTTTTTAGAGACACAAGAGTTTTTATAAACGTGGTTCCTAAACTCAAGCCAGCATTTAGATCCTGGTATTCAGCCACCTCCCTGGGTGACCTCCCCCAAACCAGGAAGGGAAACTCGCTACATGAAATCACTGTGTGAGGACACACTGGTCCCACATCGGGTGTCATCGTTTTGCAGGTGAGAAGAGTGCATCCAAAGAGGTCGGTCCAGTGATTCTCAAGAACCCATGCCGAGTGAGTGGCAGGGACAGACAGACTCGCCAGTCTCCAGATGTCAACTCTGCACAGCACTTTGCACTCCGTGTGAGACCATCTCTGGGCAAATTCCAAATGACATTTCTGGCCACATCTCCCGATCTCAATGGCACACAACTTGCTCCAGTCAAATGGATTCTCTTCATGCATGAGACGGCTGCATTTTATACCGCCTGCCTTGTATGTGTGGACGGCTCCCTTTCCCTTGTGACAACTTTTAAAATGACATCTCCTTCTGGGGCCCCAGCTCTGTTGTGGGCTTCCAAATAGATAATTTTTCTAGAACTCTACAAGTCCAAGTTAACACTTCTACTCTGAATGATACAGCACCTTTAACTGTCTGCTTCCTACTTACCAGGTTTCAACTTGTATTATAATTCTACGTCAGTTCTTCTCTTTCTTTTATTTTGTACTGGGGATTGAACTCAGGGGCAGTTAATCACTGAGCCACATCCCCAGCTCAGTTTTGTATTTTATTTAGAGACAGGGTCTCGTTGAGTTGCTTAGCGCCTCACTGTTGCTGAGGCTGGCTTTGAACTCGCGATCCTCCTGCCTCAGCCTCCCAAGTCACTGGGATTACAGGCATGCGCCACTACACCCAGCTCAACTCCTTTCCTAAATATAGGCTCTTTGGGTTGGGCAGAACCCAAATTGTTTGGAATATTGAAGTCCAACACAACACGCTCAGGAGTGAACCCTGTAGGCATCAAACCTTGGCTTGCTAATTGACAGTGGCAGACATTAGTTCCTGGTGACCAAGAAAATCATGACCTCGATGTTTTCCACACTAGATCCTACCACTGAGCTACACCCCCAGTCCTAGCATTCATCCCTTGACCTCGTGTGTTTTAAGATTTGTTCCAATTAGTTACATAGGACAGTAGAATGCACTTTGACACATCAGACGTGAGTAGAGTATGATTTCTCGCTCTTCTGGTTGTATGTGATGTGGAGTCACGGTGGTCACGCACTGATCCGTGCACATGGGGTGATATGTTCGATTCATTCTAAGACCCTTCCTACTCCCTTACCCCTCCCTTCCTGTCCCTCTACTACATTCTCATTTTTAAAAAGCCAAAACAACTGGAATTGTTCTGTGAACCCTTTGGAATCTTCCCTGATCTGCAGCATTTCTAAAATCCTATTCTATTGATCTCTACAAAAACACCTGTGTACTGGTTCTTTAATGTTCTCTACTTTCGAGAACGTTAACCCCCCCATGAATCTTAACCCATGGGGGACTCGATACAGGAACCTGTAAGCGGGCTGGGTGCCCTTGACTCTGGTCTCACATATGAGTTAGGTCATCTTAAGTAGGTTCACCTCCAATTTTCTGGGAAGATAATTTCTCATTGATTGACTGATGGGCCAGTGAAGACAAGTCCTTTTGTCTCCTTGGTCAGAAGGGAAGGGTACCTATTTCTAAGTACTGATTCAGGTAGTGAGATATTCTAACTATCCATTTTGGCCTGTTTTCGCTTCCTCTTTGATGTCTTACTATTTCTCTAAGAGGACAGCAATATGTAGGTTGCAAAGGAGAGAGCTTATTAATAACTAAAGCAAACACAACAAAACAAAACCTTAATTCCAGGGAATTTCCAAAGCACTGGCTATGGCAATGAGAGCAGTTCACTTGTACTGACTACTCAGTGGGTTCATGCAATATCAGTTATTCTTCCCTAAATCTTTCACAATGAATTTAAGGCACGCCAAGGGAAGAACACAGTCACAGACTGGATGTGAGCGAGAAGACATGTAAGAAATGAGAAGTATGTTGGGAAAAATCAGTAATAACCCTAGGTCTGATTTTCTGATGAAGGACAATGTTCTGTTCAAAGTTTATGGTGGCATCAGGTCACATGAAATAGACTTGGCTGCTCAGATGGTCACAGCCTGCTTATCACTGCATAAAAATAACCATTCTTTCCGTCCTCTCCAAGAGGAATAAGGCTCTGAGGAATGTGTCCCCAGTACTTACCAACACACTCAGGTTTGGCCTGGGAATAGTCATAAAAATGGAGATACTGTGGCGCTTTAGATACAAGGTGTCCACCAAAAGCCCACATGTGAGACAATGCAAGAAAGTTCAGAGGTGAAATAATTGGGTGACAGAAACTTTAACCTCATCAGTTTATTAATTGCACTGCTATGGCTTAATTAGGTGGTGCATGTAGGCGGACAGGGTGCAGCTGGACAAAGTATGTCGCTGGAGGCATGTCTTTGGGGTTTATATTTTGTCTCTGGTGAGTAAAGCTCTGTCTGCATCCTGGTGTCCATGTCCTGAGCTGCCTTCCTCCACCACGCCCTTCCACCATGATCTTCTGCCCATCTTGGGCCCAGAGCTGGGGAGTTGGCCATCTACTGACTGAACTTCCAAAACCATGCATCAAAATTAACTTTTCCTCCTCCTATTGCTCAAATCACGTCTTTTGATCACAGTGAAATAAAAGCTGACTAAAATGAACATGAATACTGGCAAGGAGGGTCTGAGGAAGATTCAGCTGATCAGGGTTAATCCCAGGTTCTTCATAGGTGAGTATAAATTTGTAAAACATAATTATTGTGTGAAAAAAGTTTTTAGATCAAAAAATTACTAATAAGGGTTCTGTTGTGTGTTCTGAGAGTGATAGATAGATCGTAGGTATACAGATATACATAGAGACACCTCTATTAGATTCAAAGTTAAATGCTAGCAGAGAGAAGTTTGTCTCTAACTCCACACAAGCTAGTTCATGATTGAAACAATGTCCACTCTGCAGAAATCAACAATATTTTTTAATATATGTAGACAAAACAACCCTTGAACCAGCTTTTAACGTATTCTATGTATATGGGCAAAGGATGGCGTTAAAAAAGAGAAAGCACACCATTCTGATTAACCCATCAATCAGACCATAGGCAACATGGCAAAAGGATTCCTTATTCTGTCTGTCCATGAACTCTTGATTTAATAGGGAGGAAAAAGAAATGGGATAGTAGTAATGGTAGCAAGGTAACTGCCTGGTTTGGGCTTCTGCTACCCCTTCTGAAGTAATGACACTGGTGAGCTCCAACTGGCCCATGGAGATGGATGCACAGTCAAGTCCCAGGCTCAGCTTTTATTCCCTGTTACCAGCTCTCAGGCTCCAAAGTCCAGAACCAGGCTCTTCTGAACGGAATTGAGAACTAAGATGGAAACACTTGAATACACTTGGACCAACACAACTCTCTCTCCAGTACGCTGTATCCTTGTTTATCAAATGGTTTACTTCTGGGTTTAATTTTTAAAGGTTGCTTCTGATTCTGAGTACTTTAACTGGACGGGTCTGTCCTCGCCTGGCGACATTTTTTAAATGAAAGGTTCGGTGCTTAGCTCTTTATTACAGTTGCAAGAGCTTTAGAACTCTACTCCTTTCAGGTCAAAATATATTCGCCTTTATTTTTCACACTAATGGGGAGCCAGCCAGCTGTTGATCTCTGGCCACTGACAAAAATGGGTTTCCAAAAGCAATTGGGGACTCGAATAAATTGTCAGGGTTGATCTTGGTGCATCCTACAGCATGTCCATATGCACAATGTGACCGTGATCTTTCATCAGATTAACTGTGCTAATGCTGAGGATTTCTACTGTGCTCTCCTAAGGTACGCTCCCTGGAAAGCCAACAGAACAGGAGGAAATCTTTCTTCGCAGGGCCATTATGCACGTGGTGGAAGCAAAGATAGGTGCTTTCCAATCTACAAGTTTCCAGGCGAACACAGAGTGCCCCTCCTGAATCCTGACCTGCTATCCAGCCCAGGAAACATGCCACTCACTCCCCAGGACACCAACCACAACAGCTTCCTGGCTCCTTCCATTTACTTCAAGAGGCAATTTTACCACTTCATTTATGAGGGAAGAAAAAGTGTCACGGAGCATCTCGGGGATGACAGAAGCGTCGTGCTGTGAGTTGATCTTGCCACCCTGAAACTAATCTGGAAATATTTGTACCTTAATCTCCTGCAGAAATAAACCTTCTGGAGCTCAATCTGACATTCGGTGAAATTTGCACTCCCTTAGCTGCTGCACTATTAGGAACAGAAAAAAAATAAAATGCAAAGCTCAAGTTCTGTGTGAGGGAGATCATTTCTTATGTGAGATGGCTTTTTTTTTTTTTTTTTTTTTTTAAATGCTAGATCATTACTGAGAGAGTCTGTCTACTCTTTCCTCTTGGCTAGTTCTCTTCCTTTGGCCTTAAATCACATCTCACTATCAAACCTTTGAATCTGGGTCCAGGGGAAGGCCTTTTTGCTTATCTCCCTATTAGAAATTTTCAAAATATAATTGCAGAACTGTTATTTAACCCAGGCGATAAGGTCAGTAGCTGAGAGGCTAGGAGGCTATAGTACTACTTCTAACCTCCTTCTGATTATATCAAGAAGAAGGACTCCCCACCTAATTTAATCTGTAGTTAGGTTCCAGCTAAAATTCAAAATGATATTGTTAGAGTGTCATCAGATGGCAAGGGACACTGGGCGCCTGACCCATAGGCAGACTGATCCGTGCAGAGAGTGTGTCCTGCCTACGGTTATGGTACACACTGAGAGTTAGTTTTAATGACCCATATGCTGTCTCTACTTTGCTGGTTTAAAATACTTGGAAACACGTACACAGGGCTTTTAAGTTCCGATTCTACAGAGATAAATATCAGAGTTGCCAAGGTCAGTGGCCCTGCCTAATGGAAAATGGACAACCAGTCAAGATGGCGGCTCCAGGTAGTGCAAGATAATTCGGAGCTGATGGAGGCCTCAGATGCAGGGGCATCAGCTCACCCTCCCCCGGCACACATTTTCACCCTTGGTGGCCTCAGAACAATCTGACATGTACTCTAGTACATGTCAGGTGCTTGCTTCAGCAAATTGAAGTGACTCTACCCTCTGCCATTGACTGCCAATTAATTTTAAACCAAATGTCTTGGAGAGACGGTATCAGTTTCCTGAGACAATTAAATGTGACAAATGTAGGAGAAAACAGTGTCACCAACAGTGACTAGTCTTAAAACTCCAAAGTTCAACTTCTGTCGTGCCTATTTTAGGGAACAGGATGTGATGTTAAGTGCGGTGGGAATTCTGCATGAACCCTGTTGATTCTGTCCAACTCTTTCATGTGGAAAAAAGTATTCGTCTCTGGACTTGTTTGCAAAACAAGTTTAATAAACATAGACTGAGAAGTTTGGCGAGCGTAGGATGGATAGATAAATGACTGGATGTCATATGGTTCAGTATTATTAATTTATGGTACCCTTAACCTCGCTCTAGAGAAAAAAGCAGCAAGGGAAAAGTCCAGCTCCATCTCTTCCACAGACACCTGCCAAGTGCAATTGCTTCTGCAGTTGAAATTTTCCCTTGAAATTTTTCAAATTCCAATGAGTTTCAGTGTGCAAAAGTTCACTCCAAAATCTGGCTGTGCCCCCCAGATCACTACAGAAAGCTAGGAGTATAGACCAGGCAACCAAAGAAACAGAAGTATGAATTCAAGTTCCAGCTACATAAGGAGTCCATAAATCTCAGCAGCCTCTGTTTCCTCATCTGAGAAATAGATGTTTTCTTTTTTTAAAAATGTTTTTGTTTGTTTTAATTTAATTTGTCCTACTGTCCGTGACAGTAGAATGCATTTATACATTTTGATAGATCATACATAAATGGAGTGTAATCTCATTTTTCTGACTGTACGTATTGCGGGATCACATGGGTCATGCAGTCATAATGTACATGAGATGGATGTTTTCCATTCCCGACTTACTATTTCAATAGTTCTGCATTCTTCAATGCATCATGTGGGGTACAATCTTTAACAGACAATATTGGTTATTTCCCTTCTTCCTATTTTCCGTCTATCTCCCCTTTGCTAAAGGGGAAAGAAAGTAAGCACAGAAAACATGTTATTTAATTAAGCATTCTAGGGCACATTTCTTAGATTTTTTTCCCTTAGCATGAAGCAAGGCTATAATAAATACAGAACACCCACCCATACAGTTACTTATATCTTCAACACTTCTCTGTGCTAGTGAAAGTTCTCAGGGTACCATTGTATTAATCACATTTTACAAAGAAGTCAAGAGAAAAACACTTTTTTTTTTTTTTTTTTGCTTCTGAAAGAATAAGTAAGCAGGGTTGGTTTAGAATTTCCAAAACCCTTAGCATTTCTTCCTTCTCCCTGAAATAAGTAGAATGGTAGGTAAATTGTGGGTTAAAACACATGAAATACATATACAATATTACATAAAATTTTTAAAGAAATTTTTCCTGAATCTTTTCTCATCTGTGATTGCTGATGAAATTAGCTCATCAGGATACGTCTCCATGATGATCCGTATTTTGAATTTCTGGGGTCAAAGGGCAAATACTGAAATATCTGTCACTTTTTTTTGTTTTTCAAGAAATTATCAGCACAGCAGTGACCAGCAAGTGATCACGTCCAGTTCTTGCAGTGGACGCAGAACACATCACCGGCCCCCCTTCTCTCCTCTCTGCTGTACAGCCACACACCTCCTCTCTCTCTCTGTTGACTACTTTTTATTTTGTTGCAAGACAAATGAATACTCAGGGGCCCAAAGTTGCTGTCTGGAGACTAAACCGATTAGTGCCAAGCAACATGATGCAACCTCACGTAATTAGCAGGTGACGGGGTGCATTTCATAAGACACCCACACCCCCATTCAAGTTCACTGCTAGTCAGAGAGAGAAACGCACCCTCAGAGGGAGACAAAGAATCCTACAAGGGGTCACGTATGTTGCTTAATTCTTCCAATTCTTCGGACGATTCTTAAATTTCCCCATCTTTCCAACCATCTGTTAGTTGGCTCACGATACACCAGCTGAGGCCCAAACTGAACATGCAGAGCAAGGTCCATGTTCCCTTCCTCTGCCACTTTCTGTATCTAAAGACATTCTACATAATTATTGAGTCTGCAAGGAAAATAAAAGGTAACTCCAGTTTCCCTCCTTAAATCTGCAAGGGCTGAGCGAGCAGTTGCCATTTATAGTACAGGCAGAGTAACTCATCCAAATCCCAAAACCCAAAATCTGAAATGCTTCAAAATTCAAAACGTCCTGTTTGCCAACAGGACAACTCAAGTGGAAAATTCCACACATGCCCTCACGTGGCCGGTCACAAGGTACGGGAGGCCTTAAAAACACTGTGCTGAAAATTAACTTCAGGCTATGTGTAGAAACTGTGTGTCAAACACGAGCGAATTTCAGGTTTAGACTTGCAGCCTCCATCTCCAGGGTATCTCGCTATGCATATGCAAATAATCCCAAATCTAAACAAACCCAGGATCTGCGACTCTGGATCAGGGATACACACACCACCGTATGAAAAACAGCATGGGTTAATGGAAACTGTTTCCCATTCTGGAACAGCAATTGTCAGAAGAGACTAAAAAATACAGCTTTAATACAAGGATTCAATACCATCTTTGAAGTTATGTAGCTGTTCAGCATCAAGGAGTCAAGCTTGGGAATCTGCTCACTTATAACATTAATTTCATATGTTTTCCTTTATTGTACAAAGATAAAAAGAAGGCACGTTCATGAAACTAGAACATCTTATTGATTTTTGCATTGGGTCTATCTGGTCAAGGATGAAGAGCCATAGTTGGTTTTCTAAGTTTAAATACTGTAGAGTCCATATATTGAATCTCTTTTGGGATTACGCCCAGGGCATTTCCAAATAGTGTTTTTTCCTCAAGATTATCATCTTAGATGGAAATGAAGGGGAAAAACACTGACGTTGACAGACTAAGAGAATTCTATATTTTCCCCCAAGAAATATGACTGAAAAGAAGTTAGTGCCAATGGAGAGAGCGATTCCAAAGACAAAGACTTGTATTGCAGGTATGTGACAAGTTGAAGTTCATGTGGACAGGTTAAGCACTCACCTGATACAGCTGCAATATCTGAACCTCAGAATTCTGAATCCTAAAATCCAGCACAAGAGCCGGCTGCAGTGGTACGCCAGGAACCCCAGCGGCTCAGGAGGCTGAGGCAGGAGGATCACAAGTTCAAAGCCAGCCTCAGCAACTTAGTAAGGCCCTAAGCAACTTAGAGAGACCCTGTCTCAAAATAAAACATAAAATGGGCTGGAGATAGGTCTCAGGGTTTAAGATCCAATCCCTGAGGGCTGCATGCCCCCAGCCAAAAAAAATTCAGCCCAAGAATTGGATCTTATCCCTTTGTTTACTGGTTTTCAAACTGCTGATTAGACTAATTTCAAGAATAAACTGCCATCCTAAATTAGTCAATTTCAACTACTGTCTTGCTTATGAACAATCCTTATGAAAATAATTACTGAAAAATCAACAAAATCCATAAACTTTGACCTCTACTGCTTATGGTGAGAATATTCATAGGTATTTGAGCAAATTCCAATTGCAGAAAGGAATATGAAAAAAAAGAAAAGGTTCAATAAGGGGAAGTACTTATATCAATAAAATTTGGGGTATACAAAAGTTTGACGAGATACTATTTACTAATTCAAAATATTTCATAAAGGCAGTACAATACAGAATGTCTGTAAACACACTGAATATAAATCAAATGTTCAGAACAATACATGTGTGACCATATGTATATGGATATTAGAACTATGTAAAATACATATGTACTGAGTCAAAAACTAGGTAAAAATATACAAAAAAGAGAAATAACATTCTACATACTTAGTTTTTTTTACTCATTCCATTTTGAAAAAAAAAAGCCTGAATTAAAGACTTACATATAAAATAAGTCTATGAAGCAAAAGTTATGTAAATTAGCAAGTACTTCAAAGTATAGTTTCAAATCAAAGTAGATTATGACACCAAATCTGCAGAATTTAAAACTATTATATTAGAGACATGTCAGCATACTAATGCATATTTTGTGAACAGAATAATGCTTTTTTTTTAAGAAAAAAATGGGGAAATTACTATATACTAAAACTGTTAGGAATAACATAAAGACACATTTAATGACACAGAAAAATATCCAATATGTGTTGTGAAGTAGATGGGGAATGATCTTAAGCCATGTGGGGGAGAGGCACTTTCCCTGGGGTATCTGCATTGTTTGCCAGGGCTGTTGTAACCCAGTAACACTAGCTGAGTGTTAAACAAGAGAAATGTTCTGGAGGCTAGAGGTCTCAGATCAAGGTGTCAGGAGCTGGAGGAAGACTTGCGTCCACCTAGCTTCTGTTTTAAAAAAAAAAAATAAATTAGTTCTTTTTAGAGATATATGACAGTAGAGTATATTTTGATGGATTACACATATGTGGAGTATAACCTATTCCAATTAGGATCCCATTCTTGTGGTTGTGCATGACATGGGGTCCTGCCTAGTTTCCTGTGCTTCCTTGGCTTGTGATGGGCTAAATCCAACCTTCACGTGACTTTCTCCCTGGGTATCTATGTATGCCCAAATTTCTTCTTTTTATAAGGATAGGAGTCATAGTGGGGTAAGGGCCACCCTAAACCTACATGAGGTCCTCTGAACTTATTACATCTGCAGTAGCTCCATTTCCAAACAAGGGCTTATTCTCTTTTCTTTTTCGGTACTGGGGATTGAACTCGGGGGCACTCAACCACTGAGCCACATTCCCAGTCCTTTTTTGCCTTTTATTTAGAGACAAAGTCTCACTGAGTTGCTGAGCATTTAGTCACCGAGCTGCAGAGTTGCTGAGGCTGGCTGTGAACTCCTGATCCTCTGGCCTCAGCCTCCGAGCCACTAGGATGACAGGCAGGTACCACTGTGTCCCGCTAAACAAGAGCCTATTCTGATGAACAGGATGATTGTCCTTCCAGCATGAATTTGCAAGAGAGCTCAATTCAACTTACACAGTTCACTCATGGAGAAAGAAATGGGGGAAGGAAGGGACTTTTATTCCACTTGCAAGAGCGTTATTGAAGATGCCCCTCCTTCCTTTCTGCTTAGCTTGCTTACTTCTTCAGGAGGGGCAGCAACCCAGATGGATGGTTACGAAGTATCCATGTATGGATGGATGGAAGAACTGGCCCATGAGTGACATTTGTGAACATCCTCATGATCTTGGTCCCAGAGACCAAGGTACTTTCCAATCTTCAGGAGGTACCTAGTGGGAACAATGAACGGATATGCTGGATCCCCAAGAGTCAAAGTTCCCTAGAAGTGCCTTAGTTAAGCAGATGCCCCTGGTAAATAACGTGTTAACACTTTCCCTGGAATGTAAGCAATATTGTTACCTCCAGAGAGAAACAGGAGGTAAGACAAGGGTGAATAATTCAAACTGAACAGTTACACTTTAAAACGCTGCATGATTATAGTTTAAAACACACGCCTGTGATCCCAGTGGCTCAGGAGGCTGAGGTAGGAGGATCCCAAGTTCGAAGCCAGCCTCAGCAACAGTGAGGCGCTAAGCTACTCAGCTGTCTCTAAATAAAAATATAAAATAGGGCTGGGATGTGGCTCAGGGGTCAAGTGCACTGAGTTCAATCCCCGGCACACCCCCTTCCCCCCAAAAAAAAGCTGTATAAAGTTATCCTGGCGATCATAGGATACATTGTAGATAGAGTTCATGCAAAATTCAAGAAACCTGAGTACCATGCAACCGTAAAGACTGGGATCTGCATCCAGATGCTTCCCCTAGACTCTCCAGGTACTCTCTCAGAACTACCAGCTCTGGTCCACAGCTTCTATCCTAGTGGATTCCCTGGGACCTATGTATCTGGCGCATTTATCTGTCATTAGAGACAGTATTCCACCTAATGATGTCATCTTGATACCAATACTAATAAAGTATATGGAAACAAGTAGTTCATGATTTTTAAAATTTCTCCTATAGAATACCTGTGCATAAAAAATGCAGTCTGGGGCTGGGACTGGGGCTTAGTCGCAGAGCGCTTGCCTAGCATGTGTGAGGCACTGGCTTCGCTCTTAGCACCGCATAAAAATAAACAAATAAAATAAAGGCATGGTGTCCATCTACGGCAATAACCAAAAGAATAAAAAAAAAAAAATCTTCCCATAATTCAGAAGTCCCCAGTATCTTCACATGTACCAGAGTGGCTTACGATACAGGTTCCTATTGGTTAAGGAGAATTAATTCTGTACTACTCATTCAATAGGTGTAAAAACCCCATGTCGCAGACACTATTTTCCACCTAATTTTATAGATGAGAAAAACAAGGATAGGAAAGCTGAGTCACTTTCTCACACTGTTCTAGCTCTGAAACCAAATCTAAACTGTAGCATAGTATTCCTGAGTCTCGGCTCTTCACCATATTCTACTTCATTAACCCAATATAAAACATTACAGTTCTGGAAGAGAGAAAGAAGAGAGCTACTTTTGCTGACCTAAAAGCATTGATAAGCTCTAAAGTCTTAAAAATTTTTACTTTTATTATTTGAGGACTCAAACTCAGTGTACACCATTGATATGAGCTCGCCTCAATGGAATCTATGGAATTTCTCTGATGTGTATCTGAAAATGCTAATTTAATATTTTCAGCCTAGGACACTGGCTTTTGGGTCAAGCTCTTTAAGAAGCAGTGAATCGTATTAAAATAAAATGGTCTCGACTTATGAAATCAAATATCACCAACAGTCATTGGGGAAGTCCAATAACGATTTTAGCTCTGTAAATCTGAGTCAGCCTAGAAGCAAGAGGATTAGGCTTAAAAGAGAGTTGGGGAACTACATTTGAGTAAACTTTCCTCCCAGTTGAACTTTGTAGAGTTGAAATTTACCCACAGATCTAGATGGTTTTTAAAAGGTTCCTTGATATATAAATGTCGTCTTTGAGTTATAGGATGGGAGATGTAGATCTGAACTTCTTCACCCTTAAATCCCTGGCTTGCAATTCTCTAGAGAGTTCTCTAAAGAAAATGAGGTTTCATGTGCAAGATGGTGGTACGGAGGTCTTAAGTCTCCTGCTGCTTCTGGTGATACAGAAACTCTACTCACTGATGTTGGGCACCCCTGATAGCAAAATAGTGGATTGATGTTTGAAGTTTTCAAAAATGTAGCTTCAAGAGAGCGGCAGATTTCTTCAGGCTACCAAGATGTCAGAGTTCCAGATTAGTCTTTGCTTAAAATCAATCTCCACAGTTCTGAAAGTGTGCTAATGAAAGAGATCTTTTCGACTCAATATATTTTGAGAGGGTTTCCATTGCACACAGACCAACAAAGGTTCTCAGGTGTCACTCAAATGTTCAAGACCGTATTGAAGAGAATAACATCAAAATATAAAACAAGGAAAACTTTCCATGGTCCCTTCCTGGTGTAGTATAGAGAAGCAGGGCTCCTTCTGACAACTTTCAGAATGCATTAGGAATCTGCAAGTACTAAGGACCAGTCCACGCGGCCCATGAACGTGAATGTGAGCTTAGTACTAAGGAGCACAGTTAGAAAAGAAGCCAAGCTCTGGAGAGAGAAAGGGTGGACCCCAACTTCAGTGGTGGTAATGAACATCTACCCAGCCCAGAGCAGAGATGAGCAGAAAAATGAACACCTGAAATTATATTGATTGTTTTAGGAAAGGCAGTATAAAAGTCCATAAAGAAATAAAGAAAAATTCAAAACTGAAACTCAGACGTGAGGAAGCACCAGGAAGAGACCTATATTTGCACACAGAGAAAAAAGCAGGAAAGAGACAGCTGTAGGAAGACCTGAGGGAATATTTAAAATGGGAATATGAAGTATTCAACAGTAGGGAAAGACAGACTCTCATAAACACCCAGCACTTACAAATCCGGTCAGGAACATCAGAATACTCATCACTTCAATATGTGTCTTTGCTTAGAGGAGAAGCATTCAAATGCCCCTCGCCCAGTCACTTAGAACCTTGCTCTCTTCTTCGGAAGCTCAATGTGGAAAATGTCTGTAGGGCAACTAGATCTTGGAAGACACGCTGGCAAAACTGTCTTTAAAAAAAAATCAACAGTAATTGGATTTATTAAAAATCCTTAAGAAAAGCATGGGTAGGGACAAGAGCAATATTCAGATCCAGTTTGTGCCACAGACAGATAAGGTGTCTGACAGGCGAGACAAAGCTCTCAGAATCTGCGTTACTCGCAGAGACAGAATAAGTTGTAGGAAGATTCTGCCTCCCAACAGCACCTCTCACTTAAGATACTGAATCTTCCCAAAGAGAGTTCCTACCCAGCCTCCTAAACTCAACCATCCTCACAGACAACGACCACAGGAAAAGATCTTCCTTCACTCAGTATCAGAGCTCAAGAGTAAAGCTGAGACTTTTGACCAGGAGTTTGAAGTTGGCAGAACAGGAAGCAGAAGAGAGGACAGGATAACCAATTAAAGCTTCAGAGGACATTCAGATTAAGGGAAGAGTCATCGGGTCACAGTGTCAGGGGGCTTGTGACGGTCAGAAGGAGTCCAGAGTGCTCCGCACCAGGCACAGGAAAAAGTCTGGCCCACAGGGTCCTGCAGAGGACGCAGATCCGGGGGCACCGGGACAGCTGGGAGCAGCCTCCTTCTGGAGCAATGCAGGAAGGGGAAGAAGTCCAAGCAAGAGGTGACCCGTCCTGCACAGTTTCTCAGAAAGCAGCCCTGGTCTGGAGAAGGCCACGTCACCGGTCCCAGCTCACAGAGAAGCTCCAGAGTGGACATGGGATGCAAACCCTGGTGATTCCTGCCATGACCACCCGAAGCCAGTGGCGAGACCGTAACTCACGTCACCTGTTCTGTGCCCTTAGTGAACCTGTCAGAGCCCAAGTCCCACCTTCCCTTGGGCAAAAGATCTCCTTTCCCGGTTCGCTCACCGTGGATATAATCATATCTATTTAAGTATTAAGGAAAATAACCCCAGGAAGATATGCATTTTTTTTCCTACTGAAATATAAAAGCACATTGATTATGAATGTAACAGAAAGAACGTGAACCCTGATATGGTTACTTTCTTGAGAAACGATTTTTCCGCAATAATATGTACCCAAATTTTCACTTACATTTGGTAAAATCAGTGTGCTGAAAGTGGAATATTTATTCTCACATTCTTTTTCTTCTAGTTATCCATGTATAGGGGAAAAAAAGTAAATGTGTTGCTTTTTATAGAACTACATTTTCTTTATTAGTTAACTGCTTTTACAGCTCATTTTTTTTGTTGTTTTTTTGGTACCAGGGATTGAACCCAGGGGTGCTTAACCACTGAGCCACATTCCCAGACCTTTTTTTATATTTTATTTAGAGACAGGGTCTCACTGAGTTGCTTAGGCCTTGCCAAGTTGCTGAGGCTGGCTTTGAACTCGTGATCCTCCTTCCTCAGCCTCCTGAGCTACTGGGATTAAAGGCCGTTGCCACCACACCCAGCAAAACTCAGTGTTTTAGAAGTATAGATTTTTAGCAGATAGTTAATATTTTGATTATTTTTATCCTAATAGGAACACTGTGGTACTGTTTACAGTAGAACCTAGGAGAAAGTATCTGAGAAAATGAGGAAATACCAGCTTCTTTTACTTCGCGCTAACTCCAAGCAGCCAATCCTCTCCCTACATGATCTGTAAGCAGGAGATTTACATGCATCTATAATTAGATCAGCCCCAAGAATAGAAGATGCTGAAACTGAAAATGTAAAAGGCCCAGTGTGAGTTAACAGGTCAAATACTTGCAAAACATGGCCTTTGGCACATTTAAAAACAGAGTAACGCAAAGCTTTCTCGTTCCCTAGCCCTGGGAGGCGAGCCCAGCTTCAGTCCCTTCCTGCGGGGTGGAAACTGTCCCTGACGAGATCAAGCGTTGGAGCCAACACTGCCACGGGTTATTTCTGCTGGGTGTCGGGGACGTCACATACGTTCTTATAACGAACATCAAGACAGATTTTTACTTGAGCCTGGGCTTGTTAAATCGCATGCATGAAGCTCTCTGGGGCGCTCACGATCATCACGTGGGGGAGATATTTTCGCTCATCAGATTGACTCTTCACTTCTTGGGACAATACAAAGGGGATCAGGAAAGGTCAGCAACCTCATTAGACGTGTCAGAGAAGCGTCACTGGCTTCTGTGAAATGGAATAAGAGAGTCAGAGGTGGAAAAAGGATCGTGGACATCCAATAGCCAGGCAGGACTCGCTGCGGTCCAGGACAGTGCAGGGAACCCAGCGGGACCTGGGTAGTGCAGATGTTCAGGGAAACGAGCTGCAGTACAGCTGGGATCCAGAGGACCCACGGCCTCCCAGGTTGGACAGATGGAGGACATGCCCATTTGTCCGTCAGACCTCCCCCGGAACAGTCTGTCAATCAGGAATTTCTGAGGATCTCAGAGCAAAAGCTGGGCGGAGCTTGGCTCCTCCCTCCCAACTCACCCGCTCATCACTCCAGCTTTGTCTGTCCTGGTTGGTGGAGAGCAGGGACACCCTCTCTCCCTTTGTCATCTAAAAAGGAAGGGGCAGGATGTCAAGTACCGCCGTGTGTAAAGTGCAGTCTAAGGGCATCTGACAGATTTTCTGGGAAGATTTTTTTCCGAGACTCAGTGACCCTTCTGCCATGTTTTAGTCCCTTCCAGGAACAGAGAAACTCTGCTTCCTTAGGAGACGCCTGTAAAGATGTCACGATGTTTTAAACTGCCCTGTTAATGCAACGCCCCTCAGCAGAGGAATGGATGAAGACACGTGGTACATATACACAACGGAATATTATTCAGCCATAAAGAAGAATGAAATTATGGCTTTTGCAGATAAATGGATGGAATTTGAGAATATCATGCTGAGTGAAATAAGCCAGTCCCCCAAAACCAAAGGCCTAATGTTTTCCCTGATAAGTGGATGATGATATATAATGGGGGTTTGGGGGTGGGAGGGGTGAGAGAAGAATGGAGGAACTTTAGATTATGTAGAGGGAAATGAGAGGGAGTACAGGGTATGAAAAATGGTATAATGAGACAGACACCATTACCCCATGTACATGTATGATTACACAAATCGGTGTGAATGTATGTCATGTACAACCATAGAAACAAACTGATGTACCCCATTTGTGTACAATGAATCAAAATGCAGTCTGTAAAAATAATAAAAAAATAGAATTACCAAAAAAAAAAGAAAAAAGAAAAGTTGAAAGACTAGGAGAGCTTAAGACATCGTTAAGAGCAGCTGAAAGTCTAGCTATGGTTTACTTTCTTTTATTTCCAAAATTTAAAGAGGGCTATTCTCAAATAATTTCCCATGATGAATTCAGGAGTAACTCTTAAGCTAAACCACCATCGTCAATGGATCCCATAACATATTCCTAGAAGAATATTTTTTCAGGGAAAACAAAATCTTTCAACTTTTCTTTTTCTTTTTTTTTTTTTTTTTTTTTTTTTTTTTTTCCTGCACTGGGGATCAAACCCAGGGCCTCCTGCTTGTTTGGCAGATACTGTACCACTGAGCTGTATGTCCAGTTTCAAGGTTGGGAAAAAAAACTATATAAATAAATTTTCTCAATTCGGTACATATACCCAATGGAATACTACTCAGCCTTAAAGAAGAATGAAATTATGGAATGTGCAGGTAAATGGATGGAACTGGAGAATATCATGCTGAGTGAAATAAGCCAATTCCCCAAATCCAAAGGCTGAATGTTTTCTCTGATAAGCAGATGCTGGTCCATAGTGGAGGCAGTGGGTAGGGAAGGATGAATGAACTCTGGATTGTGCAGAGGGGAGTGAGGGGAGGGGTGGGGTACGTGGGGAGGTGAAGGGCAGTAGATTGATACTGATATTATTACCCTGTAGACATGTATGAAAAGAAATTTTTAAGAAAATATTTGTCACTGTCAAATAAATGGTAACGAAAATGAATATATAAATAAAAGAAAGTTTTAAAAAAAGGTTGTTTTTTGTTTTTTCCTCCAAATAACAAAAGGAAACAAAAAATAGCATCAATAGACTAGGGCTCATCTATAAGAATGAATGGTGGAGAAATGTGAAGGTTGAGTCCCAGCCCTGTGGCTCTCAGGAGGAACAAAGAGGAAGGAGCGAGGTAAAGTCACACGCTGTCTGTTGGACACGGTGGGACCTCTCTGAAAGGCCAGCGGCTCGGGAGGCTGAGGCAGGAGGATCACGAGTTCATAGCCAGCCTCAGCAACTTAGCGAGGCCCTGAGCAACTCAGCGAGACCCTGTCTCTAAATAAAACATTAAAAAGTTCTGGGGCTCGGGGGTCGCGCGCCCCCGAGTTCCATCCCTGGACTAAAGAGATAAAAAGGACAGCAGCACGGGGTCTGCAGCACCGCCAGGCAGGGTCTGTGGGTTGCTTCTGGGTGAATTCGCAGCCTGCGCGTTGCGATGGGAACGCGGCAGAGGCAGGGAAGGACCTCCCATCTGCCCACCCAGGCAGGTCCAGGGGGCGGCTGACCACTGCGCTTGCACCCACAACCCAGCAGACCCGGGGCCACCAAGGCACAGAGAGGGAGTCCGGGGACTCCAGCTGCCAGCGATGTCTTCCCCCACTTAGGGCCCTCACCTTGATCCCGAGGTGGTCACCTCCCCAGGCCACCAGAGAGTCAAGGGAGCAGGGCCAGCCCAAGAGCATGAGAAGGGACCTGTGCAGTGACCACCCGTTGGTTGGGGAAGGTCCCGCCCTTAAAAGCAATGCTGTCTCCTCTGCTGTCACTGGAAGCTCCCTCCTTGCCCTGATGCCCATCCCATAGCACAGGCGCAGTTTTGAGAAAAAGGAAAAAAGAAGGTCTGTTGCTTTTGCTAGCTAAGGAGAAACCCAGGGGACTCCTGTCCCAGAGGCCGAGACTCTGCCCATCGGGGGAACAGGGGTCTTTGAAGAGGTGATTTGAAGGTGATTGGAAGTCCAGGGTTCCCTGACTGGACTTGAAACCACTTGTTAATGTGGGAGGCCGTCATTCTGTTAGACCTTCTGTGTCCCCACGTCCAAATTAATGTCCTTCCTGTGTCGGGTGTGTGCTGGAGGACACCTGCCCAGGACAACTGTGCCTAAGCTGGGGAGGAGAGACATTAGGGAGGAGGAGAGACTAGGGAAGGGAGGGAGAGAGGAAGAGAAAAAGCACGTCCCCTTACAAAACAGGTCCCAGTGCCTGAGCCTCCAGCGCTACAATGGAAGCTGAAATGCACCTCTGTCACGCTCCTCCTGGTTTCTTGACACACAGGTTATGTTATTTTACTGGATCCATCATTTACCCACAACAGGAAATGTATCTATATTTTAGATGAACACATATATTATAGAATTTCTACTTTATGTACATACCAAAGACATTAAGTAGCAGGGACGCTTTTGGTGGTAACAAATGATCATGCCACTTGCTAACTGTGGAGTAGGAGAATTAGTTCGTTTCAAAGGCTAATATTGAAATAAATCTTGTTTTAGGTTCTGAAAGGTGACCAGTCATCCCCAAACAACGCATGTGCAGGTCATTAATAGTCCTGTAACCCAGCATATATACAATCTCTCTCATTAAAGTGTTTCAGGAAAACTTATTATTTATTTGGTTAGTTATTTATTTCGGTACTGGGGATTGAACCCAGGGATGCTTCACCATGGAATGACATCTCCAGCCCTTTGTATTTTTTGTTTTAAGACAGAGGCTCACTAAGTTACCTAGGGCTTCACTAAGATCCTGAGGCTGGCTCAGAAGTCACCATCCTCCTGCCTCAGCCTCCAAGAGTCTCTGGGATTACAGGCATGCGTCACTGCACCTGGCAAAAATTTTATTAGGTGAAATGATTCATGAAGGTACGACCATCTCAGACAAACCTGTTTCGGTTTTACAAAGACTGCATTATATGCACCTGATTTTTATTTTAGCATGGTTTTTATTAATAACAATGGTGCTTAAAGTTGGTTTAAATGGGAGCGACTTGCTCTCGGTGTCTATTACATTCATTTTATAGGTCAAGGTGCTGGGTGGCCTTTCTCGGAGCCTAATATGGCTAGTAACATTTATTTTCAGACCTATACAACAACACACCCCTGAAATCCAGTTCTAATACAAGAGTGCTAATGACTTAACATAAAAGCACCCTATCTGATAGGTTTCCTTTTTGTGAGATCTAAAATAAAGAAGCAAGGTTGCTCCTTACAGAATTTAGGGGCCGAGGAGGGCCGAGGAGGGACGGGGCAGTCGGCTCAGTAACTGGATCCGGATGCGATAGGATCACCCAGCACTGGGAGCAAGCCGCAAGCCGGGGCCTCAGCCGGTGTCTGAACAGCTTCCTAGCTCAGACCACAGTGCAGGGGAAATCAAACAGAAATGTGGAAGTCCCAATGACTATTTGGGAATGAGCACAGAAAAAACCAATGATCCGATGAAACAATTCAAAACTGCAAAGGGCAGGAGCCACCAGGAAGAGATACCTACTTGGGGACAGAAGCCTGGATCAGAAAGAAAAAAGTTCCCAAAGACCCAGGGTGGATCTGAAAGACAGGAGGGAGCACCCAACTGTGGGGTGGGGGGCATGTCATCAGGAACTTCGACCCTCTAGCCCTCTTTCTGTTGAAGTTCAAGGTCACCCTCTTTCCATTGAAGTTCAAGGTCGGAAGGCATCTTTTGGGTGACTGGCTCTCAGAAGCTAACACCAACAAAGTTATCTTTAAAAAAACTCAGCGGGTAATCTGATTTTGCAATCCTCCAAAGAGAAAATGGGAAGCAGCAGCATAAGGAATTCTGTTCTTATGCAGATGAGATGTTTTACATTTGAGGCAAGGTTTTCAAAGTTCACTGGGGAGGACAGAATACATCCTTGCAAGTAACCTAAGAAATAGAAGCCTTTGCAAGTCACAGGGAGCCTGCCTATTTAAGATATTGAAACTTTTAAAGACATCTCCTACACAGCCTCCTAAACTCAGCCTCCTGAAATTCTAAACATGTTTCACAAGAAGATTACAACAATTAAAAAAAAAAATTTTTTTTTTCAAATTTAGTGTCACTCTTCCAGAGTCAAATGGGTGGTTTTTTGAACAAGAGTTTTAAGGTGGCAGAAAGGACAGAATAACCAATGAAAGCTTCAGAAGACAACTAGGTAAAAAGACAAATCAGGGCCAAGGCTCTTGGGTCACAGCTCTTGGCTGCAGAACTGTGTCAGGAAACTTGCAAAGGACAGAGGAATCCAGAGTTCACGCCACCAGGCACAGGAAGACGTCTGTCCCGTAGTCTGCAGTGGACACAGACCAGAGTCCCACCTTTTCTTGAGAAAAAGATCTCCTTTCCCATGGACGTATGCATATTCATTTAAATGTCAAGGATAAAGACCCTGGGAGGGTAGCCATTGTCTCGATCAAAATATAATGGTACCAGAATTGGGCATGGCAGCCTGTAACTAGAGTCCCAGCCACATACATAGCCACACAGCGTAAGGCAGAATTGCCTGGTCCCAGGAACTCGGCCAACCCAGGCAAGATAGCAAGAATTCATACAAAAAAATAAAAATAAAGTACACCCAAAGGTAGCAGTCCATCTATTAAGAAAGTCACAGAATTACAATATGAACACTGCTATAGTTATTTTTTTTAAAAGGTCAAGAATGACTTTTCTGCAGGGAATATTTACCATGATTTTCACTTACACTTGAGAAATTAAGTTTTCTGAGAGGGAAATGTAGTCTTTCCTGAATCCCTTTTCTCCTATGTGTAAAGCAAGATGTTTTCAAGTGGCCGTTTCTATGAAACTCTTTCCTTCCATAGTCCCGTCTGACAATGCTGATTTTCCACAATTACTGATGGAAACCAGGGGTGGGAATTTGATACTTGTTTGTCATTCAGGAAAATGTGCAGCATAGTGAAGAATGTATTTTAAACTTGCCATGATGCCTAGGAGAAACTGTGTGATGCATTCTAGAAATTTTAGTTTCATTTTCTTCTCATCTATGAACTATTCAGTCTTTTAATTTTTTTCTCTCTCTCTCTTTCTTTCATTTCTCTCTCTTTCTCTCTCTCTGTCCCTCTCTCTCTCTCTCTTTCTTTTTCTTTGCTTGTCACTAGAGATTGAACCCAGGGGTGCTTCACCACTGAGCTACATCCCCAACCCTTTTATTTTTTTATTTTGAGACAGGGTCTCCTTCAGTTGCTTAGGGCCTTGCCAACTTGGTGAGGCTGGCCTCGAACTTGTGATCCTCCTGCCTTAGCCTCCTGAGTCACTGGATTATAGGGGTGTGCCCCATGCCTGGCTTGAAAAGGTGTGTCCTAAGAACCTGTCTAATGGTGTGTCCTAAGAAAGGAGACACAAAGGAGAGCATGAGGAGGGAGAAGAGTGTGAAGGTGGGTAATAGAACTGCAGTTTCAGGAAAGGGCGAGGTTTTTAAGGGTAAAATTACTAGAAAACAAAACAAAACAAACAAAAACCTCACTAAAGTGTGCGATATGCACTGCATAGTTTTATCCAGGGCTGACACTGATTCAATCTTTTTTTAGATGTTGATAGACCTTTATTTTATTGATTGATTTATATGCAGTGCTGAGAATCGAACCCAGTGCCTCACACGTGCTAGGCAAGCGCTCTTACTACTGAGCTACGGACCCAGCCCCCGATTCAATCTTAGTTGATATATAAGACATGTGATAAGAAACATGGCCTGTTAGGATGTTTAATTCGGCTGGGTACGGTGGTGCACGCCTGTCATCCCAGCTGCTCGGGAGGCTGAGGCAGGAGGCTCACGAGTTCAAAGCCAGCCTCAGCAAAAGGGAGGCCCAAAGCAACTCAGTGAGACCCTGTCTCTAAATAAAATACAAAATAGGGCTGGGGATGTGGCTCAGTGGTCCAGTGCCCCTGAGTGTAAAAAAAAAAAAAAAAAAAAAAAGATCTTTAATTGGATTAGCGCTTGTGGGTGGGGCACAAGGTTCATTTCTTTCTCCAGGTGACACTGTGAGTCTGTGTTTGCACATCACACTGAGCCGAGGAATATTCACTCGGCAGTTTCCTTCCTTAGTTCACCTGCCACGTTCTTCAACAGCCTGAGAAGCCGGCATTGGACAGCAATTGCCCTCCCATCACGTACTGGGTGGTAATAATGCTTATTAAATAGAAAACCTTGATCTCTCTGAATTGAAAAATCAAAGAAAACGGTAGTGAGGAGAATTCTGCCAAATGTAAACGGCCGTATTTCTGTGCTTGACGCTTGGCGACATTACCATCACATGAAGTGCGCAACAAAGGCGGTGACGATAGCGTGCATTTAAGTAACAGAGAGCCTGTTGGATTTGGGGGCACATGAAATGAAACTTCCATGCCATTGACAGGGACTTCGGAATTGAAAAGCACCCTCCACTGACTCAAAATCTACTGACAGTGCAGATGATGCAGTCAGCTGGCATGTCCGGACTAAGTTTTAGGATTCAGGTCAAGTGGAATAAATACATATTTTTGGAAATATGTGAATATCTTTATTTGCTCCTCGCAGAGAATTACCATGTTTACATCCTTCCTCCAACCTATTTCCAACTGGAAAAAGAACTGGCTGTCCCCACAGAATTCTTAACAAAGCAGGAAATACACAGGGGTGCTCACCAGCTTCCAAGGTACACGGTGCATGGATGCAGACTCCCCATCGCTAGGTGTTCTGATCCGTTATCACAAAGTCACTGTCACCCAGAAGAGACCTAACTCCAACATGGGTGTGCTCACAATGGTATTATGTCAACATGGAAAGATGACGAGATACAACTGACCCTTTTGCATCTGCAACCTGTTTTACAGAATCGTTAACAAACCTCACCCACAATTTCCTCTCTTGCCATGCACATGTTTTAAGCCTCCAAATGTTCAGCAGGGATCAAATTAGATTTTTTTTTTTTTCTGTTGTGCTAACTAACCTAGTTTGTAAATGCTTCTTATGCAAGTTGCCTGTGTGTTTCTCTTAATAAGTAGAAAGGACACAATGTTTGTTTCAGTTTTCAGGGAATAAACAAGGTAACTCTCTGGCTGGCATTCATATTCTTAATCCTCAGAGGGGTGTGCTTCACTATTGAAATTCATGAGGGACTAGAAGTTTAGGCGACAAGTCATTTTATAAAGACTGAAATACAGAAGACAGATTCTTGGTTCAGAGGAGCAAACTATTCACCAAGAAGCATTTTCTTTTGCAGCTTTTAAAATATTTTTTAAAGAGATACACTGTTTCAGAGTTGCTGAGATTAAAATATAGGCTGGTTAAATATCTTTGGTTCATAACCAACAACTCCACTCCAAAGTATATGTTCCTACAAAAACTGTGCAATAGTATTCATAGGGGCATTATTAATAAGAGACAAAAACGTTTTAAATAACTCCAACATCCTTCACATAAAGAACAGATAATAAAATGTGGTCTATATAAAACACTGGAATATTACTGGGCCTTAAAAAGGAATGAAGCAGCCAGGTGTGGTGGCACACACCTCTAATCTCAATGACTGGGAGGCTGAGGCAGAAGGATCACATGTTTGAGGCCAGCCTCAGCAATATAGTGAGCAACTCTGTGAGATCTATTCTCAAAAATAAATACAAAAAAAAGTTGGGGATGTGGCTCAGTGGTTAAGCACCTCTGGTTTTAATCCCTCATAAGAAAACAAAACAAAACAAAAAAAACCACACCAAACAAACCAAAAACCTGAAGCACTGGTAGAGGCTACATTACCAGTATGGACGAATGGTTGAACCATGAAAACAGGAAGCTAAGTGACAATAGCCAGGTGATTTCCTTTAAATTCAGTATCCAAAATAGGCAAATCCAGAGAGACAGAAAGTAGATTCACGCTTGCCAAGGGCTGGAGAGAGACTTCTTTGGGGGATGCTGAATATATTCTAAAATTGATTGCAGTAATAATGGCACAATACTGAATACACTAAAAACATTGAATGTGTTAATCCTAAGGCATATAAATCGTAACTCCAAAAAGCTGCTCATAAAAATATTTGGTTGACATTTTCTTTTCCATAATTTGTCTTTTTTAAGAAAATTTGTTTTTAAGTGATACATAAAAACATAGAAATGATACATATAATGGGGGAAACGTGTGATGTCTCAATGCATGCAAATATTGTCTGGTACCCACATCAGATAAAACATTTATCTCAAGTATTTATCTTTTAGCTGTGGTGGCAACTTTCAAAATCCTTTCTTCTAGTTTTTTTTTTTTTTGTACTAAGGATTGAACCCAGGGTGCTTCACCACTGAGCCACATCCCCAGCCCTGTTTTGCATTTTATTTAGAGACAGGGTCTCACTGAGTGGCTTAGGGCCTCCCTAGGTTGCTGAGGCTGGCTTTGAACGTGCAATCCTCCTGCCTCAGCCTCCAAAGCCGCTGGGATGACAGGCATGTGCCACCGCGCCTGGCTTCTTCCAGATTTTTGAAATGCACAATACATTGTTGTTTTTTGCACTGCCCCTCCTGGGCACTAGCTCACTAGAACTTCTTGCTCCTAACCAACGGTGAACTCAGCACGATCGGCAGGTCTCCATCCCACCTCCGGACGCATACGTTCAGAGCAGGTTTTGCAACAGAAATTTCAGACATACTGACATGAGTTTTTGCGGGCATTGATAAAACACAGGTCAGTTTGTTGAAAATTGAAAAAAAAAATTAGTCGTTCCTTCATCTTCATGTCCCAGTAACCTAGTGACTGTCTTAAGCATCCGCCCGTTATCAGGGTTCCAGAAGGAAGAAAGCTGGAGGTACCTGGCAGGTAATGCTGTTTACACTTCTCAGAGACCTCTGGGCAGCTGTTTTCTCCCCGCTGCCTCCCTCTCTGCAAACCTCTTCCTACGACTCTCGATTTTATTACAGGGAGCGACCTTTTGCAAGTTCAAAGCCAAGGTCAAGTCCCTTCGGCTCAAATCCAGACTGGAGGCATGAATCTTTCAGCAAAGATCCTTCCACACTTGCATCACCAAAGACCCTGACACATGTCACAACGAAGCCACTTTCATTAAGTTGCGAGACTGAATGCACCTCCTGTTTGATGGACTCTGAAAAATTGCTCTATCGTTCCCCATCCCCATGGCGGCTGTCACCACGTCACACATGGAGAAAAGTTTAAAAGAAAAAAGCCTCTTGCTTCCCAAGAGCTGTCACCACCAGCAGCCACATAATATGTCACGTTGCCCAGGGAAAATCAACAGCGTCTGGGAACCCAGAGGGTGCGTGTATTAGGACAGCCAGCGTCTCACTTTCATAAGCCAGAGGGGAGAAGACACAAACAAGAGCGTCTTCCATGATCTTCCAGAACATTCCACGTGCAGCAGATCCTCTTGGTCTCCAGTGTGCACGTGAGTTCCCACATTTCTGCAGGAACCATCTATCCCGGCTGCAACCTTCAAAAATTCCTTACTTCACCGAACTTGAAATGACTAACTACCGACAGGGAACAAGTGTTAGCAGGTCAATTTAGGACAGAAGGGCACATTCCTGCATAAAAACCAAGTGCAATCACACGTCTCCCAGGACAGGCTGATAGAACTGTCTAGTTCATTTCCTCTGCTGATTTTACATAAATATAGAGTGAGACAGAGAAGATCCACAAGCAAGAATTCATTTATTTATTTATTTATTTTTGCAGTGCTGGGGATCGAACCCAGGGCCTTGTGCTTGCGAGGCAAGCACTCTACCGACTGAGCTATCTCCCTAGCCCAGAATTCTGTTTTTAAATGTAGATATGTATATTTTTTAGTTGTAGGTGGACACAATACCTTTATTTTATTTTATGTGGAGTGGAGGATCGAACGCAAGGCCTCACATGTGCTAGGCCAGCGCTCTGCCACTGAGCCCTAGCCCAGCAAGAATTTCTTAGTCATCAAATTCACTGTGGGTTAAAGAAGGGACTTCAGCTCATCTTTACCCTGGTTGCTCAGTTGCTATCTGCCTGCCACGGAGGCTGATGTCACATGGGAACCAATTACGAATTCAGCATCTGAAGCCCTCCCTCTTCCTTCCCCTGAATTGGGATCTGCATTTTCACATCCTCACGTCTGAGAAGCACCCCCACCCCTCTCCTTTTCTACCAGTTCCACTCTCTACTACTTGGACTTTTGAGTGACTAAACTAATAAATTTCTTATAAGGAAGGCCCAGTGCATCGAATTAACACAAGAAGAGAAATGGAAGAGCGGACAATACAGACTCTGTTGCTGAATTAAGTTCGATGCAGGGTGCCACACCTGAGCTTTTTCATAAGAGAGTGAGGCTGAGGCCTTAATATTGATGTCAGGTTAAGAGAGACGCTAAATCGATATTTAAGACTACACCTTTTCTCAGAGTCTCTGTGGAAAAGGCAACCAGCTTGTTAATACCGAGTATAGATCTTTAAAAGGCTGCATAGGTTGGAAGCGTGCTTCCACTCTGCATAAGAAGGCGAGGTTTCTAGACTATAAAGACTACAAAGCCTGCAGGTGATGTGGTACCTATCCTACTAGTAAGTACCTGGGGTGCAGACGGGGTGGATTGGTAGGCATACGGAATTTTTTTTTATTCCTTTTTTCTTTTTCTTGAGGTGCTGGGGATCGAACCCAGGGCCTTATGCTTGCGAGGCAAGCACTCTACCAACTGAGCTATCTCCCCAGTCCTGAAATTCCTTATAGCATCAGTATTAGGACTTTGGTCTGGCTCTCATATGAGATGTCTGATGTTTTCAACATCAGCAATGTAACATGTTATGTTCTGTATACATTTCTGGGTTAATTCGACTAAATGGCTATTAGTCGTGAGAAATATATAGAATAAACAGAAAGAGCATATAGATAATACACTTATGCATTATATAGATTGTATATTGTACAATAATATATAATCCAATATTTAATACATCATTACATATTCTATTGTGCTAAATGTTATCATATATTCTCTTTCACATGTATATATAAATGCACATGCACACACACACACAGCATCATGCACAATAAAACCACGTTTCAGTCATTGATGGAGCACAGAAATGACAATGTTCTTATAAATTAATGTTGCCTAGTGATGTCAAAGCCTTCTCTGGGATAAGTATAGTCCATAACGTTTGCCTAATGAAGAATTGATGGATGATATATATATCCAAAAAAAGTATTCCCATCATTAAGTTACACATGAATATACATACATGTATATATAGACACACATACACATTCATATATAACCGCTAATATACTTACATCTGCATATATGCATATGTATGTATATATACCCCCAAATACATGTGTACATATGATAATTAACATACCCATTCCCGTGTGTGAGATAACTGCTCAGGTAGGCCATATGTGTACCAAATCCAATGCTGGCAGCGGCTGACCTGCCCCGTCAATCATGATGACCTCACGCCTGAGGGCTGCGTTTCTTTCAGGAGCAGAGTTGGCAGGCCCTTGTGCCTGGGGGCTCCAAGCAGTAACTACCACCCCTCTCATGGCCTCCCAGGATCACCCGGCGTCTATTTGGTGATAAGCACGACTACTCTGTGCTTCTGGAAAAACGGGCATCAGACATCCAAACAATTAATCACTCCTCGGCACGTGCTTAGCCGTCGTGGATGGAAAAAGCTCAAAAGCACAGCTGTCGTCGACCCAGGACGCCCCTCTCACTGGCTGCTTCCAAACTGGGGTAAGCGCCTGAGTTAGGACAGAGGGAAGTTTGGAGGGAGGGCAAAGCCGGTGGACGAGGGGGCGAGAAATCACCAGGCCGACAGACGCGAGGTGTTTTAGTACCAATTTTCTTTTTTACACATTGAAATGGAAACAGCGCACTAAAAGCTCCTTTGCACTTAGTTGCTATAATATTTACTTCCAAATTATTATCTTTAATAGAAACAGCACTTTGCAGTTATAAAACACCTTGTTTCCAGAAGCTCAAAATATTTCCCCACATATTAATTCAACCCTACGCAAGACCATATCCCAGGGAGCTTGGCTTCCCCGTCCTAGTTACAAATGGGTTTCAACAGTGTCATTTTGGTTAACTGGAGCATTTAAGGCATGGGGACAGGAAGTCCCTGGAGCAATGAAGGGCTCCTGGGATGGACAGGGACCCAGTTTGTTCCCTGCAGCAAAACAAACACAGTTACTAAAGCCTTAGCGACTTTATGGCCTAAGTAACCAAAAACCCACCCTCAAACTCAGAGTCAGCTTTAAGGACTGAGCCAGGTTAGGCCCACATCATTGTGGGGTCACAGCAGGATCTTGGGAATGGCTTTGTTCCTTCCTTTCACCTGTGCCCTGTGGAATCGACTTAGATACCACGAATTATGTCTAACTGGAGGAAAGAGCCCAAGGGAAACAGTAAGAAGAGAGAAAACCTGCCACCTGGCCCAAGGCACCTAAACCTGTCCTTCCTCTCCCCCTCAGGGGAATAGCCGATTAGACTGCACACACTTCGATAAGGAAAATGACATTATGCTTGTTTGGCTCAGATTGAATCCCTGTACCCAAGAATAGAGTGAAGAGTAGGGATTTAATAAAAGATGGTACAGTAAGTGGATGAATCTAGGTCAGCCACGCTGGAGACTGGCCGCTGTTGATGCCATCAGCTGCCCAGGTATACGAGGACAATGACTACACTCTAACACCAAATTACCGTATTCCTTGTCTCCTTACCATACACAACTCCGAAAGTGTCTAGCGTCATACCAAACAGAATTGAGGTTGTGTCTTGTGGTCAAAAACAAGTGGAAAGCAATCCAACTTTCTTATCCCTCGAATGTGACAGAATCATGTGCAGACTCCATTTGCTTCATTAATCAGTACATACCCACATGCAGTTTCAAAAGAGAGAAAAAAATGACCAACTTATCCCTTTCAACAGTGACATATTCGTGACTGGCAACTTTACAGCTTTAAGATAAAGGCATTAAATATGTTAGTAAAAACAGTAAATACAATTGTATTTTATTAAACCAGATTACTAGGGTACGGAAAAACATGTTTATGAATTGAATTCTGTATCATCAAAGTTGCCACTACTAATTGTATAACATCAGTTTTTAAATCTGACCATTGCAAACTGACAATTAATGAGACCTACTAGGCTTATAAACTATCATTGTGGGAATGCTTTGCTTCATTCTCCTGTTAGGTTCTTATCCTAAAAGTACACAGAGTAGACTATTGAAGTACTTTTCCTCTTTTTGGTAGGGGACAAGACACTATATGTTGCATCTGACATTTTCTAGTCCTCAATGAGAGACGCCTTGACTTAGCCTCCAAAAGAGGCTGAAAACTGGCTGTCTAAGGATTTGGGTTTAACTTTCAAATATTTAAAAAATAAACAGTAATATCTGAAATGTGAGAGATGGGGTAACACCAGGCCCACAATCTTACGTGACAGTGACGTCAACTAAGACTCACCAAGGTGTGACAACTGGCCTACCTCCTTGGGTCATGCTTTTTGTCTGGTTTCTGCAGACCTCTACTTTGGGCTTCTCTGCCTCTCAGCAGAGTCCTAGCCTCATGGCAGATGGATAGAATACGTCAGATATACCCTCTTGCCAGGGAGAGAGTGTCCAGAGCTCTCGGGAAACCGGTGCATCCCCGCCTTGTCACGGTACAGGCGTGTCTTTCTACGGTGGCTAAGCCTCTGGACCTAGCAGAAGAGGATCAGGCAAGACCGTCTGTACAGCCCTGCCAGCCAGACCTAAAGCTTAATCATTTCACATCACTATTTACCCAAGGGGTCGAGTGCCACGCTGGGATAGACGGGAAGGAATCAGGGTGTGGCAGGGTCACATGCCAGGGGTGGCAGATTTATCCTATGGAATGAGGTCACTTTGCATGAGGATCCCAACTTTGAGACCAGCCTCAGCAATGCAGTGAGACCCTCGGCCACTTGGCAAGACCGCCAAGGGCTGGGGATGTGACTCAGTGGTAAAGCACCTCCGGGTCCAACCCCCAAATGCCACTTCAGCTTGTTAAACCAAAAGCAATGGGAGGCCTTTTTTTTTTTTTTTGGACTGAGCTTTGATACGAGAATCCGACAAACCAGACCCAACCAAAACAAAGTCGCTCGTGCTAAAGGCACACGGTCACACGGAACCTTAAGGACACAGATCCCCCAAAGAAACCAGGTTTTCCTGAAATCAGGAGACTCCAGTCTACCTGGGTCATTAAGTAAGCAAGTCCTTTACAAAAAAAGTCAAGCCGATGTTACCCAGTCGAGTGTGTGTGTGTGTGTGTGGTGTGTGTGTGTGTGTGTGTGTGTGGTGTGTGTGTGTGGTGTGTGTGTGTGTGTGTGTGTGTGTGTGGTGTGTGTGTGTGTGGTGCGTGTGTGTGGTGTGTGTGTGTGTGTGGTGTGTGTGTGTGGTGTGTGTGTGTGGTGTGTGTGTGTGGTGTGTGTGTGTGTGTGTGTGGTGTGTGTGTGTGTGTGTGTATGTGTGTGTGGTGTGTGTGTGTGTGTGTGTGTGTGTTGTGTGTGTGTGTGTGTGTGTGGTGTGTGTGTGTGTGTGTGTGTGGTGTGTGTGTGTGTGTATGTGTGTGTGGTGTGTGTGTGTGTGTGTGGTGTGTGTGTGTGTGTGTGTGTGTGGTGTGTGTGTGTGTGTGTGTGTGTGTGGTGTGTGTGTGTGTGTGTGTGTGGTGTGTGTGTGTGTGTGGTGTGTGTGTGTGTGTGGTGTGTGTATGTGTGTGTGGTGTGTGTGTGTGTGTGTGTGTGTGTGGTGTGTGTGTGTGTGTGTGGTGTGTGTGTGTGTGGTGTGTGTGTGTGGTGTGTGTGTGTGTGTGTGGTGTGTGTGTGTGTGTGGTGTGTGTGTGTGTGTGTGTGGTGTGTGTGTGTGTGTGTGTGTGGTGTGTGTGTGTGTGTGTGTGTGTGGTGTGTGTGTGTGTGTGTGTGTGTGGTGTGTGTGTGTGTGTGTGTGTGTGTGTGTGTGTGTGGTGTGTGTCCTTCCTACTCTTCTGCTTCCCTGTTCTCATGGCACCAAACCCCCTGTTTGGTCCTTTCCCGGGAGAAGCCCTCCTTCTGTTTGGTATCATGAAACTGGGCCAACTCCCAAGTCACAAATAAAAGCCAATTAGATCTCTCACTAGATGAGATGTCGTTTTGTCTTCTGACAAATATGTTTATTTATTCATTTTTTTTTTTTTGAGCTAAAAACACTTGAAAAAGAACAGGTACAAACAGGGTATAAAGACCTTCCTTTTTCTTGGTAGAAGCTGATAAAGCTCCGCCGTGACAGCTTCCCTGAACCAGGAGCAAGCTGCCCAGACCTGGGAACGCTGTAACAGACCTGCTAAAATAACTCTTATCTTCCCTGTGCCTCCACATAAATGGTGGTCACTTCTCCACAACGGCTTCTCTTGATTCAACCTGACACATAAGCATTTAGATTTTTGTCATTTCATTGTCACATGAGGGCCCCCTGTGTAAAAATGTAAAAATCTCTGTGCTTTCTTCTGTTCATGTTTTATGTCCCTTTAATTCCCAGGCCCCACCGGTGGCCACGAGAAGGTCACATTTCAAGTCCCCGGCTGGCCACAGTCTCCAGCTCGGCTGCTTCCAGGAATCACTTCCCAAGTTGCTTATCCCAAAACATTTTTTTTTCCAAGTTTATCCACTTAGCATGGCGTGAAGGAGTTCTAGCTAGCAATTACATTTTCCTCTTTAACGTAGTTATGGAAATGCCTATTTGGATACTACACGAATGTTATCAAATATTCCACCAGAGGAATTTGCTTCAAATTTGGGGAAACTGTATGAAGCCCAAAATTTATCAAAGCAGTTAGTTTTGAGGAAATTTTAGGGCCTCCAGTCAACTTTCAAACATGCCCCTAATTGCATCTTGCAGATTATTTTGAGTTTGAGGACTGCAATACGCAAAACCAAGAAAGTTTCTCAAGCAAAATATTTCTGTCTATCCCTTTACATGAGCACCTCAAAAAATAGTATTTGCATGTTATGGAAAATAGTCGGGGGTCGGTGTGTGTGGGAATCCCCATGGCAAGCAATGTGTCATTGAGTCACGGTTCTGATTGAACACCAGAGATCTGGACCCATCTTAGGTCACCCTGCCTACCTGTTAGCCTAAAAAAAACCGTTTTCCTCCTAATCATTCCAAAGTAAAGTCATTTTTAAAGCTTTCGCATCTGTTAAATGTACTCGCACGCCACCAGAGGTACTTATAACAAGAAATACAATACTACAAGAGAGGTTAAGATCAGCCATCAACCTGATACCTCTGTGGATCCCTCGGGGAGAGGCAGAAGGCAGGGTGGCCCCGGGGGAAGGAGCCTGTCAGTCTAAATCTGCTGCGAGCTAGTCTTCTCTCTGAGCACACCGCCAGACAGCTGCATGGGCGTTGGAGTCACACGCTTTAAATTACCAGATTCACACTTAACACACAGGTCCTCAAGATGCCAGGGACTGGGTCTGAACACATAATTTGTTCTGTTCTGGGGGATGGTAGTTGCTTCCACCTCTGACATCAGATGTTAGGCTGGCGTGTGAGCGGCTGGCCAGTCTGCAAGGCACAAGATCTGTAGAGAATTGCCACCAGCTTGGAGGCTGCCTTTTTGCACATGACGGTGACATGACTCAGGCACAGGTTCACGACCAGTAGGCGAGGTTCCGTGTGCAAATGCTTGGGAGATCCAAACCTATTGCTCTGGACAGGATGCTTGGTAGGGGAAATAAATGAAGTGAAATGATTTCAAGAAGTTCATCGGGACCATGGTACATTCCACTCACCATGAAGAACTTTAAATTTCCTTCCTGGACAGCGCGAGTAATTTCATAAAAGCAACCTCCTTGGAATCAGGCTTTCTACCCCATCGACTCTGGCGATTTGGAGTGATACAGAGAAGCCGAGGGTAAGGGGCTGGATCAGAAACCCAAGAACTGGAGGAGAGAGGCTCAAGGCAATCTCCTAGCAACCTGTGGAAAGCGCAGAGAATTTCCACAGATATTTGTTTACTAACATCCACCCAACTACACGGACGATCCCCATGTGCTCCTCTGGAAATCCTCATTAAGATGAGGCAATCTCGCTCTTGAGCCATGATACCCACTTCATTTAAGATAATTATATTTTTAAAGCCTGTCAGCCAGTCCGGTCAAGTGCCAAAAACAGTCCTTGTTCTCTCGATCTCTTCATTGATCCAAATTTCTTAATCGTTTGCACAGAAACACACCAGAATCTAAGCCAGCTCCTCTGGAATGACTCCCAGGGCCTTACGTGGGCTGTTTTTTACTTCCCTACCACAATTTCCCAGAGCAGCCTGAAACCACAGCTCCCTCAACCATTATAGAACTGTTACTCTACATCCTTATTTATATTTTTTATTTTTATTTATTTATTTATCTATTTTTACTTGCAGGGCAGACGAATTTCTACCCAGCGATCTAGGGTTTCGTTCTGGAAAGCCTTAAATCTGATGCCTGGCACAGTCAGCTTCTTTAAATTCCATCATATCGTCAGAATGTAGAGTTCTGCATTTTATAACTAGCCATAAGAAACACTTTATTCCTCTGCAGCTTCTTCTGATGGGCTGCTCTCAATATTAAATCATTCCACTCGGCTCGTGAAACAACAGAGAAACTTGATGCTAAAATTCACAGGGTCTCACCATCTCTTTTCCAGGCACAAAGGCAGAGGGGTGGGGAGGAAGCCACAGCTAAGTCCAATTTACAACTTTACCTTTCTAACTACACGATAACACAGTCCGATAAACCAGCTGGGCTACTAACCAAGTGATATTGAACTGAACATCTCAAGTCCTCAATGTACTGGTTTGCAACCAAAAGTCATGCCCTGGAGGAACCTGCTAACTTTACAGTCGAGAATTCGAGAGCCGCAAACCATCAAACGCTTCTTGTCACCATCATATTCTGTGGATTGAAATCGTCTTAAGTACAAAAGTCATTTTGGTCATGGAAAGATGCCTGCCTATAAAACAGAGAAATTATCTCACATTACTGAGTCTACTTACGACAGGCCGGCAGCTCAAAAAAGCCAGGGTAGCTACCCGGTTTTATGAGATGTGAAAAATTAATTTTATACTCTGCATGGATTACATCAAATACAGTCTACAAGTTCAATAAGGAACGACATTAATATTCATACTTCAGAGTAGTAAGCCACACAGAGATTTCCAAATGGCAAAAATGGAGAGGAAAATGAATATTCTAGCTTACATTTAAAAAGCTGTCATAACATCACTCTGATCTGAAAGAAAATGAAGCCATCAAAACTATTACTGTTTTCAAATGGCCACTTAACATCCATCTTAGAATATGCTCAATGCTAAAAAAATATTTATATAAGCATATACGTCGTCCGCTGTTAAGCGTGATATTGGTCTGTCATAATTTTGTGCCATCCCAACGTGTTTTTATTTCACCTAATAGTGAAAGAAATAAAAACACGACTCTATGGGTTGTATGAATATAAATTCAGGGACTCATTTAGCTTCTTTCAGTACTTGCTGTGAAGACGGTCAAAGGAAGTCTATTCACAATTGGATTCGAGAAGCTCCAGAATCATTTAGTTTATGGTTTTAGGAACTTGGCCATCTATCCTTTCTAACTAAGAGACTTATCTAGCAATAAATAGTTCAGAGATGACCAGAAATAATCATAGCAAAAATGGCCCACACAATGATTTTCTTATCTTACTCAAATTCCAAAAACATTGTTTACTTAATGATGCTGTCTCAGACATATTTATTTCTTAATGAAATAACTTGTGACTTTCATTTTCAAAATATTGTTTAACAAGATAACAATATCTTGGGGGGTTGGGGGGGGAACAAGGTTCTTTGATGCACTTTATTATTTTGTTTTTCAAAATAAAACTCTTATTTCCTGTTAGGTTGAAATGGACACTCATTGAATTTTTTTGGGGGGGTTATTTTTAAAAATTGACTATTGTTAGTTTAATAACACATGAGAATAAATTTTGCTTGATCACCTTCAGCACAGAATGTAGGGTAATTATTTCACTTTAAGAACTGACATGATAGCTGACTATGATGTTATATGCCCATAATCCCAGCAACTCAGGAGGCTGAGGCAGGAGGATCACAAGCTTGAGGCCAGACTCAGCAATTTTGTAAGACCCTATTTCAAAAATAAAAATAATAATAATAATAAAAAAATAGGGCTGGGGAGATACGGCTCAGAGGTAAATTGCCCCTGGGTTCAACCCCAGTACCAGAGAGAGAGAGAGAGAGAGAAAGAGAGAGAGAGAGAGAGAAAGAGAGAGAGAGAAGAGAAACCTGACATGGTATATACAATACATACTCAAAACTAACTCATAATAATACATACTCATAACTAACTTTCAGGGTCTCTTTTGCACACACATGTGTAAGACTAAGTAAATGCAATCACATCAAAGAAAGGGAAGAAGAAAAGAGGAATAGCAGATGAAAGTAAGTGTTTTTTCCATGTTTGACTAGGATCACACTTTGCCCAGTCCCTGGGTGCATCCCCAGTACATTCTAGAAGTGAGCAGTTAGGAAGAGTTGTCATGAGTTACACTTTCTCAACTTACAAAGCATCTCTGAAGTCATACTTCATTTTACAGGGGGATAATGAGGCACAGAGAGGCTAAGTAGCTTGCTGGAGGCAGCCCAGCAAACTTAAAGCAGACTAACTCAAGCTTTTGCTCTCACGGGGGGTGATCTGTGCCGTGTACCCTTTGACGGCAGGGAGAGAAGGCTTGCTAATGTTTGCAATCATCCAACTTATTAAGGTTATTAAATTCACATTTTTCATTTGACCATAGTTCACTTTTTAATCTTATTCTGGAGGCAGTTTCCAGAACTTCCTTTCTTACCTTTGATCTATGGGTCCCACCTGTGAAGGGAAGCTGGGCTACAATTTGCAAGCAAACAGGACCTGCTTACAAATGCGGCTGAGGATGACATGGAGTCCCCTTTGGGTCTAACCCAGAGCCGTGGGATGCAAAACCAGATTGTCAAGAGCTGGAGGCCCCGGCGCTGGGGGCTCTGCTCCGTGTTCACGTGCTCCTCTGCGTGTGTTCCACAGAAGCACCTTCTAGGAGCTCAGCAGGTACTGTTCTTGGGGCAGCACAGATCCCGCTGCGGGTTTGCTGGAGGGATTTGCAGCATGCCAACAGAGCCACGCTGTTTAGGAAGCTGCAGGGCTTGTCTGCTACTCTCTTCTATCGCACTTTGAACTTATTTTGAAGACCAATTCAGTCCCCGTGGTTTTTAAAGCACCTCTTAAAAGGTGTGTCTGTAAAACCCACCTGGCTTTCCCATCTGTCACGCCAGCGAACCCTAAACCCACCCCTACAGCACTCAATCCCCTTTCCTGCAGATGAAACACTATGGGGAGGTGATGTCCCGATTGTTTAGAAAATGACCCACAACATTTCTAAAGTCCTACGAACACACTACGGAGCTTGCAGATGCCTTTCTGAGCACCGTGACCACCAGTTGCAAAAATGCACGCCATCCTAAAACCTGAACTGAAATTTCAAAATATGTGAGTGGAACATGAAGGTCAAAGTCAACTATTTCAGGAGAACAGTCCTCCACAGAAAGTAAACTATCCTGCACAACAACAACAAAAAAGATTCAGCAGTTTAACCAAAAAAAGCACAACTCGAAATAGTAACACAGCATTTACTAAATAACACAGACAGAAGTCAAATATTTGTAAAATGCACACACAGAGGACACTCACTGACCTATTTCTCTTCTTGTTGGACTCTTAAAACATGACCACCTTGATCAGTTGTTTCTTTTTTTCCCTCCAAACCTCAAGCTCTGAGCCTTCCTGTGCCCAAGCAGACCACCGATTTCAAGTCTCTCTCTCTAGCATCCCAAGCAAATCCAAAGAGGACCGGCTCTGAGACGCTTCCTGACTTCATAGTCTGAGTACATCCCCTGCCTTGAGACTCGTGGTCTGCTCAGGGAAACTGGATTTCCACTCTGGACGCCCTGTGATCCTCTGGCTCCATCCATGCTCTCAAGCTCAGTGTGGGGTTTGATCCTGCCTTTTAGGGGTGAACGATTTCAAGTTCCCTTTGATCTACATCAGCTCTGGCCATTGGTTCAAGTGTTCTAAGACTTTTATTCAAATTCTATTTTTGCAACAGCTCAGTGGTTCTACTTTCAATCCAGGAAGAAGAGTGCGATTTATATTTAGGTGAGGAAAATCCGGACAGAAAAATCCACACATCCCTTCTGCATTGGTAACAACCTCTCATTTCAGGAAGGCATTGATCATTTGCGAGACGCCATGCAAATCTTATTAACGATATTAAATTCTAATAGTCTTTTCATGATCAGATCCTCATGCATGAATAACAAATATCAGTTTCATAGATTGCACAGGAGGATACAGAAAAGATAGGTGAACCTAGATTTGAAGTGCTGTTTATGCTCTTTTAATTATATCACCTCTTAAAGACAGTACTTTCAAAAGCAGTACTGTGCTGAACACAGAGATCCTGTGTTTAGACACTGTCCCATAGAATAAAAAAAGAAAAGGAACAGTTTATGTGAGCAAATATTCCTAATAGTGCCCGTTCCCTTTCTGCAAAGTTTCCAAACAGCTTCCGAGTGAAAAGCAAGAGAAACTTTCCTTTTTGTGCATTTCTTAGTGGCAGCAGAGAGCAGCAAAATAAACTTAAAGCTGGAAATTCTGACATAAGCTTCTTTTACACAGACGTGCATGTAAAACCATCTCCCTACATATACATCCGTCTTAAATTTTTCTCGCAATGGCCAGAGGTACAGAAAAAAGATAAATATCTGCTCTACGCATCCTGGACACCACAGATAATTTAAGCATGCATCTGAATTAAAAACCAAAGCAATAATTTCCGACTTGGACAAAAGCATTCTGAAAGGTCCCTTATTTGCTTGTATGAATCAATTATATAAGAGATCTGACAGGCACAGCAAGCTCTAAACAGATTATACTCTGTCTCACCAGCTTGATTCAACAAAGAGCAATTGCACAGAAAATCAAATGCCGCTTGCAAAGTCACATTCACATGGAACTGGGAGGCAGGGAAAAAAGGGGGGAAAAACACAAACCCTGGTACTTACAGACTGTAAAGTAAAATGTCCCAGTTTCGCTTTACACGTTACAACAAATCAAACAGAGATTTCAGCTCTCAGCAAGTCCCTGCCGCTACTACACCGATCATCCGCGCAGAACAGGCCCTTATGCATTGCTCAGGCAGCTGAGAGATAATGGGACCATATTCTCAGCCGGGACTAGAGACGCTGCTCTCTGCTGTGCGCTGCATGGCGCTCCGCCAGCATTAATCAAGGAGGACCCAGCTTCGTGGCTGTGTTCCCCAAAGGATCGACGTAATTAGCGCATGAATCAAAGACGTTCCCGGGGCGCCTCGCCTGCATCTCCAACTGGCTCGCCTCACATCCAGCCTGATTAGGAAGTTGGCTCTCCGATCCAAGAAGGTGTTCAACCTTTACACAAATGCACAGAGACTCGCGCAGCTGTTCACAGATTTCAGGGGAGGGGTGCAGATTAGAGATTCCTTCCCAGTGGGCCATTTATGTAATTCCTCTGTTGCAGAAAGAGACTCACACTGGTGGTGTGGTGCCTATGGTGAGGTCTGTCCTACCACTTGGTCTGCCTGTTCGGGTTTCTCAGTGGTTCCCAGGCTGCCGCAGGCTGCAGCTGTTACTTCCCCTATAGATTTGATGCAACGTGGACATGGAGATTCTTTGCTGGTTCAGTCTCTGGGGAGGCTGGCTGGACTCAGGCTGGTCTCTATGGGGGTATTTTATATCCCTAAAGATGTGCTCCTTCACTGAGCACCCCAAGTCCAGGGCAAGGCAGAGGGTCTTCCACTGTTCTTGGGCTCCCTGCATCCTAAAAGTAGCTTCTGATGAGGATTCTGGTGGTTTAACCAAACAGTCCTCCTCTTTAGGAGGTCTATCTGGTATTGCATGCAGGGATTCAAAACCGGTAGCCGGTCCCCACTGTAGCACAGTGTGGCAAGAGACAGACTCTGTCATTTCAAAGTGAATATTTTTAAACCAGACATGTCTCCTGCACTTTATCAAAATGGGACCACTCTTGACTTTGCCCAGGCAGCTACCTTTGGGTCCCTGAAGACATTTGTTTATGTAAATTTGACCTTAGTTGAGCGAGTCTGGGTTAGGGAGGCAAAACATTCTGTTTCTGAAAAAAGGAGAATCAGTTTGCATGTCAATCATCAAAAGGCTGGTGGAGGCACCCAGGTGATAGGGTGCGGTTGGGCCACATGCCCAATAGCTGGATGTTAAAGAGTCAATGTGACAAGAGCAGGCGGGTTTAAGGAGTCAGGAATCTGAGCTACAATCCTTGCTTTGCTGCAAGAATAAGTGCTCTGTCACAGGACACTGCACCTTTCTGAGTCTCGGTTTTATAATGTGTACGATAAAGGGTCTTGATCCAGACCCTGACGTCTCTTGAGACACGACATTCTATTACTGTTGGAGGAGCTCTGACGTGGATCTCCATTACTAGGGTTCGTATGCCTTTTATGAGCACCAGCGTAACCAGCACCGAGTATGCACTTTTGACTGGTCCAAATTTGGGAGTGGGGAGTCTCTGTTGCCTTTTGGGGTCTTATGATCCACTGCACAGTAGGTGGCATTTTGGAGACACTGAAGCACTGTCGTGAGAAAGCCTGAATGCATGCATCCGAAATGTATCATAAAATGTATTTTATAAGTGTGTAAATGTATACAATGCATTTTATACATTTATAATGGGGAAGAAGACTGCGAGGCAGAACTGTACACAAGGTGGGTCTATCTGAGAGAAGAAATGCATCCGGATGAAGGAAGAGCCACGTCTTGCTTTCCAGTACCAATGAGCAGAACACTGAGCTATTCTGGGCAGTCTTATTTCGGGGGGGTATACCAGGGATTGAACCCAGGGGAGCCACATCCCTCTTCCTTTTTATTTTTTGATTTTGAGACAGGGTCTTGCTAAGCTGTTAAGGACTTCACTAAGTTGCCAAGGCTGGCTTTGAACCTGTGATCTCCCCACCTCAGCCTCGGGGTCTCTGGGATTAGAGGTGTGTGCCACCTGCCCACCTGGGCAGAACCTTCCTGTCTTTACCTGGTATCGTGCCTTCTTACTTTCTTACAGTCCTACTATCCAAAGACAGAGAAAGGTGGTGTCTACGGCCAGGGCCTCCTTTACTTGTATCTTATCAAGGTCAAGGCAACCCAAACCATCTCAGGGTTCCGATGGGAATCTTGAGGAGATAAAAGGAAACGGGATCAACGCTTTTGCCATTCTTCTTCTATAAGCAGGAAGATAGCTCTCCTGAAAGGCCTGTGATTTAGGACAAGATGTACATTACCAAATCCGTTCCTGGCCTTCTCCACTCAAGTATTTCAAGCCAGGTATGTTGGTCAAGTATGGGGAACGAGGAGACTGTCCAGTTAAATTCTTCTCAAATTTTATTGAGCTTTTGAGTTGTTCTGTGTGGGTTCAACATGTTTTTGCAAGTATTCTCAACCCAGTTTCTGTAAGACGACTCATTTCTCGTTCTCACTGGGTACAGCCGCAATTTGGTGTAAGTTCTAAAGTGACTGGCACAAATTTTATGTTTGTTATTTTTGTCTGGTTCATTATTATTGAGACTTTAGCACATCTATGGCATGTGTGAGGTGCTGACGGAAATAAGTTAATTAAATAACAATTGTGCATCTCAGTCATATTAGCAAACATATTGCTGAAGCAAATGAAAAGATGAACATTAAGATACTAAAGTATTTATTCAGTGGTACAGTGAAAATAAATGGTTTAATTGGTTTTAAGTTCTATTAAATCCCTGTTTGCTTGGTAATTACTTTGATTCATCTTTGATTATGGTATGTGATAGATTCACTTGGACGTCATGTGATTTGCGCTTGTTTCCAATGGTAGGTGACAATGGCTAACTCAAAATTTCTAACTTACATGAATTTTTCATACATTGCCCCCTGAGATGTATTTCATGTAAAATATGAAGTCATTCATAATAAAAACCTAAAACTGGAAAGTTATTTTTTTAAAGGTGATAGGCAACATTAACATCAAAATAAATATAGCTGAGCAACATGGGGAAAGATCCACAAGACTAATAACTAGAAACAAAAGAGGTCATCTTTGCAGAAACCATAGAACTTGTTATCTTGCTCCAGAATACGTACCAGAAGCCCGGCGGCATGCAGAGATTGTTTCAGACTTTGCATTGAAATTGCAAGGCACTGCTTCTCTTTGGGACCATAGGAATCTGCAGTTTTAACAATGCCTGTCAAGGCTAATAAGGACCTGGGGAATGGGGCTCCTGAGGTCTCTTTCTGGCCATAAGACAAGATTCAGCAAGTTAAATAAAGCTCTGAGCCTCAGCAAATCTAGGGGCAAAATGATAGTTAGGGCAACAATTTCCCAACAGGTTGAGGCTTAATCGATATTTTTAAATGCTTCGGACTCTTCCGCAGGATGTTGCCAGATGTGCATACAATTGCTCACTGCTCTTTCTAGCAAGCGGTTACATTTTCCTATTGCTCACATCTCTCCCTAAAAGTCAGAGTCAAAAGCTGAGGTGACTGTGACATTTCTCCAGCTGGGAACAAAATTTCAAAAGAAGGCGATGGTTTAGAAATTGCAGCCCAGGGCACCCAGTGGAATGACAATCTCAGCAGCCATGATTCAACTGTCTTTTCTAACCCAAAGCAATGGAGCCAGTAATAAAATCAAGAGGCTGAAAGTCTGGATCTCCATGACCAAGGAGGCAGCCATATTGATTTCTAAGAGGGAATCAATTCCCATGGCCTTGACCCCAGGGACCTAGGTCACAAACTTAAAACTGACTCCACTGAAAACAAGTCACAATGACATTCAGTTGACCCAGAAGCTAGACAATGATGGCAAGACGCCTCCATACTTATCTACCACCACCTGCTCAGAAATTTGAAGTCACTTAGTGAAACATGTCTGCTGATTTTAGGTGTGTGAGTGTTTGTGGAGGGGCAGAGAAAGGTGGGCAGATTACTTTAGGAATGGGTTTTCCCATTAGATGCAGAACTTGCTTCTTATGGTGGCTAACAGACACGAGCCAGTTTTCTTAAGAAGAAAGTAAAAGCCCTCTTCCTCAGAAGCTTCTGGTTTTCCATCCAACGTACGCAGAGTGTTTTGACAGATTGAATTTTGGTTCTTAGAAGTGAGTAGCTATTGGCTACTCAACATTCAACAGTGCCTGGCCCGCTATGTTCACAAGATATATTTAGGAAATCCTGTCCCAGGAGCAGCACGCCGAGGGGTTTGTAGTTAGAATTCCTAAGCACTGAGAACCGAGGTCTAAAATATGCACCACACATAAATGGGGTTGTTCTAGATAATACTGAAGAAGTGATTCTGAACGTCTCTGCCTTGGAGTTGACTTTAGACTTGGCAGTACACGTTTATAAAAATCACCATATATTCAACCCATGTGACCCTGCAATATGTACGATCAGAAAAATGAGAGATTAACACTCGTTTGTGTATGCATCTCTCAAAATGTATAAATGCATTCTACTGTCCTATACAACACATTAGAACAAATAAAAAAATTAATTGAAATTCAAAAGATTTTTAAAAATTACCCTATATTCAGTACGACGAGCTAGTTGAAAAACCAAGACTGTAGTACAATCTCCAGTCTCTCCATGTGTACACACGTGATCAGTGGCCTGACTATACAGGAACATCAAATCAACAAAGGGGCTCAATATGGCCCCCACTCTCTAGAAGACAGCTTCCCCAAAACTAAATAGAAGGGCAACAAAAACTCAATGTCACGCCAGCCTCTCTGGTTCCCCCTCCTACTTGTGATCATCCCAACGAACACATCCTGTAGGCAAATGGAGCTCCCTTTAATTCCAAATCAGTGCTTTCTGTCTCTGTGATTATTCCTAAATAGATTCCTAAAACTGCCCATGTTCCTTATCAGGAGTCTCATCTTAGCCTTCAAATGCAGATGGTTTCAAGAGATTCAATGAAATGCATGCTCCGATTCATGGATTTTCATTAGGAAATTGGTGGCCAGGGTGCTTTGATCTACACATTGGACAAGTATTTATTGAGCACGTACTACATTCCCAGTCAATTGAAACTTCCAGACTCCATGCATTTATTCTGCAGCCTCTACATCATTCTGTCTGGCTCAGAGAAAAAAGATGACTCCATTTCTCATCATCCACTAGGGTCATGATTATTTATAATCAGCTTCTTCGCTAATGTGGTCCTCCACGGATTCCCCGGCTCTGCTACTTGGGCACTTTAGGCGCTAGGTGGATGGCAGCGGGGCTCTTGGTTTTATTCTTTGGCAACTCTTCCATCAGCTTCAAAAAGCCCTGTTCAGGCTTTCCCAGGAGGGGAGTCCCAGCTAAGTGTGTTTCTTAAAGGGAAAGCATCTACATTCGCTCTGTGGCAGAGGGAGCCCATGAAAAAGAGGTGAGGCCTCAGGAAAAGGAGGAGTTTGTCCCTTAAGATTATCCTGGGGCTTCGCCAAGAAAAAAGCAAGAGTTCATTAGAAGAGGCGATACCTGTCCTCACAGCAATGGCAATGAGAAAGATACCTTTCTTTTCTTCTTTAAGGTCTTGAAAAACAGGCTCACCTCCTTTCCTTCCAGTGGATACATAGATTCAGAGGAAAAAGCCTTAATTCTGGAATAGTCACGTCAGAGATGCAGGCAGAGGTGAGGTTTCTCTCCAAGTGGGGATTTTAAAGGCTCTTTTCAGGGAACCCCCTGGGCAAATCCACACCCTTCTCCTCTCCTCTCCCTGGATGATACAGTAACATGGCAAGCCAGCGTCCACAAGAGGGGAACCCCCTGTCACCTAGGAATCTGAAATTCACACGATCCGTCACCAATGCGTCCCTTTAAGGCATACGCCCACCCTTGCGCTAAGGGATGGATTTATCTGGCCATTCTAAAGCAGTTTGTGCATCTACAATGGCCTGTTCTTGAACATGTATTAACCTTTAAAACTGTCGGGGCAGGACTGATCTAAAGTAACATACAAAAATGTAATGATTCGGATGAGGCTTCCGAGAATGCACTCCCAACTGACCATCTGGGTTCCACTCAGTTGTTTATTATCTTATTTGTTTTGTGAGTTATTTTTATTTGGGTGCTAGGGATGAAACCAGGGGTACTTAACCACCAAGCCACATGCCCAGCCTTTATTTATTTATTTATTTTTTATTTAGTGATCCTCCTGCCTCAGCCTCCAGAGCTGCTGGGATTGCAGGTATGTGGCACTAGCTGGACCCATTTGTTTTTTTAAGTTCCATCCTACAAAAAAAGTGAGAGTACGATTCCCCAGATTCTGGAATGCTTCTGATGGAGAACCAGCGTAAACACTCTGATGTCTGCTTTGTTTTATTTCATATCCCCTCCCTTCTATTACTCATTTTTTTCTGAATTATTTGAGAGCAAATAACAGAAATCATAATATCTTCTCTGTAAATAATAATTCTAAGGATCTAACAAAGATTTCCCTAAAAAAAGAATAATATTCTTCTATAGAACCACACCAAAACCAGTCAGTCCAACAACTTGAACACTGATACACAACAGTCACTTACGATATAAACTATAGTCATATTTTCCCAATAATGGCCTTTCCAGCAGGGAACATTTTTATTTGTTGTCTTTTTCAGTTTCTTGGATTGAATATCCAATTGCATATCAAATGGTGATTTTCTTTTTTTTTTTTTTTTGGTCCTGTCTTTCTTGTAGAAAAGAAAATTTCTTCATCCTCTATAGTGTTTTCGGACACTGACTTTGACCAAGATTCGAGACCAGTCATTTATTCACTTATTCGTTTGGTGGTACTGGAAATGGATCTGGGGTTCTCTACCTCTGAGCTACACCCCCAGTCCCTTTTATTCTATTTTTGAGACAGGTTCTCGCCAAGTTGCTGAGGCTGACCTCCAACATGCGATCCTTCTGCCTCAGCCTCCTGTGTCGCTGGGAGTTGTCGGGATTAGAGGTGTGCCCCATGGCCTCTAGTGAGGCCATTTAATTTGAATTTCTTCTTATCATTTCTTCATTATAAATGCAAGAAACTTATCAGGGAAACAGTATGTGGGTGATATTTTATCCTCAGTGCATTATGCTGAGAAGCAGGTTTGTCACTTTGTCTAGTGTTGGTGATAGCGAGTTTGACCACACGTCTCTGTAATGATGTGAAGGTCAGCTGTTAATATCTGGGGGATGCTTTGAGACTCTAGAAATACAATTCTCTCCTGTCATCGTTCAACAATTGATTTTAGAACACACAGATGACCTGTCACAGAATCATTTTTTATAATAGTTATAAAAATCTAGATATACTTCATAAACCCTAATAATCTCTAGCATCAATTCATTTCTCAATTTCTCTTCTCAAAGGATCCCAATCCATCTGTGAACCCTTCCCCACCACCTAAGAAGGCCAGAAAGGGATGCCATTCAGGAAATACAAAATTTCCAAAGTTTTCTCAAAAACAGAGACCAGTAACAACTGATCGAGCTATTCATAATAATTATAAGATCCAGAAAAAATGAAGAGGAAAGGAAAATATGAATTTTACTACTTCTTTGTGAAGAAAAGATGGAAATGTTCAAGATAAACCTGGAGATAATTTTTTTTTGTTTTGTTTTGGCCTTTTGGTACCAGGGGTTGAACTCAGGGGCACTCAACCACTGAGCCACCCCCCAGCCCTGTTTTGTATTTTATTTAGAGACAGGGTCTCACTGAGTTGCTTAGTGCCTTGTTTTTGCTGAGGCTGCTTTGAACTTGTGATCCTCCTGCCTCAGCCTCCTGAGTCCTGGGAAGGAGAGGCTCAGAACGCCCTTTCCACTCAGGAGCCGCAGAGTCCCCTCCTGACAGTTCAGTCTGTGTTAGTCCTCCTTTGGTTGCCGTGGCAACCTGAGAAAAACAAGGAGGGGCGGAAAGATCTGTTCTGGCTCACGGAGGGTGCAGTCCACTGTCACCTGGGCCCAGGGCCTCGCGGCGGGAGGGCATGGCCGGGCATGGCCGGGCAAAGCCGCTCACCTCCTGGTACCCAGGATGCAGGGAGAACAGAAGGGCCAGGGGCAAGACTCACTCTGCGCAGGCGCCAAGCACCCTCTCCTCCCCCAAGGCGCCAGGTTCTTCCCTGTCTACCGCCCCCCATACATAACACACTTGGCTCTGGGTCCCCCAGGGGGTCCGCTGACGAGGCCAGAGCCCCAAGATCCACGCACCTCCCCAGATACCCAGCTCCAGATGGTTCTGCTTTGGGGATCACGCCTCTGACCCACGAGCCCCTGGGGGCCATTCCAGACCCAAACCAGAACCCCCGTGCCTTGGCCCCTGTTCTGCTCTCTTGGAGCATTTCTGCACTTGGAAAGGAATAAAACTGAGAATCCCCAGTTGGAATCCATTTTCCAGAGTGAGGTCCGGCTGGTGGTCTCACGTCAGAAATCTCACCTTGTCCTCCTTTTTCAAATCTTTCAGCAGCGGCCCATCAGCCACCAGGGGAAGCCAAACACCACGAAGTCACAGCAAGTCCCTCATCTCAGGACCTCTCCCGGGGCTCTCCGAAGCTCGCCGATTGGTGCTGTAAATTCCACCCCTCAGCCAGGATCTCCCCTCTCCTTGGCACTACTTCCCCTGCAGATCGGCCTCTTCTCCTTGGCTTGTGCGAGTCTCTCATGTCCACCCCTCGTGAGGAGGGGATCCTTCTCAGCTTTTAGGGGCAGCTCTAACTGGCCCAGTTCAGAGTGAATATTCTGGAGTCAGACAACCTAGCAGACTCGATTCCAGGGTGCCAGATCCCAGTTATGAGGAGCAACAAGTTGCCTTCCTTCTCTGTGCCTGACCTTCTAGAAAATGGGGAATAATAATGTGCGAGCTAAATCCTGTAAGGTTCTCACACATGCCAGCCACACTAAGCACTCGATGGATGGTAACTATCATAAAATGCACACGATTCCTCCCCAAACTTTTATGATAAAATTCTCACAGGCGCGGAAGAGTGGAAAGATTTATGCAGTGCGCAACCATGGGGTTCCTACCTGGCGGTCCGTATTGTATTATGTCGACTGTGTGCTCTCCACCCTCGCCTCCCTCTACCCCAGCCACCCATCAGTCTTCTCATGACTCGATTTTAAGATGCAGCGCTCCTGAGTCCATGCCCTCTGGCCGCCCTCTTCCTACTCTCCAAGGTAGCTCAGCCATTTTCCCTTGGGGACTCAGGTCCCCTGCGCTGTGATCTCATGCTCTCACTTTTTCAATAAGACTGAGAACTCCTGAAGACAGCAATCATGTCAGTTTTGCAGACCTACTGCTGAGCTCAGTGATGGAGCTTCATAAATATCTGCAGAACGAATGAGTGGTTTCCGGGTCTGTGTTTGAAATTCCACAGCCACAAAACAATACCGTTTGCACCCAGTTCTTAGATAATTTAGAAATTCAGTCGTAAGTAGTAGTGGTGACTGGGATAACAATAAAGGCATTGGCTGTTAAGATTTACGAAAGAGGCTGGGAAGGGTGGCACATGCCTGTCATCCCAGCAGCTGGGGAGGCCGAGGCAGGAGGATTGTGAGTTCAAAGTCAGCCTCAGCAAAAGCGAGGCCCTAAGCAACTCAGCGAGACCTTGTCTCTAAATAAAATACAAAATAGGGCTGGGGAGGTGGCTCAGTGGTCAGGTGCCCCTGAGTTCAAACTCCCCGCAGAACAGTGACTTATGAACGAGCATTTATCTCAGAGTTGAGACACCACGTCTCTAGCCTGGATCTGTTCATTGATTGGTGAAGGACCCTCACCCCAGTTCTTGAGTTTATCTGGGAATTCCCTTCTTTATCTGCAAAATAAAGGTGTCATTCCAGGAAGCCTGCATCCTGGGAGAGACCAAAAGTAGCAAAAGTTCTGCCCTGCCCCCTGCCAGTGTTAAAGTGGGGCACGCCGCACACCGCACCCCCCAGTGTCCCAGTCTTATCTCCAGAACCTGAGCATGCAACACCTCATATGCTGAAAGTGGCCGTGCAGGGGTGAGTCACTCCAAGATCTTAAGATGGGGAGGCTATTCTAGATCATATGGATGAACCTAATGGAATCATCATACGGGTCCTTATAACACGGAGATAGGAGGTTCAGAAGGTCTTACGACAAAAGAGAGAGGGTAGGGAGGTGGAGAGAAATCGAGAGAGAGAAATACGGGAGACACAGTGAGGCCATGCAGCTGTCACACGCTGAGGAATACAGGAGGCTTCTCAAGCTGGAGAAGCTCATCAGACAACTCCCTCTAAAGCTCCAGAAGGTGAGCCCTCCAGCCTCATTCAGACTCCAAACCTTCAGACCAGAAGAGAATACAGTTGCTCTTCCCAACCGAGGGGCCATCTCTCCCAGCCTCAGCAGGAAGCTGATAGAGAAGGATGACCCAGTCACAAATGCAACTCTAATCTGCACAGAGAGCACACACTTCCTGCTGTGACCCAGCGGCCTCCCCAGGAAGCAGTCACAGAAACTTCAGACAGACCCCTCCGAATCCATGTGAGGCTCAGCAGAAAGGAATCCAAACTCTCTCGCACTCAGGTGAACGTCTACCACCCTGAGCAATAGAGTCTCCCACAGTTGACCCCCTAATGTCCCAAAACACAATGCACAAGATGAAACAGCATGAGCCACAACCAGAGGTCACAATAATCAACTGGCATCCAAGGAACAGAAGATGACAGAGCAATCTGGAAGACACGGTGAAACAGGGAGTTAGATTCAGTATAGAAACAGGACAGAGCGCACCATTTCTCAAATCTGTATATCTTATGTGGGGGAAAAAGTCCACGTGTCTGCATCACACCTATAAAAAAATACACACACACACACACATACACAAAGACTCACCACGCCGTGCATCTCACATCTGTGTAAGTTGCTCACTATAAATCATGTCCAAGCTGGGCCCAGTGTCGCACTCCTGAAATCAGAGAGACGTGGGAGGCTGAAGCAGGCGGCTGGCAAGTTCAAGGCCAACCTGGGAAACGGAGCGAGACCCTCTTTCAAAATGAACCAAAGAATAAGAGAGAAAGACGGGGGTTATCACCCAGTGGCCTCTGAGTTCGAGGCCCCGCGTCGAAAATAAAGTCATGAATTAAAAAAGTGTGAATAGACGTACAAAATAGGAAAAAAAAAAAAAAAAAGATAGAAGGAACGATTCTATTTCGGTCCTACTTAAGAGTGAATTAGTGAATTAAAAGTCAAAGTCCAGGAAGCCCACAGAATACAAAATTCCAAGCTAAGGGAATGAAATTACACGAGATATTTGGAGAAATTTCTGGAGAGAAAGAGAAGGCCTAACGCTTGCCTGATGGGATTGCAGACTAGAGGAGGGAGAAGCTACAGAAGGCACAGGGAAAGTTCAGGGCAAGCAAGACCCTGCCCACCCGCACACCTTGCGTACCACGTGCAGAGAACGTGCCTTAAAGCAACCAAAGAGAAAAGGCAAAAAGCTTCCGATACATATAAAATATATTTATATCGGTTTATATATTTATATCTATCTATCACCAATGAACTGGAAAAGCTCTTCTCATCAGAATAAGAAAAAGAAAACAATGGAATACTATTTTCATCTGGGGTTGTGGCTCAGGGCTAGAGCGCTTGCCTCGTACATATGAGGCACTGGGTTTCATTCTCAGCCCTGCATAAAAATAAAAAAATAGGTCTATCGACATCTCGAAAAAAATTAGAAATAAGAATACTCTTTTCCAAATGTTAAGATAAAGTGTGAGTATATGACTTTATACATCATATCCAGTTTTCACTGGAATAAACTTTCGTTAAAGAATGACTTTCGCCAAGCTTGGTGGTGCCCGCCTGTCATCCCTGCAGCTTGGGAGGCTGAGGCAGGAGGATCATGAGTTCAAGGTCAGCCTCAGCCAATGAGCGAGGTCCAGAGCAACTTCACCAGACCCTGTCTCAAAAAAAAAAAGGTCTGGGGAGCAGTTACGCACCCCCGGGAGAGATCAATCCCCAGGACCCAGGGGGAAGACCAAAAAAACTGCGAGGAGTAAAGGAAACACAGATCTTCATAACTATTGACTCCAAAAATAACAAGAATATTTAGGAATATTTCTAAAAGTTAAAACAGGGCAAGTCTATAACAGTAGGTTACAGATAACATGGAAGTCAGAAAATTTAAATACTGGAATTATTTTGTGTAAGAAAAGAGTATGAGAGATTTAAAGTTCACCATGTATGAATCTTAAAAATTTAAAGGTTGAATATTACAATTCAAGAGTAACACACAAAAACCCATTGCATTTGCTAAACTGAATGGCAGAATAACGATTAAAAACACAAGGCCATACACAATCATTTCGAAGGAACTGGAACATACAGGTATCATGAAACAGGTTGAGGACTCACTGCCCCAAATCACCACATTCTGATGAAAAAAAAAATGCAAGAAGACATAAATAAACAGAGAAATACACCGGGTTCCTGCTCTGGGATACTCAGCACAGGAATAAATGCAAAATTCTCCCCAAATTAATCTATGGCCTTAATGAAATTCCTATCAAAGGGCCCACAAGTTTTCCAGTAGACATTTAAAAGCTTATTTTAAAATGCATATGGAAAGACGTGAGCCCTGTAATGGCTAAAACAATCTAGAGAGAGGAATAGCGTGGGAGGAATCACTTCATCCTGTAATAAGGTTGAACCACACACCCACATTAATCATGACAGTGAGCTATTGGCAGAGACCAGACACACAGGTCGATGGATTCGAATGGAGAATTCAGAAACAGACCCAAGGTACCCACCTGGTTTTTATAAGGGTTATATTACTACATAATTCACACTCCAGAAGAAACTCTGCATCTATTAGCATGTGTTCTGATTTTTGAGAAGAGTACACACACAACTGAAGAGCAGAGGAGTAAATTAAAAAAGAAAAAAAAAAAAAGGTTCAGGAGTGAATGGATATCTATGAATAATGGACACTCACCTAAACTTTGCACCTAAACTTTGAGTGTTCACTCAAAATGCCTTGTGAACTTAAATGGGAAATGGAAAGCAAAAAATCTTTCAGAAAAACACCTAGCAGAAGATCTGCAGGATATAGGTCTAGACAAAGTCTGATACCCAAAGTCTGATGGATAAAAGAAACAAATTGAAAAGTGTGGACTCGTCAAATTAAAATCTGTGTTCTGAGAAATGCCCTGTTGGACAGATGAAAAGATAAAATTTTCTTAGGAGAAAATATTTGGAAATTGACATATTCGTCAAAGGAATATTATCTGTGATATAAAAAGAACTGTAAAATAAGACTTTTAAAAAAATATAGTAGACAATTGATTTTAAAAACAGGAAAAATGAACAGATATTTAACATTACTATAATACAACTTGATCAAGTGATTTTCATTTTGGAGATACAAGGTTGGCTCAACATACACAACTCAATAAATGCAAACAATACCACATAAATAGAATTCAGGACAATAATCAAATAATCGACTTGATAGATCCAGAACAAGCCTTTGACAAAATCTAGCACCCATTCGTGTTAAACATGCAGGAAAAATTAGGGATAGACATCCTTGTCTTGTTCCTGATTTTAGAGGAAATACTTTCCATTTTTTGGTTTAGCATGATGTTAGCATTTCTCTGTTAGTATGATGTTCCCCTAAAATCAGAAACAAGACAAGGATGTCCACTCTGACCACTACTATTCAACATCGTACTTGAAACTCTACTCAGAACAATCAGGCAAAAAGACAAATAAAAGGGATGCAAAAGGAAGAAGTCAAATTATCTGTTTGCATATGATGTGACTGTTTAGAAGATCCCAAATAACTCCACCAGAAGACTTCTAGATTGGATTAAAAAAAATTCAGCCAAGTAGCAGGATACAAGATCCAGATTCATAAACAGATTTCCTATACTACAATAGTGAATCTACTGAGAAAGAAAACAGGAAGACGTCCTGATTTACAAAAACTGCAAAAAGAAAGAAAGAGGAAGAAAACATCACAGGAATCTGATCTGATGAAGGAGGTGAAAGACCGCTGTGAAAACCGTAGAAGTTGAAGAAGACCTTCAAAGACAGAAAGACCGCCAACGTTTTCAAATAGGCAGAATCACTACCGTCCAAAGGGCTGTACCACCATAAACATTATGCAGATTCAATGCAATCCCATCAAAACACTGGTGACATTTTCACAGAACTAGGAAAACAACAGTCCTCAAATTCATTTGGGAGAATAAAAAAATCCAGAGAGCCAAAGCAATCCTCAGCAAGAAGAATGATGCAGGAGGTATCATAACACCTGATCTCAAATTATACTACAGAGCGATAATAACTAAAACAGCATGGCATTGGCACCACAGACGTGAGGCCAATGGAATAGAAAACAAGACACGGATACAAACCTCCACAGACACAGTTCATCTGATCCTCAACAAAGGTGCCAACAACATATGTTGGCGAAAAGATAATCCTTTCAACAAATGGGTCTGGGAAAACTGGATAGCCATATGCAGAAGAATAAAACTAGGTCCCTATCTTTCACCATGTACAAGAGTCACAACAAAGTGAATCAAAGACCTAGGAATCAGACCAAAAACTCTGCAAAATCTAGAAGAAGATCTAAGTTCAACACTCCACCATATTGGTACATGCACCAACTTCCTTAGAAAGAGCGAGGAAACTCAAGAAATCAATCCAAGATTCAAAAAGTGGATCAGCATCACATGGAAAAGCTTCTGCAGAATAAAGGAAGCAATTAAGAATGTGAAGAGAGAGCCTACAGAATGGGAGAAAATCTTTTCCAGCTGTACGTCCAACAGGGGATTAATAATCAAAATATATAAAGAACTTAAAAACACCAAACACCAGAGAGAACCTCATAACCCACCCAATCAATGGAGGAAAGATCTAAGGAGATCTTTCTCAGAAGAAGAAATACAAATGGCCAGACATGTATGAGGAAGATGCCCAAGACCCTTGGCTGTCAAGGAGACCCAAATCAAAACTACACTAGGGTTTCATTTCACCCCAATCAGAATGACCACCTTCAAGAATAGAAATGATATTAAATGCTATCAAGGACGAGGGGCAAAAGGTATACTTACACATTGTTGGTGGGACTGCCAATCAGCGCAGCCACTTTGGAAAGAATTACTGAGTTGCCTCCAAAGATCAGAAATGAAACCACCCAGGACCCAGCTCTCCCGCTCCTGGCTCTTTATCCAAAAGAACTGAAACCAGCAGATTACGGTGATACAGGGACTTCAGTGAGGTCCCAAGAGCCAAGTCAGGGGACCAGTCCAAGTGCCTGTCAGCAGAGGAACGGGTGAGAAAAATGTGGTTTGAACACACAAATGAGTTTCCATCAGCCATAAAGAAGGAAATGACGGCCTTTGACGGCAAATGGATGCAGCTGGACAGCATGAGGTCCAGGGTCAAATGTCTTCTCTTGAGTGGAAGCTGGAGTGAAAAAGGGATTAAAAAAAGTAAGAGAGTCGGGGGCGGGCAGCATGGAAATCCATGAATACGGAAAGGAGATCAGTGGGGAAGGAGGAGGAGGGGAGAGGCCAGAACCCTAGAATCGACAGCATGACCTACGTCCACCTGGGCCCATAGCAGGGAGTTCCAGCTCTGTGCACATCTGCAAAGGGCCACTGTAAAAACCTATATGTAATTAGGCAGAAGACCCACGGAGCAGAGGAAGAGGAACTGGGGGAGGAAGAGAGGAAGTCCTGGGACTAAAATGGAGAAAGTGATATTCCACGCACATGTGCTTAGATAAGAACGAACCCCGCTATGATGTATGGCTATAACGTGCTAATAAAAACAATAAAAAACACAACGCGATACCATACACACCCACCAGAATGGCTAAAACAAAAAACTGCAAGCCATGTGTGGTGGCGCACACATGTCATCCCAGCGGCTCCGGAGGCCGAGGCAGGAGGATCGTGAGTTCAAAGCCAGCCTCGGCAAAAGCGAGGCCCTAAGCAACTCAGTGAGACCCTGTCTCTAAATAAAATACAAAATAGGGCTGGGGGTGTGGCTCAGTGGTTGAGTGCCCCCTAGTTTAATCCCTGGTAAGCTCCCCACCAAAAAAAAAAATCCAACAAAAAGACTCAATTGCAGGAAGACGTGCTGAAACTGGATCCTTCAGACACGGCTGGCAGCGAAGTAAGTGATACAGTCACCCTGGAAGTAACTGTGGCATTTTCCAAAACTGACTAAACTGATATTATGTAAACACAGCCATTTTACACACCCATTAGGCCTCAGTTACTAATGCACACATGGCCACATGGGCGATCAATAGCTATTAAGTACCTATCAAATTCCGCACCGTAAGAATTCACATGTATTTTGCACTGATGTATAAAAATGATAATTAAATAGGAATAACCAACAAAATTAGCCACATATTAGTATACTGGGATATAAGAATTTTTTTTACTAACAAGGGCTGACTAAATTTCAGTGCATTATTTGAAACTTCAACCTGTTTCTAATTCAATGAACAATTGGTTATAGGTGGGTAGAGAGAGATAAATCTGAGCAAGCAAATGAGTAAAGCGATTCATATTTATTGTCTTGTTGGTTCCAATCACTGCGGTGGAGAGCTAGAAAATCAGATGATAACAGTTATGGGGTTGATATCCTGGGAGTATAACAAACAGATGAGTCATCAGCAAGTAAATTCAATGATTCCAGATTCTGGTAAGTCCTCCTGAAGAAATAAAATCATAAGATAGGAGAAGAACAAATTTTGGCCCTCCAGAATTCAAAAGGATAGGCAAGAATAGGGAAAAAATGACATGAAAGTTAGTATCACTAATCAGAAATGTTAGCAGAAAATGTTTGAAAATGTCTATGCTGATTTTAAATCCTTCTTGAATAAATCGAAGAGTGGAATAACTGGGTCATTCCAAGTTTCCTGAGGAATCTCCATACTGCTTTCCAGAGTGGCTGCACCAATTTGCAACTCCACCAGCAATGTGAAAGTGTGCCTTTTTCCCCACATCCACGCCAACACCTATTATTGCACACATCAATATTTATAACAGCTCAATTCACAATAGCTGGATTGTGCAACCAGTCTGGATGCCCTTCAATAGATGAATGGATAAAGAAAATGTGGTATATACACTCAACGGAATATTACTCAGCCTTAAAGAAGAATGAAATGATGGTATTTCCAGGTAAATGGATGGAGTTAGAGAATATCATGCTAAGTGAAATAAGCCAAACCCAAAAAACCAAAGGCCGAATGTTTTCTCTGATAAGTGGATGCTGATACACAAGGGGGGACTGTGGAGGAGGTAAGGGAAGAATGGAGGAACATCGGATTGTGTAGAGGGGATGGGGGGGAGGAGAGATAATGGAATTAGACATCATCACCCTGTGTACACGTATGATCACACAAACGGTGTGACTCTACATCATGCACAACCAGAGAGGTGGAAAGTCCTACCCCATCTGTGTACAATGTATCAAAAATAAAATGAAGCAAGAAAAGAAAATGTGTGTGCTGTGTGACTCTCAATACTTTGTTCTCTAGGAGTGAGTCTTTCTCTTCCCTGCGTTGTTTCCTGCAGAGTTGAGGCTTTGGTATGCGGTCAACACAGCACAGGAAGTTGTTCTGGTCCCCCGTGTGTGAGAGCCGCTAGGAGAAGACAGGGAAGGTGTTCCAAGTTCAGGATTTTCCCAAGACAAAATGACTCTTTTGATACTATGAATTTCTGAAATTTACTGAGATGATGCCTAATGTTTTCTTCAATACCTTGAATACCTTTCTGATCTTCTGGAACTTCATTCTCATATGAAACTCTATCAAAATTGGTTCAAACTAGGTAAAAAAATATAAAAATACTAGTAGTTTAAGTAAGAGAGAAGTTCATTGCTGACTCACTAAACTGTTATTAAGGTGATTAAATAGATAACAAGGTAGAAACATTTTAAAAATAGGCAAATAACAAGGACTTTTTAATTATTTCACCAAAGTGGATAAAATGTTCATTAAAGATAACATGGACCCCATCTCTCTGTAAAAAATGATAAAACAGAAGGAATGGAGGAAAAAAAAGGAGTAAAAAAATCCTAATAAATACTCCATGATTAGTATAGTATTCCCACAACCATCAGTTAAGGATCTGTGATTCTTCCATTAACTTTCTCCACTATAGAATGTATTAGGTTCATCTTCAAGATCGCCACTTGGTCCAAGATAGCTGACAGAGCTCCAGTCATTACATCTGCATTCCAGGCAGCAAAAAGAGTGAATGGGGATGTGGAGGAGAATATAGAACAGTTACTAGCTGGATCGTTTCCCTTTAAAGACACTCAAAAGTCCCCCCCCCCCCACACACACCAACACAAATATTTCTGCTTGTGCTTCTCACGACGGAACAGAGTCGTGGGATCATCTTAGTTGTGAATGTGCTGCAGTCATAGGGTCTTGTCTGGGCACACTGAAAATCGGTCATTAAAGAACGAAGGGAGAAGGGACATTGGGCAGCAGCTACCTTTCCTTCCATCTTCATTTACTTAACCCTAAATATTCAAACCAGCAATAAAAAAAGTGGCAGCGATCACTGAATGGGAATCCGAGCTGGTGAGAAGCCACCCCAGAGAACCCCTGTGTGGGTGACAGGGAGGCTGGTGGCCAGGGTGTCCCCAGACATTCTTACACGTGACCTCGCCTCCCGTCCCAAGGATACCATTTCCTGATAGGTAACTGGTCCCCACATTCAGCAATGCCTGTGAGGATATTTGAGGACCCCCTCTGACTTCATTATTTTAGAGCAAATACACATTGTTTTTTTTTCTTTAAATGAGAAAAGAAAATAAAGGAAACAAGAAAAAAATTTCTCTTACAAAGTTGGGAATGGCAGGCAACTTGATCTCCTTGGTACCTGTAGCGAGTGAGATATTATTTTATTTTTCTCCTCGAGACTTTGGGGGAGGGATAGGCATTCACGATTCAAACGAGACATTTACGCCCACAATCGAAGAACTCGGAAACCCGAAGGGTAAAATGGGCAGCTCTTTCTAAGAAGGACCAGGTATGGGAGCAAGGCACTCCGCCAGTAAGAAAAAAATGTTCTTCATGCCCCCAGGATGATCCGATCGTTTAATGTCCATAGAATGAAATCAGGGTGACTCCACAGCCACCAAGTCTTTCTATAAAACTCAAACACAAAGAGGTCGTGGACAAGGCTGCGTGGACCCTGTTATGCTGCTCAGTAGGGGACCTGCATGCGCTCTTCCTGGGCCCTACTGAAGAGGAAGCCAGTCTCGTTCATCTGGATGGTTCCTGTCCTTTATTTCTTAGTTTTTAAAATGAAAGAAACTGGGCTGGGACTGTGTGTGAGGCACTGGGTTCGATCCTCAGCACCACAGATAAATACATAAATAAAAAGAAAAGTCTTAAAAAAAATTAAAAAATAAAATGAAAGAAACTGAAGCGTTATAAAGGGGATTAAACAGATAACATGGTAGAAACGTTTTAAAAATAGGCAAATAAGAAGGAATTTTTAATTATTTCACCCAAGTGGATAAGGGGTTCATTAAAGATAACATGGGTCACATGTATCTGTGAAATCTACAAAAGCAGAAGAAATGGTTACTTCCTGACCTGGAATCTCCTAGGACACCTGCCAACAGAATCTGTTCTTTTTTTAAAAAATTGTTTTTAATTGGTTCTTTTTAGTTATACATGACAGTAGAGTGTATTTGGGGAAATTATATATACATAGAGTATAACTTATTCTACATAGGATTCCAGTTTTGTGCTGTACATGATGCAGAGTTACCCTGGTCATGTATTCAAATATAAGATTAGGAAAGCTATGTCCCGCTAATTCTACTGTCTTTCCTCTACTCCTCCCCTCCCCTCCCCTCCTTTCATTCCCCTTTGTATAATCCAATGGATTTGTATTTTTCCCCTCTCTACCCTGGCTTGTTTTGGGTTAGCACCCACATATCAGAGAGAACACTTGGACTTATTTTTTTTTTTTTAATTGGCTTATTTCACTTAGCAGGATAGTCTCCAGTTCCAGTCATTCATCAGTAAATGCCATGATTTCATTATTCTTTATGGCTGAGTAATATTCCATTGTGTATATGTACCATATTTTCTTTATCCATTCATCTGTTGAAGGGCACCTCGGCTGGTTCCATAGTTTGGCTGTTGTGAATTGAGCTGCTCTAAACATGGATGTGGCTGTGTCACTGTAGCGTGCTGATTTTAAGTCCTTTGGGTATAAACCGAAGAGTGGGATAGCTGGGTCAAATGGTGGTTCTAGTCCACGTTTTCTGAGGAATCCCCGTATTGCTTTCCTGAGTGGCTGCAACGATGTACAGTGCCACCAGCCACGTATGAGTGCTCTGTCCCCACATCCTCGCCAACACGTGCTGCTGCTTGTGTCCCTGGTCACTGCCAATCTGAGTGGAGTGAGGCGAAGTCACGCTGAAGTTTCATTTTGCATTTCTCCAGCTGCTGCATCTATTTATTGACCCACCGCACTTCTCGTCCCGTGAAGTGCCTGCTCGGTTCTCTTTCCCACCTACGGATGGGCTTGCTCGTGGCTCTGATGTTGAGTTGCTCCAGCTCTCTCCACGGGCGGGTGGCGAAGCTCTTCCCCCCTGCAGCACCTCTGTTCCTTCTTGACTGTTCCCTTGGCTGTCAAGAAGCTTTTCCGGGCTGGGGAGACAGCTCAGTGGGTAGAGTGCCTGCCTCGCAAGCACAAGGCCCTCCGAGACAGGCCTCGAGGACAGAGCCGCCCAGCCGTCTGCCCCACTATCAAAACCGAAAATCTCTATGAAATTTGGGACATTGAAAAGGAAGAATTCCCTAATGCTCTGACTGGGTGCCAGGACCAAAGAGTGCAAAATATCTGCAAAGCCTCAGAGCCGCCTCCCACGCTGAATCCCAACTGTACTAACTGAGCACCTACTGCATGCAAGGAACTGTGCTAAGAATCCAGAAGGCAACATTTCCTTCCTTCTGGGAGATTTCGATCCACTCTTCTTTTTTTTTTTGGTACCAGGGATTGAACTCAGGGGCACTCGACCTCTGAGCTGTGCACATCCCCAGCCCTAATTTATATTATATTTAGAGACAGGGTCTCACTGAGTTGCTTCGCACCTCGCTGTTGCTGAGGCTGGCTTTGATCTTGCCATCCTCCTGCCTCAGCCTCCCGAGCTGCGGGGATGACAGGCGTGAGCCACCGTATCTGGCCTTTCAATGCAGGCTTTACTGAATAAACTCCAAGGAGTGCACAGAGACACTGCAAAGTCAACCGCAATCTAAACGACACAAGCTGGCCTTGATTTCCATATCTTCTCAATTACAGGTAGAGAGCAATGTCAGGAGCTATCATGAATCAGTGCTTTGAACCATGTAGCCCTGGGCAGGGAGACCCCTGTCCGGGAACCCTCCAGTGCAGGACCACTAAGGGAAACACCCATCCCAGGGGGAATTCTGTGCTTGCCTTGGAATTCACTAGTTCATAAGCCTGGAATTCCAATCCCAGCAAACCCATAAGCCCCAGCTCAGCTGCTTTGCTCACATTCATCCTCTTTACCTCCAAGAAGCCTTTACACAGTGAATCCCTCTGATGTTTAAAACCTATAAAATACACACAGTCTTGCTCTGTTAGTTGAGTCAGACCCCATCAGGGCTAATTTACCACCGGGTCCCGTTGAATCTACTTCTGTGCATTTGTCTTTATTTCCCTGATTTCTTGTATTTCTAATCCAACTCACTGCCCCGTCCAGGGAACAGTTCAACAGTCACAGAGGTTCATGACGGAGAGACTTAATAAGGATGGAGGGCCATCTTCGAAAAGTTCACAATGTATCTCTGTAGGACAAAATAAAAGCTTGTGAAAAGACTGGTAGGATTATTCTCTTCTAATTCAGTTCTTTGGCTTTTTGAACTCTATTGGTGTGGAGTATGGGGGCACATGCCTATCATCCCAGCTGCTCGGGAGGCTGAGGCAGGAGGATCTCAAGTTCAAAGCCAGCCTCAGCAACTTGGCGAGGCCCTCAGCAACTTAGCAAGGCCCTCTTTCAAAAAAAAAAAAAAAAAAAAAAAAAGAGCAGGTGTCACTGGAACAGCAGCGTGCTGTGCACCCAGGGTGCGGGGTCTGCTGCCTGACGGAAGAGCCCCCTTCCTGCTCTTCAGGAGGAAGAGAACTTCTCACGAGGGGCTTTTACACCAGGGGATGGAGATGTCTTTGGAGGCCTTTCCCTCAAGCTGAGCATCGCGATCACAGATTCTAGGATTGCAGCCCAGATCTTAACCGTGCACCAAGAAGCCAGGCTGGACAGGATGGTTCAAATGAAATAATACAGAATGTGCAAGGGTCCTGCAGCCTAGCAGCTCTCTCGCATTCTGATAGTGACGTCTCATCCGACAGAGGCAGCAGCTTCTAGGTTGCCTCTGTGCTTTGTCGTGAATGTGCTGACACACTCAGAAGAATCTTAAGAGTAATACACAAGCCATCGCTGATACACTTACTGTCCTTGTCTTGCCACGTGTGTGTGTGTATACGGGTGTTTTTAAATTGATTTTCAAGTCATGTGTTGACCCTTTGGAGAGCAAGGTATCTGATAAAGAGAACGTGCTGGTGTGATTTTTTGGTAGGATTATTCTTTTCTAATTCAGTTCTTAGACTTTTTGGACTCTATTAGTGCCAGGTGTAGGGGGCGCACACCTGTCATCCCAGCAGCTCGGGATGAGCTGAGGCAGGAGGATAGCGAGTTCAAAGCCAGCCTCAGCAACTTAACGAGACCCTGTCTCTAAATAAAATATAATAAAAGGGCTGGGATCTGGCTTAGTGGTTAAGTGCCACTGAAGGAGTCAATCCCTGGTATCAAAAAAAAAAAAAAAAAAAAGAACTATACTGGTAATAGTAAATTGATGCATATGGGGTAGGTTTGTTAATTCCGTGGTGAGCTGATTTCTACAGACCATTTCTGACTCTCCTCTACGTGCCGAAAGTCATGGGGTGGGTAAAAGAGATATATTAAACATAATATCTCCATTCTTCTTACTGATTCAGCAGATTCACTTAGGTTTGGAAGAAGTCTGTTTCTTACTTTCATGTAGACAGTCCCACCCCCCCAGAAGCCTTGACTTTTCCCCCTATTTTTTGTTGCGTACACTAAGGAAAACAATATCTTAGCTTTTCCATCAGTGATTTGCCCTTGATTCCAGATCATGTCTTAGCACCAGGCTTGTCCCGTAAAAGACATTTAATAATGTGTACGATGTACACAAAATGACTGTAATGCAACCAATATTCCACGGTTCAAGCTTTTTGCCGGCTGTTCCATAAAACATGCCACTCCGGGCACAAACAGAAAACAGTGAAGGAATTCTGCATAGTGTGCAGGATTTCCAGCCTGGTAAGGGGATATGTGTGTTTTTGAAATCCCACTCTGGAAAGGGATGAGCTGAGAATGTGTCTCTGTGAGCACGCCATGCTTGGGCTGGACCACCAAAAAATCCACGCAATTCTACAACCGGAATGTTTAGTTATTAGCGTGTCATGGTTTGGACTGAGGTGTCCTCCAAAAGCTCATGCATGAGACTATGTAAGAGCATTCAGAGGTGAAATGATTGGGTTACGACGACCTTAACCCCATCGGTGAATTAATCCTGGTGGGGATTAACTGAGTGGTTACCTGAGAGTATTTGGGTGTGGCTGGAGGAGGTGGGTTTCTGGGGACGTGGCTTTGGGGTATATATTTGTATCTGGAGAGTGGAGTCTCTCTCTGCTTCCTGATACCATGTGAGCTGCTTCCCTCTGCCACATCCTTCCGCCATGTTGTTCTGCCTCACCTGGAGCCCCAAGGAGTGGAGCCTGCTGTTCGTGGACTAAGACCTCTGAAACTGTGAGCCCCAAAAAAACTTACCTCCTCTACAATTGTGCTGGTCAGGTCCTTAAGTCTCAGCAGTGAGAAAGCTGGCTGACACACAGGGCCAGCCCTGGAGACGGTCTTGGGTAGCCTAGATAGTGTGACTGGAGACGGCCCAGGTGGCACTGAGACGCAAAACCCAGGAGCCAGGGCAAGATGGCTTGGCTTGGCGTCACCAGGGCTGTGTGCAAGCGATTCCCAGGAGGAGGCGCAGCCTGCCAAGGCAGAACCTTCTGCTCGAATGAGAATGTGCCCATCCAGGGGAAAACCCTGGTGCAGATGCTCAATTTCTGCTTTTGCTGTTGTTGTTTTTTTTTTTTTTTTCTTTTCTATAAATAAGTTGAAAATGCTCTGATCTCTGCAGCTGTTCACTGAGGGCTCCGACTTCCCTTGTGAGGATAATTCCATCCCTGCTCTTCCGGCAACCTCTGCCTAGAAGAAGATCATGCGGCCTAATATTACTTCCAAATTCCCCACTCACCCTTTGCCTGTGAGGTTATGGCGGTCAAGACACAGCCGCGTGGAACTGACTGCGTATTTTCTGCACACAACACACGCTTCCCCTTTGCCTAGCAAAGGTCAGATAGGCAATATGGGTCGGGTCCCTCCCCGTAGTCCTTGAGAAAAAAGAAGACAATCTATGTGGGAGGTGGGAGAGAAGGAATGTCGAAAGACACGAGGAAAGAAATGAGATTAAAATGGACCGGTTTCTTCAAGAGCACAATATGGGCCTGACTGTCAGTACAAATCTGAGAGCCTCAATAAATAAACATCTTTTAGACTTAACAACATGGAGACCAGGGATGCCTGGGAGTGACTGATAGTGACCTCACCAGCATTGCTTTGGTATGGGGAAATCTAAGAAACCAGGACACACTAAATCAGACAAAGGGAGCAGCCCTCTGAACTCCACTAATTCCTCACAATTGTACTTGGGCGACTGAGAAACAATTTCCATGTTTCCATTCCTATCAGCTGTGATTTCCCATTTCCTCTAGCAGGGAACAAGATCCAGCAGGACTGGGAAATAAATGGACAATGGGGCATACTCTCTGCTTCACTTGTTACCCAAATCTTCCAGAGGTCAGGAAGCCTTCCTCGCCTTTAATCAAATACAACATCATAATACTTCTAGGTGTCTACCCACCTCATGGCTTTTACTGAGAGGAAAAAAAATAATAATTTCTCTTTTAGCAAGTTTCTTTTCCTCTCCAGATGGGCAAACACCTCCCAGGGAGATTCTACACCGATGAGATTCACCCCAAAGTAAAATGCATCCAGACATATGAAGGTAGAAAATATTTCAACATAAAAACTCAAAGGAAAAAGAAAGAATTTGCAACACAACAAAGCACAGCTGGATTGTCGGGAAATTTCCTGATGGAAACCAACGTCTCTGGAGAGCCGTGGGAAGATAGATGGATGGTCTGGATTCTCTTGTATTATTTATCATTCCTTTTTATCTAGGATTCCAGACTATCCATTATTAAACACGCAGCCTAGATTCCATTTAAATTACATTATGTTAGTTACTTTTCTCATTCACAAGCACTCAATTCCATTGAAGGGAATTTTAATGTATTTACGCAGAGATTAGCGCACTGAGATGGGATGCTGGATCCTACCCAAGCGCCCAATGTTCAAACTGTTGTACATTTTCCTAGAAAACATGAACTTAGATTGTGAATTGTTTAGCTTCCATATCCAAAGAATGTAGGTGTTTACCAATAATTGTTTTTGAAGGTCAAGAGATTTTAAAATGTGCACTTGAACTCACACCCAAGGAAGTAAACCGGTACTATAAACATCTAGAAATGGTTCACTGGCTTCGAGGGTGTTAACTGGCAAGGTGCTCATCAAAAATAAAAAAGAGAGAAATTCAGACTGTCTTCTTTGGTGCTGACCCACACACTTGCTAAGTAGGCTATTTCGGTCTTAAAATTCACTGAGTCACACTTTAACGGTCTAAATTTATTTTTGTGAACAAATAAAACCGGTACATATCATTTGTTTTGGCAAAAATTAATTTGCTACCAAATGCAGAAATGATTTCTTTCCAAACTCTACATACACAGAAAATACCACGGTAGATTGGAAAAATGAAAGGGAGGTATAAAAGGCAGTTTCTCACGTATTCCCGAAATTAACAAAAGCCCAGGAAGAGAGAGAGCAATATCAGTGTAACATCTAGCCAAGGGCTTTTTGAACTCTCCTGAAGTCGCAGAATCTGTTAGATGAAAAAGGAAAGTGAATGGAAGGGGGGTTATGTAAAATACGCTAACATATTTTTAAGTATTTTATATGTGTTTAAATTATAAATATACACAGATGCACACACATTTTTATTTTGCTATGAAGGAAACAATCCATGGCAGATTGTTTGAAAGAACTGGTAGCATCCTAGGGTAATAAGATTCACTGTGACCTTCCTGAAGACAAGGAATATATATTTTCATCTCTAAATCTGCTGGCAATAAATAATCTAGGATAGATGGATGTTTTGTTGGTTCATAAGTTGGTTGGATGGTAGGAAGGGAGGGAAGAAAGTTGGGTTCAATGACAGGATGTCGCTTTTCTTCTTTGCTTTCTGAGGTTAAGAAAGGACTTAAAGTCAGCATACTACAGTGACACAGCCACATCTACTTTTACAGCAGCTCAGTTCACAAGGGCTAAACTACAGAACCAACCCAGGTGTCCTCAACAGATGAATGGATAAAGAAAATGTGGTGTATATACACAATGGAATATTACTCAGCCTTAAAGAAGAATGAAATTATGGCATTTGTTGGTAAATGAATGGAACTGCAGACTATCATCCTAAGTGAAATAAGCCCATCTCAAAAAAACCAAAGGACAAATGTTGTCTCTGATAGATGGATACTAGCACGCAATAAGGGGCCTGGGGGAAGGAAGAATAGAAACTCATTGGATTAGAAGAATAGAAACTCATTGGATAGGGGAATGAAGGGAAGGGAGGGGGATGGGCACGTGAAAGGCCAGAATAGATCAGACATCGCCTTCCTATGTTCAGATACGAATGCACGACCAGTGAAACTCCACATCGCGTACAACCAGTAGACTGGGATCCCAGTTAAGGTTATACTCAACATGTCAAAATACACTCTACTGTCATGTATGTATATAAAAGAATCGTTAAGAGAGTTTAAACCCTTCACCTCCCTCCCAGACTACCCTGGAGTCAAGATAACCATTCATAATCCACCAAGGACAGGAAGGAGTTGAGCTCAGAAATGAGACGCATCTGCAAACTGCACCTCTGCTCACGTTGGACATTTCACCAGTAACCTGGATGCCGCTGGAAAACCAGTGGGCAGAAGCCCCAATCTTTAAATAGGAGCGTTTTTATCAACTATACTCTTCCTAGTGACGCTTCAAATGCTGCTAGAGAAGAGGCGACAGGGAGAAGGCAGCAGGCACTTGGTAGTCATCGCTTGCACGAGGCTACAAACTTATATCTGATGTGCATGAAGAAACGGCCCCTTAAAAAATTTCTCTAATTACTAGAGATGTTGAACATTTTTTCATATATTTATTAATTGCCTGTGTGTCTTCTTCTGTAAAGTGTCTTTATTTCATCTCACTCCAATTAGAATGGCTTTTATCAAGAACACAAGCAATAATAGATGTTGGTGTGGATGTCGGGGGAAAAGGCACACTCATACATTGCTGGTGGAGTTGCAAATTGGTGCAGCCACTCTGGAAAGCAGTGTGGAGATTCCTCAGAAAACCTGGAATGGAACCAACATTTGGCCCAGCTATCCCACTCCTTGGTTTATACCCAAAGGACCTAAAATCAGCACACTACAGTGATGCAGTCACATCAATGTTGATAGCAGCTCAGTTCACAATAGCCAGATTGTGGAACCAGATTGCCCTTCATCAGATGAATGGATAAAGAAACTCTGGTATATATACACAATGGAATACTATTCAGCCATAAAGAGGAATAATATTATGGCATTTGCAAATAAATGGATGGAATTGGAGAATATCATGCTAAGTGAAATAAGGCAAGCCCCAAATAACCAAAGGCCGAATGTTTTCCCTGATAAGTGGAGGATGATATATAATGGGGGTGGGGGTGGGGGGTGAGAGAATAATGGGGGAACTTTAGAATATGTAGAAGAAAATGAGAGGGCGTGGGTATGAAAAATGGAGGAATGAGACAGACATCATCACCCTATGTACATGTATGATTACACGGATGGTGTGAATCTACATCATGTACAACCATAGAAACAAAAAGATGTACCCCATTTGTGTACAAGGAATCAAAATGCAGTCTGTAAAATATTAAAAGATAAATAAAAATAATAATAATAAAACAACTTTCAAAATGTTATTTTATGTCATCTAGGAGTTTCCCAAAAACCAGTTGGAAGAAAATTTTAAATAGAGTAACATTCCAGTTTTTTTCCTCCCTATTCAGGAAAAATGGTCAACCTGTCAATCTCCTCCAGTTCTTATGCATCAGGGATAATCTGTCCCTGCAGTTCTGTTGACATGATCGTGTCACCTGGAAAACACCACAAATATATGGGGAAAAAAATAGTCCAACTGGTATTCAGATAAATAGATATTGTCTGGTACAAATATTCACTTTCAAGTTGGACCAAATTTTGGTGATTAATCAATTTTTTTTTTAAAATACATCCCACTTTGATGTGGGGGTGTAAAACTATAGACCTAAATAAATCTCATATTTGTCCATGAAAACTGAGTTAGGTTCCTGCTCACCCCAGGAGGGATGATGGCTAAATCAGCCGGGTGCCCAAGTGCTTTATTACCATGGTACCTTATTCAAAATCCCCAAGTCCCCCTGGCTCGCCCGCAAGGTCCGCTTGGATCCCACTAAACGTCAGACTCCCGAGTGTCTCGGAGGCAGCCTCTGACATCAAGGTACAGAGGAAGATGTAGCTCGGGAACACAGCAGCCGTTCCCCGCTGGAACAGCTTTGAAGCAGTCTGCACGGCTTTCTGGAAGCCATCTGCTCCCCTGGGGACAGTTCAAGGTCAAAGAGACAAGATGTGGCTTAAAAGCCAATGTCTCCTTTAAGGACTCCACAGCAAAGCTCCCCAGGTCCCCGTGGGGGACATGTGCTTCCAGGAGTCACTGTAGCCACGAGCAGCCCAGGGCAGAGCTTCCCGGTCGGGCATGTCCTGGTCATTTAGGGCTCTTCTCCAGGCAGATGCGATGCACTCACTGCCAGCCGGTTGCCCCAGCGACGCTGACTAGCAACAGGACGCGCCACCTGCTCTGGGGTAGATGCTCAATGTTGCCCAGGGTTCGTGTGCTAAATGCTTGATCCCCAGGGCGGTACCAGTGCGGGCGGTGGGACCTCGGGAGGTGGTACCTTCATAGTCACTGGGGTCAGGCCCGGGAAGGGTATCCTGGGACCCTCTGGCTCTTTCTTTCTTGGCTTCTGCACTGCTACATGGCCAGTTCCTCCCCAGCAACTCATCAGAGGTGGGCTCCTGTTATGGTGTGGAGATGAGGTGTCCCCCCAAATCTCCCAGGGGACACAACGCAGAAAGGTTCAGAGGAGAAATGTCTGGGTTGTAATCCAGTCAGTGGATGAATCCCTGGTGGGTCAACTGAAGTGGTGGGTGTGGCTGGAGCAGGTGGGAATGGGGTGAGGCTTTGGGTACACATTTCTAACTGGAGAGTGGAGTCTCTCTCTCTCTCTGATACCTGATGACGTGAGCTGCTTCCCTCTGCCACACTCTCCCACCATGATGTTCAGCCTCACCTGGAGCCCGAGGAATGGAGCTGGCCTTTCTGAGACCTCTGAAACCATGAGCCCTCAAAGAAACCTTTCCTCCTCTGTGATTGTGTTGATCAGATCATTTAGTCACAGCAGTGAAAGAGCTGAAGAAAACAGCTTCCAAAAGGGACTGTGGGATCTGGTCCCTTCCTCTTCCTTTTGCTTTGTGAACATGAGGTAAACAGCTGGCTGCAGCTCTCCTGACCTGGCCATCTGTCACCTCCACCATGGGCCTAAAAGCAACAGGCCCACCTGAAGGACTGCAACCTCTAAAATCAAGAAAGGAAACAAAACTGTTTTCCTTTATAACTTAATTATCTCAGGTATTTTGTTACAGCGATGGAAAACTAATACATTGTCTTATTAGGTTAGAAGGTTAACACAGTTGGAGGGATCGAAAGAGAAGTTTCAACAAGTGAAAGATTTTTGTTAGACTTTTACCTTCGGATAGGTATTCTGAGAGCAGATACTTCAAGTACATTCTTTTAAAGCTCGAGGATTTAGAGATAGTGCCCTGAGCTAATGCATCAATCAGATCATGTAACTGCCCTGAAAAATCCTCTGTGCTCCATCTCCTCATTCCTCCTTCCCCACAACCCCTGATCTTCCATTATCCTTAGTTCTGTCTTTTCCAGAATACAGCCCTGTAGTGTTTTCAGATTGGCATCTCTCATTAGCAACATGCATCTAAGTTTGCCTCATGTTGTGGTCATGGCAGTCATCCCTGTGACTCGGGAGGCTGAGGTAGGAGGATTGCAATTTTGAGGCCAGCCTCAGCCACCTAGTGAGGCTCTAAGCAACTTAGTGAGACACTGTTTCAAAATAAAAAGAGAAAAGGCTGGGGATGTGGCTCAGTGGTTAAGTGTCCCAGGTTCAATTCCTGGTATTATAGGGGGGAAACAAAACGATGTTTCATCTTGTAAGAACTCCTCCACCAAATAATCTTTCCAAGTGGCCCTAAGAATCCGTGTTCGCCACAGCAGCACAAGGGAGGTCGGTAGCGCTACATCCTCGTTGGCACTCGAGGCTCTCCCTGCTCTGGGTTTGACTCTTCTGACAGGTGCACAGAGCCAGCTCGTCACTGTTTTAACCTGGAATTAAAAATGATGCAGTGTGGAAGACACGCTGATTTGCCACCCGTCTATCTTTTTGATCAGGTGTCCATTAAGATCTTGGGCTCTTTTTTCAGTTTGGTTTTTATTTTCTGACGGTGCGGTTGTAAACCAGCTCTTAGCCTATTCTGGATGACAGTCTTTTATGGGACTCATTTTGGATACATAGTTTTCCCCCAGTTCTGACTCTTCTGTCACTGTCTGCTCACTGTCTTTTACAGAGCCTTTTACTTTTCTCCAGCTCAGCAATGTCTTCTTTTCTGCATCTTGCCTTTGGTGTAACAACTGAATGTCACTGCCCAAACCAGCCTCCTCTGGTTGCTTACCCTACATTTAGTGTTCAGAGTTCCACAGTTTTATATTTTTCATTTAGGTCTTTAATTCGTTTTGAGTTAATTCTTTTGAGCAAAGGTGTAGGGTATATATCTACATTCTTTCTTTTTTTTTTTTTTTTTTGCTTAGACATGTCCAGCGCTGTCTAGTGAAAAGGTCATCAAAAGAGCTTTTGCATTGGAGCTGGGTACAGTGGCATACACCTGTAATCCCAGCGCCTTGGGAGGCTGAGGCAGGAGGATCTCAAGTTTGAGACTAGCTTTAGAGAGGCCCTAAGCAACTTAGTAAGATGCTGTCTCAAAATAACATATTAAAATAAAGGGGGTGGGATGTGGTTCAGTGGCTGAGCACCCCTGGGTTCAATCCCTGATACAAAAAAAATGAGAGAGCAAGCGAGCGAGCTGCATTGGATTGAATTCACTCCTTTGTCAAGACTCAGTTGGCTGGATTTGTGGGGGGTCTATTTTGGGGCTCTCTACTCTGCTTCCACGGTCCCTGTCTGTCCTTTTACCACTACCACACTCTCTTGATTTTTGTGGCTTTATAGATGACGGAGGTGGACCAAGTGACAGTCCTCTGACTTTGTTCTCCTTTGGCACTGAAGTCCCAGGTTACATCAGCTTCAGACACAGGCTGTTCTCAGCCACAGTGAGTTCCAGCCTCCACACTGGGATTGCATTGAACCTTAAGATCGCCTGTGGGACACCTTGATACTGTCTTCCTGTCCATCAACAAGGGACACCTTTCCATTTACGGAGTTCTAGGACTTATCAGTTTTATAGTTTTCTCATACACGGCTTTGGGTGTGTGGTGTTAGAGTTACACCTACCATTTCTGGGTTGGGGCTCAGTGGTGGAGAGCTTGCCTAGCACGTGTGAGGCCCTGAGTTCGATTCTCAGCACCAAATATGAATAAATAAAATAAAGGTCCATTGACAACTAAAAAGTATTTTTTAAAAAAGAAAAATGAATTGGGTTTTTAATTTCAAATTCCATTTGGTCACCGTGAATACACAGAATAGGGACTTGTGCGTGTGACTTGCCTTCTTCGACTCTACTGTAACTGCTGCCTCTTGGTCTCAGGGGGATGCAGATTATTTTGACTTTTCTGCATAGATAATCATGTATACACACGTACATTTTGTCCCCCTTTGCTTGTTCCGTTGCGGATCCTCCAGTACCAAGCTGACAAGAAAGAGTGGGAGGGAACATCTTTGTTTGGCTCCCGATCTTTTGGGCAAGCACTGGTTTCTCACTGGTTAGTGTGATGTAGGCTGTAGGGATGTTGTAGATATTCCTCATCAGGAAAGGGAGCCTACTGAGAATCATTATCACCAAGAAGGGTTGAATCCTCAGAAGCTTTTCTGCAGTTATTGATATGCCATGTGATTTATCGATAGGTCACGTGATTTTCTATTAATATGCCACGTGACTTTTTTATTGATATGCCACGTGAGTTTTTAATTGATATGCCACGTGATTTTTTTTATTGATATGCCATGTGATTTTTTCCTTTTTATATGCATGTGACTTTATTGAGACACCACGTGATTTTCTCTCCTCTTTGCCCGCTGATGCAATGGTTGCATTGACTGATCTTTCCCTGTTGAACCAACCTTTGGTAACGTGGATTAACCTCACTAGGTCACAGTATAGAATTGTGTTCAGCCATTGCTGGATTTAATTTGCTCAGGAATTTTTGAGGATTTTTGTATCGACATTCATGAGAAAGATTGATGAGCAGATTTCTCTTGATGGGTTCCTCTAGTTTGCAAGATGTTTTATTAAATGGGAAAGCGCTCAAAGTGACTCCTCTCCTTGGTCAAAAAGATTAAAAAAAAAAGATTAAAAGGCTGAGGAAATAACAACAGTAGGTAAAATTAATGGTGTATTAAGAATATTAATTAGTGTATTAAGAATATTAATTAGTGTATTAGTGTATTAATTAGTGTATTAATGGTGTATTAAGAATATTAATTAATTAATTAATAATTAATAATTAATTAATTATTTGTATTTTCTAAAAGGAAAAAAGGAAATCTGGCATAAAAAATAATAATAATTATTGCAAGGATTGGAACTTTCCAGTCATGGAGAATTACCCAAGTAATGAGAAGATGGAGAGAAGGAGCAAGATTTGAAGTTCAATTGGGGAAGGAAAAAACCTAAAGGCAGTAATATATAGTCAAGATAAGCTTCTTCTATTGATGCGGAGAGAAAAGATAAATATAGACTTTTGTTAAAGTTGTGATCAGGATTCAATCTGGTCAAAATAAAATATTAAATTGCATTAAGAGCTAAATAAGAGCAGACACCTATATAACAGGGAACTCACGTTTTTCACTCATTATTTTAAGATATCAATTCGGGAGCTGTTTTTAGGATATGCATATACATCATTAAAGAGCAGCAAGGTAGGATTTCTGTCTCACCAGCCCTGGGTCCACCTGCATCTCAGACCCACTCAGATCGGCCTGTGACCTTCTCAGACAAGAAGACGTGCGTTATGGCTTCTCTGACTTTGCATCAGGCATTTCCCTTCTTTGTTAGAATAAAAGGGTTTCGAGTCAATGCGACGTCTCTTGTGTTTTTCATATACACGGGGTGCCTCGACCTTTCCTCATCTTTAGATTATGGAATGCAGAATAGAAAACATCCAAAAGTATCTTTGAAGTTGGAGCATTTTCTTCCTATAAACCTTCTGGCGGTTGATAACCCTCTTCCATATCAGTGCCTGAGTGATTGTTTCAAAGCAATTTAAAGATGGATGATATGTTCCGGAAAATTCTCCTGTTTGTTTTCTGGCCCACTGATAGCCTTTTATTAAGCAGCTGTTCCTCTGACTTTCTGCCTCCTGGCTCCAATGGACACAGCCTTTGATACTCAGCACTTTCCCGCAGCTCATTAAATGCAGCTCGGTTTATAACACAGTGATGGAGATTCGTCCCTCCCAAAGGATTAGAGCTAAAATAAGCCCAGCCTGGCTTTGGTAAAATCATCAGTACCATCCACCCCTACCGCCCCAAACCTGCTTTATCGCTTTGATTGTTGCATCTTCACGTTGCTAGAGCTCAAGAAATGGGATGTGTTCTTAAGGAATTTTTAAAAAAATTTTCTAGTTGTCAAAGGACCTCTAGATTTTATTTAGTTATTTCTATGTGGGGCTGAGGATCGAACCCAGGGTAGGTTCTCTGCCACTGAGCTACGACCCCAGTCCCTGGTCTTCAGGAATTTTAAAGGTAGACCATGGAGATTCATGGTTGGAAAGGGAGGCCTGTATTCCAACTAACCATTTCATAACTCAGTCCAACACTCCCTTAGAATAAGACTCAATCAAACTCAGTTCCGTGAGGGCAAAGGGGGTAAAAATTCCGCCATGGGTAGGGTTGTTATAAATACTAAGGTAGATAATGTCTATAAAACACTTAGGAACCCAGACCGTGATACCGCAAGTCCTGAATCTTTTCATGATTCCCGTAATTAATGATTATATGAACAGAAAGCGCAGTCTATCCTGATGAGCACTCTGTACGCATCTACCCTAACTCCATGGCGCCATATGCATCTGAAGCCTCAGTTTGGGCCTGGGTCCTCTTGAAGGTTTTCTGGAAATCCCTTTATAAGAGGCACATGCATTTTTTAATAAGGGCCAGACCCATTTGAGAAGCCAGCTGCTTCCCACCTCCTTTGCCTGCCTGAGAAAGCTCGCCTGGGCCAAAATTTCCATTTATTTATTGTTCAATTTCATCTTTGGGGGGTTTGGCCCAGATTTTTTACAGGCTGTTAAAACCATCCCAGATCTGCTTTGGAAGGTTCTGGTCTATCAGTTAGCCCTTCCAGCCGTGGCCTCCTGAAACTTGAAAAGTGTGCCCCTATCCAAAAAGTTGACAGAACATTGAAACCCTGACAAGAGCGGGGTTCTCAGGGCACGTCCCCACAATTCCTGCCTGCGAGCCACGCTGGCGTGAAGACTCAGTCACACCGGTGACAGAGATGAACAGGACAGTCGAAAGGAGACGCGGCTCATCACTGGCTCCGTGTGACATTCTTAGAGTTCTCCTCTCTCGGGTTTATTGAAGTATAATGCGCGTCTGCTGTGAGCGTGGAGTTCCAAGAATTTCGGTGTATTTCCAGAACCACACAGGCTTCGCCGCAATCCCATTTTACACCCCTTCCATCTCTCCAAACACGTCCCTCATGCTGGATGCCTTAATCGTGCTCATCTCCAGCCTGAGGCATCTGCTAATCTACCTTATACATTGGCCTCTTCTAGACTTATCGTATCAATGGGACCAGGTCATGCATTTAGCTTCTTACACTTAGTTTACTTTTTTTTTCCTTCTTAGTTATACCTGACGGTGGAATGTGTTTTGAGAATATACCTGGAATATACCTTCCCGTTCTTGCGGCTGTACATGATGTGTAGTTATACTGGGCCTGTATTCACACACGAACCAAGGAGAGTCACGTCTGGCTCATTCCACTGTCTTTCCTGTTCCCTTCTCCCCTAGTCCAAAGTACTTCTTACTTCCTTTCCTTGCCCTCCCTTGTTAAGGGTTAGCATCCACATATCAGAAAGAATATTCTGCCTTTGTTTTTTGGGGACTGGCTTATTTCTCTTATCACGATAGACTCCAGTTCCATCCATTTACTGGCAAATGCCATGATTTCATTCTTATTTATGGCTGAGTAATATTCCATTGTGTATCTCTACCAATTTTTCTACATGCATTCATCTGTTGTAGCTCAATGTTTCTGACGTTTATCCAGGCTGGAAGATGCATTGCTGGTTTGTTTCTCTATATTCCTGAACAGTAGGCTGTTGTGTGGATGTACTACATATACTCTGTACATCCATCTCACTTTATTGATTTATTATTATTATTACTTTTTTAACAGCTATAGTAGGATGCAGCAGCTGCACATCAGCAGCCATACGGAGAAGACCAATCTGAAGTTTGGAGACATCAAGAAATTTACTCATGAGCCTGAGGTGGAAAAACCAAAATCTGAACCAGGTCTAGCTGGCTTTCCTCCGACGGACTCAATCCCCTCTGCTTCTGTTTCATGAGTGCTGTTGAGCATTTGAGAAAACACAAGCTCCATTTGCACAGCAGCATTTTGCACAAGGAGACCACGAAGGTGAGTGCCCCACACCCTGGTCCACCAGTCACAAGCCCAAGGGAGACAGATTTCATATGACTTACCTGCAGTCTATTCAGACTGGTTCTCAGGCTACTTCATACGGGTGCTTTCCAAACACAGATTCTGTGAAAATTTGGCAAACATCCCCAAACTGATTTTAGGAGCACCTTTAATATATTTTGAATTTGGGGTTTCAGATTTTCACCAGTAAGTACTCAAAAGCTCTGGATCCATTGTGTAGAACACAAAAGTTGAGAGAAGAAAACAAAGAACTACATTGCTCAGACCAAAGAACAGGTGATTCTGGACAAGTGGCGTCTGCTTTCTGTGACTCCATTTTCTCACCTTTGAAATGGGGATAAACACAGAAAATATACTATAGTGCTGCTGGAGGAGTAAATCAATTGATTCTCATAGACTGTTTACTTGTTCTAAATACTTACAGCAATGCCCAGGATATAATACTCAATGCAAAACTAGTTAGTATCACTGCATTATTATTTTTGCAATATCACTGTTATTATTGGGCAGATCAGTGTATTCCATACTGCTGAAAGCGGTCCCTTAAAAACTGCCAACCGAATCTGCGTAGGATCCAGTAATCCCACGACTGGATATGTATTCAAAGGAAATGAAATCAACACATCAGAAGTAATACCTGGACTCCCATGTTAAAGCCAAATCACTCACAATAGTGAGGATATTGCTTTAGTCAGCTTTTTTCACTTCTCTGATCAAAAGACTTGACAAGAACAAACTTAGAGGAGGAGAAATTTATTTGAGGTTCAAGGTTCCAGAGGTCGCAGTCCAAGGATGGCCAACTATACAGCTTGGGCCCAAGGTGAGGCAGAACATCATGGCGGAAGGGCGTGGTGAAGGAAAGCTGCCTAGCACGTGGTCATCAGAAAACAGAGAGTCAGACAGAGAAAATATAAACACTGAAAGCACACAGCCCCCTAGTGACCCACCTCCTTCAGCCACACCCCATCTGCTGACAGTTACCACCCAGTGAATCCACATCAGTGGATTAACACACTGATTAGGTTAAGGTTCTCATAACCCAATCGTTTCACCTCTAAACTTTCCTGCATGTTCTCACAGATGAGCTTCTGGCAGATCCCACATACGTAAACCATAACAGATTTGGAATATGGCTTCATGTCCACCAAAGGATAGATAGATAAAGAACATCTGTTGTAAATAAAAACCTGAATATTACTCAGCCATAAAAAAGCATGAAATCCTGTCATTTGTGGAAACAGGAAGGGACCTGGAAGACTTGATGGTAACTGAAATAAACCAGGCTCAGAAAGACAAACACCACAGCAGCTCCCTCCTCAGTGAAATCCAAGAAACAAAACCTCACAGAAACTGAGAGCAGAACAGTGATTACTGAGCGCCAAGGGAGGCGTGGGGAGGCGTGGGGAGGGAGAAGAGGGACAGGCCTGTCAGTGGGGACAGTGCTCTGGTTGGATGGCAGGGGATAAACACCATTGTTCTATGACTCAGCCGGGTGAATGTCATTAATAATGCATTCGAGATCTCAAAATAGAAGAGAGGAATTCGAATGTACTCACTACACATGAACCATTCAAGTTTACGGTGAGGGATCAGCTGGTGACCCTAAATTGACCATCACCCAACGCATCCACAAATGGAAACATGACAGCGTACCGCATCCAGGTGCACAGATCGGAGGCATCAGTAAAGGTTGTTCGCATGATACAAATCAATCGTGAAGAGAAGAGAAGAAAGCTGAAGGAAGGACAGAGCTTAGGCAGAGGAGAAAGAAACTGATGCAAGGGAAGAGAAGGAATGGAACGTTCCTAAGAGGACGTCAGCAATCGCACACTGTCCTGTGTTGAAATATGACATCACAGAAAACATCTCCAGAGCCAAAGATCACCAGGTGATTGCTTTTGTCAAAGCTGGAGGTAAATGCATGCAACGCCACACTCCGGAGACCACCGATCTTGGCCCACACAGGACGTGACCGACGCTCACACCATGGCCTTGCCTCTTGAGTGGGGGCACCTGGGGTCTCGAGTTGGTCGAGGGCTGTTACCTTTGGCAGGTAAGAGCTGAGCCATGTAGTTCACCACTGAGAAAACCAGACACATCCTCTTCTCTCTTGGACTCACTTCTTCTCCAACATGATGGTGGTCCGTGGACAGTGTTTGGATAAATACCATTTCCAACCGTGAACTCAACTTTAAAAAAATCCTTCTATACATTGTGTACCTTGTAAACTAAAATAATGCAAAGGGACAGCAAGACCCACATGAGCCTGGGAAAATATTTGGTAAGATATTTCAAATACCATAAACTTGTGGATTTTTATCATTAAGCAATTGAGCACAGGGCCACATAAATCCCTCCTGGTAATGAAAAATTTATATGAAAACATTCAAGGCGTTATTACTTAAAACACAACACAGTGAAAATAATCTAACTGTCCAGAGAGTAATAGGGGGATTTCTAAGTAAATTACACTGCTGTAACAGGGCAGAATATTGTGTAGCCATTTAAAATAATTATACTGTTCATGCTGGATACCTACAATGAAATATTAATGCTGAGACTAAAAATAGAATCTATCTGAACTACGGAGGCAATTGTGAAATTATGTATTCATGTATTCAAGGGTTAGAAGGCAAAATAGAAAAATGAAAACAGTTGATTTGTGCTAATTATATTCAATAATGGGCTTCTCACGTGGTTTGGTACAAAACCAGATTGTGCTAAATGCAGTTTTCTCCCTAATTGGATATGAGACTGTCTTATTCTTCCTTGATTTTCTATTATTCTTATTTATCACCATCATATTGTCATTGTGTGAGAGGGGGTAGATATTTTTAATACAACATGAATGGCTCACAATAAATTTCAGGTCTGAAGAAATGGCTTCCTAGTTTTTAATGGAAGTCGGATTTTTAAAACACAACTTAAATTCAGAGAAAATCATACATGCGTTTATGGTTGTAGGGTCTGCCTGTTTTGGTTTGGAAAAAAATAACCATTTTCCTCGATCCATGAATTCACTGAACGTTGATCGAGTGCTCACTGAGGGCCTAGCACTAAGCTAAACGCTAAAACAAAGATGGACAAGAAATACTGGCTTAAAGTCTGGTGATAGCCCTGGCAGAAGGAGTTACCTCCCTCACTTCCTGGCTTGTGAGCAGCATCCAAGGCAGACAACAGCACTGGTAATTGAAACATTTCTGCCCAAGGGAATTTTATGTGCACTGATGGGCAGAGTCACGGACATGTTCTAAAATCTCTGCTGGACAGTAGGGCAGCCACCAGTCCTAAGTGGTGGCAGGGTACCAGAACTGTGGAACTTCAATTTTAACTTGGTTTAATTCTAGTTAATTATTGAAGTAAGATGTCTGGTGGCTATATGACTGGCAAGTGTCATTTTGAGGCATCTAAAATAAGTCTCTTATGGCCACGGCCAAGGTCGTGGGATCGTAGAGGAGGAGGAGGAAAGAAGGAGCAAGGCGGGTCTCCTCCAGACAACGTGGGGAAGTTACATGCCCCGTTACAGATCTGTTTCCAAGAGTGACACTCATGTCACAATCAGATGTGCATTTTAGAGATTTAAAAAAAAAAAAAAAGAAAGAAAGAAAGAAAAGAAAAAGAAAATGTGTTGAAAGTGGAGCTTCTAGGGAAGCCAGATTGCAGCCAGGAAGACTAACAAGAATCTGATCACACTAACGCAGCAGAGAAATCTGGGAGAATTTTTAAGGGGAGAGTGATCTGTGAGGGACCAACCCAGCAGCTGCGGTCGAGAGTTTGCTGGGAGATGTCAAAGGCATGGGGACTGACTGCACAAGGGACATGAAGGACATGAGAACTCAGGGTGAAAGCTTGTTCTAACTTGGCTGGAGAGGACAGTGGCCCCTGAGTGGAGGTGGAGAACCTGGGAAAAGCAGCAGATTTAGGCAAGAGACCATTCCATAACCAGGGGACCCAGCGGCCGCTAGCTGGCAGGGAGTGACTTGAGTCAGTTAACGGTTCAGGTCCCCACGGCCCTTCTTTCCAACAAAGAGGATGATAGAGGCAATCGATGAAATCCGTTCCTTCCAAATTTCAGGTGTCAAATGACATTTCCAAGGATATTTATTTGAAGTACCAAGCACGTGTATGAAAGATAACTTGTTTCTCAAAAATATGTATCGCTGAAAAATAACCTGATATACCGTGTCTCTCCACTCGATCTCAATTTTGATGGTGAATGGGGCTATATGGTTCCATTTGTTGAGACAGTGACATGCTGAATTATATGGCTAAGCTACACACACCTCCCCAAGTCCCAGAGTGCATTCTTAGGTGTGGAAATATGCAACATCATGTTCCATAGGAATCACAGACACACCAAATGAGAAATCCTAAAGCACCTCTTACTGTAATGTCCTGTCTTGGTGGCAATGTTTTTGGACAAATCATGTGTTTCTACATTTTTTCCTTAACCAGCAGGAATAGTGTTTCCTTGGGTTAAGATATATTTCAAATCAAAGAGTATGGTCACAAATAAAAGTCCACACAGATTCTGGTTAGTCCGAGAGAGAAGATTGCTGCTTTGAGATTCAATCTGAGCCACATCCTTCATCCTTATCTTGTGAGAACCAGTTTTTGGAAGGGTGAGGGTGGAGAGACACACACACACACACACACACACATACACACACACACACACAGATCTGCCCTTCAAACTGGATAGATAAGAATAGCTGTTGGGTGATTGCTACTTTTTTTTTTTTTTTTTAAAGGCTCTCTACCTCTATCTTACAATACCCTAGAATTCTTTACTGGAGAAATTCAGAAATGAGCCTTCCAGAAAAAGATAAGACAACAATAAATGAATCCATGCCTTTTTCCCCTACCACAAGAAAAACATCACACCGGGTGTGCACTTAAGCGGGAGGATATGGAATGTCACTCACGGAGAATGCTGACTTCCTGGGTTTGAGTTTCCAGCTGTATCACTCACTAAAAGTGGGTTTTGAGCCAACTGCTCATCCTACTCATCAGTAAATGAAAACAAGCAGAATCCATGGCTCAGGTTATCCTGAACTCATCTTCCCTACTGCATGAGAAAGAGGAGACTTTATTACATATTTATTATCTTTCAATCATTTGCAGACATTATTTTTAGTGATGCCCAAATTGTCCCATGATAGGTCAGTGGGGGGCTGATCAACAGCTTCTGTATCCTGTCGCCAGGTCCCCTTTCTCTGACAGCTTCCTTGTTTTCTGGCACAGGATGACCCGACTTGTTCTGTACATTTTCTAGAAGTCAGAAATCTTTGTTTGCCTCCTTCACCAAAATATTTCACATTTTAAGAAAAAGTTCTCGAGAAACATTTCTTGAATGAATGAATTAAATGCAACTTAACCAACGTCCAAGAAAAGTTTTGTATTATTATTTGACACCCAGTTTTGTATTATTATCCTATGGATTTCCCAAGAACTTGACTATGAAATTCTTTGAATTCAATTTAATCATTTATTGAAGATGGAATTCATTTCTTCCCTACAACCACAAATGTTTATCTGCTGGGAAGAATGCAAATGCCATTAACTTGTGAAATTATAAGACAAACATGGGAAGAAAGTGAACAGATCAAAATAGGTAACTTTACACTTTAGCTTCACCTGAGAAATTCTACGATACTTCCTGCACCTTCCTTATACAGGAACTGGATCTAATGTTGCATGCATTTCTGGGGGAAACCCTAAATTTCCTCTGTAAGTGGAGACTCTTAACTCATCCTATTTATTTCTTCCAATATCCAGATCCTATATTGTTCTTTCTTTTTCAAGATTTTTCTCAAAAGGCAATTTGGTTGAATCACAGAATCCACCTTTACTGTACTCTGCCATTTCCAAAGCGTGCTCATGAACTCTTTAAGTGAAACTTCCTCATAATTCAGCTGCCAGAAAGCTGGGCAGCAACTTTTAACTCCAGATATCTTCTCTGGTTTATATTCCAAGTAGCTTAAGAAACACTTCCATCTGTAAGATTCTTGCTGTCAACATGACTCAGAATACGATCAGTGTCACATTGGAGCTTTAAAATGTGCACTGCAGTCGGCTTTGTCTAGAATAAGACATTTATAAATGTTCTCAGAAGGTAAAACTCATGGTGCTAATGAAAGATGCAGGGAAGGTTAATGAAAAAGTCCATTGGGAATGGTTCTAACACCATGACCTGCTAATGCGTCTGACACTTAGGTGAGGGATGGTCCAGTGTCCCAAGCTGCACAAGCCACCGTCGCCTCATTTTGGAATAGTGTGAACCAGTGCACCTCTGGAGAGACAGATGGCCTCCAGTTCAACAAAGCCAGATGAGGGACAAGTTTCACATCTAAAGGGCAATCACAAAATTAAAGGAGTATTACTTCCTAGAGTTAACTATTTCAAAAGGGAAATGACTATTTTTCCTCATTAAAAAGAGAAACACAGATGTCTTTCATATCTTGGGGGAAAGAAATTTCTCCTCTCCTTTAATAAAGAGGGGCAGGCAGGAAGCAGAAAGCTAACCCTCTACCATCTTCCCTAATCCTCTCCTCATGATACAACTATGCTTGTGGTTTTTTTTTTTTTAAACAAATACTTCTGTCAAGTTTATATATTCATTAATCCGTGCACCCCTCCTGATTTTCCCATTGGGATTTTTCTGCATTTTGTACTGAATAAATCTAGTCCATCGGTCTCTACAAACAAATCCTGGTTCCATCAATGTTAATGTGTACCTTCTTGAAAAACCACTCTGTAGGACTTAGAGACTTCTGTTTACTTATCAGTAAGATGGGGGAACTAGACGCCTTTTCCTAATCAAAAGTGCTGATTTTTTTGTCTCCCTGGTGCACAATGATCTGTCTCTGCTAGGAATTCCTGTAACTTTTAATATGGTGGCCACATTCATTCACCAAAACTGAATTCAAATATTCATATACAGAGAGTCTTACTGAGAGATTAGCTTTCCCATCCATATACGTCCGCCATCTTTTGCCCCACCTAAGCTGAAGTTCCTAGGAGTGGGTGGAGTGAATTCTTTCCTTTGTGGATTTCTCCAAGCATCTAATTCCCAACTTCCCCCCTATCAGGTACCTCAAAAGTACCACCCATTGATTCACTGATGGACTTTTTAAACTTTCCTCAGCTCTATGTGGGATGGTGTACCAGTAGGCATGAATCTAAACATGCCACATTCAGAAGAGAGGCAGGCCAGATTTGCTTGTATCACAAGCTCAGGTGGGCAAGAAGAAACTTTCATTCTTATGGTAAAGTCACCAGAGTAGAGTTCTTCAAAAGACTATAAGAGAGAGAAAAAAAATTACAGGGGTACAAGTATCTATTGTCCTCTTGTGGTTGCAGAACAAGACTTCTGGAAAAGGCACAGTATTAAAGGAAGATCAGTAATGAGACTAGATGTGAAGTTCAAGGAGCATTTACAACTCAGTCTGGAATGAACAGGAGTTTGAAGGAAGCAAAACAAAACAAAATAAAACAAAATGGAAAACAGGAATAAGCTGCACTATTTTATCAATAGAGAAAGTAGAGTTGAAAATGAGAAAACCACCCTATAATCATGTTTTATAAAAAATAAGCAATAGACACCTTATCATGAAAGCAATTTTAAAGTACTTTGAAAGGCAAAACCACTCCCAGGATATATATTTATACTAGGGAATAAATGCTTAAAAGCATTTCTTTCAAAGATTTTCAGTCAATAACTTCATCCCACATGTAAACATTAATACAATCTTGTGCTCTTCCTGCTAGGCTGCTAAGCAGACTTCAGACGAGTTAACCCAGACAGTGGGAAGCTACTTAATTTTTTTGCACAAAGACATTAGGGAGTAGATTCTAACACGTGTCAGGAATTCAAACATCAGATTTTTCTACTGGGCCCATCACTCACAGATATTCAACAACAGATCAAAAGAAAGGAAGGTCTGTTTTTTATATTCACTCAGAATGTAACAGCAGCTTCTATCACTTAAATTCTAAAAAAGTTGAAAAATGGTCATAACCTCCAAGTAACTTATTGGATAGTTTGAGGAATCCCAAAATAAGTTCCTAAATTGACCCGGTGTTAGAATATTCTGCTGACTGTACGACAGACTTACATGAGCCAAGTAGAGTTGAGAGTTACCTGATGTAACCTGATGTAAAGAGGGAAAGTTGAGCTTTCCCTCTTTAAAGTTATCCTAAAATATTAAGGCTGCAGAAGACTCCAAGTCCATACATGCAGATGATAGTTAAAGAAGAAGGTAGCATATTTATCCAAAGCCACTTGCCAGAAATGCGAATGATCAGTTTCAGGTTATACTTGACTGTGTCACTTACTAAAATCACTCACTGTTTTCTTTATCGGAATACTTCCAACTTTAAAAGTAGACTATTAGAAGTAATTGCCATATTTCAGAGGCAAAGAACTAAGTAATTGGTTATCACTTAACTCACTGGGATATTTTAGGAATGACAAGGTATTTCACAATTTAGCAAAAAAGAGTAAAACTGAAACGATCTGGATTCGTGGGAAACTGTCACGGGTAAGAGAGACAGGCGTGGTGGGCTAATGCCATTCTCCCTTCCAACAAGAGAACACTGAGCAAGGAGCTCAGCCCGAGTGATGAATCATGACCGGGCTCGGTCAATTGCAGCAAACTCAGTTCTCCTTGCCAGCTATTCATGTGCTTTGAGTCCTTCAAGCTAGGAAGAGCCTGAGAGGTGGTTTTGGCCAATGAGCCAGAAGAAAAGTCTCCCATAGGGGGATAGCTCTGGAAATGTTCCCTTCTTTATAAAATGACAAGAACAGGAGAGAGTTCCCTGCCCCACTTTTTCCTGTGATCCACTCCGATGTGAATCTTGGAGTAATGGCCGCCATCTTGAGAGGGTACACTGTGAGAACTGAGCCAAGACACCCAGGAGGGCAGAGAGGAAAGACAGAACAAGCCTCATAGTGGAGGCCCATGAACCCCTGAGAGAGTCTGAGAGCCACTTAGCCTACAGTCTTCCAACTTAGAGAGAATAATACAAAAACAGAAATAAATCTGTGGACGGATTCTTAACTGACCTGGTCGTTTCCACAGGTCCCTGTCAGAAAAGCCCATCCTAAAAGTCTCCATTTCTTAAATGAAATACCTCCCAAGCCTTAAATGACAAACTAGGACTCTGGTCTAACAATGTGCTCATTTCATGGACTTGGTGACATTCTCCTCTTTTTCTACTGTTCTAGAAAAGTCGTCAGGGAATCAATATCTGGTCTGCACTCTGTCCTGGAAACAGGACATGTATCCACAGCTTATAATTCTGGGGGGTTCAAGGAACTCCCTGCAAACCAATCATCAAGTCCCCATATGGTCTTCATAACAGGCTCAAATATAAGAACATTGGGTTAGAAGGCTTTTTTTTTTTTTTCCTTTCTTCATTCTTGATTCTTCTTTTTTGGTTTAATTTCATTTAATAAAAAAAATTAAAGTGCCAAAATTGTCTGAAAGTGTAAATGTCAAATTCAGTCTAATTTACAGAATTCCTTGTGCTTTGGTTCCTTATGAAAGAAGGGACGCTGTCAAGAGCAGCAGCGTCTGAGGGAGATGCCTCTGGACCAGGAGTTAGGAAGACCAGACATCTCAAGGTCAAGTTCAGATACACCAGGTCTAGATTGGAAAACGTGACTGTTTTGCCTTCATCTCTCCCTGTATATAAAAGACGACCGTTTATTTATAAAGTAGTCACTGAAATTAAATAATTATAGCAGTTGTCGATTCTCCTTTACTGCTCATTCTACGGGGACCTTGGCATATATCATTTGGTCTTATAATTGCAAAGCAGATGTTACTAACTGCATTGAGGAAACAGAGGTTCTGAGACATGAAGTCCGTTCACACATCACAAGTGCACACACAGACGTCTGTAGAAAAACTGGGATGTAGACACATGTCTGTTCTACAGTGGAAACCATCTTGTTGCTATTATGCTTAAAGACACCTGAAACACATAATGTGATTCTGCTATGACCTACCTAGAACATATGTTGAGGATGGTTGGAAAGTAGAGTTCTAACTATCCAAGGGCAAAGGTAATTAACATTCACAGTTTCCAGTCCTTGCACCTAGAGGCCAAGCAGCAGGAAGAACTAATGGGGACTCTAGCTCAAAACTAAATTTAGAACTGACAAAGTAAGTATATTCGCAAAACTGCACCAATTTAGGACTCTTATCAATATTCATATCCTTGGTATTTTTGGTAGTTAGGGCTTGACCAGGATATTTTTTTTTTTTCGCCCTGAAGAAATAAAATAACTTTAGCACGTCATTGAATGAGGAAAATAGGTATTAGTGATACTGTAAGATTTTTTTAAATAAGACAAGACTGACATCTACTCCATATGTGAATACTAAAATTAGATCAGTGACTGAGGACTTTGGCAGCTGGAAATGGGAAAAAAAAATTAAAGCAAGAAATGGAAATCAAGGACTTGTTTTTGAGAAAGAGAGAGAAAGAGAAGAAACACTCAACTGCTCACATGCTAAACCTAACAGCTGGGAGGAAAACAGTGGACCGTCCTAATTATTAAAGCAATGTATGTATAAATGTATGCTATTTTGTTCACTTACGATGTTACTTTTTGGTAGGGTTTTGCCTTAACTGAACTTTAAACAGAATATATGTCGGTGCCGTCCAGCCGTACTAGTCCAAGGGCATAAACGCTGCATCTTTAAAGTGTCCAGTTTTACAACTAGAACAGACTTTACCCAACATGCTGCTCAGAGATACCATAGCAACTAGCTTCCCTCCGTTAACACCAGCGCACACAGGCGCCAGCAGAAGGAAGGAATCATTTTGGTTTTTTGTTTATTTTTGTAATACTTAAAAAATCCTGGCCCTCCCTTCTCTTCCATGAAAATTTCTTTCATTCTGAATTCCCAGTTTCGTCATGTGATGCTCTGAAGAGTTCCAATATCATCTCCCCAATTGCTGTGGATTGAGGGAAAAGACATAAATCCAAGAGGAGAATAGCAACAAACCCTTGTGTTTCATGTATGTGGCTCCAAAAAACAGCCCTAACTAATCAGAATGTGTGGGCTAGATTCGCTTGACAAGCATTTCGAATTTTTACATCAGCTCCTCAAAGCGACATCCTGATAATCCTATAACAGCCTCAATATTTCAACAGAGTAACGCATCTGGATACCAAGGCCCATTTTAAATGATCAGCACACACCTGCGGCAATGGCACAGTGAGATTGAGGCCGCCTTCCTAGGCTGCAGGGGCCTCCTGTGGTGCTGGTTTAGGTGCATGAGCTGCAGGTAACAGATTGAACTGCCCGGTGTCTTGGACAGACAGCCCATTCCAAAGTACTCACAGGCCCGAGGCTTGTGACCTTGATCTTGATACAATCCGAAAGAACGCGCCAAGCCCCTTTCAAACATCCCCAATGAAACCTCCCCCCAAACCTCCCAATGATGAATCACACACACTCCAATATCGGGGAAATATTCCACATCACAGTGTCATAGAGATTATTTCAGCAAACTATGGACTTACAGAACTTCAAGTCAGAAAAAGACTCAGACACCACGTGATCCAATCCGGAAACCGGCAGCTTTCAAGGTTGAGGACATAATAGAGAGTGTTCAGGTTTGACACATCCATTGCCCTTTTATTATTATTTCACTTAAGAGAGAGAAAGAGAAGAAACAGTCAACTGCTCACATGCTAAACCTAACAGCTGGGAGGAAAACAGTGGACTGTCCACAAAGTGGGCATCTTGCGTGCTTTTCAGATCTTTGCTAAAACCCCGAACAAGTTAATAAATTGCAAACAGTCACTTTTTTCTAAATGGAAGAGCAAGCAGTTCTCAAGGTCAGTCACTAAAATAATCTCGATACCAAGTTGTTATTTTTTCATATATATGCTATATATTTTTGTAGTGTTAAAATATGTACCACAGGCCTGGGGTTGTGGCTCAGTGGTAGAGTGCTTGCCTAGCACGTGTGAGGCACTGGGTTCAATCCTCAGCACCACATTAAAAAAATAAATAAAGTCACAGCATCCATCTACCATGAAAAAAATTCAAATATGCATATATACCACAAAAATATACATGCCACACAACATATGGGGTAAAATACCAAAGTATTTACTATTTGGTCTATAATTCAGTGGCATTAAGTGCATTCATACCACCATCATCCACCTTCAGGACCTGTTCATCTTCCTGAACAGAAACCCTGTGCTCCTTTGGTAGCTGATAAATGTTTAGGAACAGAAGAGAAACATATTTTTTTCTTCTTTGTCTCATCTTGTCTGTAATCTAACTTAGGAGGTTATATTAGTTCATTCTCCATTGCTATAACGAAACACTGGAGACTGGGTGTTTATAAAGAGCAGAGGTTGATTTTGCTCACAGTTTTGGAGGCTCAAAAGCAAACTCTGGAGAGGACCTTGTGGCAGGAGATGGTCAAACCGGAGAGAACATGTAGTGTGATGGTGGACCTACAGAACTTCAAAGGTCAGAGAGAGAAAGGGGCCCTAAAAGAAGAATCTTAATCCCTTCCAAAGGTATAACCCTCTTACCCAATGACCTCCCACTTCATAAAGATTCCATCACTTTTTTTTTTTTTTTTAGTTAAGCACCCCTGGGGCTGAACCCAGGGGTACCTAACTACTGAGTCACATCCCCAGCCCTATTTTGTATTTTATTTAGAGCAAGTCGCTGAGTTGCTTAGAGACTCACTAAGTTGCTGAGGCTGGCTTTGAACTTGCAATCCTCCTGCCTCAGCCTCCCCAGCTGCTGGGACTGCAGGTGAGCACCATCATGCCCGACTCCATCACCCTTTAACACCATCACTCTGGGGACCAAACTGCAGGGACCAGCTCTTTGGGGCATACACTAAAAACATATCCAAAGCACACCAACAGTTACCAAGGCCTCAGTAGGGAAGCTGTTTCTAGCTGGGGTGAACAGCTGGGAAACAGATTTGATCCATGTGATTGTCACAAAATAACCTCAGTCCCCAAATGTTCTCTTACCTTGAGGAAAATAAATAAATAAATAAATAAATGGAATTTAGGACACCACTGATTTTTCTTGGATAGGGTTTGCCTTTCCGACTGAGCTGAGTTTTTCAGGGTGGTCCTTGGTAGTACCACGCAGTGTCCCAGTTCAATCTGAGACTCCGTCAAACAGCCTCCTTGGGATGGTTGGAGGCACATAGGAACAGATCCTTGTCACGGGTTCCTAGGGGACAGATGGCAGGTCCACCAACGCTGTGCAGTTTTCTCTTTGGTCTCTCTTCTCCCTTCCTTCCCATAAATCACCCGCCCCATGCACACTACCTTTATGTCTTCTCTTTATTTCCTCAACATTCCCTTAAGCCACCTGGCTGATGAGAGAGGAACATGGCTTCAAGTCAGGGGAGGGACAACATTTGAGTCTCAAACCCCAACGATGCCACGTTTCCCAGGGTAACGTTTGGAAACAACCCGTCCAAGAAAGAACTCACTCTGAGTTCTCTTGCTTGCCAAGGTGGCCAAAGTAAAATAAAATAAATAAAAACAAGGTGCATGCGTGGACAGAATGCTTTTCTTCAGTGGAGAGCTAGGTTTGGCACAATTCACACAAAACCAATCACTTGAGGGCCACCAGCAGGCAGAGAACTTGGGATTCCCAGAGAGCTCGCCAAGTGAACTTGGAAATGACCCAAGGAGAGGACTTAATGACTGTTCTCTGTTGACAGTGACCTGTGGGCTGGACACCATCAGGCCTTCGGTGGGCGTCTCTGTTCAGCGTATTGAACACCCCACGGAGACTTTCCATTTGGATCAACGTGATCTCCCCCTTTGTGATCGGCGGCGGGTTTCTAAGACCCCGCAATCACGCTTTATCTTCCGTATTAGACCACGAGCCAGTAGAAGAACAAGTGCCACAGGTTTTAGTAGCTCAGGGGCAAAGATACACCTGATGATGGAAGAAGAACAACTAGGATTGGAGAGAAGAAAAAATAAAAAGCAGAAATCTTCCTCGTCTTAAATGGTTCCTGAATCCATAAGTTGAACCTTACCTGACCAATGGAGTCACAGGACAAAATGATTCAGAAACCACGTAAAAACTCAGGCACCAAATGACCGCGGCTAGCAGCTCTGCTCAAGTCCAAGCTTCAGGTCCCTAAATATGAACCAGACTGAGCTAACTCAATAGTCTATTTCTAAACCACACACACACACACACACACACACACACTTTTATTTTCTTTATTTTACTTTTTTTCGTTACTAGAGATAGAACCCAGGGACACTTAAACCACTGAACCACATCTCCAGGCCTTTTTATTTTTTTATTTTGAGACAAGTTCTTGCTAAGTTGCTTAGGGCCTCGCTAAGTTTCTGAGGCCGGCCTCAAACTTGCCATCCTCCTGCCTCAGCCTCCCAAGTCACTGGGATTACAGGCATGCACCACCACATCTGGTTTACTTTTACTTTTGACAGAGTTCTAGGTTGACCTCTTTTACAGTTGATATCCTTCAAACGATGCTGGTTACATGCTGTCACTATTTAGGGGAAGAAAAATGGATAACAGCCCTGTGCAAAATAATGACTTAACAATATCTACACGTAAGATAAAGAGTCTCAACGACGGCATGCCTTCGTGCAGTTAAAAATCTCTGAAGTTAATAACACTCAACAAAAGAGAGAGCACGGAGCATCCCGTGAATTTTGACCTTCACTATAGATCTATCATCTTCCTTCTCACATTAGACAAGTTCCTTAATTATAGAAGCTATTTCAGGAATAATTAAGAACTCCCCTTTCCGGAGCAGCGAAGTAGTTTATGTGGTCATCTGGAGAAGGTTATAACTTGAATGTATTATTTCTTGGATGGTTAACCTTTGGGGTAGGCGAGAAAAGAAAATGATGGTATCCATTCATTTGTGACTATTCAACAGCACCCTGTATCTATTAAGCGGCATTAGGACGAGTGTCTTTGGCAATTAGAGAACAAAGCCCCAACTACGAATGCAGGGTTTGGAGACCTATTTTTAATGCATAAGCAGGAGCGTGGTTGCTGAATTTAATTTTCGATACTAGTAACTTGATGGGGTGTTCCTTCAAAAACAGGGTGACTGTTAGTTACAGCAGTGAACTTTGTTAGGGTTTAGATATGAGGTGTCTCCCCAAAGCTCACCGTGAGACAATGCAGGGAAGTTCAGAGGTGGAATGACTGGGTTACGAGAGCCCTCGCCTGGTCAGTGCGTGAATCCACTGATACGGGGTCACTGGGTGGCAGCTCTAGGCAGGTGGGTGTGGCTGAAGCAGGTAGGTCACTGGGGGTGTGCCCTTGGGGTTTAGATTTTGTCCCCAGTGAGCTGAGTTCTCTCTGCCTCCTGATGGGCATCCTGGGCTGCTTTCCTCCTCCAGGCCCTTCCGCCATGATGTTCTCACCTTGGGCCCAGAGCCAAGGAATTGGCCAGCTAAGGACCAGTTGCTCTGAAACCATAAGTGGAAATAAACTTTTTTTCCTCTACATTATCCTTATCAGGTATTTTGGTCACAGCAACAACAAAAAAAAACAAACAAACAAACAAAAAAAAATCTGACTAAAACAAACTTATAAACTAAAAGTAAATGGATATACCGAGGTGTTAATGCTCTACTCAGCAGGCAGGGAACAGAGCACGGATGAAATTGTCTTGAGTGGTTCCATTTAAGCATATGACGGTAAGCCTTATACAGAAACCAAACTCGGTGTAATGATCTGAGGAGTTCAGTACTACTGCCCACAGCTGGGGGCACAGAGTTTTTCAAAGAAGATTGCAGAGGAGGTGAGTAGTTAGAGGGATTCCATTTTAGGCTAAGAAAATGAAGCCCGACATAACAAGTTTTGTTTCCAGATCAAAAGAGTCCACTGCACATATAAAGGGAACTTGATGTTCTATGCTAAGGCGCGTGGCCCATCAGCCATACTATTGTATCACATACACAGAAGTGGAGTTACATAGAGACTAATTTCTATTTTTAAAATGCCTTTCAAATAAATGGAACGTTTACATTTTTCCAATGCTAGGCTTTGAACCCAGGACCTCATGAATACTAGGCAAGTGCAATACCACTGAGCCACATCCCTATCCCTTAATCTACCAGAATACTTTTCTATAAAATGTTCCTTATGCCAAAATTTTCTTCCATACCTTAAGGATGATCTATCTCCGTTCATTTGACTTTGGTAATATGAACTGGTTGGGCCTCGCATAAGATTTTTTATTTTGGCCTGAGGCACAGAGGAGGTGAATTTTACTTTTATTTTGTCTGATGTGTTTTCATTTCAAAAGCAAAGTCTTTCTTTAAAGTTTTATCAGGAGGTTTAAAGAGTGGTTTCACCAAGAAAAACAAAAAACAGCCTTCTGTTTCTCCAGTTATAAAGTTGTCTTGTGACATTTGTATTAGGACAGGGTGCTTTTCGTTCTTATTATCTTAAGTTAAAAAGACACACCAGGCTAGATGGTTTCGTTCCTTAGCAGCAGAGACTAAGAGAATAATTGTAAATATAGTGAGTCTCTGAAACACCACATGGCTAGTAAGCAAAATATACAGGTTTCAAAGGGAACAAGAAAAACAGTTGATGAATAATTTTATTTACCTTAATTTATATAAATTTATGTATTAATGGATACAGAAAAACCTAAAAATTGTACCTGCTAATGGTACAATATGACATTTATATATATATATATAAAATATTGTGTGATATTTAAATCAGGTTAAATATATCTATCCCCTCAAATATTTATCATTTCTTAATGGTGGAAACTTTCTGAATCTTCTCTTCTTTCAGAAATGCACAGTTCACTTGCCATCTCCAGCACAGGGAAATCACTTTCTCCTCCCTAACCATAGCCAATCACCTCCCACTGATCAACCTTCCCCAATCCCTCCTCCCTCTAGTCTCTACGTCCACGAGGTCAACGCTTTAGAATTTCCCCATAGGAGCAGGATCGGGCAGGGCTTGCCTTTCAGTCCCTGGCTTATGTCATTTGACATCATGATCTCCAGTTCCATCCATGTCGTCTCGATTGACAGGATTTCATCTTTTTAATGCCATGAATAATTTTATATTGAATAAATGCACAGGAAGTGGACAGAGGTTCTAAAGTGGGAGGGAGACAACTGGAGGGATATTAGCCGATACGTAAGTGTGCAGAGCACTTTATGGGAAGTCTCTTATTTGATAATCAGAACATTCTATTCAACTCATTTGGCAAAGGAGAAAATTGAGCAGGGAAATATTCTCAAGTCACACGGCTCAGGTGTGGCCAAATCAGGATCCAAAGGCACAAGAGCCTTCTCTTCAGAACCTGCCTCTTACCCACCGAAGAGGATCTGAGTCGAAGCCCAGCTCTGCTCACCACCTGTAATTCCTGTGTGTTCTGGCAGATTCTCCCCAACTACCATCCGGCCCTTTACTCCCATCTTGGGACTGCTGGGACGACTGCTGCTCGTCCAGCAACACCGCTTTCTGAAGCTGCTGTATCAATGCCACCAGCCTTAGGGCACCCAATTTTTATTTGCGTGAGCTGTGTTCATTCTCCTGACCTCTCAGTTTCACGAAGGCAAACCGCATCTTGCAAGCCAGCAAGCACACTGTCACACGGACCAATATGTTTATTAAATGAAGACAAGAGCAGGGTAGCCGGGTTGGCCGGCAGTCCTGGACGTGATCACTGGGTGACAAAGGACCACACAAAACCTGGGGAGGAGGACTATGGACATTTCCTTTAGCTGGCAAAGCACGTCTCCCCTTCTTTATGTAACACGCGCCCTGGACTGAGGCCTAAACTCCCGGGGAGCCAGAAACCAAATGCAAAATTCGCACACTTGAAGATTTTTGGATGAAAATGCATGAAAAAATTACACTTAGGCATCTTGTGAGAAATACACAACATAGGTATAAAAATATTTTTATTCCTCTTTTTATTTCTGTCCAAACTGGCTGCCCAAACTGTAATTGAGCTGTACCAGGGATAAAAGGCAAGCGAAACCTGCAACATAGGTTTCTTTTAATGAAAAGAAAAATGCTAGGGGAAAAATCCCCAAATAACACATTGTTTTTATGTTTTTTGGGTTTTTTTTTTTTTTTTTTTTTTTTTTTTTTTTGAATAACAATGTGGCTACTTTTCCTGACTGAAGCCAAAATCATGGCTGGTCATCAAAGTACCACTTTGATCATCTTCTCTGACGGGGCCGCCCTTCTTTCATCCTAAACCTAAACACACCAATTTGTGCTTCCTTTGTAATAATGGATGCACCCTCCCCCAGATTCTCACGGGGGACAATGCTAGTTTTTATACCATGAGGTACGCACTGAAAAATTTTCCAAGCCACGAATGTAGTCGTGATTAATTAAACACACACACACACACACACATCAAGCCTGTACCCTGGATGCTATGCTTGGCTTTCCACTTTGGGAGGACAGATTGATTATACAGTAGGTTCTTCCCAGCTCCTGTTGATGGCATAGAATTAGCATGTGGCCACAGCACTATGCACATCTGGGGGCAGCTAATTCCCTGTTGAAGGGGACAGTCCTGTACCCTCCATGAGGTTCTGTAGCATCCCTGGCCTCTGCCCACAGATTCCGTAAATACCAACCTCCCGAAATGTCTCTAAGCCTGGCAGAGCCCCCAGAGCTGGAGGGGAAAGCCCTCTGCTTTAAGAGGTGGGACAGAAACTTGCACCAACCTGGCTGAGTGAGCACGGCACCTCCTTCCCCCCACCGAGCCACAATGTGAAGCAGCAGCATCTCAGAATGCATCCTCTGGCCCATGAGAGGACAAGAGGACCTGCTTCCAAGTTCTGGTGGTGACGAAATAAATGAACCCACAGAAGCAGCATCGGGAGAGAGGGGCTGGCAAGGACTCAGCACCGTAAAATGTGGCCCTTTGTTACTAGTGATACCATATTAAAATGAAGACGTAAGACTCCATCTCTCGTCGGTCCGAGAGGCGTATGTGAAATTGGCAAATCACTTAACTGCCTGGGTTTCCGTTTCCTCTTTAGCAGAGAGAAGACCAAATGTTTGCTAGGAATTCGGTTTTCATAGAGCGGTTAAGAGTTCAGATTCTAGAATGAGCCACCCAGGTGGAAGTCCTGGCACCAAAGACCAGCTGCCTAGTCTTGGACAGATGTGACTTTGCCTGAACCTTTTTTTTTTTTTTTCCCTGAATCTATATAATCTGGATAGTGAACCCAGATCCCATGGAATTACTGTGAGAATTAATTGAGATGATGTGAATTCTTACCAGGGTTCTAGGTAGGACAATATAGTCAATATAGTTCTAATAGTTCTAATAGTCAATATACGGTAGCTTTTGCTATCATTCTCAACTCTTTGAGAAGTTCAAATGCAGATATCTGTAAAAGCAAAGGGAATTAGTTCATTTAAGAGTCAAGAACATCCAAAGAGGAGGTACTCACATAGCTTTGGATGTGGATATTGGCTATTTTGAATATGATGCTGAATCTCCTCGGAATATGACTAAGGTAGACAACCGGACATTTAGGGCAGCCAATCATAAGACTGTAAAGGTGAATTTTACTAGTCACCCTCTGGGACATGGGCTTACTAAGATGGACAAGGGTCTTATTCTCTGGCCAGACCCTTCAGGAAGCAGACTCCTCAGATTAACGCAGGCTCACCTCCACTAGGCGAAGTACATGAATGGATTCCTTCCTTTAAATGGATTAAGTTGCATTTCCAGCGTCTAGCACAGGGTCAGACACACAACAGTTACTCCACAAGCACTTACTCACTAATCATTTCAGAACCAATGTCCAACTCCTCCAAGAATTTCCTGTAGTGATGTCCAACCTATTTAATAGCAAATAATCTATATAATTTTTGAGGGGTTGAGGGGACTATGCTTACCTGTCATTCTTAGAGGTCTTTGAAAAGCCACCATGAATTGCTTTACATCTAAAACAAGCAGAACTATCATCTCTACCACCCCCAGGAGAGTGGAGATGATACAGAGTCATGTGCATTATAAGAGCAATCTTCCCTTGAAGAAGGCCCAGTGACGTCCTCTCACTCCTGAATATTGGAGCCAAAGATTTCAGACTTCCCTGTGCTGGTGATGGTATCAAGCATTTAAGGGACCATGAATTAGTCAAGAGATTAATGTCCAAGCGTTGGAGGACACACGTGCTCACCTCTAATGACTTGACAGGAGATTGCCGTAATGGAAATGGCCAGAATGGCCCCGGAATGACTTCTGAAACAATGTCAGTTATAAGGTGATTAAAAAACTTGAGAAAGGCGATAACCAGAGTTAACGCTGAGCTGGGAATACCAAGGGAGACCATCCTGTGCGACTCTAGTGATAAATCATACATGGGACAGAAAAATCCCGAGTCCTTCCAAGTCCAAGACCTTTAACTCTCCACCTGCCAGAACAGAGATCTGCCGGGGAGAAAGTGACCACAGCTCAACCCAGGGAGGGAAGGTCACCTCGGCTGCGTCCCTGAGAGGGCAATGGCAGATCCCTCGAGCGCGAGATAGAGCAGGACTGGGACCCAGGATTAGGACAGACTGCAATAACAACGTGGTGATGGCCTCCAGAAATCACAGGGAAGAAGAGCTGAGCTTGGCTCAGAAACGGAAGGAAACGCATAAAAATCAGATCGTCTCTTTACAGCCACAGGTCGTGCTGTGGACCCAAATGTTGACATGACAGTCAGAAAGGACAGGACCCCGCGACCCGGCTGTAGTGGACAGAGTGGTCCGAGAGTGGCTTAGACGCTGTTTGGCGCGTCAAGCTGGTTTTCATGTCCACCCCCCTGGAGGGCTTTTCCTTTTCTCTCCTCTTCCTGCTGGACAAGCAACACCAAGCCCATCGGAAAGCGAAGGCCAAGACGGGAGGCCAGAACGGCCCCATCGGGAAGGAGATCTGCACCCAGCAAGCGGGAAGCCGCAGAGAGAATTGGTGTGGAATATACTGTGCTTTGGGGCGTCCCTGCAGATGGGAAAGTGAAGGGCCCCCAAATGTGGCATGCAAAGCGGTGGCCTCTGAGCCCACACTGCACCTGAGCACTGACCCACCTTCCAAGTCCTTTCCTGCCATCTTAAGAGCCTTCGTCGTAGGTGTGGGTGGACGTGTGAGTGACTCTAAACAAACGCCTTTTCTTTTCTTGGATGGATATGACTAACGCTATCAGGAGAGGGAAGAAGGAAGGATGAAAGAGTCCAGCCGTCCATTCGGATCTCCCCAAGGGTCCTCCTCACCCGTCACCTTTTGTAGGAAGACTTGCCGGATGTGTTGACATCACTTTTGCATCTACAAGGGGACAACACCATTTGGGAGCTGGCCGAGACTGCAAGCCACTCGCCTCAGGTCTCAGGCATGGGTGAGGTCTATCAGCAGGGGGATCCCCTTACCAGAGGCTGACCCTGCTTGGCTTTGGCGGAAGAAGATGCCACACACACACACACACACACACGCACACACACACACGGTTGCATGCACAGTGTACCAGGTGCAAAGGAAGACTTACAGTGTAACCCACAGACGAAACTTCCAACGCTGTGTCAGTAAGTCACTAACACAAAGAAAAGATGCTCGGGGAGATCTGATAGCAAAGCCAACACCCCGCTTTAGAGTGGCCTGGCTACACACTTAAGGACATTGCTGTTATGTCATTAGCATTTTTTGCCTATCACCAAATCCCTTTAAAAAAGAAAGCCAAGAAGAATCTATCCTTACTATAAAATAATCTTACTTTTAAAAGGCCAACATTTGGTTTGTCTTTTATGCCTCAGAAAAGAAATCACAAACATTCATGGGTCCTGACTAGGGGGAAAAAAATATTCATTTTTGAATAGCTCAAAAAAATAAAATGCATAGCGTTTTGTTGTTGTTGTTGTTGGTTTGTTTTGATGTGTTTCTGTGGTGCTGCGGAGCAAACCCAGGGCCGGGCACATATCAGGCAAGTGTGCTACCATTCACGCAAACACTCAGCCCTGTTTTTATTTTTGCTAAGTTGCTCAGGCTCTCCTTGAACTTGTGATCCTCATACTTCAGCCTCCAAGTAGGTAGGATTATGGTTATGAGCTGACACCCCCTGCCTCAGTTGCAGTCTTAACTCTGTGTCCAACCCCAAATGATCACCATCAGTATCTCATGCTGGGAATAAATAGATAACACCCTCTTAAAGAGCACCTCAAAACTCCATTCTAAACACCAGAGAACTGAGGATTTCCATTCCAACATGAAGAGTTTATTGAAAAAGCTTAGCTTGACTTATGGTTGTGTGGGATTGTGATCTACAAGGAAGATATGTATATCTGGGTTAGAAAAACACTTCAGTTTATAAATGCATTTCATTTTAGGGGTCAATATCAACTTAATTGGGTATAAAGTGTTGGAATCCTTTATAGCTTATAATTTTACTATTTGGTTTATTTCATAGCAACACATTAAAATAGGGTCAAATAAAACCAAAGCGGGCTCAGCTCTCTGATAAATTATACTGAACGAGAGTTGTATAACTCACTACTCAAACGAAGGACTGCATAAAATCCTTGAGTTGCAAAAGCCAGAGTTAAACCTGAAGAAAGTCTCTGGAGCCCTTCGTATCAATCTGTAAATAGGAAGCTCTGGTTCTCCAACTGCAATCCTGTCACTTGGAAAACCGCAGGAGGCAGATGTTTGGTCTGAGCAGGAATCTTTCATACACGCTTTAAAGTGAAGTTTATGGTGGTCAAAATCTCTCCCAGCTGATAATGCAAACTATAAATCCTCAGCATAGCCAAGGGGCAGAGCTGTTTGCACTTTCCCAACTGAAAAAGATGGTTAATAGACTGCCTATCAGATTTGGAATGTAAACTTATCTTGAGAGAACAGCATTCATCTAAAACATGCCCAGCGAATTACACAGGAGTATGGAAAGGTCTGCATTTAGGTGAGGAAAATCAGCTGCATAAGCTCAGTCTGTCCGCTTGGAGCTAAAGACCTGGGCATCTGCGTGCACCACAAACTCAGGGGTGACCTCTTAGTCATGCATCTGCTAAATGAGCGAAAACACAGCCTTGAAGAAATAAATGAGACTGCACACAAGTGCTGTCAGAACCCACCTGGAGCATGTCCTTGGGACATCAATAATTTATTTAAAAAAAAAAAAAGTCCTAAGAAAAAAATTCTATCTATTCCTTTACAATTTGGATCTTTTTGGGGGAGTACTGGGGATTGAGCTCAGGGGCACTCGACCACTGAGCCACATCCCCAGCCCTATTTTGTATTTTATTTAGAGTCAGGGTCTCACTGAGTGGCTTAGCACCTCTCTAAGTTGCTGAGACTGGATTTGAACTCGAGATCCTTCTGCCTCAGCCTCCTGAGTCGCTGGGATGACAGGCCTGAGCCACCACACCCAGCTGGAATTTGTTTTTTTAACCTTGACAATGTACTACGACTTTATTTAGCCACAGAGATCGCAGCCAGGTTGTGACGCTTGGGACCTGTTTATACATATATATATAATTTTTATTATTAGGGGAGAAAACAAAGACTTGAAACACTAATATCAGAGTACCTGTCCCAGGGAAATAAAACATCGATACTGTGATGATAATGACAGCTTAAGAAATTTCTCCTGAGATATTGTGTCCAGCGATGGAATCTGAATTTTAAGAAGAAACTTGAAAAATCAGTATCTGACCGGGGAAGACAGGCAAGGGACAGAAGCAGCAGCAGCATGGGTTAAGGGCGAAGTCCACACAGCCCGCAGGGATGGCAAGTCTGGGGTGCACCCTGAGCCAGGCCTGCGTGGGTCTGAAGCCAGCACCAGGAGTGCACGGCCCCACAGAGGACCCAGCCCCCCGTGCACTGGGGACGTCCTGCAACCCGTTCCTTGTTAGGGAGGAATTCAGTTCAAAGGATTCTGAGAATGTTCCACAAGTGGAGCACTTGATTCACTGAGCAGCATAAATGCTCACAACGATGACGCTCCAAAAACATCGAAAAACAGAAAACCGTTGGCAGGAGCACCCCTAAGAACAGCCCAGTGGTGGAGCTAAGCTGGTGTCCACAGACGGGTGAATGAACACACAAAGGGGCAGGGCACCTACCCCAGCGGAGGCTGAGTGCTCATTCATAAAAAGGAGCCAGCGCCCATACATGCTACCAAGTGCATGAACCTCAGTCACGCTGGACTCAGTGAAAGAAGCCAGACCCAAGAGGCTAAATATGGGAAATAACCAGGGTGGGTCTATCCAAAGGCACGGAGAGCACATGAGCAGTTGCAAAGGTCGGAGATCCGCTGTGCAGGAGAGATGGGGAGAGCCTTCTTCCTGGGTCTCAGGTTTTATTTTGAGGTAGGTGGAGAAAATGTTTTTGAAAGAGAAAGGGGTGGTAGTTGTACAGCACTCCAAATATACTAAATGCCACTGAATTGCTTATTTTACAATGACTGATTGTGTTTTATGTGAATTTCAGCTCAATCAGAAGCACATGAGCCAGATCCAGTGGGGCACAATGGTAACCCCAGCAGCTCAGGAGGCTGAGACAGGAGGATTGCAAATTCAAGGCCAGCCGCAGCAACTTAGCAAGGACCTGAGCAACGTAGCAAGCCTCTGTCTCAAAATGAAAAATAAAAAAGGGCAGGGATGTGGCTCAGTGGTTAAGCAACCCTGGCTTTAATCCCTTCTACCAAAAAAAAAAAAAAAAAAAAGTCCATGAACAGATTTTCCAGAATTATGATGAACAGGCACCCAGTGCTGCGTTATTAAGAGCTATTGTTCTCCTCACCCTTCTCTCTTTCCCCTTTGCGGGCTGGGGAGCTCACTCCCTCTTGAGGCCCCGTTAAGGCAGGTTTTGTACAGCAAAAAAGCATACAGTACACTTGTAGGGAGAGCATTTCCAAGTTCTACATGCTTTTGACTGTGCAGAGTTGTGATACAACCTCTCTACATTAACTATTGATATGTACAAATACCTGCCAAGTCCTGGGTGGACTAAATAATCTACATTGCACCTACAAAAATATTCAGCACATAGTAAGTGCTTATCAGAAATAGATACGATCTGAACTTAATACAGATCAGTGTTGACCCCAATTATCATTTTTCCGAATTCTTCTTGTGGTAGGGGTTGAAGTCTGGGGAGCTTTAAAACTGAACTACATCCTCAGTCCTTCTTCTTATTATTATTTTTTAATATTGACAGGGTTTTGATAAGTTGGTGAGGGTTTTGCTACATTGCAGAGACTAGCCTTGAACTTGCAGTCCTCCTGCCTCAGCCTCCCGAGTTGCTGGGATTACACGTGTGAGTCGCTATGCCCGGCTGTCACTGATACTGAAGGGACTGGAGGAAAGAAAACGGGACCAATTTTAAACAGCCAATGGCCGGGTGTGCCCCTGTCAATTTAACAGTTAAATGCCACTAACCTGTGCACCAATCGCCTGCCCCACACCTGGACCGGTGTCTCCCTGCGGGGCCACATATTGATGTCATGCCTGCCAAAGGACGCTCATCGGGAATGGATCCTTGGAGAAGCAAGAGGCACGGACAGCCCCAGCTACCCACGCAACTTATTGAAACACTGAGTTTAATCTTCCCTGTTTTTGGAGCTCCGCTTCATGGATTATGGAGGAAATCATTAACCCTTACCAGGGGAAATGTCCTCCTGTCCTCAGTTAGAGTCAGTAGCATAGATGGCTGCAGATCTCTGGTAGCAGAAACTGAAGCACAGAAGCAGAGACGTCTCCTCGGGTAGCAAGGGGGCAGGACCCGCTTTCCTCTCCGCCGCCTTCTTTCTCTCCGCTGCGCTGTGCACACGTGGCCCGTGCGCACTGTCCCTGGATGATCGCGGGGCGGGCTGACATTCACCCAGAGCCGTCGCAACAGTTCATTACCCGTGTTGTCCCAGCCGTTAGAACAATGGATGAGGCCAAATGAAGAGTAATGGTCGTTCTCAAGCTGAGCACGGGGGACAGTCCTTCCTCGCTCCTATTAAAGCTGCCCCCGGCTTCCTGCGGACATGTCTGCTACCGTCCTGGTTGCGTTCAGTGGCCTTTCTGGAAAGAACTCACGCGTGTCTCCTCTACTACCGTGGTGCCCACCTCCTGGGTCTCTCCTGAGCAATCCAGAGATGATGAGTGGCTTCCGCCCCTTATTCATTACTGGGTTTATGTTTGTCTCCAAAGTTGCTGGCAGATCAAGTGTGCCTGACAGGTAATGATGTGGCTGTGCTTTCAGTCACTGATAATCCAAGGAACTTTCCTTTTCCCCTGTATGTCTAATGGTTCCAGACTCATACTCCTAAACCGAACACCTGCATATTAATCTCCTTCCAGGATAAATGTGATCAAAGATCTTCTTACAAATGTTCAACCAGCTGGGAACTGTGGCCCACGCCTGTCATCCCAGTGGCTCAGGAGGCTGAGGCAGGAGGATCGCAAGTTGAAGGCCAACAGCCTCAGCAACTCAGCGAGGTCCCAAGCAACTTAGAGAGACCCTGTCTCAAAATAAAAAAATAAAAAGGGCTGGGGGTGTGGTTCAGCGGTAAAGCACCTCTGAGTTTAATTCCCAAGACAAAGAAATAAAAATGATTCAAGCACTTGGGTGTTCAGCCATTTGCTCATAAAATATGTACTGAGCATTATATTAATCTGAAAGGTACCATGGAGTAGAGGTAGGATCACTGACTGGAGAACAAGCCTGCAGATTTTTAGATTCAGAAAGACCTGGACTTGAACTTGAGTCATCTTCTTGACAGGTGACAATAAAGAAGCTAACTTCTTACAGCCTCAGATTCTTTGGTTGGGCCATGGAGCCAATGACAGGTAAGAATAATTCTCAGAGGTTATAAGAGTCTGAGGAGCACACAGCGCATGCACGAAAGTTGATATTTTTCAGACTCACTTTATGAAACCGTGGTTGTCTTCTCCAAATAACTTCTGGATTTTAATTAGAATTTTATACGGACAGTTACACGTCACTTTGTGGTTTCAAGTCGAATCAGCCTAATGATGTTGCATGCCAACCCAGCTGTGACTCACCCTATTTAATGCACCTTGGGTTATTCTGTAATGCTAACCTAAGCTTTAGAGAGGAGCTGTCCCTCAAAAGCTCACGTGGGAGACAAAGTAAGAAAATTCGAGGTGAAATGATTGGGTTAGGAGAGGCTTACTGGGTTAGAGTGAAGCCACTGATCGAATTAAGTGGGTAGTGACTGGGTCACTGGGGGTGCGCCTTTGGGGTTAATCGTTTTGTCCCTGGTGAGCAGAGCTCTCTGCTTCCTGGTGCCCTGTACCGAGCTGCTTCCCTCTGCCACACTTCTCTGCTACTCGGTTCTGCCTCACCTCAGGCCCCAAGCCATGGAGTCGGCCGACCCGGCACTGAGACCCCTGAAACTGTAAGCCCCCAAATAAACTTGTCCTCCTCTACAATTGTTCTTTTTAGGTCTTCTGATCGCCCGCAATTAAAAAGCTGACTACATACTACCCCTCAAGTTAGACATATGTATGTCTTTCATGTATTTTGAATAAAGCTTTCGTTTAAATCTCCAGCATACCGTGCACAACCAAAAGTGCTGAAAACCTTTGAGAACCCACATCCCTTAGATTTTATTTTTCTGTTTTATCTTCCTTTTGCATAGTTAAAAGTGCTCGAAGGTGACAACAGGTTCTGGAGCCCCCACCTCTGGAAAAATCTATCTGATCACAAACATGTCATTTAACCACTTAATCCCACCTACAGACAGTTCCTCTTCTGCTGCCCCATCTTCTTTTCTTTGGGCAGGGAGGGTTAAACCCAGAGGTATTTTGCCACGGAGCCACATCCCTAGTCCTTCTGACTTTTTTAAATTTTAGGACCGGATCTCGCTAAATGGCTGAGATTGGCCTTGAACTTGCAATCCTCCTGCCTGAGCCTCTACGGCCACTGGAATTACTTACTGATGGAATCGACCACACCTGGCTATTTCCCTCCTCTTTATGAAGGACTTGTTTATATTTTCCCTTCTTCCTTCCCTCATCCCTTTTTAGAAGAGACTATGAGATTATTAAGGAATTGCTTTATAAATATTAAAAGCAAGCAGCTATCACGACTTTTGGAGATTCTATTTTCCTTTATGCTCTCTGGAATTGTAGCCAACGAACCTCTTTCTCCTAAAATTTTGTTTAACAAATATTTACAGCTGAGATTCACATGCAAGTTCACTCTGGGTAAGAAATGATACTGAAAAGTTGCAGATAACTTTTAAATTCTGCAACTTGATGATTCCGACTTGATTGACTTTCCTTTTTTCCCCTCGTTGAGTTAATCACATAATTACAAACTAGAAGATGATTTTATGCAAGAAAATTGTTCCACAAATTAGGTCACTGTCATTTATCATTACTATTTCTTCTCAAAACATATCAAATCTTACAATCTGTTAACACCCGCCTCGGAGTACAGCATTTTATTTCACTCAGATGAACATTATGAATATTTGCAAAGAAACTAATCAGGAAAAATAATTAAAAATTCATTGTAATGTACAGCCATGAATATCTGCAATGATCAAGTATAATGAAAAATGGTGGGTTTTTTTTTTGTTTTTTTTTTTTTTTTAAAGATGCTGGAAAAGAACAGCTTAAGTTGAGTTGAGGTCATGGCTATGTAACAAGCTGGGACTTACTTTTACCTTTACCTTAATTTTTACCTTTACCTGCATTTGCTGCGTCCCATCTTCATGCTTGGATGGGGAGAGAAGGGGCTTGATTAGGAATTGTTTCTTAGCTCCTCCTATCTGCTCCCGTCCCTCGACCTGTCCAACCCCATCAAGCACATAGACAGAGATGAGTGACAGCTGAGGGATAGGAACCAGACTGTCATTAAAACTGGAGACAGAATTCAGTGGAAGGAGGTAGGGCTGAGAATCTGGGTGCATCTGTTTCAGGAATCTTACGGGTTCCCCTACCCCACTGTTATAAACCAAGGGAAATGAATAACAAGCTTCTACTCTAATTATAGATGAGGAGCAATTGGTATTTTTGTAATTACGAGGCTCTAATCTTGCCAGACTAAGTCCCTACACAAGCAGAATCCCTCCGTAAAGCCACTAGACGGCATTTAAGGACACAGGATGACCGTACAGGAGGGCTGCACAAAGGCTGGGTGAATTCACAGGACGCCTGTGCAAACAGGGAGCACCCAGGTCACTGCCTCTCTGAGCTCCGTGCACCGCCAGACTCACCAGGTCCCCGGAAACATCCCTCCCAACACCCCGGTTTTGCAGAAAAGCAAACTAAAGGCAAGGAAAAGGTTTTTTTTTTTCTGGGTCAAACAGCTGTAAAGAGCAGTCTGTGCATATGTCTGTGGTTCCAATTCCCATCTCATCTGCCCTCTGCACAAAGCTGGGGACTCTTCAAGTCCAGATGCTACTTAGGGTTATTCTTTCCCAGTCTCTATAAATGTCATCTAATCAGATACCTGATTGGTAGGCTACACCAGATTAAGAGTTTTAAAAATGAAAACAGAGAATCCCTCTGAGAAATCCATGGTATCTCCTTCCTTGCACAAGCCTGCCTTACAGAAAATAGAGATTTCGTTCCCGTCTGCAATTTTTATTTTTACTATATGCATAAAAGACAAATGGGTTTGTCAGGCACCACAGCACATACCTATAATCCCAGCAATTTGGGAGGCTGAGGCAGGAGGATTGCGAGTTCAAATCCAGCCTCAGCAAAAGCGAGGCTCTAAGTCACTCAGTGAGACCCTGTCTCTAAATAAAATACAAAATAGGGCTGGGGATGTGGCTCAGAGGTTAATTCCCCCTGAGTTCAATCCATGAAATATAAAATAAAATAAAATAAATGGGTTAAAATTTACATACATACCCAGTGCATTACTATGGTGACTTTTGAAAATTGGTGAATAAAATTTCCTATTAATTGAAAGGGTTTCCTGGGCCTGGGAAGGAATATTTTATGTATAATCAGGATATAGTAATTAAGGGACATAGAAAAGTGGACATTTTATCAGAACAAAAAAAATTTCAGGAAAATATACACTTTAAAGAAAACAAGTTACATCGAAATGGTTATTTTAAAACCACTCTGAGGATAAACACATTTATGTGGTTACTGTCGATTAATAATGATAAAAAAAGCAACCTCAATAGGAGTAAAAATGAACAGGTAAGTTCCTGTTGTTAGTTAATAAATGCATGTCAGACAGAGACAAAAATATACATTAGCAGTTTAGCAAAAAAGAATACTTATTTCAACCCTCTGGGAGTTAATTTCTTTAAAAAGACCCCCAAATCAAAACTGTTTTAATATACCAAATAAATCATTCCTGCTTATTTCAAATCATAATAAAAATAAAATGCATGAAGCTTGCTGGCGATGCCCTAGATTGTATAATCCTACAAAAGACATTAACAGGGCTCTAAAAATCTAATTAAATTTTAGAGAGCTAGTAATGTTGCCATAAGGCTCATGTAAGCCATTATCTACATTAATAAAAATTAAATTCAGACTATCCTCATATCTGGACGATAATATACCTGGTTTCAAGGTCATTCCTATTTTCTTACTTAACGATATTTCTGTTCTAGCCTCATAAATAAAACTGATTCACCACGAAGGGGAAGACCAGATCCTTCCTCTCTCCTACACCTGAGGTCCTTCTTCCAGGCTGTGGAAAAGAGATGGAGGGGCGGAGCCCCCGCCAGGCCTGGCCCCTTTCTATCCTTCCTTACTGGCTCTTCGTACAAAAGGAGGGTCTCCGTATTTCCGTCTTGCCTTTTCTCCTTTTCTTCCTGGACCATTTGAGAGGTGGGCTCAGTCTGGTTCTGGACCTCTGCCTGGTGGGCAGAGAGGACAGTCTGCCTCTCTACTGGGATGACTGGTTCTTATTTTTTTTTTTTTTTTCAAATTTCATCATTAAAAAAATGGTTCTAATTATATAAGACAGCAGAATGCATTTTGACACGTTGGACACAAGTGGAACACAACTTCCCACTCCTCTCGTTGTACCTGGGGCAGGGTCACACAAGGAGTGTGATCATACATGTACATAGGGTAATAATGCCCGTCTCGTTTCACTGTCCTGCCTACCCCGCACCCACTCCCCTCTGCCCAATCCAAAGTTCCTTCATTCTTCCCTACCCTCCCCCCATTATGGATCAGCATCTGCATATCAGAGAAAACATGAGGCCTTTGTTTTTTTGGAATTGGCTTATTTCACTTAAAGCATGATATTCTTCAGATCCATGCATTTAGCTGCAAATGTTATCATTTCATTCTTCTTTAAGGCTGAGTGATATTCCATCGTGTGTATATACCACATTTTCTTTATCCATCCATCTCTTAAAGGGCACTGAAGTTGGTTCCACAGCTTAGCTATTGTGAATTGAGCTGCTATGAACACTAATGTGGCCATGTCACTGTAGTATGCTGATGTTAAGTCCTCTGGGTATAAACTAAGGAGTGGAGTAGCTGGGTCAAATGATGGTTTTCTGAGGAGTATTCATATTGCTTTCCAGAGTGGTTGTACCAATTTGCAACTCCTCCAGCAATGTATGAGTGAACCTTTTCCCAATGTTTATGAGCAGCTGATTTGACCACATCAGGTTGACGCTGCCTGGGGACAGGTTATCTTCAATTCAACCTGGTCGGGGACTTGGTTTCCAGCTACATTCACTAGCTCTGTTTTAGTATGGTGCCTGAACTTTGGAAATAATTTAGTCTCCTTTAAAACTCTTGAGTGACATCTGGCTCCTCGGCTACCTTTTCCAAAGGCAGGAACCTAGACAGGAGTCAAAATGTGAAAAAACAGAAGAACCTCAACCTTCAAGGAAACCCGCTGCCAAATGACCAGACCCACGTGGCAGGCAAACTTCCATTCTGAAGGGCCGTGTTAAGAGTCAACCTCAGAGGCTGAGGCAGGAGGATCGCGAGTTCAAAGCCAGCCTCAGCGATGGCGAGGCCCTAAGCAACTCAGTGAGACCCTGTCTCTAAATAAAATACAGAATAGGGCTGGGATGTGGCTCAGTGGTTAAAGTGCCCCTGAGTTCAATCCCCTACCCTCAAAAAAAGTAAGCCAACTTCTCCTCTTCCTCTTCTCACCCGCTTCCACCCGCCTGCCTGCTATCTTGACATAAGAAGAAAGTCAAAGCGAATCACAGAGGAAATACTTAGAAACAAACCTACTTCCCCCTTCTAAGTCAGTGTGTAAGAACATGGGTGTTTTCTTTTTCTCCTCCTGTTTCCTACCATCTACTTCGGTCTAGCCTGACATTCAGCTTAGATCTCAGCTAGCACTTTTTTCCTGTCTGCTTTCCTCTGAAGTCTTCTCTGCAGCTCATTCCAGATTTAATCCTCCCTAGAGGTTGCTCTTCCCATCCCTTGCTTGCTTTAAACAGTTTTATTGGTGTAGGATCTACATGCAAATCACGGCGCACGTCAAGGTACCCAGATCGACCAACTTGGAGACATGCGCACTCACGGGAGACCAAATTACTTCCAAAGTTCACTCTCGATCACCCTCAGGTGCTGCACCTCCAAACGTTTCCTTACGGCTCTTTCTTATTCATCTACTTATTTTTGCTTTGTTTCGTCAGCATGGTTAACAGGAGCCCCAACCTCTTAGCTAATCAAAGGGGCCCATTGCAGCGTGGCTGACTTTGGGCCCCGGGTGAGCAGATCTCCAGAACCCTGTCACCTTCCGCGGCTGCACATCTACACGCATTGAGCAGTGATGGCCCATTTCTGCTCCCTCCGCCTCCCATCCCGGCTCTACTTTTGCGGGTTTGGTTGTCATGGATACCCCACGTGAGTGAAAGCATTCTGTATTTGTCTACCTGAGTCGGCGTTAGTTCATTTAGCATAACGTCCTTCACCTGAAGGTCAATTTGTTTCCTCAAACAGGAGGGTTTCCTTTCCAGGGCTGAATAATATTCCACACCCCACAGAATTAAAAATGGAACTACCCTTTGACCCAACTATTCTCCTTATGGGTATCGATTCACCAGAACTGAAATTAGGATTTTGGACAAAGTACATGCATTTCTATGTTTATTGCAACAACTTTTCATAATGGCCCAAATCCAGAAACAACCCAAACAGCCCTGGATCGACAATGCTCTAACCTATTCTTGCCTGATGAAGATTTTTGAAAACGACTGTTTTCCTTTCTATTCTTTCTCCATCTTTGGAAACTGAGCTGCCCCAAACATCAACCTAATTGGGGAAAATGTGCAAACTTTGAGGTTTTCCTTATCTTCCTTTAATCTGTGACTCAGAGAGGTAACATGTGTTCTCTCAAAACTGTGAACTTTTGTTGGGAAGTGAAAATTAAAGTGGAAAAAAAAAAAAAAAAAAAAAAACCCAAGCAACAGGGGCTAAGTTGGAAATTTAGAGTAAAAACATCTGGAGCTAGAAAGTCTGCCTTTCACGTCTTCCTCCTGATGATTAAATAGCAGCTCGTATTTATATGTACTTCATCATTCAAATGGCGCCTTCCTGTACATTCTGACTCAATCTGCATACCAAACACAAACAGGACTCGGTCCCTCTCGGTTAACGGATGAGGACATCTGAGATGCCAGTCCAGCAGACTTCACAGAAGAGGTAGTATGTTCTTTACCTGGTCAGAGTTGGTGCTTAGTGGTATTTGTTAAGTGGATAATTATGACACAGCTGCCCCAACCATAGCAAATAGAAAATTGTGCTCCTTGCCGCATATGCATCCGGGAAACCATCAACCCTGGCCCCTGTGACTCTGTAAGAGATAGGGCTTGCTGGACACGGTGGCCCACGCCTGTAATTCCAGCAGCTCGGGAGGCTGAGGCAGGAGGACTGCCAGTTCAAAACCAGCCTCAGCCACTTAGTGAGGCCCTAAGCAACTTAGTGAGACCCTGTCTTTGAATAAAATATAAAAAGGGCTGGGGATGTGGCTCAGTGGTTAGGTGCCCCGGACTCAATCCCAGTATAAAAACAAAAACCAAAAAAAAAAAAAAAAAAAAGAGAGAGAAAGGGCTGTTTATTAAGAAGTTTGACATGTGACCCAGAGATGGTGTTTAACTTGGTTTCTATGTACAAAGAGGATCTTCTCAAGCTCATTTGAGTGCCTACAACATGCCACAGAAGCCCCGCCATCGTGCAGTCCTCTGCTTCTGACGTGATGCATGCAATACGGTCTGTTCGCTCAGATGCTGATCGCTGCTGAATGACAGCTCCGTTATCGTTCCAGACTTGAGATCCACCCTCATCCCCCGCAGAGACTCCACCTCACCGCCAGCCTCTGCCGCCTGTGCCCAGCTTGGCCGGGCGGGCTCCAGCCTATGCGATGTGGCACCTTTGATGGTCTTACTCTAATCCTACTCAGGAGCCCACCAAGCTTGATTCTGGGCAGGTTTTCAGGCTACATTCCCATCCAGGTGATTATTTGAGACCAAGTGTCCGGTGGTGGTTCAGGAGATTTGCTTCTGGGGTCCACACGTCTGCAACCAAGTCTTGTTGGCCTCTGTCAGGAGCAGAGTACTTTGCAGCAAGCACTTGCCTAACACTAAGCTTTTTCCCTTGTTCTTAAAATGAAGCCAACGATGGTACCTGCACTTGACTGAGCTCTTGAGGGACTGAGAGACAGAAAGCCAAGTACTTACTACAGGGCCCGAGAGGTCAGCACGCAACTTCACCCCCAAATATGTACTGGGTCTATAGGTACAGAATCCTCATATTGGAAACATAAATAGGCAGGTCGTATACCTTTCAGATTAAACAGTGTATCTGATGAGAGTGTCTTTCTCAAATTCTAGGTCTTATTATTATAGATAAATAAAAGAAAGCATTTTCTTTTGCGGATATAATAATTATAGGGACAGACCATGAAGAAACCTATAAAAATATACAACTTAAACGTTTAAAAATACACTAAAACGTTGGAAGTTAATCGAACACTGACTTTTTAGGCCATTTGAGGAATTACTTCTCCTGCTACATTGTTACAGACGTCATGATTAATAGAAAAATAATTACGATTTCTATATTGTAACACTCATTCTTAAAGACACTAGGTAATTGCAATGCACCACAATTTATGATTGGTAAGCAACAATTTGGCACACCAGACACGCCGGCAGGATTGACTGTATTCAGGGCTCTGTACTGGGCTCCTTTGATGTGGGGGGGGGTGGCACATGGCTACTAAATATACCTACGGACGACTAATACAGAAATAAATGCTCAGTAGAGTCACGTCATGTGTTGCCTGGGGACAAAAAGAAAGAATTATTATTCCAGAAGGCATTGCATGAAGGAAAGATGAGAAACGAAAACCTCCATGAGTCTCTTGAACTGTCAGGTACATTATGACATGTTTGGGGCCAACATAAGCAAAGGTGAAAAACTCTGGTCTTCATTTTGCACCCAATGAAGAGCCGTGGACACAATGCAGCCCTGTTCTAGAAATATTTGCATTCAGGAAATGAACTTTAGGAGCAGGAGATTAAAGATAGAGAGAAAAACCAGGAGATGTACGTGAGAATCCAGGAAATAAATTATGGGATCTGAAACTCAGCCTGTTCCAGTAGGGGTACAAGAAAGGGATCAAAGACGTGTTTCTTTTGTTGCGTTTGCAAACTTTTTCTTAGGGCTTACAGAATTCTCAACAACATAAAGTGGCTTCACTTTTTAAAAATGCCATTGCTATAATATTTTCAGACACAGAATAGCACAGAGCAATTACTTGGAAAGGCATGAGTGTACAGCTTTCTTACATTTATGTGAACAGATAACCATATATACTCATTCTTAGAATTAAGGCAATAATATCTCTATTGAACTGGGGTTCTGAGGGACAGAACTGGATAAGGCATTTGAAATACTTACGACAGGCTAGGTGTGGTGGCTCATGCCTATAATCCCAGGAATTTGGGAGGCTGAGGTAGGAGGATCACACTTGTGAGGCTAGCCTCAGCAAAAAAGAAAAACAAAAGGGCTGGGGGTGTTGTTTGTGGTTTAGTCACAATTTCTGTCCTCCCCCTTATAAATAGAGATTTAAAATTTTCAATACATGTAATACTTATAAAAAGAGACCAACATGAGTAGTCAATAACTTCACTAAAAATGTGGACTGAGTATATGTGTGTGTACATATATATATTATATATATATATATTATTGAATATATATGAACTTGCAGATGAAACACAAACGTGAGGATTCAAACACAGAAAAGAAAGGTTATCATCATCCCTGTTTAGGGATCATTATTGTGGGCCAGAGAGAAATAAGGGCCTTTGACAGCAGGAGCGTAAATTCTCCTGTTTATTGTCTGTTCTTGCCAGACAGCCCAGCTTGGAAGCCAGAGCGGAAGTTTTCTTTCCAGGGCTTGACCCTGTACCGTGTGCTAAGTGGCCCTTGCAGGAAAATCACTTTTTTGTTTGAGGGGCTGAATATGGAACTCGGGGCTGCAGGCAAACACTTCACCTAAGCCCCCTCCCGGCCTCCCGCTCAGCATTTCTGAGACAAACGAGCTGCCCAGGACTCTGCTCAGGGTAAAAGCATCATTAGCACCTGCCATGATTTAATTGCACCTGGCATTATTTTTAGTGTCTTCTGAGCCTCCTCGTAAATGAAACAGCCGCAGTGACTCACTCCAACTGCAATTACGCCTAAGCCCCAGAGAATAGAAAAAGACACTGCGTCTGGTCAGCTCGGCAGTGAAGAGCAGCCCTTGAAGCCACACTGCCTAGAATTGAATCCCAGTTCCGTGTCCATCTAGGTAAGCTGGGGCAAGTTAGTTGCGTTTCTTGTCTAAATTTTCTCTTTTGCCAAAGGAGGTAACAAGTACCTGTCATATACATATAATTCATACATATTTTTTTGGCAGGGGGCTTACCAAGGATTGAACTCAGGGGCACTCAACCCCTGAGCCATATCCCCAGCCCTATATCATATTTTATTGAGAGACAGGGTCTCACTGAGTTGCTCCGGGCCTCGCTAAGTTGCTGAGGCTGGCTTTGAACTCTCGATCCTCCTGCCTCAGCCTCCCGGGTCGCTGGGATTACAGGCGTGTCCCACCGCACCTGGCAGTTCCTTACATCTTAAGCATTAAATAATTCTTAGTTACTCCTGTTGTTATCATTATCATCATAGTTTCATGTATGATTTGGGGGCAAGTCAAAGATAATATCGTAACCAGTTATTGTCGGTGAGCAAGAAACACAGGAAGATTTCAGGTGTGCTGGTCTCTGTTTTTCTGGTTATTTTTTGGTTTTGTTTTCATTTGTCCTTTAGATATACATAGCCGGAGAGTGTATTTGGACATATCATACATACGTGGAGTACTACTGATTCTAACGAGGATCCGTCTTGAGGTCTGGGGATCAAACCCGAGGCTTCACACAGGCTAAGCACAGTCTCTGAAGCCAGCCCCACCCAGCCTTTGCAACCTCCATTACATTTTTTCCTTAACTGCCAAGGCCTGGCAGACACACTATCGACCATAATTGGAGACGTGGGGGATAGAAATAGAGCCTTAGAGAAGATTGGCTCTGCTTTTCAGAGACATGAAGCTTTGAAGGCAAAAGACGGCCAACACCTCTGATAAGGAACAAGGTGGGCATCGAAAGCCACGTTAAGGCACAAGGAAGCGGCTCAGGATGTGTCCCCAGATTCTGTGGAACAGGCCTACATCTCTGATCAACTTTTTATGAACAGGCAGCCTCTGTTTAGCCCATTGACGTCTCTGAATTTCACGAATGCAATACTTAACAGCAGCGTCCCCAGGGCTGGACCAGAGTGTCCTGTCCTCCTGAGTCCTGGGGCCCTGGTGTCCGTTCCACAGTGACCCCTCCTTTATAAAGTGATGCTAATATCAGCTACATAACGTGGGTTGTGATGATACCGAATGAATCCACGGAGATAAATACCCTGCAATTGCTGCTTGGCGACAGAAAACAGATGCTCGTCAGAGTGAACAAATGGGCAAACCCCCCCGCCCCGACAGGATCAGGCCCATGAGCCAAATTTCTGAGAGTGGCTTTTTGGGGGTTTTCTCACAGAGCTCTGCAGTCATGGTCTGCCTCACCTTCATTCCGGAACCACGGGGACAGGGAGAATTCACCCTGCCTCAAATCAGGTGCTGAAGACTCCCAGGACTTAAGGTCTGGACTCGGAATCTGCAGGCTGGGGTTTGAGTTGCAAAGTTAGCACATTTTTTAAACGAGTGGCACACGCCTGTAATCCCAGCAGCTCGGGAGGCTGAGGCAGGAGGATTGCGAGTTCAAAGCCAGCCTCAACCACTTAGGGAGGCCCTAAGCAACTCAGTGAGACCCTGTCTCTAAATAAAACACAAAATAGGGCTGGGGTTGTGACTTTACTCAGTCAAGTGACACTGAGTTCAATCCCAGGTACCCCCGAAGAAACAAGCTATCATGTTTTTGCCTTTTAACATCCGTCTCTTTAACAAGAGACAAAACAGTCACTTCTGAGCTCAGGTGTTCATCTGCTAAATACTGTGAATGTGTTTTGCTATTGGCACTGCTTTTCCCCCTAACTCTTCCTGGCTCATCAACTTGTCCCAGTTTTCTAATGTGCAACCCTTGCAAATAAGAGAAATCAGAAAGGGAAAGAAAGAGCCGAGGGAGATTGCATTTCTTTGCTGAGGCCGCTAAGATAGATTTCACCTGGCTCTCTGCTGCTGCAGAGAACAGCTTCCTCAACCTGCCTGCCTGCTTCAAGGCCTACAGAGCACTGTCCTTTCCAGAGAGGAAAACAAATGACCAGAGACTCACCCCACAAGCTGCTGATCACATGCAGTAAAACACAGCTGGCGGGACTCAGCCAGCATTGGACCCCAGTCAACGCGGTGTGTTTATTTACAGCAGGAGGCCTTTCACCCCAGAGAGACAAGCTCCCTGTCCGGTTATGCGCTCCTGGCCCAGCCAGGGACTGGGTAGGAAGGGACCTCGGGGTGACGCACTAGAAGGTGAGCGCCTACGGACTGGGCGTGAGAGGGCTCAGGGAGGTAAGGAGAAAATAAGGCATGAATACAACCAGGCCTCTGAGAGAGAAGCCAGCTGAACAGGACAGCAACAGGTTTCTCCGAAACTCTGGAGGCTATGGGGGAGCAAAACAGATTCTACATTAACGTCACACTTGTTGATCTGTGTGACAGAATGGCAGGGCTCCTTGGAACATATGGATTGCAGTCCAGTTGGGTCGAGCAAGAAAATGGGACTGTGTCCCAGCAAAGAGAAACGACCTTCTCTCCAGGAGGTGAAGATACCCAGGACAAAGAACTTCCGCTGACAAAACCATCTCCCTGGATCTCAGCAAGCGCTCCCCTTCAGTACCGTCTCCCCAAGGTCACAGGGCATTGGGAGGTTCATCTGTGTAAGCAGAGTTGACGGATTAGGGAATTAAGGATTTAAGAACCCAACCAAAATGAGAACAGGAAATAAAATTTTCCTTTGTTAGCTGGCTGCCGTGGTGCACACCCTGTAAGGCCAGTGACTCTGGAGGTTGAGGCAGGAGGATCACAAGTTTGAGGCCAGCCTCAGCAACCTTAAGGAGACCATGACCCAAATTAAAAAAATAAAATAAAAGGGCCGGGGGTATAGCTCAGTGTTAAAGTGCATGGGGTTCAATCCCCAGTATGTTTTTTTTTTTTTTTTTTTTTTTTTTTGGAATGGGGTCTCTCCAAGTTGTTGAGAGTCTGGCTAAGTTGCTGAGGCTGGCTTTGAACTTGCGATCCTCCTGCCTCAGCCTCTGGAGTTGCTGGGATTACAGGCATGTGCCAAAATCCAATTTTTTTTTTTTTTCTTATTCATTCATTTATCCATCTAGAGAACAGAGAACTACATATCTCCTATGTGGAAGACTTTCTGCTGGGTGCCGCACAAGGTGGAAGAAGGAGAATCCAATCACTGCCTTCCAGGATCATTCAACTCAGTCGAAGGAGATGCACACAATTATCATAGGCTACTCCAACGTCTGTACAGAGTCTTAAACTATAATGAAGAGCATCCCTGAGAGTCAGAAGATGAAGAAAGTGAGGACAGACGGATTTTGAACCTACAATCAAATAGGCTACGCACCATATAATGGCAAGAAAAAGAAGCTGACTTCAGGACAAACAGGATCAAGGAACAGAAGTTACATGCTGGTACTGGAGTCACGCAAAGAGAAATGTGAGGATTATTTAGTCATGACAAGTAGTCACAAAGAATCCAGCAGTCACATCTGAATTTTCTTTCAGCTTTGGTTGGAAAATCTATGCTAACGTTTAGAGATAGCTCAAGTAAAGAAAATGACAAGACCATAAGAAAACACCTCCCACTTATCTATATAAAAGAAAATTTGAGGCATCCAAACATTGATCTCTTTGGACCAAAATAGTCTGCAGATTTAAATATCACCTTAAAAAGAGGATTATGAAGTTAACATTCATATTATGCAATCAAGGACTACAGCATCCTCAATTTCACCTCTGTGTTCCAGATTTATCAAGAATTGCAAAAGAGCGGGCGTCTGTCTGTTTTGGGGGGCTAGCACAGGCATCCCCTTAGTAGAGAGGAAACCCCTAGGACACCCATATAGTCCTCTGACCAAAACCAAGACCACGCACAGATCCTGGCTCCGCGATGCCGCTCTGGTTATGTTAATAGTTTATGCACGCCGTCATCTGGGGAGAGCTGCTCTGCGCCTCTGACCCCTGTGCCCAGGCATCTGGCTTAGCCTGATCCGTGGGGATTAGCGATCAGATGGAAACGCAAGGCAGCTTACGTGCACCCTCCATCACCCGCAAGCTGTCAAGCCAATCAGATGCTTGTTTTCTAACCCAGCACAGGACACGCCGTGCGTGGGACACAGGAGACCCCTGTCCTCTGCATCTCATAACGACAGACTTACTTTGGTCCATACCCAAGAGCAGCAGGGTCAGCCCTGACACTGAGAAGCAAAGCAGAAACTCTGCTTCCAATAAAATCACTCCAAAGACGTGGCAGGGGATGGGTCCATCTTTGGGACCAACCCCCCACATTGATCTACCCAATATTTAGTAAATGAGAGGTTGCCATGGTGACCAGGCTCACGTGGCAGACACGGTCCAACGTGAGGGACAGGATAAACCCCTGCCATGAATTCCTGAGGAAGGAGACAAAAATCTGCACTTGGAATGCGCGTCAGCCAGGCTCCTTGTGATCCAATTTCTGTGAGTGTCCAGAATCTCCATCTCCCCCTGTTATGGGTGGAGGTGAGGTGTCCCCCAGAAGCTCACGGTGAGACCATGCAGGAAGGTTCAGAGGAGAAATGATTGGGTTGGGAGAGTCTTAACCCAATCAGTGGATTGATCCCTGATGGGATTGACTGAAGTGGTAGGTGTGGCTGGAGGAGGTGGGAATGGGGCGTGGCTTTGGGGTATATATTTGCATCTGGAGAGTGGAGTCTCTCTCTCTGCTTCCTGATGATGTGAGCTGCTTCCCTCTGCCACGCTCTTCCGCCATGATGTCCAGCCTCACCTGGAGCCCCAAAGAATGGAGCCAGCCTTCTATGGACTGAGACCTCTGAAACCGTGAGCCCTCGAATCAACCTTTCCTCCTCTACGATTGTGCTGGTCAGATCATTCAGTCACAGCAGCGAAAAAGCTGACCAAGACACCCCTTCCCCCTTCGCCACCCCCTAGGTACCCTGCCTGCCTCTCTCCACTTCCTCTTGGGTGGCTCCTTCTCTCTTGCCTCCTGTCTCCCCAGGAACGCTCCTGTCACCCTTCTTGACTCCACAGCTCTCCTCAGAGAGGCCTCTTCTCACCAACCATGTCCTGGAGGCCAACATCTGTCCCCCAAGGCCCTGGGGATGGCGCCCCAGGCCTTGAGCACGCTACACCTGTGCTCCGCTGCTGAGCCATGCCCCAGACTCTCTGATTTTCTCCTGCTTCATATTATCTCCACAGCCTTTCCCATCAGCTGCCGTGGGGATGCACAGCACTGATGTTTCACAGCTGCTAGAATCTGATCTTTGCAGGGTGGTTTTATCCTTTTTATGCAGAGGATTTCACTGAAGGAATGGGGGTCTGACTGAAACGACATTCGAAAAATACTTAGAAAAATTTGAAAGGAGCATGTAAATATCTAGAAAATGATGTCACTATCAAGGAAAAAAAATCCTATAGGATTATAAAATGAGGTGGTAACTATTCTGGAAGATGCTACAACAGGGTTTTCTGAGAAAAAGATAATTTGAACTTAATTGCACTTATGGGTTTATCAGAATAACTGTGTAATCAATTTACTTATTCCTAGTGTACAGAAACAATGAGAAATAATACGAACCAAAAAGAATGGAATTGACCTAAACACACATTAAGTTGGTTAGTGAAATTCAAATTGTTTAACTAGCTGGGTGTGGTGGCACACGCCAGTAATCCCAGCAGCTCAGGAGGCTGAGGTAGGAGGATTGCAAGTTCAAAGCCAGCCTCCTTAGGGAGGCCCTAAGCAACTTAAGGACCCTTTCTCTAAATAGAAAATAAATAAATAAAGAGGGCCGGGGTGTGGCTCAGTGTTTAAGTGCCCCTGGGTTCAATCCCTAGTAAGATAAGAAAACAAAACTGTTTAACTAAATGAACAGAAAAAGAGAAATGGAGCCCGTCCACAGGATGTGTGGTCACTGCTTTCCACCCCTTTTCCAGATGGACTGGCCTAGGCTCTGGATTCCAGGTCCACCAGCAGGTCAAGGGCAGACCTGGCCTAGGCCAGATGGTTAGGTGGCCCTGGAAATGCAGATTTAAAAGCTGAACTTCATCCTTGAACATGGAAATGATTCTGACCGAATCTCAAAGTGGCCTTCTGTCTTGGGGCCCAGTCATGATTTTTGATGATTGGTCGTCTCTGCTAGAAAAAAAGCTTAATTAACACGGACGCTTGAAGCCGTGGTCAGACCCTTTGGAAAGAATGCCAAGGTGCAGGCGGAAGGGCAGTTGGAAGCAAAGGCTGGTAGGTAAAAAGGAGGGGGGAGTCAGAACAGAGCGGGAAGAAACGCACCTGTCCGCAAGGGACCAGCGCTGCCTGAGAAGTGGGACCCGGGCTTCGTTCCCTGCTCCGTGCTGGACGGGTCACCAGGAACCAGAAGGGAGCCAATTCATCAAGGATATAGGAGGGACAGGTTTATCAACGCGATGTTTTTTTTTTTTTTCCTGGGATCTTCCTGGAAAGTTGTGCCCGTCTTCCAGAAGCCTCCTCAGTAAAGTATTTGTCAGGAATAAGCTATGAATTTTCTGCAAACAAAATCTCCCCAGTCAATTATCAAAAAGGACCCAATGGTCTTTTCCTCCTCCAACACACGTCATCAGAGACAAAGTGCAGACATCCCGCTGGGAATAAAACTTAGTAAAGGGCCACCTCGTTTGCCAGTTCAGAGTGCCTGCTAACTTAGGGTTCCCAACAGCTACCTCCAATGCCAGCTGGAACTCAGACCCGGGCTCAAACCTGGTCCAGAAATAGTAGCAGTGCACGTTTTTCCATTTGGATGTCACTGTTTAAACTATCCAGGGATTTAAGGTCCATGTAATTGAATGAAAGTCCTAAATTACAATGTGTTCCCCTTCTAAGTCAGATTGACAAGGCTCCTGACAGAAGACTTTCTATGTGAGAGGAAAAGGTAAATGATAAGATTATGATAATTCAATACTTCAGCCGTGGAAGATGAAAGAAAGAAAACAGGGGGTTGTATAATTTTGCTTCTGTTCAAAGAAATCTGGAAATCCAGAAGGAGACTTTGTAGATCGGTAATTCTCAGTATTAGCTAAGACCCGATTCCCCTCATCTCAGACACACAATCAGGAAAGGAGGGAAGGAAGGAAGGAAGGAAGGAAGGAGGGAAGGAAGGAAGGAAGGAAGGAAGGAAGGAAGGAAGGAAGGAAGGAAGGAAGGAAGGAAGAAAGGAAGGAAGGAAGGAAGGAAGGAAGGAAGGAAGGAAGGGGTCACTGAGTCACAGGAACTGTACATTTTCACAAGCAGCTGTGACTTAAGTTTATATTAAATTCCTATATAAGGGAAATTACTTCAACATGTATTTTAATTATAAATAGACCTTCTTTCATGCCTTGATCAATTCCCTATAGCTCTTTAAACAGCATTTAAATATTTGTTATATAATCTTCGTTGCTGAAAAGAGGACCAAAGCAAGAGAAGAGGAAAGTAAGATGTTAGTAAGGGCCCATTTTAAAGGCATGTCAATCAGAAATGAATATAAAGAATTTTTTGGCAAAGCACGTTTTTATAGAGTGTTTATTTCAGCCAACACTCACCTGCAGCCAGGTTTTTTTTTTTTGAGCATACAGTCCCTGCTCTTACACACTTGCTGATTGTTTCTCAAGGGCTGCGCTGTCCCCGGCTGCCTCCCGAAGTTGCCAAGGACCCTGAACCAAACCTGATGGAGAAGATCTGGACGGAGGGCTCCCAAGCCCCTTCTTAGGGACCATTACTAACAATGAGCCACACCGCAGGCGACGTAATCCTGGCTCCCTGCACCTGCAGAAACCAGACATGCTACAGCCAAATCCACGGCAGGAATCCAAATTAAATCTGAACTGAAAAGCTAGTCTAATACCTTGTTTATTACCTGCTACTCTGCAGAAGAGAATACGTTGAAGAAGAGGCCCCCAAAGGTTATACTTTATCACCTGTTTGTTAGAATATTTCCTCGTAAAGGAGAGTCCCTTTTGGGGAAAGATAATATTGGGAAATATAATCTTTTTTCTCATGGGCCCCACAGAAATCAGAGCTGATTCAATCAGATCTCACAGACTTGGGAGGCTTAAATAAGAAGATTCCTTTCTTGAAAATGTGACTTTTTGAAACACACACACACACACACACACACACACACACACACGCACTTCCACATTAGCACATACCATATTTCTCTCCTTTCAATGATGGGATTCTTGGGATCTGCCCTGAATTTATCCCAATGATCTTCCTTCTTTTACTGAGCAATTACAAGATGCAAAGCACAGCAATTAATTCCATTCATTGTCTTCCCGTGTCACACTTGATAAATGAGTGGCAGATGACCCAAGCGGAATGAATGGTCGATACCACAGATCATAAGGCACAGTTCTAGTACCAAACCAAAGGAGGTGAAGGGACTGTGCTTGACTGGCTGTCAAGTGAATATTTGATCGGCAATTACAAAAAAGAAAAAAAAATAGGACTTTGGGTTCTAAGGCAGACAGACATCCAATCATTCCAACGCACCTCTGTATTCTGAAATCCACTCGTAGGTACTGCAACCGGGACTCTCACTACCACCTGCTCCAACTTAACTCCATCGTATCCAACGTGAACCCAGGGACTGGAACACTTGAGAGTTACGACTAATCTGCAGATGTCCTGCTCTTGGTACGCATCGAGGTTGTATGTAATTAAACGAAGACACACAACGAGATGCAATCTTACTCCGGAATTTAAAGGCAGGGGTGTAACTCTCAAGTGCTATCAGGCATGGTGAGATTCTATCCTTCATGAAGGACGTTGGGCAACAGGGAGCTGCAAGGGACCCGGACAGTGGGCAAGTCACATCTCTGCAAATGTAATATTTGTAGAGAGAAAAGAAAACTGCTTTTCTGGGTTTGTACAATCGGCATGCACGGCTTGTGGCTTCCTTAATCTCATTTACTGATTGCTAGAGGCAGCAGTGAGCAGGGCAGTTGACGCTCCTAACGCTAAAACTAAAAAAAAAAAAAAAAAAAAAAAAAAAAAAATTTACATCTATAAAGATTGTTTTCAAAAGGGCGATGCTTTGAAAACAGGTTGTTGAAGTAAAGAGCTAGTGAACTTGGCTGCCTGGCGCTTTCAGCTGAGCTGAGCGCCTCGGGCACTGGACATGGCGGGATGGTGACTAGATAAGAGCTGGCTTCTGTGTCTGCCTGGTGGTTCTTGTCCAGGGTGCCACCGTCTTCCTCCTCGGGTCTGGAACATGTCACACACGTGCTTCCTGGCCCCACTCCCTGCTCAGCAGCCTGGCGAAGCCCAAGAACCTCCACGTCGATGGAGCCATCAGATGATGTGGCACTTCCTGCTCTAGAGCCCACTCTTCCAGAACTCGAATGTCCAAATGCTCCATCGGAGGGTCTGTCGCTTGACAGAAACCTCTTAGTATCAGTATGCAGAGTCCCACTCTCCTCCCGGAAATTTCAAGTAAGCCTTAAAGGTACACAGCTGGAAGAAACATCCCAGGTCACTTAGGGATGGTGGTCTAGGGATAGCGTGACCACTATCACACTCTACCCTGGATCGTCCCAATGTACACTCGCTGACTCAGTGTCCCATCTGGCTGGTGGCTTTCCTCTAAAAGGTGGGTTTGAAGACACCACTGTGTCCTCTCTGTGAACCGCAAATTGAGAAGCTTCCTCGAATCAGCACATCGCCGCTGTCTGCATGCTGTCTCTCAAACATCCAGCCCCGCTGAGAACAGGCTGCAGATCTGGGTCTACATTCTGAGCCCGCCAAAGCGTCCCTCCTCCACCGGTCAATGGCTGACCACTGGACTTCTGCTGAGCAGCATTCTGAAATCTATGTAATTGACTGCAGGGAGTCCTCATTTTCTGCTCATGATTTCCCATTGGGCAAAAAAATAGAAAATAAAATAAATAAAATAAAAAGGTATTTGTACCTGCCACCGAATATATAAACCTACAGAAACATCAATGAGAAAATAAACGAATAAATGACATTTTAAGATAAAAGAATGTCTTGCCAATTTTGCATCTCCAGACACCTTTCAAGAAATGGTGGAAGAAATACAGGGTGAAAGAAAGCAAGCAGCTAAGAAAGGGGAGAAAGTATTTGACCTTGTGAAGGTCCATATAAAAATAACTGCAAAGGAAGAAAATTGGTAAATAGAATGTAAGGGAGGCAAAATAAATTCTGGGGTCAGGCAAGCCAGCAGAGGCTGAAAGTATCGTAAAGGGCCAATACTGATGCTGGAAATCCATCTAGCGACACTCAGAGACGGAGGCAGAAAAGACCCCCGTGAATGCTGGCTTGTTCCCACCAGAAGATGAAGCCTGAGTGACTTCCAGACACAGAAGCCAGCCCCACCCAGCTCCCCAGGGTCCCGCTGCCTCGCAGATAGAAATCACAGGAATCAGCAGCGATGCTGGCCATCAGGCTTCATGCTTCCACCTGGCTCATCATCGAAAAGATGATGGTTTCCATTTTGAAAAAGGCTTCAGATCCCAAACCATTTGTCTTTTTTTGATGCTGGGTGTTGAACCCAGGGGCGCGGAACCACTGAGCCACATCCCCAGCCCTTCTTATTTTTAAGCTTGAGACAGGGTCTCACTGAGTTGCTCAGGGCTTTGCTATGTTGCTGAGGCTGCCTTTGAACTCACGATCCTCCTACTTCAGCCTCCCAAGCTGCTGGGATTTCAGCGTGTGCCACCGTGCCTGGCCAAGGACATGGTGCTTCTATCTAATCCTTGGAGAGGATTAGAGGATATCTATATTTTCGTCAATACAGGGATGATCCTTGTGCCTCTGAAAACATTTCAAAACTTTTTCTGTTAAAGTTTAGCTCTTTTTTAAGTGGCTAGCCCTCTGGAGATAAACACATGGATTCAGACATCAGAGAGTTGACTGTTGGCGGCAATGTGTTTTAAAACTCTCAATATGAAGAGCTTTACCTAAAATGCCCAGTTATGGCAATGAAAAGCTATTCATCATCAGACTTTGTAAAAGGGACTTAGAATAACTGGGTCTTTTAATAGATGTTATTTTATTATACAGTATTTTATTTTAAGGAATCTTAATGGAGTAGATTTTCTTTTTGTGGGTTTCTTTTTGGAATTTTTGCTTCTAAGACATACAGTTGTTGATATATAGCTCATTTTTCTTAGGCTCAAATGACTTTCAAGAGGGGGGAGAAACCAAGAAATTGTTTTGCTATTGGTGCTGCTTCTTCCCTAATTCTTCCTGGTTTATCAACATACCCCAGTTTTCTAAAGCATGGCCCTCACAAATAAGAAAAATTAGGGGATAAAAAAAGCAAAGGAAGATTGCATTTCTTTGCTTAGGCAATTTTACTTAGACAGATTTTACTCGGCTCTCTGATGCTGCAGAAAACAGCTAATTGTCAACTAGGCTGGATTCTCAGAGTCTCCCGTTTTCTCCCCAGAACTGAGGCTGAGGAATAATCCATAGTTCTTAGATGTGTCCAAGGACTTGGGCAATGAACAGGTTCCAATGACAAAATAATGGGCAGAAAGCAGAGGAAAAGCCCAAGACGCTCACCAGATAACATAATCTGTCTCGAACTCTGTGCACAGGAAGCAAACATTTTACCTCGACCAACTGGAGCATTTGCATAGATAACCTTCCTTCACGTAAAGTAGAAAGGAGGTAAAAATAAATATTGCCAACACTTTGTACTACTACAGGATTAAAAACGCAATTTAAGCCTGGCCTGCTGGCGCACACCTGTAATCCCAGTGGCTCCAGAGGCCGAGGTAGGAGGATCACAAATTCAAGGTCAGCCTCAGCAAGTAAGGGAGGACCTAAGCAACTTAGCAACAACCTGTCTCAAAATTTAAAAATAAATAAATAAACAAAATTAGGAAATTAAAAGGGCCGGGGATGTGGCTCAGTCATTAAGTGCCCCTGGGTCCAGTTCCCAGTACAAAAAGAAAAAAAGCAATTTAACATGATGACCTTAAACCTGGTTCTAATCCACCACTTCCTACTTCAACAAAGACCTAAAAAAAATCATCTAGACAATTCCAAAAGGAAAAGAAGAATAGTTCTAAGAAACAGTCTCAGTTTAACATACACAATTTATTTATGATCTGCTAGTTTATAATCGTGTCTACTTACGGAAAGGGGAAAAATATATGAAGGAGCTTAAATTAAGACATATGAGACATTAAACCAGAGAAAGTTTTATTATCTTACTGAATCTTCCAAGAATTACTTTCCACTGGTTTCTGGTGTGATTTTGGGCCAGGGGGATTGGAAAAATATTCGTGATCTCAGAACTTTGATGAGGATGTTAACTGCAAAACAGAATGACTTTAAGTCTGGAAGCTACCATACATATATCAATATATATGTGTGTGTATATATATCATAATAAAACCTTTCAAAAACTCTAAGAAAATACTATGATAACATCTTTCCCCTGAATAGAAATGATATTTCCAGTCTCACCTGAATATGAAGGTCCTGCCTTAGGAATCTAATCAGAAGCATCTCCTCCTCCTCCTCCTCCTATCCCACTGGCCACCAGTTAGGGTTTAGTTGTGAGGTGTTCCCCAAAAGCTCATGTTTGAGAAAATGCAAGGTTTGGAGGTGAAATGATTGGGTTATGAGAACCTGAACTGAATCAGTCTATTAATCAATTGATTCTGACTGACGGGGTGGTCACTGAGGGTAGGGAAGGTGTGTAGGAGGAGGTGGTCCCTGGGGGGGGTTCCCTTGGGGTTTCTATCCATCCCTGGTGAGCAGAGCTCTCTCTGCTTCCTGGTTGCCATGTCCTGAGCTGCTTTCCTCCATCCCTCCCGTCCACCATGATGTTCTGCCTCACCTTGGGCCCAGAGTTCTGGAGTAGACCAACCATGGACTGAACCTCGGAAACTGTGAACCAAAATAAACTTTTCCTTCTCTAATCCTCCTCCTTTTCAGGTCTTGGGGTCACAGCAACGAAGCTGACTGAAACACCACCTCTGCCATCTTGTTCAGTGATCCCCGTGAGAGATTCTTATAACTCTTGCTTATGTACTTCCTGTGGATATTTGGAGCAATTAAGGCCTAGAAACCGTGTTTTATTTAATCTGTGAATTCATAGTCCTGCACCGAACTGCTGCCTGGCTCAAAATAGGCATGCACTCAATAAAACACTGGTTGAATGAATAATTGTTGAAATAGTCAGCTCAAAATACTGGTCAAAGGAAGCAGTAATAATTGGCTCTAGCCACATACAGCTCTCTCGAAGCAATTGCATTCAGTTCAATTCAAACTAATTCAATTCAACCTGACTCAATAGACATTTACTAAGGGGCTAGCTAGCCTTGGCCTGTAATAGAGATATAAATGGTTTTTTGACCTGCATTGTCTCTTCAATGGCTTTGTCAATAAAGGCATAGCTTAGGTGGACAAGCAGAAATTAATTACAAGGCAGAGGAAATAGGGCTTTTGTGCAAAGAAAATAAGAGTAAATAGATACAGTTGAATTTCTTAAAGATTGTATATAAGCATATGATTATGTAGTTTTCTTTTTCTAGAACCTTTATTGTCAGGCTTTATTAAGAGGGAAGTTAGCTGCACATAATGTGCTTTTTCCCAACTGTATCCATAATACGTAGAGTATAGCACCAGTGTTCCTTGGAAGAGCTGAGAAACTGGCCCACCATTTTTTGTGTTCTGGGGTAGAGATGAGGAACCCTGGTTGAGGCAGGTTGCCAGGGACTCTGTTACAGATTTATGAAGCTGTATATTGTGTGTACGGTTTTCAGAATCCATCTTGCTTAACTGGTAACTGACTGACAGCATTAACAGTGTATACTAGTACACACAGCCACGGAGATCAATCAGGAGGTCCACTTTTCTGCCAAGCTCTTTGACTTAAATTATTTGGCTAACTGGTGCGACTCTCACCTCACACACGTTGGAAAGGCAGAAGAACAGATTTCATGGGGGACGGTGGGAGAAAAGTTCTTCCTTGAGGTTCTAGAGAGAGTTATCTTCCTCTGCCTTGGGGTTTTAAGAAAACTCCATATAAAATACTGCCTGCTTTCGAAGCTTCCTATTGCCAAGATTTCTTGAGAGTAAAGAGGACTTGCATTTAGGACATGAAGGGGCATGAACTAAAAGCAGACAGCGGGAGAACAGCAGTATTCCAAATATATTCAGGTCAGAGGAAATGGACAATAGGCCTTTGGGACCATGGAGAACAAAGAGCAACAACAAAATCAACAATTAGGTACTACGGATGCAGAACATCAGCTGCCGCTCCAGAGCATGCTAAACTGTGCAGGCAACAGGGGAAATGGTTTGGTTAGATCACCTTTAGGGTTTCTTCCATACCTGGGAGGCCACAATCCTAAGACAGATGGCCAGCCCTAGAAATTGGAAAGCAAACTCATCTTTCCCCATCTTGTGAAGGACTATGCCTTCAGTAGGTCCCTGTACCCCCAAAGGGCTGCACCACCCTGGGGTGAGGACCCTGGCTCTATTGAAGTTGTTCTCCATCCACAGGTACCTTGTTCAAGTCCCAGAATATTCCAAGTTCCTTCCCAGCTCAAGACTTATGCACCTGTGCTTCTCTCCCGCTCTCTGCCCTTGGCTGTCTGTGACATGAAGGTTCAGCACCTCCTCAGAGAAACCTTCCCTGAACATACAACTCAGAGAGACCTCCATTCCCTAACTCGGCTGCCCAGCCATTTCAATCCTGCATAAACCAGTTTGTGATCACTAATTCTGCGTCCTACAACAGCACGGGCATTTATAGGTTAAGGACTAGATCTGCTTCCCCAACATCTGCCACAAAGTGTTCCATAAATATTTAATTGGATACATGAATTCATAATCACATGGATTCAAGGGTGGAAGACAGAGAGACTGGAGAGTAAGAGTCAGTTGGGATGAAGTCTGGGTGCAGCCCAGCAAAAGCACATGCTCAGTTACCCAAATAGCGCTCGGAATGGCGTGCTCAAGTTCCACCGGGCTGGGTCTGTGTGAGTGAATCAGAAATGAGCGAAGGAAGAGATAATGCAGGTGAAATCAGCTGGCTCATTGTTCACGAAGTGAGACGTACAGCAACTGATCCTTCTGGATGGTTCCAGATTTGCCGAGCATTACAGGTTATCGGCAGCCAATCGGATGCAGAAGATACAACGATCTATGTATTAAGATGTCCACTCACTCAGATCTATGCAACATGACTGTTATTCACACAACCCTCTGACCGGGGCTGCCATTGTTTTGATTTCATAAATAACCTCCTGCTTCACCTGGCCCGACGCAGGCTTCAAAGATAGATGGGAAAATAAATGCCTTCTTCAGGAAAATGTGGCTGACCACACCATTAGAAAATTTTTCTGATTCTTTCTACTTTTTCCACATAATAGAATGAACTGATATGCATGTGTAATTTCTAGTAGGATCTATGTCCCTGAGCTCAGAGTCAGTATGTCTCTTTGCTCTCTCTTGCACCCCCAGTGACAAACACAGTGACTGACACATAGTATGTGTTCAATAAATACAAGATGGTTGGGCTTCATGATGGTTCCTTCCACCGGTACATGGAACTTTTTTTTTTTAAGTCAATTGCATATATCCCACAAAATCATTTCAATCAATCATTTGTAAAGTGCTGAAAAGTGGAGATGTTCATATCAAAATCTCCTTTTTTTGGTGTTGCCCATTCCATTCTCCATAGAGGAAGAAATCCCTTCCCCAAACTTATTCTTGGCATTTACATGCATATACATATAGATGAAGAATGAAAAGAATGAATATTTTTGAATACACTAAATAAAAAGCATCACAATATACATGATTGTTCTACATGATCCTTTTCTCATGAACACATCCATCCCTTCATATCCAAATGCACCAGGATGCCTCACCATTTTTAATGGGTTTCTAATATTCCATTGCAGGTTTGGATCCTACCTTTCAGAAGCTCCGCTCTATTGAAACTGAGATTATTCACAATTTTCTTCTGCGACAAACATAGCTATTCCATTTACACCCATACTTCATGTTTCCAAAGGACACAAACGTGCTAGTAATTTTTTTTTCTAAAGGTTGTACTGTAAGATTGTACTGTTTTCTGAAACCAATGCTCAAATATTTTAAAACATGAGCAAGTCAATGTCAAGGTAATACACTTGACTTTATAATTTGACTCTTTTTTTTTTTTTTTTTCTGGTGCCAGGGACTGGACCAAGGCTATTTTACCACTGAGACACATCCCCAGCTCTTTTTATTTTTTTTATTTTTTACTTTGAGACAGGATCTCACTCAGTTGCTGAGGGCCTCACTAAGTTGCCGTGGCTGGCCTCGAACTTGCGATCCTCCTGCCTCAGCCTCTTGAGTTGTGGGATTAGAGGCGTGCACCACCAGGCCCAACTCAATTCCAATTATTGTCAGCAAGTTGGAAAACCCACAAGCTATTTAGATGAATCTGTCCTATAATTTGAGCACATCTGTCTCCTCAGCTTTGCTGTGTCCCAGGAAACCTCAATCAAAAGAAATAAAAACAATGAAATAACAACTCATGTAGGATAATGCAAATGTACTCAGCTTTCTCCAAAATCTGATTAGGATCTTCTCCCAGCACAACAGTTATGAGTAAACCATTACCAAACTTAATGCACCTCTAGCGGGCCAAACTAATTGAACAAGTTCTGTTTTGTTTTTTAATTTGCTCCAGAAAACCAAGAGAGCAAACACCAAAAAAATGCGTTTATTTTTTTTTTAAATTGTTTTTTCTGATTATAAAAAACCTAGCAATTACTACTGTGAGAATTTTGACAAGATGCAAAAATCAAATGTTAAAAAAATAAAAAATATTTTTCTCACTCTAATGTAGAACAATGTATCTGGCACTAATTGATAAGCATGCTCAACAGAAATTATGAATGGTCTAACTTCCCAGTAGGAGTTTTTATAATTGAAAGGATGTTTTCAAAAAGCTAAAAAGGATTTGGGGGAACAGAAAACCTACTGAATTTCAAATATCCACATAGCAATCTAATAACTATCTAGGTAATTAAAACTACTGCTTTAAGCCTGGGCGTAGAGCTCAGGGGTACAGTTGCTTGGTATGTATTCCGTCCTGGGTGACTTCATCAGAACCAACCCAACCAAAACAAAACCAGAAAACCAAAATAAACCAAAACACCACTTTGTACTTTAAATAGCCACGTACTGGCTTTATCACAGGAAAACCGGAACAAAACGTTAATTAACCTATTTTCTTGGGTCGTGAATTGCAAGGTACATTTTAGCAATGTTGAATCATTTATTTTTGATGCAAAAAAAAAAGATTGCACAGAAGCATCCTTTGCAAAAAAAAAAAAAAAAAAAAAAAAAGACAAGAAAATAAAAAACTTTTCCACCATGTCATTCAGAAACCACTGACTCCTTGCTTCCGCCCGAGAAGCATGTCTGGATGAACATGATCAAAGTTCATTAAGTGTACTAAACTGACAGGTACCCAAAGTGGCAGCCCGCGTTCCTGCTTCTGAGCTTGCTGTGATGAATAAATGGAGCGTGGGATCCCCAAGGCGGCTGCACCAGCCATAACTTTGCATTTGACACTTGACTGGTCTTAGGAGTCTGTTTGTCAAAACGCGTCCATTTGGAAAAATAAAATAACAATAATAATTTTTTTTTTTTTTTTTAAAAAGGACAAAACTTGTGAGGTTTTGCAGAGGGCAGCTGGACCAAAGCTTCTCAGGAACAGCAGCACTAGGCGTCAGATGCTAGTGAGAGGAATCAATTATTTATTCTGCTGCTGATCAGTTGGCGGCTGCTGGAGTGCACGCCAAGTTCACGCGGCTGGAAACAGTGGCGTGGTCTTCCTGCTGACGCACGAGCTCACGTGGAAGAAGAGCGCTTCAGAGCCCACTCTGCACGTTCAGTTTGGCATGGAAATTCAGATTCAGCCCTGGAAGCCCAGGACGGGTGGTAAATGGGGATAAAGGAACAGCAAAGCACTAACTAATTTCCAGGAACTGTCCTACGCCGTGACCTGATGTCCCTCCACCTGCTTCCCACAACACAGCATCCTGGGAAACCAAGTACTTGCAGCCATTAGGAAAACCAGGGTACCAGCTGCTCTCCCTTTATGTCAGGAGATCTCCATACTTTGTGACAAAGAGCTAAATCGACTCCTCAAAAATTTGGAATTACTGAGAGAATGTGTAGAGGTTCAGGAATATGCAAAGATCAAGTCCTGTGTCCCAAGCAGATTAGAAATGCCAAACGAGTTGGGCTGGGGTTGTGGCTCAGTGGCAGAGCGCTTGCCTGGCATGTGTGAGGCCCTGGGTTTGAGCCTCAGCACCGCATATAAATAAATAAAAGATCCATTGACAACTATAAGTATATTAAAAAAAAAAAAGAAATACCAATGAGCTACGGAGACAGGAACTGCAATGCAGTGATAGCTTATAGAATCACAGCTTTGGATAGAAACACTGGATCTGAACCTTGGCTTATTATCCTGATGCAGGCTGTCAGGAATCTAGACTCACCATTGCAAAGTGTTGACAGGTTATCATTGGGAAGGTGGCTTTGTTTTGGGGGGTGGTGAAAAACGACAATATCTGTTTGCAGCTGGACAGAGTTCCAGACAGTATCAAATTGGGGTCTCAGAGTTGGAAACCTTACCCAGGTGCCCTGAACAACCCCTGTTTTCTACTGGGAGACACTTGTAAAGTTCAGGGAAGGGAATTCCTCATGGAACTGGTATTAGAACCCAGGTGTATGAAGAGAACAAGCCCATGCTGACTTCAAAATTAGTCTGCATTCCTCCCGGGAATGAGATCAGAGTGTCAACAGTCTGGATGCTGGGTCTGTCTTCCACGCACGGTCAGTAGACTTTGGAGAGACACAAACGCCACTCACTAAGAAGGCCCACTGAAGTTGCAGATTGGTGCAGCCATTCTGGAAAGCAGTATGGAAAGTCCTCAGAAAACTTGGAAAGAAACCACCATTTGATCAGCTATCCCACCCCTCAGTTTATACCCAAAGCACTTAAAATCAACATAATTCAGTGATACAGCCACATCAGTATTTATAGCAGCTCAATTCACAGTAGCTGGTTTGTGGAACCAACCTAGATACCCATTAATACCTGACTGGATAAAGAAACGGTGGTATATATACACAATGGAATATTACTCAGCCATAAAGAATGAAATTATGGCATTTGCAGGTAAATCGATGGAGCTGGAGAATATCATGCTGAGTGAAATAAGCCAACCCCCAAAAACCAAAGGTCAAATGTTTTCTCTGATAAGTGGATGATGATACATAATGGGGGTGGGGTGTGCAGGGAGGGTAAGAGAAGAATGGAGGAACTTTGGGTTGTATAGAGGAGTGGGTAGGGGGAAGGAAAGATGGTGGACTGAGACAGACATCATTACCCTACGTACATGTATGATTACACGAATGGTGTGGTGTGAATCTACATCGTGCACAACCATAGAAACAAAAAGTTGTACCCCATTTGTGTACAATGAATCAAAATGCAGTCTGTAAAAATAAAAATAAATAAAATTGAAAAAAAAATATGTCTGCTGCACTAGAAGGCTGTGCTCATCGGGCAGTATCAGGGGGATGGGAGAGGCTGGGCTGGGTCTGGAAGGTGAGCCAGGTACCCTGAAGCAAGTCTGAGCTCTGCAAACTGGCCAGGGGCATGTCTTGGCTTGAGTTCTCCCAGAAAACAAAACAAAATGGGTATGTTGAAAGGAGGGTGCACACCTGGATCATTTACGAGGTGGCTGCTGAGTAGAGCCATTTACTCTCTTGATCCCCTAATTTTTCTGTGACCTCATACTCATGACTGTCTTTAGGGGAAGATGGTCATCCCAGTTTACTGATGAGAAATCTCAGTCCCGGAAGCAGACTCGGAGCTGAGCTCACACTGGAATCACAGGAAGTGAGGAGGTGATACGGTGGAGGGGAGGCATCCGCAGAGGCTGAGGTACGGTCTGAGTGTGGCCTCCACAGATTCAAGGAGGACACTCAGTCCTCAGTGATGGCTTTTTCAAGAGTAAGCTCGGTGGGAGGTTCTAGGCTGCCTTTGGATGGGTTAATGCTGGGCTCACGGACCAAGCCATTTCTCATAAGAATGTGCTGGTACAGAAGACCAAACCTGACTCCTGAGTAGCTCTCTGGCTTCCTATCTTACCACACGCTCTCTCCCACATCAGCTTCTGCCCTTGCGATGCCAACCTTCACTTGGCCCAGGCTAGGGTCAAGCAGAAGCAGGCAGCACTCTCTTAGACCTTCACAACTCTGAACTACATAAACCTTTTTTTTTTCTTTATACATTACCCGGCCTCATGTATTTTAGTATAGCAATGCAAAGTGGATTAATGCAAGATCCATAAAGAACACTTGAAATATTCAAGTAGCCACTATGCCAGGCAATCCTGCAGAGAAACTGGGTAAGTATGGGTTATCCTACACAGGAGGCCAGAGAGCGGGGTGTTTATACATCTCTTAAGAGTTACTAGTTAAGGACTATTCCTGGAGGATATCAAGTCTCTTCATTTGAAGCTCACTGATGCCAAGAAATGTTCAAGGGTAGAAGTCCTGAGGAGCAGATCTGCAGGAACTAAGAGTAAGGCATCTTCGAGAACACTGTCCATGGTCTGAACATATGGTCAGGGTACTGAGCACCAGCTGCAGGGGGTCCTGACCCCTGCCGGTACTCTTGTAGTGCTCGAGGAACAAATTCTAGCAAATTCCCTGCAACTATTCTACACGCCACCCTGTCTTTCAGAGAGAGACAGAATCCACGGCAGAATCCAGAGCTGGGAACTATTCAACTTGTAACTAAAAAGTAACATTCAACAAGTACAGTAATTATGAGAATTCAGTCAGTAAATTCGGTAAGCTGAAGCCATAGGGAAAAATGTATATATCTGAGCTGTTGTGTGTGCATTCTTTTGGCTGCGTGGCAGAGGAAGAGACCAACAAATCCGGAACCCCACACTCATGTCGAGCTGCACGTGACTGCTCCTTTCAAGATCTGCAGAATTCATTTAGTCCCAGCAGACATTTGGTTATCTACGGGTTTCCCCAACACAGCCTCTGCCTCCCCCGCACCCCCTGCCTGACACCATATTATATTTGTTAGTGGAAGTTTTAAAAATTGGTTCAAAATTGCATTTTAGATTTCTGCACACAATGCTATTTGACATATAAGTGCTTTATCTTCTTGTTGCAGACTTCTCTATTTGCCATGTTATATTATGTTATCCATATTACATTTCACTAAAATGACCGCTTTTTTTTTCTTTTTTTTTTTTGAATCATTGAGCTGGAAGGTTCTTAAAGAGATCAGTTTATTCCATCCCCTGCCTAGGAACAAATAAATGTTGAATATAACTGCAACAACATGAGCATCTCCTGGGGTCCATCTCTGTACCCCGACCCCTGTCTTTATCTTTGTAACTTACTTCAAACTCTTTTTATTAACTCTATTTATTCCTCAAAACTATGAAATCTTAATGATGTTGAAAGTTCTCAGATCCAGAAAGCCCTGTGGAATATAGATGGTATCTATTCAAGCTTTTATCCCATGGAATTCTGGGTACATAATTCATGTCAGGAGATTCTCTATTCCATGACTGATCATATGCAATAATGGCACGATCACTAGTATTCAAAGCAGTTTTTATTTCCCATCATTGGGGGTATCCAATTTCTAGAAATTCTTTATGAAACATGAACCACAGAACCACTTAACTTGTCTGCCTGTTGATCTCCACCTGAACCCTACACCAAAACTTAAATCTATTTCAACCTAAGAACTTCTGGAAGTTCTTTATCTTTGGGGAGCCGAGTGCCTTCGTCTTGGCAGAAGATTCAAAGATCTTTCATTTCCTGGGACTCTATAAGCACCATGATACAAAGATCATGAGCTTTGAATCACGCCTTTTCCTCCCGAAGCAAGCCAATGCTGATTTAAAATGCTATTGATTGCTTTTGTCAATGCAATGTCCCATACATCATTTTGTGTGTTATTTCTTCTTAATATAGTCCTTCCTGTCTTTTAAACGTAAGAAATGCTGAATGATTTCCTTTTGCACTAAAGCTAGATGTGCTTTACAAAGGCAATCTTTTTACGGCTTCTTATTTTAGCTTTATCAACAGTTAATAAAGACACAAATGCAATTGCCAAGTTACAACCTCATGCTGACACTGGACTGTGTCAACTGGGATATTTCAGGCCAGGGAGTAAATATTGGCGCAGGGGCTAAATCTGCTGTGGCTGCTGGTTTAGAGCCATTTTAGTACCTGGGCCATAAGCAGTTTTGCTTTGTGAACTACCTGTATGTAGTTAGCATCTATAAATATCATTTTAAAGAGGTAGTTCTAATCTCTTTCTTCTGTATGATCTTTTTTTTTTTTTTTTTTTTTTTCTTTAAACAGACTCTCTTGGAGGAGTTGTAAGTTCCTGGCAATACTGGGCAGAAGGTCCAGGTCCAAGAAATGCACACTGCCCCCCCGGCATCAACAGTCCCCACCATGGCTCATTTGTTAAAATCTGTGAACACACACTGACATATCGTTATCGCCTAAAGTGCACAGTTTACAGTAGCGTTCACCCTGGTGGTGTTCATTGCCCGGGTTTAGACTAATGCATGATGACATGACCCCTCGGCCATGACAAGATATCACCCAGTATTTTACTGTCTGGAAGACCCTCTGGGCTGCACCTGTTGATCCCTCCGTCCTTCCCTGCAGTGTGTGACATCCACTGACTTTTGGCCATCTCCGTAGTTTTTACTTTTCTGAAACGTCGTATCACTGGAATCCTACAGTACGTAGCCTTTCCAGGCCGGCTTCTCTCCCTGAGCAACATGCACTGAAATCTTCTCCACGTCTTTCCATATCTTGATAGCTCATTTCTTCTTACCACCACATAATAGCCGGCTACCTGACCATACCGTGGTCTATTTTTTCAATACCTATTGAAGAAACATCTCTGTTGCTCTCAAGTTTGGACGATTACCTATGAAGGAAGTTGCTCTAAACATCTATGTGGGGGGGTCTTGTGCAGAGACAAAATTTTCCACTTCTTTGGGTCAATGCCAAGGAGCACCATGGATGGATTATATGGTACAAGGAGCTTTGGTTTTGCAAACTCTACTTTTTACTTTAGTAGTTGGTTTTTTAACACTCGCTTCTCCTGGGAGTCTGTTAGCAGGTTAGTGATGAGGAAATAGGAATAGCCAGACCCTAGGGGAGGGAACAAAGGACCCAATGCAACTCACTATTTCTGAATCCACAGATTGACTGGGGTGATGGCATGAAGGTTAGTGCCAGGGACCACGTGGATGTCATTAATGGTTGGTTTGCAACGGAGAAGGAGGAGTAGGAGATTGAAGGGATTGTCCTCTTCCTCAGTAAGACACCACCTTCCACTTGATACGGGTGACTGCAGGACTATCTCAACATTTCAAACCTTGAATGCCAACAAGAAAGAGGAAGAGGAGAAACGGGAGAGGGGGGATTGTAAAGAGGACCTGTGAAGAGAGACTGGGCTGGAAGATCTTTACCACACGCACCGCAGATAGAGCAGTAATCTCCAGGAATATACAGAACTCAAAACACTGAACTCCAAAAAGAACCCAAAGAACCCCATCAATCAATGGGCTGCGGAGCTGAATGACACTGCACAGAAGAAGATATGTAACTGATCAACAAATATATGGAAAAATATTCAACTTCTCTAGCAATTAGAGAAATGCAAATCAAAACTACTCGAAGATTCATCTCACTCACATCAGAATGGTGATCATCAAGAATACAAGTCATAAGTGTTGGCGAGGATGTGGGGGAAAGGTACACTCATACACGGCTGGTGGGACTGCAGATTGGTGCAGCCTCTCTGGAAAGCAGTGTGGAGAGTCCTCAGAAACTTGGAAGGGAACCACCATTTGACCCAGCTATCCCACTTCTCAGTTTATACCCAAAGGATTTAAAATCAACATCCTACTGTGACGCAGCCACATCAATGTTTATAGCAGCTCAATTCACAATAGCTAGATTGTGGATCCAACCTAGATGTCCTTCAATTGATGAATTGATAAAGAAACTGTGGAGTTTACACACACACACGATGAAATATTACTCAGCCTTAAAGAAGAATGAAATTATGACATTTGCTGGTAAATGGCTGGAGCTGGAGACTATCATGCTAAGTGAAATAAACCAAACCCAAAAAAACAAAGGCCAAATCTTTTCTCTGACAGGCAGAAGCTAATTCACAATAAGCAGGGAAATAGGGAAGAATAGAGTGACTTTATATAAGGTAGAGGGGAGTGAAGGGAGGGGAAGGGGTACGAGGGTAGGAAGGACAGTAGAGTGAAACAGAAACAGACACCATGACCTCATGTACATGTATGACTACATGACCTATGTGATCCTGCAACATGAACAATCAGAAAAGTGAGAGATGACACTCCATTTATGTAGGATCTATCAAAATGTGTAAATGTATTCTATTGTCATGTGCAACTCATTAGAAAAAATAAAATAAAATTTCAAGCAAGTATGGAGGAAGGAAGCACTGTATAGAGGGTAAAGAGGGGTGGGAGGGGTGGGGGGAAGGAAAAAAATAACAGAATGAATCAAACAACATTACTCTATGTAAATTTATGATTACACAAATGGTATGCCTTTACGCCATGTACAAACAGAGAAACAACATGTATCCCATTTGTTTACAATAAAAAAATAAATAAAAAATAAAATTTCAAAAAAGCACAAGTACCTCCTTCTTCAGGCAAGTACTTGCTGGGAGTGGAGGATGTCACACGGGAGATGACCCTCAGGAAGCTCACCTTCACTGAGGAGTCTACTGCTCAGCCCGGCAGCCCCTGAAGGAAGCAGGCCATGTGCAGGAAAAAGCCCCTTGATTTTCCTTGTATGACAAGTCGTACCAGGTTTCTAGAAGCATGAGGGGCAACCAGAAAACCTGGAAAACCAGGTTTTTCAATACGGAAACACCAAGAGCTGGCAAATGGAATAGCCACCAAGGGAGCACCAGGGTCCAGCCAGGGGGAGCCCCTACCTCGCTGGGTCTACCTGCTGATCTCAAACTGGTGGGGTCACCTACCAACTGGGATTTTTGGACATTGAAATCACATTTTTTTCTATGTCATAAGAGGCAGATATTTCTAGCCCCTCCAATTTAAAGATGAATATTGAGGGCATAGATCAATGAAGTCAATGTCCCAAGTTCACAAAGTCATTAGAAAAAAAACATCATCGGGCTTAAAACAAAGTGGCACAATTTACAAACCCTCAAAATCCTTATCCTGCTCCTTTTTGGAGGAAGACATGCCTCATGACAGAGAAAGATCATTGTGAGAGAATTGGTCATAACTTATAAAAAATTCTCCTTCGTTATAGCAAATCATTCTCTGCTGAATAGCTATTCTTGCTTTATTCCTTATGGACAGGACACTGAATCTCAGGTATATGTCTCTTGAAAACCCCAAAGCATGCAATCCACTATGCTATTAAATGGTTAAGTGATTGACTACATATTTCTCTCCCCATTTTCCTTATACAGGAATCAACAAAGTAGTTAGAGAGATATGCAAACACCAGTCTGAACTCCAGTTATTACGTTTCAAGGGCTGATGCTGAAGGACAAGCTTACCCCGTGGTCTAGAACTCTAATGAGAGAGCGCCAACACAAATCAAGAACCAAGTTTCAAAAAGGAAGGGGGAATAAATAAGGCACGTAACGACAGCATGTAAATGGGAAATGCTAGTGCTCAGAAAGTTCATAAACCTATACAAATCATTTGATTAATAAAAGCAGAAAGGAACAAAACAGATTGAAGAAGGTAAAGGCAAAAGAAATGAGCAGACCTTCAAAGCCAAGCCCGAGTTACAAAGAAGTGTCTACCAAACGGCAATTCTAGAAAATTCACCTAGATTTTGAGGAGGCTCTGGCTATGATGGTTTTCTTATGCAGTGACACAGGTTTGAGGGTGTTAAGAGGACCGGCCTTCGCCAGGCAACATGATCGGTGCCTTTACAAAATCCAGGGGAGTGGGTCCCAGAGGGGACAATCCACCTTCCACAGATCACCACCTGGAACTCCTGGGAGGCGCTGAACAATCAGAGCACCTGGTCACAGGATTAAAAATAGGGGTGCTCCTGAGTAACCGAAATAGAAAGTGATTAAGCCTAAATACTTGCACTGTGCTTACTGGAAATAATGATCGGGTAAAGAGGAAACCGTTTCTCAATTTTAAAACATTTTCAGAGTTTCCAACAAAGTTCACTTGATTTTTATCATTTTTCCCTCCCTATCTGCTTTTCATGTAAAATTATTTGCTGACTTAATTTAGGATTCTTGAACCTACATTCATGAGCGTAATTGATCTCAAATGTCCTTTTTGGTGCGATTCTTGGTAGGTCTTTGTATTGATGAAATGGCAGCTCTTCAAAAAGGAGTTTGAAGATTTCTCCTTCCTCTAAAAAAATTAAATTAAAACAAATTTATTCTTTGAAGGGCTAGCTGTGATAATTCTGGAGAAAGCAGCTTTGAAAATGTTATTGATCTGTCCTACAGTTAATAGTTTGTTTAGGGTGTCCAGTTATCTTACATGCATATTCCTTTATTTCTGATGATTCCAATGGTACGTGATGACTGTAAAAATTAAATAATTACACAAAAGAATAGATTCAATGACTTGAATTCTCAGCCAAAGGAAACTGTCATTGAATTTTTAAAAAATTCATGTTGTGCGCATATATCAATATACCACAGGGAACTTCACCACCAAGCATAAGCAAAAAGAACCAATCACATATAAATAGAGGGACGAGATGGTGGCTCAGTGGTAGAGCGCTTGCCTAGCACACGTGAGGCACTGGGTTCGATCCTCAGCACCACATAAATAAATAAAATGAAGGTATTGTGTCCATCTACAACTAAAAATATTTATTATATATATTAAATAGAGGAGTGAAAGGAAGTTCAGCAGACTAGGGGAGGGGAAGGAGGGAGGGGGAGGGGGAGGGGGAGGGAGGGGGAGGGAGGGGGAGGGGGAGAAAAGGGGATCATGAACTGAAATTGATTTCTACCCATGTCTAATTTTGTCTGGATGGTCCTAGCTCCTAAATATAACTATAAAGCTCTAATTTAAAAAAAAAAAAGATTTTAGGGAGAACCATTTTATATATTTCATTTTTCAATGTAATTTTTAAAAATGATTGATTTATTTCTAAGTTTTTACAGCCTGCATTTTGATTCATTGTTCACAAATGGGGCACGTCATTTCACTTCTATGTCGTATTACGTATCTCTGAAATGCGCAGATGTGCCTCCTGTTTTGCTTCATATTCTTCTAAGATAGCCTTTTTGAGGGGCCGTGGCTACAGGTCAGTGGTAAAGTGCTTGCCTAGCATGAGAGAGGCCCCGAGTTTGATCCCAGCAACACAATAAATTAAAAGCCGCCGTTTGATTTCACTGCCTTTTTAGGCTAGTGTGCTTATTTCATTTTTTGAGAAGTATTTCCATAGGACCTACTAACTGCAGGGCACCCTGCTAGGAGGTTGAGAAGAAGCAAGTTAATAACCTGAGCATGCCTCACCCCCAGATGCTGCACTCTACCAGGTGGGCTGAAGACCGGCATAAAGAATTCCAGGAGTAGCTTAGGTAGAAGGAAAGGGAGGACTTTGGGCCACCAGCCACTTGACGTTGTCAGAAAATCCTGGAATCCCAGGGGTCAGAAAGTGATACTTTCCAGCCATCTCTCACTCCATCCAGCCCTCAGAGGCTACGGGTACTGGGTACTGTGCCCAGTGTCTATGCTGAGAGGGAAGCTGAAGTCTGTGACGCTTCGTATTCAACTAGATACCACTCTGGGTGGTAGTAAGGAACTCTGCTGAACACTTGCTTGTTAGTAACAGACACTAAATGTTTACATGGAAAAAAAATTCACGATCTCACAGTCATATCAGAAAAAAATTTGTTATTTTTGCAATCAGAGCTTTATATAGAAATCATTTCAGAATGAGAACGTGTTCAGAAAATATTAATGGCTGAATGTGAATAATTTGGGATGATGCGTCTACACGTCCCACAATTAGTCGATTATCTCTTTTTTCTGTTTCCCACTCTCGGGGCACCCTCCCGATATCAACAGGGCGAGTGTTTGAAAAGGAGACTGGAGTTTGCTTTTGTGATTCTGAGACATGAGATCGGAATTCTGAAAGTACGTGTTTGAGGGCGATTCCATCGATGCTGAAGCCATCTGTCCTGGGGCATTTCATGAGAGTCCAGGAGCAATCTCTCTGCGGATGTCCTCTCCTACTCTGGTTCAGCTGAAGTAGAGATTCAAGAGCCAAAAGGAGAGCAAAGTTCTAGCCTTTGGCAATTTCAGTTACAACAGATAGTCAGTCGATTAACCCATGTGGTGCTGCTTTACCAGCAGTCTCACGTGTGATCGCAGAGAAGCGCAAATATGTTTGGAGCAAAAGCGACTTGCAAATTAGCAACGGCAGTGGCAACAGCTGAAGTTTATTGATTGCTTACTATCTACTCGGAAGGTGCTAACTCAGTCGACAAAACCCCATGAACGAACAAAGCCACATGCAGTGAATTTAAGTCAACCACTTCACGTCTTAAGTACCATATAGGGTATCTTTATTTTCACATCAGACAACCTGATCACAGAACTTTTGATCCTAACTAGCATGCAATACTACTCTGCATGCTGAATACAGAGGTACATACATGTGGTGCATAAATGCACTAAGAGCCTGTTACCAAGGCAGCATCAGTTATTTAACAGTGCACTTCCTTGTGTTAAACATTGCCAATGAGAACACAGAAGGTCTGAGACTCAGACACTGCACCCGCAGACAACTGGACACGTGTGTCAGTTTAGCATGGGCCAATGTCATGATCCAAGATGAAACTTCAAAACATGGGTAAGGATGCAATCATCCAAAGCTGGAACTTGAAAATGTTCTATATTAATATTCTACCTTCTCCACAGCAAATGCACTAATTAGGATCTTCTTAATTAGATTCCAGATACTTCGATGGATTGTATTAATAGCTCAGTATTTCTGAAGAATGCTGGCATGGTGGTGCACATCTGTAATCCCAGCAACTCAGGAGGCTAAGGCAGGAGGATTGCAAGTTTGAGGCCAGCCTCAGCAATTTAGTGAGGCCCTAAGCAACTTAGCAAGACCCTGTCTCCAAATTAAAAATACAAAGCACTGGGGATGTAGTTCAGTTATAAAATACCCCTGGATTCAAACCCCAGTGCTAAAAGTATGTGTGTATGTGTATATATATACACATACACACACATATATACATATACACACATGCATTTATTTACATATACATACATATTACATATATATATATACACACATATATGTATTTTTTTTTCCTGAAGGAATAAGTATGTCCCATGTATGTCACTTGTTAGCTGTTTACATAACATCCACAGAAGAGACTCTACAATTTGAGCATGCATTGTTTTCTGTGTAAGTTCAGCTAAAATACAGAGATTGCACTTTCTCCTCTATGGAGACTTGGTACTTGTTCCAAACACACAAAGTTGCAAGCCACAAGAAAACTCATCAAGAGCCCCAAGAAGACACTTTTTCATAAAAATTAGTGAAAGCCACATTAGTTCCCCTTGATCAAGAGTCTGCAGTCAGAAAGCTGGTATTGTTGCCTTTTTAATATGAAAGAAGAAAGAGGTAATTTATCCCTGGGCTTATTCACATGAATGAGTGGCTCTAGCCCAGGCTTTTGATAACTCAGTAAAGGACACACATTCTAAAGTAATAACGTGGAAAATGTGTCTGAGATTGGTTTTCAGCCTTGGTACGTTCTGCAGAACCCCAGCCACCCAGCCGTGGCTGTCTATTGAGTCTGATTTTGACCACCAACAATGAAAATGAGCTCTACAATAGATGAGGTTAGGAATAGAGAACTGGCTTCATAAAAGAGTTATCTTCAAATATCCTTTGAGAGGATAAAAATGGAGGATTACCATTTTACAAGTGTCAAGAGAAGGGATTAATTTTATATCATTTTCTATTTCCCCGACTTGATGTGGTAAAATGGGATGAATGGAAGCCTGTTGTCTTTATTCATTAATTTCAAGAGATTGTTAGAAGATGGAAATCTTTTGGAATTATTATGCCTCTGTAACAATCTTTATCTAAAAACTGTAACTCCTACAGAACACTCTATTCTCTTCCATCTGTAAATGTTGTCAGAAGAATGAATGAGAGACAAGTTATCAACCCAGACCTTCCATGCCGGCCCCCAAGATTCAGGGAGGGTCCTTTGTCTTCTTATATTGGCAAAATGGCACTTTGTATAACATATATTTGGAGAATTTATGAGCATCACTTCTTTTAAGTGAACATAATACATATCATGACACAGGCTTGATTGTGTCTTTGAAATGCATATCGAAGAGCAAC